>NC_090988.1:64841136-65454318 GCF_041146395.1 Eulemur rufifrons
AGGAAAGCGGCCATGCCACTCCGTGGGCTGGAAACTCTGCCCCTGGGTGTCGTGTGTGCCTTCAACCTTGAGAACAGATACCAATTCCTCACCATGAAACCTTTGGCGGTTACAAACCTGAGGCTGGTGCTGTGGGGCGCTCACCAGACTCTCTACCCAGAGGGCGCTAGTGTAGCCTTGAGAAATTTCAAACTTCAAAGCTTCCCCTCTCCGGAAAGGGAGGGATGGAGATTAACTCCTTCCTGCGCTCAGGCGCTGGGGATTGTAGGAAGTGCCTGGCGTTTTGCTTCAGGCCAAAGTTAGGGGGGGATAAATAAAAGCCCTTTTCTTGGAGGATTAGTACCATGCCAGGCACACTAGTAGGCGTTTTGCCAATGTTAGATGAATGAAAATTAACTCATTCTGGCAAATTCACCAGGTGATTTCACAAGTAGCCAGCAGAAAATCCGGACCCAGTTATGAACGGAATGCCGCTTGTATTCCGCTATTAGGAGCCCAAACTGTTCGTGCTCCCATTTGATTTGGCACAGCAGAGGCGATTCCCATATAGAAATTTCCAGGAGTGAGGCAGGGAGGTGAGGGCTTTCTCTAGGGTTCTTTCTAAAGACTGAGGTCTCGGGGTACGAAATGCAAAGTCATTCTTCTGTGAGCCTATCCCCCTTTACTGAGTGAGTGGAAGCAAGTTTAGAACTTCCCCTTCCCTAATGGCTTAGGTTTCGTCCCACTATCCCTGGAACTTCTCCTATTTTAGGACTAAACACTAGGATATAACAAAAATTGTTAAGAAAATTGCTGATTTAAAAATAGTCATTTGACTATTTGGCCCTTGATTGTACTGTCTTATTTCATAACTCTTAAATCTGGAAATCAGAGTCAGTTTTGAAACAATCTAGTTTGGAAAAAATATTTTTACAATGCTCTGATAAATTCTAACTGTATTGTTTATTTCCATTCATTCAAATCAGATTCCAGTACACTTTGATTTAGAAATAAAAACAAGAGCCAGGCGTGGTGGCTCACACCTGTAGTCCCAAGGACCAGGTAGGCCAAGGCTGAAGGATCCCTTGATGCCAGGAGTTGGAGAGGGGTTAGGGGACATAGTGAGACACTCTCCCTTTTCTAATACAAAAGAAAAAAAGAATTAGCCATGTGTGGTGGCTCACCCCTGTAGTCCCAGCTACTCCTGAGGCTGAGGCAGGAGGGTCACTTACCTCAGGAGCTTGAGGCTGCAGTGAGCTATGTTTCTGCCACTGCACTCTAGCCTGGGTGGCAGAGGGAGATCCAGTCCCCAAACATGAAATCTGGTTGAAAATACTTGAATTTCCATGTGATTAAAAGGGTCACACCTAAAGGCCTACTCTTTTTATTGAGCAAGCCAAGTGTGAGTCACACAAACAATAGCCTGAAAGAAAAAAAAAGCACTTTGAAAGTTCAGAGCTCAAGTTAAGTTTATTGTTCCTGCACAATTCATGTGTAATATAGATGCAACAACAACTAAATCACAACAGTAACATCTGCAGCAGCAAGAAAAACAGTCTACAACAGAAATCCATTCTGTTCAGCCTGGCAGAGATTTGGAACTGTTAAATTAACTGGAAAATTTCAACTGAGGTTTTACTGTCTAAAGAAGGGCAGAAACCAAAGCGTTTCATCATTGAGTTTATTGAAGAACATACTAAGAGGAACACTTGCTTCTAAATCATTTTCTTAGGACATTTTTAGAGCATAATAAAGCCTTTTCCTGGGGAGAGAGGACAGGAATGGCTGCCAAAAACACAGGAATATTCATACTAGCCAAGATATGGAACCAACCTAAGTGTCCATTCATGGATGAATGGTTGAAGAAAATGTGATATATCTCTGCCTATCTATCCATCTATGTATACACACAGAATGGAATGTTATTGAGCCTTAAAAAAGAAGGAAATCCTCTCATTTGTGATAACATGGATGAACCTGGGGGACATTGTACTAAGTAAAATAAGCAAGGCACAGAAAGGCAAACAACTACATGATCTAATCTATATGGGGAGTCTGGGAAAAAAGGTCAAAACCATAACAAAGAGTAACAGATTAGAATACTGATTACCAGTGGCTGGGGAGTGGGAGAAAAGGTGAGATATTGGTCAAAGGGTGCAACCTTTCAGTTATAAGATGAATAAGCTCTCGAGACCTAATATTCAGCATGGCGACTATAGTTAATAAAAATGTATGTTTCAAATTTGCTAAAAGAGTAGAATCTCAAGTGTTCTCACCATATACACACACACAAAGTTATGCGAGATGATGGACATCTTAATTAGCTTGTTGTGGTCAATTTTCTCAATGTATACGTATATCAAAATATCATGTTGTACCCTTTAAAATATGGAAAGAAAAGTTTAAAAAAAAAGACAGGTAGAAATGAAAACTGGTGGGGATTTTAGAATAGGTGGCTCTAAGTAAACATTGGTGGGACATCAATGTTTTATTAATAACCTAGATAAAAACTATCTAAAAGATGTTGCATATGTAGTAAGTATGGAAAGTTATATAAAACCATATTAAAATGAAACAAAGCAAAAATATTATAAATAGTAAAATTGCCATCATTTGAATTCCATCCATGAGGCACTCTGTATATATATTATTTTACATAGTCTCAATAGTTTAATAAGATGGGCATTAATATCTTTGTTGTACAGGCAAGGTAATAGTAAAAGTATTTGGCTTGAATTCATTATATTCATGTTCATTTTGAGGGCCTGAAATGTGGGAACATGGCTTATATATCTGCCATATCAGGTAAGAGGTCTGGTCCCCTGGAAGCAAGCACAGACTCAGAGGAAAATATGGGCATGTCTGCCGGCTTCAGGGCTAATGTGATTTGTAGTGAGAGGCACAATGACCAGGCATAAGTCATTTACAATTCTTGGACCAACATTTGGGATTATGACAGTTTTACAGAAGGAAAAGGAATGTTAATACCACCACGTAACATAGATAAATTGCTAAAGAATAAACCCAAATCAGATTTAGAACAATATTCATAAAAATAAAATTTTAAAACACTTGGAAGTTCAAACAAACAAAAATCCAAATGACTTAACTTCCTACATTTAGTATTATGCATTGCTGCATCTTGTCTGAAATTGTGGTTGATTTTGGATCCTGTTCCATTATGCCAGTGGACTCGAGGCTGGGAGTGTGAGGGGGGGGTTAGAGGAAAGAGTTCTGAGTCAGGAGATAGGGTGCTAATTCCTACCTCTAACCCAATGGGCTTGACTTTGAGAGCACTAATTTTTTCTTTCCTTCATGAAAATGACTCTGCAACTGACTCCTAGTCCTTGTCTGGGTTCCCATCTTTCTGCAAGTTGTCGGTAGAAGCTTTGCAATGTGTCTACTTGGTGAGTCCACATACAGCCCAAAGAACAATTTGATGGAGCTTGAAAATCAGCTCTAAAAAATCCTCCTCAGAAGATGCCTTTGAAGGGAGAGGCATGAACAAAGTAACTAATCTTCAGATAGATCCAGCTGATATTTTAATACATATACGATGAATAATTTGGTTGGGTGATAAATCAATGTGCATGGGGAAATCTATTACGTTTAGTAACAGATACAATAAATATATAAAATGCATTTGTTTAGAGGGATCATAAAAGTATAAATACATGGGTGTACATGTGTAGAAATATTCTGTATTAGTGGAAATGAAGTGAACAAAATAAGTACATTTAGTGAGATATATGCAGACCAGGTGAAAGAAACAAGTGTATGACTGTTACACCTTTGTAATCAAAGCAACAAAGAAAAAGTACAGCTGGTAAACTGAGGTTAGGTGATATCAGGCCCCACCAGCTTCCCCCAACTAGGCTTCCTCCTTGTGTTAATGACATTGTGGTAAGAAAAGCTGTGTGCAAATGAGGCAAACAGGTAGAGCCATCCTTGGTCTTAAGATCATTTTAGGAGGGTTTAGGGTACAGTTTGAGTAGAGGACAAAGACTGAGATCAAATGGCTAAGGTCTTGCATTGCAGATAAAAGCAATATACGGAGGTTTTGTGTTCAAGACCATCTTGGGCCTGCCTTTGGGTCTTCTGCTGGTGTAACTAGAGCAAATATAAATAAATCGAGGCTGCCTCACCTTCTGTGTTTGCTATCATCACTTCATGCAAGGGACCCTGGACTAGCTCATTGTCTTGGTGGCTGCTGTGAGCTAAGTTCCGTTGTTCCTAAATGGGTAGCCTGATGCCCTCTTTTATTTTCCCTGACCCTATTGCTGGCAGAGGGTCAGCCTTGTCTAGAGGAAGTGAGATAATGAAGTTAACAGGAATGAGCATTCCCTGTACACAGGAAAATAGGGAGGAAATGAATAAGACCAATTTACTTAAAGCGTATGTGGTCTCTTAGGGAGCAAAACCCACACATATGAAATAATTAAAGGAGAATAAAAGATAGTGAGTAAGTATGTTAGTTTCCTATTGCTGCTGTAACAAATTTTCACAAATTTAGTGGTTTAAAATAGCACAGATGTATTATTTTACATTCTGTAGGTTAGAAGTCCAACATCCAAGATGGAGCTCACTGGTCTAAAATGTTGACAGGGCTGTGTTCCCTTCTGTAGGTTCTCGGGCAGAATCTATTTTCTTTCCATGTTCAGGTTGTAGTAGCCACCCCTGTTCCCTGGCTCACAGCCCCTTCCTCCATCTTCAGAGCTAGAGCTGAGCGCTTCTCACATTGCACCCCTCTGACCTCCAATTCTGCGTTCCTCTTGTCCTTGTCAGGACCCTTGTGATTGTATTAGACCTCTTGGGTATCCAAAATAATCTATCTTAAGGTCCTCAATTTAATTGTATCTGCAAAGTCTCTTTTGCTATGTTTTCAGGGATTAGTGTGTGGACATTTTGGGGAAGCCATTATTCTGCCTCCTGTAATAAGCAAATGTTGGGCTGATTAGCAAGGATTCCAAGGTGGGGGTTGGGAAAAGAAGTTACTGTGGGCTGGAGCGGTTGAGGAAGCCTCCTGGAGACAGTGGGGCCAAAGTCAGAAAGTGGTTAAACAGAGGGGACATTACTGATCTCTGATGAAAGAGTGTGTCTACTGGGGTGTGGGCAGGGGGCCAGGAGACAAGAGGAGCCCTCTGGATATCAGGTGCCATCCTCTACGCCCCTCCTGCTGGGCAGGGAGCTCCCTGAATATATCCTGTATGGTTGTGTGCATTCACTCCTCAGGGGGACTATGTCTAGAAATCATGAAATCTCATGAATAAAATGTTCCCCTTTATCAACTTCTAATTTGTTATGTGTTTTTTGATATTCCTGTTCAGATATGCTTTGAGCCCCATGGGTTAGATATCTCTGCTAGACTGCTTTGATAATAACCAAACAGGAAGATTGCTAATGAATTCAGCACTGAATAAATCCCACCTGGAAAAAACCCCGCTTTTCAAAAAACCTGTATCCTGATTTTAGTGGCTGCACTGAGGTTGGGTGGGCAGTAAGGACTTATTAAAACATGTGAGGAGAATATGTAAGCCCCACGACATTCATACACAAAACATGGGGAAGATTTTCAATGTCTCTCTGCTCCCAGGAGAGAATGTGATAATTATTCCTACTCACGTGTTGGCACTTGTGGAGGTTTGATGCATACCTCTGCAATGGAACATGCCAACTTCCATTAGAGCTAAGACACCAGAGACACCAAGTCAGTGAATTATACATTAGACCAGGGATGAGAATGGCATTTAGGCAGAAAGAAGGAATGGAATATTGTGTCCATGGGGGTTTTCTGGTCTCTCATTCCTGGAAAATGAGAGGGCTTAACTGCCTTTTTTGTAGAGTGGAGCTGACTGTTGTCTGGGGTCTGTTCATCCCAACCCACTGGCACCTTCTTTACTGTAGACACCAGGAGAGGTTTCTTCCAAAGTTCAGAAGCTATTTTTAGGGTGTCTTCAGCCACTGGGGAAAGAGCTGAGTGTGATGAACAAGGGCCAGGTGTTCACTCTGATAGGTGGACGGACTTAGAGGGTGACGTCAAGGAATTACTCAGGGTGAGTTCCTCTAACATGATTAAAATTCTCCCTTGGCTCAGACTCACTGGATCCAGAATGACTTTTCTCTCCCTGGCTAGTAACATTGTTCCCTGAAAGAAGAGAGAGAGGAATAGGAACCTTCCCACTGTACCAGAAAGCTCCTTATAGAGATGACTCTTTAATGGGCATCATCAGGTAACAAAGTAGTTGCATTTAAGGCGATTTCCTATATAAACTGACTCTGAGTGAGACTGTGAAGAGTATGGTTTGGGGTCTTAGGCAACTGGATTTGAGCGGTGGGTCTACCACTCACGTATTGATCTTGAGCAGATAATAAACTCCCTGAGCTTCAGTTTCTCAACATGGAAAATGGAGATTGATAATAACTACCTGGCAGGATCAAAGATATTTTATTTTATGCTGGAACACCCAACACATTGTTTGGCATGCAGCAGATATTTAAGAGTGTTGGCTATTTCTTTTCTGGCTTCTCTAGGAAAAAAAAAAAGAGTGGTAGCTGTTATAATTATAACAAAACTTATCCCTTTAAGCGCCAAATTACATCAGCTTAATACAGTAAATTAAATGAAATAATTACACATTTCTCTACCTTCTTAAGAAGAAGACAAACTATAAGTCTTTAATTCTCAGTTAAAACCAATCACCAAGGCCACAACAGAATTAATTTGCCTTCCCCAACCCTCTCAGATACATGCTTGGCCATGATGTAGCCTCTTTGCCCAGCAGGATTAATAACAAACTATATTAAACACCTGGCACATTGCGTGGCATGGAGCTGATACTCTAAAGTGGTGGCTATTATTGTCATTATAACAAAAGCTTGCCCCTTCAAGTGCCAAATTATATCACCTTCTATGGAAAATAATTTCAATCTTCTCTTGATGATTCATTGTCACTATCATAAGAATATCACTTCATGTGTTGGGCACTAATACAGTTCTGTTCTCAAGGGCTGTAGGATGTGTCTGGCCAGTAGCCCCAAACTAGATGATACCACAGTCTTTCTTTTTGAGTTCTAATATGTATATAACTTTGTGATTATTTTATTTCATTTCTTCCCATCAGTTTGTCTGATATCACTTCTTGCTAGTGTCAATGTAACTGTCTTTAATAACGATCCACCTACTTCCGTTTTCCCTTGGTACACAGTGAAACAAATAACAAAATAACAACAAAAACAAAAAACAAACTTTGTAGAATGGTATGGGGACAAAGAGCGCTTAGGAAAGTCCATTAAGTATGGACCCGTAAATACTGGTCAAGAACTATAAATAGGTACTTTTGGACATCTGTTCTATTAATCTGTACTCAAGAGGACAGAAACAAAGCTTGTCAGAATTATGTGTAAACACAGAGCAAATAAATACTGAGTGAGCACTTGTATGTAATGGTCAAAAACTTCCTGGTCTTTTGCAATAACAGCTTCAACTCACTTGTGCTCAGGGAGGGAGACAAACAGAACAAGCAAACATGGCAGAGCCGTGTGTGCACGAGGAACCTATAGACATTGAATGAGAACTTCCTAATGGTCATGATGACAAGAACAGATTGGTGTGATATCTATTTCAGTCGTTTACATGCTATTTTCTTGATCTCCTGTTCTCAGCTTTTTCTGGTTTAAGGGAGGTTTCCAGGCAAGTGAGCCCTAAGGAGTGGGTGCTTTTGCAGCCTCTTTCAGGCACACAGAAATGGTGAAGACAAAGTCCATGATGTAAGAAGGCCTCTGAGTCCATTTTCTGTTGCATTTAACAAAATATTCAAAACTGGGCAATTTATAAAGAAAGGGAACTTATTTCTTACAGTTATGGAGGTTGAGAAGTACAAGATCAAGCGGCTACATCTGGGTAGAGCCTTCTTCAAGGTGGGCTTTCTCTGCAGTGTCCTGAGGCAGCGCAGGATATTGCATGGCAAGGAGGAAGCTAGTGCTAAGCTCGGATCTTTCTTCCTCCTCTTATAAAGTCAGCAGTCCCACTCGCATGATAACCCACTAATCCATTGATTCGTAAATAGTTTAATTCACTTAAAAGGGCGGAGCCCTCATGATCCACTTAACTTTAAAGTCCCAGCTCTCAATACTGCCACATTAAGGATTAAGTTTCCACATGAGTTTTGTAGGGGACATTCAAACAATAGCAGAAGGGTGCAGTGATCTAGGCTGCAGTTTTTTTAATTTTATTTCAGCATATTATGGGGGTACAAATGTTTAGGTTACGTATATTGCCCTTCCCTCTGCTTCCCCCCCAAGTCAGAGCTGCAATTTTATGACGAATTTGTCCCAGTTAATAGGGCTGGGAGAACATGAGCAGAAACAGTGTTTTCATTTCTGGGCAAATATGTAATTGGTCCTTGGAGCTGGGGCAAGATCAATCAACTTTCAGATCTTATATTGATTTCTATACTGCAAAGTCACTCTGTGCCATCAAAGACCCTAGAAGATCTTAAAAGGCCCTTTGCAAACCCCTTAGACTTGGTGTCTGTTGTCCTGTGCACACCTTTAAGCAGTAGTGAAACATGCTTAAACAATCAATGCCTAACTTCTCTTCAACACCAATAAATACCATGTAGAGAAAACCTCCAGTTAATTGAGAATGTGGTGAACAGGCTGCCTGAGGAGTCCAGGGACTGAGCAAAGACCACGTGTCAGAGAATGGTTGTTTTATCCTTTTCCCTCCTTTGTCTAATGGTAAACCTGGGAAGTACTTGATCCTTTTCTATTGATCTAAGAATTTCATGTTTTATTGGCCGAAGTACTGAGAGAAATCCTTTCTTCTCTTTCTGTAGAAAGACAGAGATGCCAGGTTCCTTCAGGTCAAGAAGCAAGGTAAGGGGGAGGTTATTGAGACAGATTATTCCCCCTTCTGTCACATACGGTGAGCATGAAACATCTACCCCAGCCCTTTGGGTTTTATTTTCTTCTCTGCAGTCGTACTAAGTCAGAGGTTAATATAGATCATATGTAGTTGTTAGGTCATATATAGATTATATTAGGAAAGTCATTCTAGTGATTTGGCCTCTGTTTATATGTTCAGAAAATAGTGGCATGTAATGAAAAATAGATGTGATGCCCGTTTCTGTTTTATACTTTTATTTAAATGGGAAGGGGGTGAAGGAGGTAGATATAGAAGAACAAAGAACAAGTGGGCTGGGCGTGGTGACTCACTCTTGGAATCCCAGCATTTGGGAAGCCAAGGCGGGATGATCATTTGAGGCCAGCAGTTCAAGAGCAGTCTAGGCAACACAGTGAGACCCCATCTCTCCCCCTAAAATTTTTAAATTAGCAGGGCATTGTGGCACTTGCCTTTATTCCCAGCTACTCATGAGGCTGAGGCAGGAAGATTGCTTGGGCCTTGGAGTTCGAGGTTACAGTGAATACTCCAGCCTGGGTGACAAAGAAAGATCCTGCACCTTAAAAAAATAAAAAAAAGAACAAGTGAAGGACATTATGCCTTGGCAATTAGATTTACCTGGAGGTTAGTTGAGAGACACCAATGATGATTATTTTATTCTATTTTGTGAGTAATACCTGCCTGAGTTGGTGGTAAGCACTTCTGGAAGAAGCAGCCTTTTCAAGAAAGCATCTTTCAGTCAAATATGAAGTGGATCAGATTACTTATGTAAACCTTATGTTTTCCTCCCAGTTTCAGAGCTCCTACCTATAGGAGGAATTCCATTCCCTCACATTGCTTAGTTCCCTCTCCCCAGTAGACATACTTATTCACATCTACTACACTGCATTTTCAACTTTAGGAATGGAAGCTATTCGAGGTGTTTTACATGAAAAGGAATTTCATACAGGGAATTGGATGTTAAAAAGTAATGCTTGAAGTTCTGGAAGATGCTCCTTTACCATAATCACAAAGGTGGGGACTAAGAACACCATATTCTTGAACTTTAGACATCAAGAAAATCCCATCGATAATGTGATCCAGGGATCAGGAAGCTGCTGCATCCACAACTACCTTTCAACACTCCTGAGACTCTGGGTGCTGGAATTCTGTAGAACTTCTGGTCCCTTGACTGTGCTTGTCAGGAGAAAACAGAAGAGAGACCAGGAAGATAGACTGTCTCATTCCCTCTTCCTTCCAAGTCTCACAGAAAGTATCTAATTTGATAAAATTGCATTGAGAACCTAGCTTGGGAAAAACATGGGAACAGTCATGTTTTAGTTTTCCAGCCAACCAGGAGGGTTGCGAGGATCCTGAGTGCAATGGCACCATTTCCACTATAGTAGCCATATGCTTTGAACAGTCCTGGCCTGCTATAGACAAGGCTTAAACCAAAGGAATGAATCTCTAATAATAGAATAATGGAACTTCATCCATCAGTGACTGAAACTCTTCCCTCTCATAGTGGTGGGAGGGCTCTTCAGGTCTTAACTCATCATGATCCTTTATAAATTTTGCTTTTGGCCTACTGGTGCTTTATGGTTAGGAATATCCAATAGAGCAGCAGTCCCTAGCCTTTTTGGCACCAGGGAACAGTTTCATGGAAGACAATTTTTCCACAGACTGGGGGAGAGGGGATGGTTTCAGGATGATTCAAGTGCATTACTTTTATTGTGCACTTTATTTCTATTATTATTACATTGTAATATATAATGAAATAATTATACAACTCACCATAAGGCAGAATCAGTGGGAACCCTGAGCTTGTTTTCCTGCAACTCGACGGTCCCATCTGGGGGTGATGGGAGTTAGTAACACCCAAATTGTGTTGCTTATGTCCAGTCTACTCCGTAATCTTGTTTTGGTTTCTGTGGCTGCAGAAAACCCTGCTTCACAAAGATAGAATGTTGGAAATGGAAGCAGGCTTTTCAGTGCTTTTGTGGCATCTCAGGATATTCCGCCTTGACTTTAATCCAGAATGTGTGGAGATTTGAAGTTGTCTCAAGCATACTTTTAAGGCTACCGCCATTTGTGATCTTAAGCAGTTGATTCTCTTCTGGCACAGACAAAGTCAATTTAGTTGGCTTATTCACAAGGGGGTGGCGGATCCATTCTTTCCCAGTTCGGGAGTCTTTTGTGGTTGGGAAGTAAAGCTCAAACTCTTTTGAAAGCTGAGATCGGTGGTCAGGCACCAGCTGGGAGAAAGAAGGCCCTGGCTTAGTCTCTTTCAAAATCTCTGCTAATGTTTGACACATGTCAAAAATCTCAATGTTCACGTGTGGCCCCCATAATCCCAATTTGGCTCTGAATGCAGCCACTTTATCTGCTGACTTGAGCACAGTTGTCATTCTCCCTTGAAGTGACAGATTGAGTTCTTTGAGCAGATTAAATATGTCACATAAAAAGTTAGAAAGTTTTGTGACCCATTCTGTGTCACTGAAATGTGCTGCCAGTGGTGACTGTTTTTCTAAAAGAAACCTGTGGAGTGGTTCTTATAACTCAAAAACTCTGGCCAGTTATCTACCTTTAGAAAGCCATCTCGGGCCAGGCACAGTGGCTCACGCCTGTAATCCTAGCACTCTGGGAGTCCGAGGCAGGTGGATCGTTTGTGCTCAGGAGTTTGAGACCAGCCTGAGGAACAGCGAGACCCCGTCTCTACTGAAAATAGAAAGAAATTAGCTGGACAACTAAAAATATATAGAACAAACTAGCCAGGCATGGTGGTGCATGCCTGTAGTCCCACCTACTTGGGAGGCTGAGGCAGAACGATTGCTCGAGCCCAGGAGTTTGAGGTTGCTGTGAGTTAGGCTGACGCCACGGCACTCTAGCCTGGGCAACAGAGCGAGACTCTATCTCAAAAAAAAAAAAAAAAAAAAAAATTAAATTAAATTAAATTTAAAAAAAGAAAGCCATCTCACTTCTGTGTTTATGAGAAGACATGTGTACTCTGCTTCCATCTCCTCACAGAGCTGCGTTAACCAATGTAAGTTAAGGGCATGTACTTTAATGTGGTTGGTAATTTTAATCACATCCTGCAAAATGTTGTTTAGTTCAGGTGACATTTTTTGGCTAGCCAGCATTTCTCTATGGATGGTACAGTGTTTAGACTCACATTCACCTCCTTGACCCAAGTAGTGCAACCAAAAAGCCGTCCAGTCATGGCAGCCACTCGGTCTGTGCATATACCAACACCAAATGACCAATACAGTTTTCCTGATATGTAATCATTCAAAGTCTGGAATAGTTCTGCAGCTGTGGTGTTGGCTGGCAACAAAAGTGCACATAAGATATCCTCATGCACTTCCATCTGAAAAATATATCACACAAAAACAAGCATTGTTGCCTTATGGCCAACAACAGTAGACTCATCAACCTGGATTGTGTACTACAGTGACTCATTAACCCCCCGTAACAATTGTGCCTCAATACTCTCTGCTATTTTATCAATTCGTCTACTAATGGTGCTGGCCAAAAGAAGAACACATGCCTCCTTTTGAATTGCAGCCTCTCCTAAAAGTTCATGGCAAATGTCCTTAGCAGCAGGCAGGATCAACTCTTCACCAACAGTAAAGGGCTTCTTTTTTTAGGATATAGATTGAGATCTTTTATTTTTTTTTTAATTTTTAAAAATTTCTTAAATTTCAGAGTATTATGGGGGTAAAATGTTTTGGATACATAAATTGCTTTTGTGCCCTTTGAGGCAAAGTTATAAGTTTGCCATGCCTATCACCCAGATAGTGTGCATTGTAACCGTTAGGTGTGAATTTACCCATCCCCTCCCCTCCCCTCCCCCGCCCAGACCTGCTTGATTTCTGTTGAATGTTATTTCCATGTGTACACATAAGTGTTTATTGATTAGTTCCAATTTAATGGTCACCACATGTGGTGTTTGTTTGTCCATTCTTGTGATACTTCACTTAGAATAATGGTCTCCAGCTCCATCTAGGATAATATAAGAGGTATTGGTTCACCATATTTTTATGGCTGAGTAGTACTGCATGGTATGCATATACCACATTTTATTAATCCACTCAGGTATTCATGGGCACTGGGGTTGTTCTCACATCTTTTCAATTGTGAATTGTGCTGATAAATAGAATCTATAAAGAACTCAAGCAACTTACCAAGAAAAAAATCAACAACCCCATTAAAAAGTGGACAAAAGACACGAACAGAAACTTCTCAAAAGAAGATAGACTAATGGCCAACAAACATGAAAAAATGCTCACCTTCTCTAATCATCAGGGAAATGCAAATCAAAACCACAATAAGATTATCACTTAACTCCAGTGGAAATGGTTTTTAACAAAAAGTCCCCCAAAACAACAAATGCTGGTGCAAATGCAGACAGATAGGAACACTCATGTACCATTGGTGGGACTGCAAACGAGTACAACCTCTATGGAAAGTAGTATGGAGATAACTCAAAGAACTAAAAGTAGTAAAGGGCTTCTTGCTTTAGCAATGCAGTTAGCCACTAAGAATGATGCTCTCAGTGCAGACACATTTGATGAAGTGGTGGTCTTCAACAATTCCTTCTGTTCTTCGTGTTCACATTTTTTCTTTTGAAAAACACCAAAAGCTTATCTTTTAATGCAGAGTGATTGGTCTCTATATCGTGAAGCAGTTTTGAAGGTTTCAAGGCTTTGTTGGATAGCCAGTCGCCACATATTGTACAAAGCAGGCTTGGAGAATGTAAATCACCTATTGCAGTGAACCCATAATTTAAGTAGGACTCTTGTCCTACTAGTGTCCCACTGTAATTATTGATATCACCCTCTTTCACTTTCAGAATGATACCAGTATGGACAATAAATTCTGTTGTCAACTAATACATAAATTCTGAAATCACCAATACAGGGCTTGTTTTCAATGAGCATAAACTCTGTGAAAGTACTATCATGAGATGAAACCCAGTACTATCAAGGACAGGAAAGGTCGGCTGCACTGGAGGTGGAAGAAGGAAGGAAGACAGACCCTGAAAGAGGATAAAGCTGCTGAGGGGCAAGCCCTTTCTGTATCCCATATGCAGCAGAATCTATGACACTCCCAACATCTGAAATGAATGTGTCATATATGAGAGGGATGTGAGGTGTTTAAATGAGAGTCTGTGTGTTGTTAGGATACATAGATATTTAACATTATTTAATCTTTGCTAAGTGCAATTCCTTAGCTTCTGGGGAACAGAGAAATGAATAAGAAAAGGACCCTGTCCTTAGGGGATCCTTGACCTGCTTCAATGTGTATTAACACGTCTTCCTCAATCTTGGAGTAATTTTCACAAGTTCAAATTATAGGAAACCCTGACTCCCTAAATCATTTTCCTTGAGGGACCCTGCCAAATATTTAGAAAAGGTCTTGAATGCTCCGTATATTTATAAAACCATAGAATATCAAGGTGAAATAGAAAAGTTTAAAGCAATGATCTAGAACTTTCTGTGTAATAGCTTTGAGTTGTCTGTAGTGATGTAACTATTCTAAGCTTGTTCTGTCCGATGCCAAGGCCACTGGCCACATGTGGTTACTGAACACTTGACATTGGCTAAGGCAACTGAGGAAATGATTTTATTAAATTTAAACATAAATTTCTATATGAATAGCAGGTGCCATTTTGGACAGCACAGATTCTAGACCTTTCTGCTCAACTGAAGTAGTCAAGATTTTCAGCAGATTTTTATTTCTTTTCACTTGGATGTCTTGACACCATGCACATTTATCACATGTCCTAAATGAAAGCAGGTGTATCACAGGGAGTAACAATTTATCAACCTTCATTTTCAATGGAAGAAATTCATTTATTCACTCAATCAAAAGAGATTTATGGAGCATCACTGTATGCTGGGCACAGTGATAGACTATGGCAGACATGGACCCAGCCCCCAGGGATCACAGTGCCTATTGATAAATAATCCATCCATGCTGGTAATGGGTATCATTTGGTGCCTGTATTGAAGTCTTTTTTTCCTACTTTCCTTCTTCCATTTGCCAGATACCAAATCTGATGTATCAGGAGCTTCTAGTTGCTTAAGCCTTAAAGTAAGCATAGGTCAGGCAATATCTCTGTATTATAAAAAGGGACTCCCATGTCCTGATGTGACTGAGAATCCAGAAAGTTTAATTTCCTGTCCATTAAGGAAACATATTGAGAAGCCTGTGTGGCAGAGATTAAGTGGCATTTCTCATACAGATTACTTACTGGCGAGCTTTCATTTACGGAAATAAGTAAAAATTTTTTTTAAAATAGGGATTCCATCTATTTACTTTCCTAATATTTTTACTTTGGAAGAAGATGTATGATATTCTTGGTACAGCAATTTGCCCTCTGGAGCCATCAATCTTTGTAGATGTGAGTAGGTAGTATTATTTAAATATGGTCATATATCTTTATCTTTTTCGTGAATCATAATTTTTAGTTATTCTTTTAAATAAAGTATAGTTTTTTATTTAAATTATAACCCAAATATCTCCAAGTCCTTAGGTCTCTTGAGGCTGTTCTTTTATTGAATATTCAAATGAAAATGACTTAAGGTCTCATTCTATATAATACCATGTTCCAGTTTTAACATACTCTTTTTACAAATTTTACCTTTATTTGTTTAGTTTTTGGTAATCCGTGCTCATGTTCCTTCAAAGGTTTGGAAATGGAGAAAGGGGTATTTGGAGATATTCTTAAAGGGCCCTGGGAAACTGAGCCCACCCTTCCAGTGACCCTGATTTTCACCTTTTTCGGAGGATGCTGGGTCATAATGGGGTAGCTGGTTAGAACTTAGGGTTGTCACTTAATTGAAGACTGGGTGAGAAGAGTCCCGTACTGTGGATATGTTTTTGTGAAGCCGGGATGGTTTTGCAAGATCCAGGCTCCTGGGAAATCTTTGTTGGGGAGAGGCTAGAGACTCAACTATAGTTTACCTACATTGAGCCAGTAGTTGCCTGGAGTTAGAGAGCACGTAAGATCATCTTTATCTATCTTAACAGCCAGGAAATGAATTGGCTAACCTGTGTATTGTTTTAATTAATATAATCTTTAAATAATTTAACAACTGGATTTTTCTAATTGTAAAAATATATGCACACTATAAAAATTCAAACAGAGGAAAAGTATGAAAAAGCAAAATTATTTAAAAGTTCAAGAAACAACCACCATTCATATTTAGGTGACCATCTGTGTGGTATCGCTATGCTTGCAGGTGTACACCTGCCCACATCTATGCTGATTTCTAAATAAATGAGATCATTTAAAGATTTTGGACAATTTTTCATTCTTTATTTCTCTCTTAATTGAATTGGAGAGAAGTATTTTTGTAATGATAAGGGAATTAAAGGAAACATAATCATCCTATCTGTTTATTTTCAGTAACAGAGCTTGAAAATATTTCAAGCAACACCTGACAGCACTGTAAGGGGAAAAAGACACGTCTGCAATTATAGTTAGAGATTTCAACACTCCTCTCTCAGTAACTGATGGAAGAATTAGACAGAAAATAGTAGGGCTAAGGAAAACATGAACAACGCTAACAATCAACTGGACCTAATTTATACTTACAGAATACTTTACCAACGACAGTAAAATACACATTCTTTACAAATGTATATAAAACATTAAAAATAAAGACCTTTCTACTTTTTAAGTGATTTCATTTTTATTTTTCACTGAACGTTCTGAAGACTTCTAATTTTATCCTTGAAGTTCAGTAATAATCAGGATTTCTCACTGATGTATACATTTTGGGCAGGGGTTGGGGGATGTGGCGTGCCTTTTTAATCTGCAGATTTTAATTTGCAGATTTATTTTTTTTTATTTCAAGCAATTTTTTTGTACCTTCTCTCTAAATAATGTTTTGGGTTCTGTTTGTTGGGTTCACTAATTCTGGGACACCAAATATCCCCAGTGCGAGATTTTCTTTCTTTGACTTCTATGTCTATTTTTTCATACCATTTGTTTATTCTCTGTTTTTTTTCCCCTACTACATTATCATTATTGGATTAAGCTTTCCATCTGCTTTTATTCGAGTTTTTGCTTTTTGTGTCCTGTTCAGGCAATTTCTAATATATAGGCAATATTTTTTGAACCTCTTTTTACTTCGTTAGCTTTAAAATTTTTATTTTTCTTTCTATGATGCTTTATTTTCCATTTACACTTTAAGCTCTTGCTTCACGGATTTCATATTTATTATGTAGATCTATAAAGCTTAGCACTTTCAGGCAATTTGTTTCTGTATTTCCTGTTAGGTTATTTTTCAGATTGTGTTCGTTGACAGTTCTTGCTTACTTTCTGGATTATTTGCTTTCTGGGACTGGATTATTTGGTTATCTGAGAGAGATATCAAGAATCTCTCTCACTTGTAGTGAGAATTTTTCCTCTCCTGTTTGAGGTCTAGATATTTCTTTCCATTCACTTCTGAAGCCTGTTTACAACTTGGGTCTTGAAGTAAATGTTAATTACTTAGAGAGGCCTTCTCTTACTCTCTAATCTAAATTAGGATTCCACTGTTATTCTTTGTCTGAACACTGGTCCTTTCCTTTATGCCATTTATTATAATATGAGAGTTTGATCCCAATTTGAGAAAGAAAATGCCTAGCTCTGATGTGTTTTTACCTCTCCCCCCAAGAGGTCTGGCAAATTTTTATTTTTAGCATTAGGAATTAAGCATTGTAACTTACTATTCGGTGAATAAAAAACAATTGCTGTAAAACGTTCAAAGAATCTTAAAGAAAAAGTAACTGCTCTATAGACCACAGAGATAATATAGCTTGCTTGGGGCATGATTAAATGTCTAAATGTCATTGGAAGGATATTGATTTTCATGGACAGTATGTTTGATCCTTTCTAGTAAAGCCCTTACCCAGTGCTAAATGATCATTTCAATACCACTTAACTAAAGACTTCTCAGGGCACCACAAAAAAGATGATCAAAAGGACAAAAACTAAGGGACAAAACAAAAATCTGAAGCTGTTTTGTGGTCCTGTCTGAAAATTCATACTCATTTTATTTCATCCTCCAAACCTATTCCATGCAAATTCTGCAAATTGCTGACTTCATCTTTTCCAGACTTTATGCACACACACGAGCACACATACATACATATACACACTCATCTACATATAGCTATATAACTAGTTTTTATTTTGTGCTCACTGTCAATAGTACAACCTAAGAGTTGTGGCCAGACCAACCCTGAGATGATTTTATATACTTGAAGCAAAGATTTATTTTTAGTGATATGTCTAGAACCAACTGAAAAGAATTTGAAAAACAAAATGCAAAATTCAATCAGGCAAAAAGTGATTAATTGAATCCAACCTGGGTAAAATGTTTCAAAATACCATCTCCCAAATTAACTCAATATAAAAGAGCCCAGCATATTCTAAAATAGAATCATTTTGGAAGCAAAGAGTGTCTTTTACTTAACTATGATATGTTCCTCTTAGAGTGTAAAAAAACTCTGGGGTGTCAGAATGTTTAATGTGGAATTTTTGGTGCTGGTATTGAGAAAATAAATTGTAAAGATTGGGTAAATATTTAGTTAAACCTCTTTGGCAAGTCAAATGGTTTCCAATTATTTGTTTTCAATAAAATTGAAAAAGAACCTAATTAAGATGTCATCTTACAGATCATTAAAATCATTTTTGGAGCTAGATCACTAGGTGATTTCTAGCATTTAACTCAGAAGTAGTTCAAAGAATTATAACATTGCTGGAACAAAACTTCTTCTATACTCATTCTCATTTTCTCAGCTCTTATATCCATTAAAACAACAACTACAAAAAATAGTATATGAAATTGCTACTGAGCATTTTTTCATTTTAGTAATATGTAGGAATTTTCCATGGATACTAGAAATGATTAAAAAATATCCTATCCCCATCTTGTTAAGAGATAAATTTCTAGTAAAAATTTACTTTTTGTATTTAGTAATTATTTAAGTAATTATGCAATAAATTTTAATGTTTTAGTCAATTCTATTATTATCTATAATAATTATTTCCAAAGAAAATTTTATACAGTATTATAGACATAAGAAATAAAAAAATGTATTCATTTCTTTTTTCAAGAAGAATAAAATGGGATGAACAAAAGATTCTCAGCAATGAAATGTAATACATTATGATAAAATTCAAGGGAAAAAGAGTTATGTAACACTTTTGACAGTTGAAGAAGAGCTTCCTCTTTTATTTTTGAAGTACATGATGTCGTTATCAAATTGCTGTGTTATGTAGATTCCAAAGGCTGTATTTGAAAGAGCAATGTAATAGCTTAAAATGTCAATATTGATAAAATACTGGAAAGTTCATATTTTACAACTATTTAAACTTATGAGAAACATTTTAGATATTACCTACAAAAGGCTAGTGAGCAAAGCTGTTTGAAGTGGAAATTTGTGGTATGGATGTGAACAACAAAAATGTGGACCAATAACAGTGTTTAGGGAGCATGTCTGAAGGGTTATAATTAATAAATCAATTTCATTCTGGAAAAATTTTTCCAGTGCTTTCCAGATTCTGCTTGTAGAAAACACTGGCTCAGGCAGATGTTAATCAGTGGCCCATGAATAAAGGTTTTATAGTCAAATAAGCCTGAGAAATTCAAAATAGTAAATCCTCTTTTTGTAAGTTCATGATAACATTGAAATATTAAAAACGGAAAAACTATGAATGAAAATGTAATTTTAAATTTTGTTTGAGGGGAATCAAACTTATTTGTGCAGAATATTTTTTCTTCACTTTTAAATAGTTCTCACATGAAATTGGCTTGTGAATTCCTGTTGTTCAGGCACTCATCAGTTCTGTGTTCTCAGGGGCGTCTTGCTGACAGCACTGCTCCTGGCATGTGAAATGAGGCTGCAGAGAGAGTCACAACTGAAGGGGTGGACTAGATGGACGGTGCTTGCAGCACCAGTCTATGAGGAGACTAAGCCATCTCCAGACAACTGGAAACAGAGCAGGGATGGCCAGATAGAAGGCGATGGTTTCTACTGGATGGGGCTCATGTATAGACATAGGCTGCAGCAGTAGACATTACCCACGGGCACCATAGGAGAGTGCTGGTGGATGCCCTGTGGAGAATAACATGTCTTACTTGAGAGCATACATGAGAAACCCTCACCCCAGAAGTGTCCACAACACCATGCTCAGGGGGGTCTTGGCTGCAAGCAAGGGAGGTTTTCTATTAGCAAATAAAGAGCATGACTTACATGGGTAAAATTATAAATGAAAATCATAGTGGGAATTCAAAATCAGATATTATCTAGCAGGGCTTACCAGGGAATTGAGTTGTGTTAAAAGTCTTCATTTTTAATGCTCACCTATTTTGTGACATTTCTTTTATGTTTTGTATGCTCCTGCTTGGGAAGACGAAAGCTGGTTTCTTGTGGTGGAGAGGGGCGAGTTAGCAGGGGATGAGGAGGGAGTGTAGAAGGGAGCTGAAGAGGAGAGGAGCACAGAATTGGTAAGCATTTAGATCTAATGAAAAGGGCAGATTCATAAGTTTATATGAAAAAATAGCACACAGCAATAAAAAGTTTTAAAATATTAGTCTTTGGCTAATGGGCTCATCCTTAATAGTTTCTCCATGGAGAGTTCATAGGCCAAGATGTTTCCAGATGTTTGCAAAGGGGCTCCAAGCCAGCATTATGTGCTACTGCTGTTGACATAAGGATAGAATGACGGATTCTTGCAGAGCAGAACCACTGAGGGACATGCAGAAGGCCAGCAGCCCCAATTCGATCTTCAAAGAGGACATCAATGATATGTGCTATATTATGTGCTATACTATGCTGATGGCCTTAGAATAACTTAGAAAACTTTAGGAGTTTTCAAAAATTGAAAGAGCAATCTTATAAGGCACGTGTAGAGACCTACTGCAGTCTCTTTCTAGGGTCAATTACAGATTCAAGGTTTTAGAGGAGTGTGCAACTGTTTCTAGCACTGCTTGCTGAGTTTTCTTGGGCACCGAAATAGATCCACCTCCCCACCAAAATATCTGTCACCCTTCTAATAGGGATCTCTTCAGATGGTTCCAGTTCAGTAGCTCGAGGAAGAAGCCTACCTTCTGGACAAATTTTCTTTTATTAAATAATAGTGGCTGGGATAACCATTATTATTTAATGGATCTTGTTTAGTGTGTATCCAGTTTACTACTTCTATAATGTTTTAAACTTTCTTTGGTTGATTTAAGAAGTAGCTGGATTTGGTGAAAAGAGAATGGAATGGATATAAGGACAAGAATTCCTTTTTTAGCTTCACTGTATTCTAGATGTATAATCTTTGGAAAGTTAATTAATCTCTCTCAGCCTGGATATTGCAATCTGTGAAGTGTATACAACAATACCTACTGCAGAAGTTTTTTTTGAACAATAAAGTAGGTAAAGAACTCTGCAAAGTGCCTGGCATACTTTAGGACATAAATGAATATTTTTGTAATAGAGAAAACCTGTCATGAAATCATAGAAACAATAATCTCACATTTCCGTTGTAGCACAGGTTCCCACAGATTTAACTGTGATCTGTTTTTTCGGGATGTGTGAATTTCATAGAGCCCATGATTTACTAGGTGAAGCCCCTGAGAGTGGGGAGCTCAAAGAGGCTTTCAGGAAATACATCCACCACAGGAATTTTAGTAGCCTATACCTTGTTGCAAACCCTATTTAGTCAGGGTTAAAGATGCTGAAACATCAACCTGAATATAAATACATACTTTGTCTTAAAAACCCTGGAGACAAATTAGAAATTATGACCTATCAATGAACCCAGGGCATTTATGCTTCTTCTTAGAAGATTTCCAAGATGCCATTAAAGAGACTTGCAGTCACTTATTGGTGGATTTAAGCATTGCCCTCTCCTGAGTCACCATGCCAAGGAATAGTGGTTAAGAATTGATCTGCGTGTTCCAGATGGGCCAGAAAAAAATACTGCTAAAATCACTCAGGGAAGGTGGATATAACAATGTATGTGATCTTATCGCAGATGGCATTTATCTTAGTCTGCTTGGATTGTGTAACAAAATACCGTAGACTGGGTGTCTCAAAGGATAGAGGTTTATTGCTCATGGTCCTGGAGCCTGGAAGTCCAAGATCAAGGTGCCAGCAAGGTAGATTTCATTCTGAGGCCTTTTCTCTTGGCTTGTAGGTGAGTGTCGTCTTGGTGTGTGCCCACATGACCTCTTCTTTGTGTGCCCCAGGAGAGAAGGAGTGCTGGTGTCTCTTCCTTTTCTTATAGGGACACTTATAAGCATCCATCATCGTGGTGGTCTCACCTTCATGACCTCATTTAAACCTAATTATCTCTTATAGGCCCCACCTCCAAATACTGCCACACTGGGAGTCAGGGCTTCAACATGTGACTTTTGGGGAGACACAAACATTCAGCCTACAATGGCATTTATGAGTGTCAAAAGATGTGGGAAAATATGGCCACAAATCTAAAAGACACCTGAGTTTTTCAATCTGACTGTTCATCCCTGCACCGCAAAACTACTTGATTATCTTATTAAATAGTCATCATTCTTTTCTCCCCAACCCACTCCAACAACTTTAAAACCAGTTCCACCTTGTACCTAGAGAATTATTTTATAATTTACCTTACCAGTCAAGCACCACCCACTCATCACCAAATATTGTGATTTTGAGTGACAATATTACTCTGGCTTTTTAGAGAAGGAACATAATATTTGTAATAAATGTTTTCATAAATAAACATAAATTTTGCAATCTGAAGTTGAGTTTTGTAGGATTACTCCCACATGAAGTCTATAAAAAGGGAAACTGGAAGATAAGAATTTGCCAGCATCTGTTCAACATTATCCCAGGGACACAAAGACTGTATTTAACAGAGGATTCTTATCAGTAGAGAAGTAACCTCTATTGTAGGGAAGGATCTGAAGAGAGAGCAAGAGGGGCCAAATTCATCTTTTTATAGCAAACCCACTCTAGCAATAATGAACCCATGTCTGCCATGGTGGCATTAATCCATTCATGGAGGCAGAGCCCTCATGGCCTGATATCAGGCCCCACCTCCCAGCACTGTTGCATTGGGAATTAAGGTTCCAACTTGTGCTTTTGGGGGACACATTCAAACCATAGCACTAAGTCTGGTAAAGGTTCAGGAAATAGTGATTTGTCCCATACCTATGTCCCATTAGACTCTTCTCTGCCTAGAAAATTCCATAGGAGTAATCAAGAATACATTTCTAGCATGAAGTCTCATAAAACACTTATACTTTTTGCTTTTCCTAGGGCACTTAGCAAAGTGTCTGCCACATAAAGTACTCAGGCCATTTGGCTTTAGAAACCTTACTATTCTTATGAAGCTGCCCCCAGTGTCTGATGGACCCTGTGGGCAAATTACCATGCTAGACTATGAATTTATCTTCTCACAAAGTGTACTTACTATGAAAAAAAGAAAAGAAGAGGAAAAAAACCTACTTTACCTGACATTTCATTTAATTATCTGGTTTATTTCTATCACCTAAATCTTATAACCTACAGGAAATGACTTTTATCCTCTTGAATAATTTTACTATTTTTTTTCCTTGAACATAGAAGAATTTTCCTAGTTAGCATAAGACATTTGAATTTGTATGCCTTTTAATAATTCAGAGCTGTTTAATTTTGGACTTACAACAAGCAGGAATACCTTCCAGGTCAGATTCCATGATTAGTAGGTACATTTTGTGTTTAGTTTGTTGGGAAGAATGGGGCTGAGGGTGGTAGGAGGTAAAAGGGAGTTCAAAGGGAGATAGAGATATGTTAATTGGTATTTGGAAATGAAATAAATTATTTTGTTCGTTCTTTTTAAAAAATAATCATGAATACTATATGACATCTAATTAAGATATTAAGATTAATTATTATCATTGATAAATTAGTTTTCTCAGTCAAAATATTCCAGGCTCTTGAGCTATCATTTTGTGAAAGTCACCAACATCAGTAAGTTATATCCTCTGAGAATTTATATATTAATTTAACAAGTAAAAACAATCAATTGTTGGGATGGTTTAGACTGTGCCAATCATCTGCAATAATTCATAATAAATATAGATCTTCACTATGGACATGTATGGTTATGTAAAGGGATGCCTACCTAGTCTCTACATCACAGAAACTTCATACCTTGAGAAATAATCAAGCCAGGCTGTGCTTGCCCTTGCTGTTGAACTACCTATTTCATACCAAACACACATTTGTTACATGGCCAAGCCCAGGGTCTAAGGTGCTTTATTGGTAGACGGAATAATTGAAACTAGAGGTGGAATAGGGAAGGGTGGGAAAGCCTTACAAAACTCACAACTCCTGGTTGTCTGTTTAGCTATCTAAAATTCAACCATGAGCTCTTCAGTCTTTAGGATTGTGTGAGTTTTGTTCTTGGAGGTCTTTAAGAATGGCCAAAAAGCCACTGTCAGCCTCTGTCCTGCATTTCCTGTTTGCCTATTTTAACTGTGAATCCTCCATGGCAAACTAGTTTCACCTCAGCAGATACATCTTGACAGCGTCTATCCTGCCACCTTCGGAGGCCTGGAAAGGCTGTGCTCCTCAGACCACCCGCCAGTGGTTCAGCTGCTGCTGGAGCTATTACAGACTCTCTCTCTTCAGATCACCATTTTCTTTTTTTTTTTTTTGCTAATACTTATAACTAGATAACTAGGAACCGGTGTCCCAGGATCCTCACATAGCACCAAATTAGTACTTTCCCTACTTCTCTTATGACTGGGTACTTAGTACTGAATTCCTGTATCGGTCCCCACCGATTGGCTGACTAGCCCTCTTCTCCATCATCAGGACAAAACTCTGACACTCTAGTTTTCAGTCCCTCTACAGTGGGGTAGGGATTGCCATCCACTTTCCCCAATTTTCTTGTTGGGTTTTGGGCTAGGATTCATATTGTATGACTGTAACACGTCAGACTCTTGAATGATTCCTCTCTTTGTGGCTTCCTGATCACCGTGTTTCACCAGTGAGACCTGACACTCAGTGCTGATTGCTTCTGGAATTAAAAATCTGGGCAGGGTCGTCTCAGAGACCAGGCTGGACTACCTGACTCTCCTTTGTCATTCTCTGTATTTAGACTGGTTCTCCCCAATCCCTATATGAAGTCCTCATCCTGAAGGTCCCAGTCCAGGTGCACCAGGTGGAAACTGGCCAAGGTGAATCTTATGAGCACCCCATAGCAAGTCCTGTGAGGATGAGACAGAAACAGCATAGGTACCTTTGGAGGAAGTGACCATCAAGCATGTCTGAGAACATCTTTGTTGTGTCATTGGTCTGCAGGGCCGGCCCTGGTGACATCATTGTTCAGAGCAGGGCAATTTGTATATACAGCATCTCTCCATCTTTTATTTTCAAAAAGGATTTATTTTTATCCCCAAAGTATCTTTCAATTTACTTACTGTAAGGAGCTTGGCTTCTTTGGCAGTTTTCCTCTGGCTGCATTGTTTGGAAACCTCTCTGAGTAGCTCTCCTTGGCTGCCAATCCCTGTTTGACTGACAGCATCTCAGAGTGGATCTTCTCCGGGAAGAAGCAGAGGGATTTCTCAGGAATAACTAAGAGTCTTTTTAGAAAACAAAGCCTTCTTCCAACCACTTACAATTTTCCTTTGAGTGCTCAGCGAAGAGATACAGCTCATGGAAATCTCCTTCCTTGTGTTTGGCCTTTGAGGGCCAGCAAACCATTTTCTGGTGAGTATACAGGGCTGTGTGGGTGAAAGAGTAACTTAGAGATGTCACCATGTCATGAAAGGTTCCTGTCATTAATATGGAGAGTAGACGGAAGCCTGTAGAAATGTGAGCACAGTGCGCGCGAAAGGATGTTACACTGCAGTGTGAATGGTGACAACGTTTTAACTGAGAAGAGCACAGCTGAGCATGAGCCAGAGGCTCTCTCTGTGGCTGTTGGGAGCCATTTCCTCCAGGACGCATCCTGCTAGTCTGTCATCGGATAAGAGTGTGTCTTGGGCTGCCTGCTAGTTCTTGGATGGCTGAAATACTTGCCTGGACTCTGGCCGCTTGCCCCACAGGGCTCCTGAACAGAGTCACCCAGAATGACTCACAGGAAACCTGTTACCTCATTTTGTTGAATTCCATTGTGTGGGCTGAAGGTTGAGTTTAGCCAGGAGAGCAGAAAGTGAGGAGCAGAGATGAGGCAATGAATTGACAATCTCAGTTACAAAATGACACATGAGAACATCAAAGCTCTTAAAAAGGAGGACAGGTGAGGGATTTGACCTCTGCTGGATTTCTTTTGCTGCAGAGAGTCACAGTGAGTCACAGGCTGAGCTGGGGACAGGGAGAGCGAGTTCAATGGGGTTGACACAAGGATGGAAGATGTTTCAGTGAACCATCTCTAGTGGGCTCTCACAAGCTGGAAGGGTAGGGAATAATTCCGAATAATTCCCATTTCTACTGAATGGAAGGCAATAACCTTGAGAAACTCTTCATGGAGTGGCTTTCCTCATGCTGGGACAGCTCAGATGTGAAGTGGACTCTCCCAACCCCTTACAAGAGAGAGTCAGCTCAAACCGTTATTCAGGCCTTACGGTCTCTGGGTTCTAGTTTTCGTGTGTGCTATCTTTGATCTTACCCCATGTGAACTCCCAGTTAAAACTCAAACTCTTCCTTGATTTTCTCAAAAATATCCAATCTAGGCCGGGTGCAGTGGCTCACACCTGTAATCTTAGCATTGGGAAGTTGAGGCAGGAGGATTGCTTGAGTCCAGGAATTTGAGACTCGCCTGGGCAAAGCAAGATTCTGTCTCTATAAAAAATAGAAAAATGACAAAATTAGCTGGGCATGGTGGTGCATGTCTGTAGTTTCGGCTACTCAGGAGGCTGAGGCAAGAGGATCCCTTGAGCCCAGGAGTTTGAGGTTACAGTGAACTATGATGATGACACTGCACTGTAGCCCAGGCAGCAGAACAATACCCTGTCTCAAAAAAAAAAAAAAAAAAAAAAAAAATCCAATCTTAAGAAACAGAAAAAATTACATTTGATTTTATTAAAGATATGGGGGTTACAGAAGGAGTCACATCACCGCTAGCCAGGTAAAAAAAAAAAAAAAAAAAAAAAGCTGAAATTTTACAGTAGGCATTTTTGTTTTTTCAATTTTTTTTGTCCTTCACTCCATCCCCTAATTGCCAAGAGTGGTTTCTCACTTGCTCTTCACCCCAAGGAGCTCTTGGGCTTCTGTTGTTTCCTCTCCATTCTACTTTTCTTAAACTATGCCCTCCAGACTGCCCTAAGAAAATTTTAAATTTTCTTCCCTCTAGTATGCTCTGACTCCAGATCGCAAAATTTGATACCCAAACCCAGCAAAGATCCAACAAAACAGCAGTAATGATGAATAACCAAAACAAAAACAAACAAGCAAAAACAAATGGTTGCACCACTATTATTCTTCTATCAAGTATTTGCTGAGTGACTACTATGTGCCAAGCACTGCTCTGGGCATTAGCCATTTCTGGGAAGAAATTTGTACAGTGTCTTTATCCTCTCAGACTGTGCCTGATTTCAAGTAGAATATCTCACTGATTGCCCCTGCGCCAAGGCTTTTGGTTAGTTCTGATTCCTACAGCTTATAGTTCATTCACGGCCCCACAATTTGTTTTTTAAGGACACAGAAGATACTAATCTCTGCAGAAGTGGAAGAAAGGACTTTTAGGAAGAGAGGATCATGTAAATAAAGGTACAGGAGTATTGAAAAACAGAGTATATTTAGAAAATAGAATGTATTTCAAATAGTTTGGAAGTATGCTGAACAAAGAGGAATTTTAGTCATAAAAATGAAAAGATCAGTTAGCATTTGGAGAGAAATGTTGATATTTACATTGCTTATCCTCTTATTTGTTATGTCTTGCATTAATATCCTTTTTTTTATAAATGCATGAGAATCAATATTGCCTTTATCATTAGGTTGAAGGCAGTGGGTCAAGTTCTGTGCCTTAGGATCGTTATCTGAGAGATTTGCATATAGTGGCCTAGTACAAACAGTACAAAGAGCAGGAATGATTTAGAGAGTGAGGCTTACCTTTAACATATAGGCTCTGCATTTGGAAGACCAACACTTGAATTCTGGCTGTAGCACTTTCTAGCTTGATGATCCTAGGAAGGTTACCCAATACAGGCCTCAGTTTTCTCGTTTCCAAAACAGGCACAGTCATAAGTTTGTCACTCAGTAGTTGTGAGGAGTAAATGAGTGATTCATATATTGAGCCCAGAGCCTAGTAGACAGTGTCGATAAATGTTACCTATTTTTTATTACTTTTAGGAGGATAGTACAGATGTTTTTAAATGTTTGAAAGACTGGCACCTGAAATAGGATTAAACTTCCTATCTTCATGAGAACCTCTAGTGTTAGGACTAAGACTACTGTGTGTAAATAACAGGTAGACTGGTTTGGGATTAATCTGAGAAAATTGTGTAATTGTTTGGAGTTGCTTGAATCAGAATAGGTTAGATGATGATTTACATACCAAGGGAAGTGTTTAAGAAAAGCTGCGGGATGTTTTAAAGTATATTCATGCTCAGAATGACAAAAATTAGATAAAATATTTAGGAAATCTCCCAACTATAATAGTCTATTGGATTAAACTACAAATCTATAAAAATCGAAGGTCCGGGCAAGATGGAATGTGTTTGATTTCCTTTTTCCCATCTCTCTTTGTTCCTCTTGACAAACTCTGATCTCAACTCCTAAGAATCCAGCTTACATGCCATTTTTCTTTATTTAACTCTGTATATTTAAATACAGTTTTATATATATACAGTATATGTATTTAAATATATACAATTAAATATATATAGTTAAATAAAGAAAAAATATGTACATGTATTTTTCAGCAACAGGGTCTCCTTTGCCCAGGCTGGACTTGAACTCCTGGGCTCAAGTAATGCTTATGCCACACCTCCAGAGTAGCTGGGACCACAGGCTTTGGCCACCATGCCTGGTGTATTTAATATTTGTTGAGCACAAACAAATGTGCTGGGTGTTTTTTCTAGGTACTGTGATTAGTACCATGAACAAGATCCATCAATTTCCTGCCCTCATGGAGCTTTAAAAAAATTTTGGCAGAGGGAAATAGAGAATGAAAGCACAGTGAAGTAACTACTCTAACTGGATGCATGAAGAAAATGAAACAGAGTAAAGGGATACAAGGGCCTTGGGTGGTGGAGGTGGAGGAGGTGCTTTAGGTACAGTGGTCAGGGAAAGCCTCTCTGAAGAGGTGACATTTCAACTGGCACATCAGTGTTAAAAAGGAGGTGGTCATGTTGGGGGAAGCACATTCTAGGCAGAAGAGCTAGTGAAGGCAAAGTCCCTGTGGTAGGAAAGAGCTTGGCATGCTTGGGGGTTAGAAATAAAACTGGGTGGCTGGAGAGTGGGAGAAGAGATAAGAAGAGCATGGATCACGTAGGGCCTTGTAAATCTTGTTAACATTTGCATTTCGTTCTAATTGCATTGGAATGGGAAGTCATGAGACAATTTTATGATATCATTTATGTTTTAAAAAGATTATTCTGACTTGTTTATGGGCTATGGGCAGGGAGTAGCTAGAGTGGAAGCAGGAAGATCCAGTTGTCTAAGTGAGAGATAATAGTGGCTTGGACTATCTCAGGTGACTTTCTTCTCCTGCCCCTCCTGGAATGGAATGTCCCCTGGTTGGAATGTTCTCTTAAAAATATTTTATAGTGTTTAACAAATATTACTGTTAAAGTATATTTACGTTTATTTTCATGAGGTATACAGTTACCTTCCTGGTTAGATTCTGAGTTTCTTAAGCATAAGGACAATATCTTACCCCTCTTCTGTATACCTTACCCTTAGTGTTGTAGAGAGCACTGGAGCACTAAGTTATTAACTTTGCACTTAGTAAATTTCTATTAAATGAATTTACAAAAGTTACTTTTATCTGGACTCAGGGCTTTCTGTGGTTATTGTAACTGACACAGGTAAATTATGTAACTAATATAAGCTAGATTTGGGATGGAATTGAAAAACATACTTCCCCATACTTTACATGTAGAATCAATATAGTGCGTATAGAATTATGGAAAACCTGATAAAAAGGGAAAGCCTACAGCATTTTGTTAGAGATAAACACAAATCAGAAAAATTTAGGGAAATAAAACCAAGAAACAGGTGTTCTATTAGTTACAATAAAGGCTAAAGTAATGTTAACAAGATACAGGAATACAGTGGCTCAAGTACGATAGAAGTTTATTTCTCACATAACAACAGGTGACACATTCAGGCCGGTTGGTCTTTCATAGTTCTCCCCCTAACTGAAAGTACTATGTGCAAATTCAATTGTTTACTATGGAGGCAAAAAGCAGAGACTAATTTTTTCCCTTAAATTCTCTATAAGTAGTCCAAATAACAGCAACTGCAGTGCACTACAAGTATAGACTGCTAGCTGAAAATCAAAATAGTAGAGTTTTGTTTCTTCATGTTGCTTTGCCATCTCCCAGAGTCTTGCCCTCATCCACATGGTTGAAGCTAGGACATTGTTACACTCATCTTCCAGTCAGTGGGAAAGGGAAAAGAGAAAGTACAGAGCAAGAATTTAATTTTAAACAAGGGATGTGAAAATTGTGAGTGTTTTGCTGACTTTCTACTGGTAATTAGTCATATGGCCTCACCTGGTGGTAAGAGAGGCTGAGAACTGTGGTTTCTGGCTGGGCAGTTATAGCAAAAACTCTAGTATTTTGATTTTCAGGTAGCAGTCTGTACTTGCAGTGGACTGTAATTGCTGTTGTTTGGACTACTTAAAGTGGAAGCTTAACACAGTGCCTTCCATCTCAAGGTATTAGAACGCAGGGGAGTCATACACAAGTGCAACCCACCACCTGTGAACTGAAGCTGGGAGACCAGGCTCACTAATCTCCATTGGCAAGAGGTGAAGAAAATAGGTCAGAGGTAACCCAATTGGCTAAAATACCTCTAAGGACAATATAGGACCAGGGCATCTCTTCCCAGCAGTGTCAAAGAACACCCCTTTGGGGACTTGGAAATAGAGCCATAAACCAGTCCTAGCACCCCTGGTTCTTGACCAAATATCTTCATGAGAAAGAATCAGTGAAAGAACTCAGGAAACATGAAACATCAGGAAGTAAAGGCATCCCCAGAAGAAATTATTGGACACTCGACAGTGGATTCCAATTTAAATGAAATGATTAAGAATGGATCACACAGAGGGAAGAATCTCAGAACTTGAAGATAATGTCTATCTGCTAAACAAATTGGATGAAGAGAAGAAGACAGAAGGAAGAGAAAAGAACAGATTATAAAAGAAATGTGGGATTATGTACAGAAACGAAATCTAATAATTATAGGCATCCCAGAGAGAGAAAGAAAATATACAAGGGCTGGAAAATATTTCTTGGTATACTGGAGGAAGATATGCCTGGCCTAGCCAGAAATCTAGATATCCAGGTACAAGAAGCACACAGAATTCTTGGGAGACTCAATAAGAAAGGCAATCACCACATCACATAGTTATCAGGCTGGCCAAAGTAGACACTAAAGAAGCAACCCTTTGAGCAGTAAGAGAAAAATAGCAGATAACCTACAAAGGAAAACCTATCAGACTAACTGCAGACTTCTCCACTGAAACCATATAAGCCAGAAGGGACTGGGCACCTATCCTCAATCTTCTAAGACAGAATAATGGCCAACCTAGAATTCTTTACCCAGCAATGCTAAGCTTCACGTATGAGGGAGAAATAAAGAGTTTCCCAATCAATTAGTGATGGAATTTGTGAAGACCAGACCTGCCATGTAGGAAGTACTCAGACCTGCATTATAAACAGAGCAGTGCAATAGACACCCACCAAAGTAAAATCACTCAAGAGTTAAAGTCCACAACCTGGATTCCACAGTGGCTTGAGAAGTAAAAGAAAATAATGAGCTTAAATAACAGAAATTAATTTTCTCACAGTTCTGGAGACTGGAAGTTCAAAGTCAAGGTGCAATCAAGATTGGTGTCTAGTGTGGCTTCTCTTCCTGTCTTGCAGGTGGCTGCCTTCTCACTGTGTCCTCACCTGGCCTCTTCTCTGTTTTCATGCACATGGAGAGAGAGAGCAGGTGCTCTTGTGTCTCTTTCTTAAAAGAACACCAGTCTTAAAAGAACACCAGTGCTATGAGACTAGGACCCTACCCTTATGACCTCTTTTACCTCCCTAAAAGCCCTATCTCCAAATACCATAACATTGGGAGTTAGGGCTTCAACACACAAATGTTGGGAGAATACAGTTCAACCCATAACACCCCCAAATGGTATGAATCACTTAACCATTGCCACAATAACACTACATGTAAGCAACCTCAATTTCAGTGGCTTACAATAATGAATATTTATTTTTCTTGCTCATGGGTTTTGTGGGTTAGTTTGGATGAGATTGATCTCAGCCAGTGTTGGTTGGGCATGGATCCAGGTAATTAGAATTAGATGAGGTCATCAAGGTGGAGCTTCCATGACAGGTCTGATGACTATAAGAAGAGGAAGAGAGACCAGAGCTGAAATACATGCTCTCGCCTTCTCACCGTGTGATGTCCTCAGCCATGTTATGTAGCAAGAAGGCCCTGACCAGATGCCACTACCACACTCTTGGACTTCCCAGTCTCCAGAACTATAAGAAATACACTTCTTTTCCTTATAAATTACCCAGTGTGTGGTATTTTGTAATAGCAATGCAAAATGGACTAAGGCAGACACGTGGGGCATATTGTTTTCATGACAGTGGCAGAAGCACAAGAGCCCCAAACCCAACCACATAAACATATTTCAAGCCTCCACTTGCACCATGTCTATCAATGTCCCATTAGCCAAAACATGGCTGAGCCAAGAGTCAAGAAATGGAGAAGTCAACTTTACCCACCCATGAAGCCATGGCACTGGTGAAAGTATATAATACTGCTATAGTATAGTGAATCATTGGGAGCAATGATTCAATCAGCCACAGCACATGTACTGAGCCTCTGATTGTTTGGGATGAGTCTTAATTAGCACCAAAAGACATAATTTTTCTGTGATGGCTTATTGAGTAGTAAAGACCGATGCTGCAGCCACACCAAAATCATGGTTTCTCTATGCTGTACTTTGATTGACTTATGAACTTCTTAGATCTAGTCTAAGGTTCTTGATCCAATGAACCCTATGCTCTGTTTGAGGGTTCAAATGAATCACACTCTTTCACTCTATGAGTTCTGGGTTATTTTAAAACTATCCACAGGGTCCTGGTATCAATTCACTACAGTATTAGCTTTGTTATTGGTGAAGCTTCCCTGGACCCAAGACTAAAACTGTCTTCCTGCTATTTCCCCTCCTAATTTGAACTTACCTACCCATCACAGTTGTCACACCTAGAGAGTACTCTGCCTATCTGCTTTGTTTATTGCATGGGAAAAGGAAGAATAAGAGTTGGTCACAATTAATCAAGTGGAGGAGAAAAGTGGGATTAGAAGTGTGTCCAAGCTGAAGAAGTAGTTTTGAGTGAAAGCCTTGAGCTACTGAGAAACTAGTAGCCATTGAAGTCTTCAGGCAGTTGAGGGATTCACTATCCAGGTGCTGTAATTGCTGAAGATTAAGGCCCTTGGACAATTTAGCTTAAAGAAATCAGGGCCAGAGGAAACTTGAGAGCTGACCACAAACATAAAGGGAAGAAGACAACTTCATTAATTCTCTCATTCATTCAATAAATATTTATTGAGTGCTACCTTGTGCCAGGCACACTGTTCTCCATGTTGCGGATATGGCAATTAACAAAGTAGCCCTATCCCTGCCTGTGTGATCCTTACATTTATGGCTGCAAGGGGTACAAACAGCAAACAAATAAGCAAAATATATAGGATGGTAGAAGGTAAGAAGTAAGTAAGCAATAATGAGAAGGAAATTTAGCAAAGAAGAGGGCTAGGGTATGTTGGTGGGGTGCAATTATGCAAAGGACGGCCAGGTTATCTTCATGTTTGAGTAAAGATCAAGATGAGATGGGGCCATAGGATGACTGTTCTTCACAGAGGTACCAGCACAGGCAAAGACTCTCAGTGGCTGAATGTGGGAGATAGAAGTTGAGGAATAGCACACAGGCCAGTGCATGGGAGCATGAGGAGTAGATGAGACCAGGCAGGTAATGAGGATGGTGGTGAGAAGAGAGGAAGGGAAGATCAACTTGGACCTTGTATGCCACTGCAATGCCTCAGGTGTTTGCTCAGTGAGACAGAGAATCATTGGAGTGTTTTGAACATTGGAGAGATGTGGTCTGATCTATTTAATACCTTTTACAGTGATGGCGGAGCTGTTGTGTTGAGTAGAGATTGAAGGGGAGAAAGGGACATACTTCTATGTGATCCTGAGAAAATAATTAGAGCCAAAGAGTAGAACAGGCTGACTTTTCTAAATAACTATCTAACTAACTAAGTAACCTAATTAAATGACTGCCCACCAGTGAACCTGGCTTCCCAGTCACTTGGGAGTTGTACTCAGCAGCTTGTCACTGGCGGTCTCAGAGGATGCTGGGGATGTTGCTGCTGGGAAATTCCTAAATTGAAAAGGGCATCAGACCATCTGACATTCCAGCTTCCTTCCAATACTGAGGGTCTATGATTCCACAGCATGTGTTATCTCCATCTCCTCCAGCTAGAATGTAAGCTTGAGTGCAGGGAGTTTTGTCCATGCTGTTCAGTTCATTGCTCTATTCCCAGTGCCTAGAATAGGGCCTAGCATATAGCAGGCACTCAGTAAGTATGAATGTTTGTTAAGTGTATGAATGTCTCTGGTAAAGTTATTGCTGGATCTTTAGCAAGAGAACTCTGTGTCCCTCACAGAATGCACCAGTTGGATTGGATGGCAGGAATGACCTTCTAGGTTGGCTAGTCTGTGATCCTCATTTTAAACTCAGAGCCATCATTTCTAAAGCGCTTTGCAGGCCAAGGGGGTACAGGGAGGGGCTCTCATGGGGATGACAGGCAGGGATGGGGAAAGGGCAAACCTAAGTGCAGAAGTGCACGGATAACCTCTGGAGCTGGGGACCAGGGTACTCTGAAAATAAATGTGAATTGTCTTCTTTGACACTCACAAAGCTCTAACTTCAATGAGGGATGTTTCACTAGAGACTGAGGGTACAAGACAGTGAGGATCCATCCCAAGTGTGTTGCCTTTGCTTCACATGTGTTAGCCTGGTCAGAAAAGTGCTTATGGGCCCCTGAAGCTCTCCTGGGAAAAACAGCAAAGCAGCAGCAGAGATTCCATTTAAGGGTATTGAAAATACCTTTTTAATTTTGATGAAGTTCACAAATGACAGCATTGACATTTCTTTGAATAAATAGTTCCATCAAGGCACAGCATTACCATATGTCCCCAGACGCCCAAGAGGCAGTGATTTCATGTCCCCCTGAGGTTTAACAGAGCTGCCAACGTTAACAGGATGGCTGATAGGGCCCAGAGTCGCTACAGGATAAGCCATGAGACATGCTGTCATATTTATTGGATATAGAGTCAAATATGGAAAAGATACACAATAGGTAATCACAATCAGCTGATTCTTCATTTAGCTTTAGTTCGTTACAAACGAAGACGGTTTTCAATATCAAGAAGGATGCAAATATGTATGCCTTCCATGGAGCCTCTCCTACAAATTGCTTTCATTATACGTTAAAAGATGTAGAATTTGGCTTCATTGTGAACTAGGAGGAAAACAAAACAAGGGCTAGAGTTAAGTTACTGATTAATTGTCAGACACTTGATATATATTATCTCATTTGCTCTTTGTATTACTGCTAGGAGGTGGGTACTTTTGTAGCTCTCGATGTACTGATGGGGAAACTGAGGCTCTAGGAGTTAAGTGACTGGTCCATAGTCATGTAGCTAGTAGAGGGCAAACAGTTTTGAACTCAAGTCTATGCTCTTAATTCAGGGGTATACGACTTAGTAATGTATACTCTAAAAGGATACTGTTAGTATCTTTCAAACTCAAGTGCTAGAATAATCACAATTACAATGGTAAAGAACAGTGTTTGAAAGAAACAGCATCTATATTTCCTGGTCTAATGATCTCAGTGTTACAAGGAGAGACTGGAAAATAGAGAGAATCTAAATTCTAGGGTTTCAGCTATTGGATCTCAGTGTCCTCTGTCCAGATACTGGTGTGGGTACCTACCCCTGTGGATTTTTCTCAACCATATGGGCCCAAGGGTGCTCAGAGCATAAACTACAGCCATGCAATACTCTGTTATCCGTGCTCCCATCCCATAGTACAAAGGTGGTCACCTTCTTGGAGACATGTATTTGCTCAGGCCTGAAGGTCCCTGCGACGCCAGCCAAAGGCTTTAGAACCCACATTGGTGGGCATGAAGTTGCTCTTCACCACACCCCCTGATCTGCTCAGCAAGCTTGCCAGGTGATGAGTCACACAGGTGGCAGTGTTGCAGGCTCTATTCTGGGTGGTGATGCTGATTTTCGGGATGAAGAAATAATCAAAGATCTGTGAGTGAGAGGCCATGGGAGGAACCTGCCCCATGGGACCATCATGGTAAAGTTGAGGCTCTGAGAGGCACCAATTAACCTTAAGTGTTTCTCCCAAACACAATTATCCGAGCAGAAAGTCAAAAGGCCATTAGGGAAAATGCCATGATCACTCCCCATAGACATTCCCCCGGGGCATCAGAAAACCCAAAGGTGACTCTGGGTGCCTGGCCACTGAAGAAAGAGCTGTAATGTCCAATATTTCCTGTATAAATAGACTAAAAATTAACAAAGGTTTTTGAGACCACAGTGAATTATGGCACCATGCCCAACCCCATTCACGAGAACTGTAGAATCCATACCCCAGTCACCGACACCAAATACCCCCTCTTAGGAAAATAAAAGTTCCCCAGTCTTACCTGGAAGAGGAGCAGAGTGGAGTTTGCAGCATCCAGTCCCAGAGGTGCTTACCTGATTGTTAGCACCCCTGTTCTTGCTGCTTGAGCTCGGTCACAGGGACAATCCACAATATACTCTGTGTCCTGCTACCATAGGGTTAAGGCTACTTCTAGGTAGAGGTCCTAGACACCATGAAGCCTGTGTCATGGGCTAGAGCAATGACTACCACAACTTGGATCTTTTTAGAATAATAGCTTTATTTCCCAAATGAATAGCCCGTTCGTAAGTAGGATATAGAAGCTCTGCTATGAAATCCTTGGGGGACTCTGGGCTGCCCTTGTTCTCTGATCTCTTCCTGGCTGATTGTCTCTCAGCCTGCGAGTCCTGCTCTTTCTCTTCCCACCTGAGATTCTAGACATCCTCTGCCACAAGGAAAGCCACTGATAACAGCCCAAAGAGCAACCAGAGAGGAACCACATGCATCAAGCTAGAGGAAGGAAGCCAGAAAGGAAATTAAAAAGGAGGGGGAGGAGTTTAGTTGGCATCCTGGGGTATGCCAACATGAGGGCTGTGGTCTCTCTCCAACTTGATGGCCATATCCCTTTTCTTTCCAGGTGATCCAGCACCAGTATCAGGTTTTTCCAACAGGTTATGCTTCATCAGGTCCTCCAGGTACTTTTCCGTCAGGCATGTACTCAGATTTGCACACCCCTTAGATCTGGCACTGTCCAGGCTGCAGGGAAAAGACATGCCAGACATTACCATGCACCAAGGGCTGCTCTGTGGACAGTCACTCAGAAGATTGGACCAGGCTGGTGGGCAGCTCTCACATCCTCCATCAGGAGAGCTCAGAGGTTCAGTGAGCCAGGGCAGTGTGGGGAAGGGCTGGGTGGGGAAGGGTGACCTTTTCTGGCATTGGCATTGGCATTCTGGCTGTTGAGTCCACCATGCTTGGCAGAGAGGTTTTTGGTGTGGATGCAGGTGTAACACATGCCTCTGCCCAGGCAGGGCTGGGGTCAGGCTGGTCTCTGCTCAGGCTCAGGGAGCACACGGAGGGTGGGCTGGGGAAAGGTGCACATCATGGCTGGGTTACGATATGGATATCTCCGTGGATTTTGCACATCCAGAGACCCAGACCTACCTCCGACACTGCTCTACTTGTCCCCACCCCCTGCAAGGGCTTCACCTTCACCTTGCAAATGTGAGATGGAGGCTCCTTGCAGATATGAACGAATGTCATCTGCAGATAAACAAGGTGGAGCCAAGTTTCTAAAATCTCCTGAGATACACCAGGTCTATCCACTTCATCCTTACCAGTCTTAACTCATGTGATGCTAGGAGGTCTCCCCAGTACTGCAAGGGCAATTCCTGCAGTGAGCCATTCCACATCTCCCCATTTCATTTCCTGAAAGCTTTCAGAAATGGAGTTTTTTAATGTGTCTAATCACAGTCCTTCCAGCCGTACCAGGACCTCTGACTCCCATGGGACCTGAGAACGGCTGGGCCCCAGGTCCTGGTGGACAACCACAGCCTGCTGGACCCTGACCAGCGTGTTCTCTCCTACCTGGGCGAGGCCTTCCTGAGTGTGAGGAGGAGAGAAGGCCCTTGCGGGGTGGCTTGGAGAGCCTTACCTGGAGCCCTCTGTCTCCAGCCCCTCCTCGGGATTACCGGCCTTCATCTGCACATAGTCCTGCGTCAATGCAGCCAGCAGCTTGCGCAGTTGCTCCTCACTCAGCTTAGCCAGGTCTGGGATGCTCTGCAGGATGGACCTGGGGAGAAAAGCAAACCCAATGCAGGCTGTTAGCTCCTGCCCACCCTCTCCCCAGGATATGCAGCCAGGCTTCCTGGTCCTTGCCTCCTCCTTTGAGGAGGTGGCCAACCCAACTCCCAGTGACAGGGCAGGAGGTCAGTGTCCTCAACAGGAGCCAGGTATTGGTGTGGTCTCCAAGCAGTGGTGTGCTAGAGCCAGTTCATAACAGGCTCATGAAAGTTGATGCTTAAATTTTCAGGAATCTTGCAAGCTGAGTGTTAAGTGAAACCATTATTAAAAATTAAATGATGAAATTCTGCAAAAGGTTTCAGTTTAATAAATTTGTATGTGGGTGTCAAATAGATTAATAGATCACATATCAGATTTAATAACACCAAATTTATGGCAAACTAGGTAGTAGATTAAGACGTAATTCATTTCTGAAGTCAAGGCTGCATTGGATATATTATGTTCAGCTACAGACACAAATTTGGTAAAAGCAATGAAAGCATCTTGTAGGATTCAATAGGCTATATGAAATTTACAGTAAAGAATATTGTATACCCTATTACTATTTATAAACTGTGTGCTACATACCTTTATATCAGAAAAATTTATATATGTGTTACAGACATACATACCTGCTCTTGCCCCTCAACTCCCCCCGCCACCCCCTGCCCTAGATTTTAAGCATTCAGCACAGCACACCAAAACTAGGATGCAAGGAATTGTTTGATCCAAGGGGCAGTGAGAGGGAAGTGTGCTCCTGGCTTCAGGTTGTCTTACCGGAATGGCACTGCATGGAGGCTGCCCACCTGGTACAGGACCAAGGTGCTGAGAGCCAGGCAGAGGGAGAACTTCTGGAAGCCCATGATGCCCCTCTGCAAGGGAAGAATGATGTCACTGCCTGCACCAGTTCAAAGTTCTGTGAACCCACATATGTGGACTCTTGTCCTGTTTCTGCCCTGCCCCTATCTCCCTGGTTTTGTGGCTTCAGACTGGTCATTACATTTCTCTTCATCTTTATTTCCTCATCAGCAAAGTGGACTGCTGGAAGGTCCGGTGGGCCTGTAGCATGTAGTCTGGCAAAGCTGGAGCAGCGTTTCTAGTGAGACAGCTGGGTGGGGAGGTCTCAGTCCTATCCCAAAGCCACACACGCACACACACACACACACACACACCCCTTAGCCAGATCTCTGTTGAGGACACTCTGGTTTCTCCCTATCACATCAGCTGCTCTCATAAGGAAACCCAGAGCTGTCCTCCTCAGGCCTATTGCACACATCTGGGTGGAGGAGAGAAGGGATATGTAGAGAGGGAATATCTCTCCTTCGGAATCTCTGAGAAACAGAAGAACCAATTTTAGTGCTCAGCTGCTCTGCCCTCTGGCAACTCAGTCCCCTGCAAGAACCAAGCTTAATAGAGTCTTAAGTTGGGATCCCAGACTTCTCTCTGTGCTCCCAGACCAGGTGACTGGGGCTTGCAGTTTAGGGCTGCCTGCCCCTGGGTCGTTGTGCCCATTTACCACCCATTCGTGCTGGCCCAGGTTCTGAACCAAATACCCGGGGACCGGTAGGCTCCAGATGCGATCCCCGGATGCACTGTCTGTGGAAAGCAACTCCTGAGTTCTCCTCCGTGCATGGTGCCTAGGAAGTCCCAGTGTGGGGAGATTGGCCTAAGCGTGTGTGCAGGAGGAGAGAGAGTAAGACTGGAGTCTGAAGCTGCACAGGAAGAACGGAGCAAGGAGCTCCCAGAACAGAAGGAGACTGGGGCAGAAGCCTGGTATGAATTGCTGAGTAACAGAGGCTACAAGAGATTGAGACAAAAGTGGACAGAGAGACTGAGAGTGGCAGGGAGATAAACTAAGAGAGACTAATGGAGAGATAGGGAGGGAGGAGAGAGAATTAGAATGACACACCTGAGCAGGACTCTCAGGACTCACCTGGTGGACAGTGACTTGGAGCAGGGACAGCAGCAGCGGTGTTGTGCTTCAGGAGAGTCTTGTGGAAGCAGCAGGACTCTTGGTCTGGGCAGTGGCTCTGATGTCTCCCAGAGCCAGTGGCTGCTCTTATTCCCCTGCTGTGGGTTGGGAGGGATCCCTGAGCACCAAGCATCCAATGGGAGAGGGGTCCCGTGCCCCAGCCAGATTTAGTCATTAGCCCCGTGCTTCCAGAACCTGGAGGATCCAGTCAGGTGGCCTGACTTGTATTTGCATTGAGGTCATTAATGGAAGTGTGTGTGTGTGTGTGTGTGTGTGTGTGTAGCGGGTGGGCGGGGGCGGGGGGGGGGGAACCAAGGAGGGATCAAGGAGAAATGCCCCTAATGTGAGCAGGAATTTGAGTGCAGTTTGAGGTCACAGGAGATTTCACCTCCAGTCCCACTGGGTTTTGAACCTGTGCCCCACTCCACCCCCAGCTGTGAGGCTTGGAGGGCAGGGTCCAGGATTGTAGCGACTCCTGGCTCCTCCAGGTCTGACCCTAGACCCTCGCCCATGTGAGCATTGAAGGGTTAATTGGCTGTAGAGTGGATTCCAGGACCAAACAGGCTGCCTGATCCCAGCAGCTGGTATCACCCACAGTGGGCCAGGGTAGGAGATGGAGCTGGGAGCAAGAACTTTGTTAGCTGTGAACTCAATTCCAGCTGCACCAATTCCAGACTGTGTGATCATGGGCAAGTAACTTCTCTGTGCCTCAATGTACCCATCTTTGAAATGGGGACCATAGTCCCATCTTGAAGAAAGGTTGTGAGAAGCATCCCAGTGCCTGGCCCCCAACTAGGTAGGGATGTAGCAGAGGTTCCCGGTCCACATAGGGGATTCTGTAAAAATCTCCATCAATACCGAATCTCCACCTCTGCTGACTGCTTGCACTCATGTCGGGCAGTCCCAGGGTGCTGTTTAGATCCCTTACACTTTTTAAGAGGGGGCCAATGCCCAGCTGGGCCTGAGGAGAGAGGTGCAAGGGACAGCTGCTTCCCAAGCCTCCATCCAGACTTCTAGCCCTCCCCCTCATTCTGCCATCCATCACCTCTCATTCAGCCTGCCTGCCCAAATCGTTTGCACAGCGGCCCGTTGCTTCAGGCTGGTGTTTGTCAAGATGTTCCAGTAGCATTGGATTCCCCCCAACCCCCACCCCTGCACTCCTGTCCTCCACTAAAGAGCAGGCAAACTTGACTGTGGTGTGGAGTCCCTGCCTAACTAAGACTCACACTCACTTCTAGTCACACTCATCCACACACATAAACTCACTGCTGTCTCCAAACGTGCCCACTCTGTCAAGCAGGGAGACACAAAAAACAGACACTGGCTCACAGGGGTATGCTCAGGGGTTCACTCTCAAGCGTGTGGCAAGCCTGCCTCTGAGTCTCTCGTGCAGTCGCATCCACATATCTGTGTTATGAAAACCTGCTCACATCATACCTGCACACACTCTCAAGAAGAGGCGCGTTCCACCACACCCATTACAGGTGACTCTGACTCCCAGAACAACCTGGCTTCATGACCACTCTGCCTGGGGTTCAGCTCCAGGCGAGCCCAGAAGGGCTGAGGTCCAGAGGAAGACAATTGCTGCCTGTAGCCACTAGGGAGAGCAGAAAGAAGCATGTGGGCGTTCCTGGGATCTTGGGGTCCAAGCAGCAGGGTGCAATCCCCAGCAGCCTGTCTGGGTGCTGCCAGTGTGGTGAGTGCAGCAGTGGTATCCTGGGCTGTGCATGGAAGGGAGAACTCTGGCTTCGTGGTTCCCCAAGGCAGAGCAGGGATTAGCCCTCAGGTGTGCTGTGAATGGCCCTAGCCTCCGAATTCCAGATAGCCCAGGGATCCCATCCACACCCCAGACTTCAGTCTCCGGAATCAGCTATTTCTTAGGACACCCTGTCTATTGCTACATCTCTTTTCCCTGGCGGGTTGGTGACCTTTCTGCTCAAGGATGCAGCAGGAATGCCTGTCTTCCCAGATGCCCTTCTTTGACTCTGTGTCTTAACTCCAGGAGGGCACTACACTACAACAAGGGAATAAAAAACTGGGGGCTGGGACTGTTTTTCTGAGACTGGTTCTTCTCAGGCCTGATGGCAAGGCTGCCGCGGGATCCTGGGCTGGACCTCCCTGCCCGGGAGGAGGACGCCAGCGCGCCCCAGGCACAGAGCGGGAAAGGGGAGCTGTGCTTGGGGGCACGGTGCGGGATGGCTCATCCTGGGCACAGTGAGCCCTGGGCCCTAAGGCAGACACCCACTGCTGAGACCCAGGAGGCAGAGGCGGGGCTTTCCCACAGTTTTGGTTTGAGTCCTAGCCTGCTCTTTGGGTGCCTAGGTGCATGAGGAGTTGCTAAGGCCTCAGTGCTGCCACTAAGTGGTGGTCCCCTGCCACCGGTGCTGTTGCAGAAGCGTATTTGCGCTCAATTGCCAAACACTTCTGCGGAAATGACTTCCTTTTCCAAGACCGGAGGTTGCTAACATAGGAATCTCTTGAAATCGGTGATAACTATGTGTCTGCGATGTGCATTTTCCTAAGGACAGAACTCATGGCTTTCACTCACGCAATGGTGACCACAAAATGTTTAGGAAAGCGGCCATGCACTGCGTGGGCTGGAAACTCTGCCCCTGGGTGTCCTGTGTGCCTTCAATCTTGAGAACAGACACCAATTCCTCACCATGAAACCTTTGGCGGTTACAAACCTGAGGCTGGTGCTGTGGGGCGCTCACCAGACTCCGCATCCAGAGGGCGCTAGTGTAGCCTTGAGAAATTTCAAACTTTACTTCAAAGCTTCCCCTCTCCGGAAAGGGAGGGATGGAGATTAACTCCTTCAGGCGCTCAGGCGCTGGGGATTGTAGGAAGTACCTGGCGTTTTGCTTCAGGCCAAAATTGGGGGGGGAGGGGGGGGAGCCCTTTTCTTGGAGGATTAGTACCATGCCAGGCACACTAGTAGGCGTTTTGCCAAAGTTAAATGAGTGAAAATTAACTCATTCTGGCAAATTCACCAGGTGATTTCACAAGTAGCCAGCAGAAAATCCGGACCGAGTTAAGAGCGGAATGCCGCTTGTATTCCGCTATTAGGAGCCCAAACTGTTCCTGCTCCCATTTGATTTGGCACAGCAGAGGCGATTCCCAGATAGAAATTTCCAGGAATGAGGCAGGGAGGTGAGGGCTTTCTCTAGGGTTCTTTCTAAAGACTGGGGTCTCGGGGTACGAAATGCAAAGTCATTCTTCTGTGAGCCTATCCCCCTTTACTGAGTGAGTGGAAGCAAGTTTAGAACTTCCCGTTCCCTAATGGCTTAGGTTTCCTCCCACTATCCCTGGAACTTCTCCTATTTTAGGACTAAACACTAGGATATAACAAAAGTCGCTAAGAAAATTGCTGATTTAAAAATAGTCCTTTGACTACTTGGCCCTTGATTGTACTGTCTTATTTCATAACTCTTAAATCTGGAAATCAGGGTCAGTTTTGAAACAATCTAGTTTGGAAAAAATATTTTTACAATGCTCTGATAAATTCTAGCTGTATGGTTTATTTCCATTCGTTTAAATCAGATTCCAGTACACTTTGATTTAGAAATAAAAACAAGAGCCAGGCGTGGTGGCTCACACCTGTAGTCCCAAGGACCAGGAAGGCCAAGGCTGGAGGATCCCTTGATGCCAGGAGTTGGAGAGGGGTCTAGGGGACATAGTGAGACACTCTCCCTTTTCTAATACAAAAGAAAAAAAGAATTAGCCATGTGTGGTGGCTCACCCCTGTAGTCCCAGCTACTCCTGAGACTGAGGCAGGAGGGTCACTTGATCTCAGGAGCTTGAGGCTGCAGTGAGCTATGTTTCTGCCACTGCACTCTAGCCTGGGTGGCAGAGGGAGATCCAGTCCCCAAAGATAAAGTCTCTTTAAAAATACTTACATTTATTTCCATGTGATTAAAAGAGTCACATTTAAAGGCTTACTCTTTTTATTGAGCAAGCCAAGTGTGAGTCACACAAACGATAGCCTGAAAGAAAAAAAAAAGGACTTTGGAAGTTCAGAGCTCAAGTTAAATTTATTGTTCCTTCACAGTTCATGTGTAGTATAGACTCAACAGCAATGAAATCACAACAGTAACATCTGCAGCAGCAAGAACAGTCTACAACACAAATCTATTCTCTTCAGCCTAGCAGAGATTTGGAACTGTTAAATTACCTGGAAAATCTCAACTGAGATTGTACTGTCTAAAGAAAGGCAGAAACCAAAGCGTTCTATCATTGAGTTTACTGAGGAACATGCTAAGAGAACACTTGCTTCTATACTATTTTCTTGGGACATTTTTAGAGCATAATAAATCCCGTTCTAGGGGAGGGAGGACAGGAATGGCTGCCAAAGAGACAGTAAGAATCATACTAGCCACGATATGGAAACAACCTAAGTGTCCATTCATGGATGAATGGTTGAAGAAAATGTGATATATCTCTGCCTATCTATCCATCTATGTATAGACACACAATGGAATGTTATTCAGCCTTAAAAAAGAAGGAAATGCTCTCATTTGTGACAACATGGATGAACCTGGGGGACATTATACTAAGTGAAATAAGCAAGGCACAGAAAGACAAATAACTGCATGATCTCATCTATATGGGGAGCCTGGGGAAAAAAGTCAAACTTCTAACCAAAAGTAACAAAGAGTAGAATAGTGATTACCAGTGGCTGGGGAGTGGGAGAAAAGGCGAGATATTGGTCAAAGGGTGCAACCTTTCAATTGTAAGATGAATAAGTTCCGGAGAGGTAATATGCATCATGGTGACTATAGTTAATAAAAATGTATTGTATGTTTCAAATTTGCTAAGAGAGTAGAATCTCAAGTGTTCTCAACACACACACACATACATACACACAAAGTTAACTATGCGAGATGATGGACATCTTAATTAGCTTGATTGTGGTCATTATTTGACAATGTATATGTATATCAAACCGTCATGTTATGCCCCTTAAAAATATGGAAAGAAAAGTTTAAAAAAGACAAGTGGAAATGAACTCTGGTGGGGATTTTAGAACAGGTGGCTCTATATAAACCTTTAGAATAGGTGGCTCTAAGTAAACATTGGTGGGACATCAATGTTTTATTAATAACTTAGATAAAAATTATCTAAAAGATGTTGCATATGCAGTAAGTATGGAAAGCTATATGAAACCATACTAAAATGACACAAAGCAAAAATATTACAAGTAGTAAACCTGCCATCGTGTGAATTCCATCCATATGCCAGGTACTGTACATATTATATGTACATATTATCTTACATATTCTCAATACTTTAAGAAGATGGGTATCAATACCTTTGTTGTATAGGCAAGTGAATAGTAAAGGCATTTGGCTTGAATTCATTATATTCAAGTTCCTTTTGGGGGCCTGAAATGTGGAAACATGGCTTATCTATCTGCCATATCAGATAAGAGGTCTGGTCCCCTGGAAGCAGGCACCGACTCAGAGGAAGATACGGGCATGTCTGCCTGCTTTGGGGCTAATGTGATTTGTAGTGGGACGCTCAATGACCAGGTATAAATCATTTACAATTCCTGGACCAACATTTGGGAGAATGACAGTTTTCCAGAAGGAAAAGAAATGTTAATGCCGCCACATAAGATAAGTAAATTGCTAAAGAATAAACCCAAATCAGATTTAGAACAACATTCATAAAAATAAAATGTTAAACCACTTCAAAGTTCAAACAAAAATCCAAATGATTTGACTTCCTATATTTAGCTTTATGCATTCCTTCATCTTGTCTGAAATTGTGGTTGATTTTGGATCCTATTCCATTATGCCAGTGGACTCGAGGCTGGGGGTGTGAGAGGGGGTTAGTGGAAAGAGTGCTGAGTCAGGAGATAGGGTGCTAATTCCTACCTCTAAAGCAATGGGCGTGACTTTGAGAAAATCATTTCGGCCTCTGTTTCCACAGTGATATATGGACTTTTATTGGGTTGAGAGATTCTTAAATTCTCTTGTAATTCTAACATCCTATAAATATGCTATGAACTCTGTGCTGTCTTTACGGTACTTTCCTGTAGCACCAGTTCACCCACTGTTTGTTTGGCTTCCTCCCCTTGCCCTGGCAGGTACCATGGTCTTCTAAAAGAACAGCTGAAGGGGTCAACACGAAGGAGGAAGGATATGTCATACTACTGAGTGACACAGTCAGAAAATGTACTGCTTCCAACCCACTCCTATCTAAATATGAGGAATAAATGATTTTCAGACAAGGTAGGAGGCTTTTTCACCATAGGATGTACTACTGTCCTCTGAGAGGGAGGAGAGAGCCTGACTGCTGCCCTGAGAGCACCAATTTTTTCTTTCCTTCATGAAAATGACTCTGCAACTGACTCTTAGTCCTTGTCTGGGTTCCCATCTTTCTGCAAGTTGTCAGTAGAAGCTTTGCAATGTGTCTGCTTGGTGAGTCCACATACAGCCCAAAGAACAATTTGAAGGAGATTGAAAATCATCTCTGAAAAGCTCTCCTCAGAAGATGCCTCTGAAGTGAGAGGCATGAAGAAAGGAACTAACCTTCAGATGGATCCAGCTAATATTTTAACACATATACAATGAATAATTTGGTTGGGTGATAAATCAATATGCGTGGGGAAATCTATTAGGTTTAGTAATAGATACAATAAATATATAAAATGCATTTGTTTAGAGGGATCATAAAAGTATAAATACATGGGTGTACATGTGTGGAAATATTCTGTATTAGTGGAAATGAAGTGAACCAAATAAATACATTTAGTGAGATATATGCAGACCAGGTGAAAGAAACAAGCGTATGCCTGTTATACCTTTGTAATCCAAGCAGCAAAGAAAAAGTACAGCTGGTTAACTGAGGTTTAGTGATGTCAGATCCCACCAGCTTCCCCCAACTAGGCTTCCTCCTTGTGTTAATGACATTGTAGTAAGAAAAGCTGTGTGAAAATGAGGCAAACAGGTAGAGCCATCCTTGGTCTTAAGATCATTTTAGGAGGGTTTAGGGTACAGTTTGAGTAGAGGACAAAGACTGAGATCAAATGGCTAAGTTCTTGCATTGCAGATAAAAGCAATATACGGAGGTTTTGTGTTCAAGACCATCTTGGACCTGCCTTTGGGTCTCCTGCTGGTGTAACTAGAGCAAATATAAATAAATCGAGGCCGCCTCACCTTCTGTGTTTGCTATCATCACTTCATGCAAGGGACCCTGGACTAGCTCATTGTCTTGGTGGCTGCTGTGAGCTGAGTTTGGTTGTTCCTAAATGGGTAGCCTGATGCCCTCTTTTATTTTCCCTGACCCTATTGCTGACAGAGGGTCAGCCTTGTCTAGAGGAAGTGAGATAATGAAGTTAACAGGAATGAGGTTTCCATGTACACAGGAAAATAGGGAGGAAATGAATATGACCAATTTGCTAAAAGCATATGTGGTCTCTTAGGGAGCAAAACCCACGCATATGAAATAATTAAAGTAGAATAAAAGATAGTGAGTAAGTGTATTAGTTTCCTATTGCTGCTGTAACAAATTTTCACAAATTTAGTGGCTTAAAATAGCACAGATGTATTATTTTACATTCTGTAGGTTAGAAGTCCAACATCCAAGATGGAGCTCACTGGTCTAAAATGTTGACAGGGCTGTGTTCCTTTCTATAGGTTCTCGGGCAGAATCCATTTTCTTTCCATGTTCAGGTTCTAGTAGCCACCCCTGTTCTCTGGCTCACAGCCCCTTCCTCCATCTTCAGAGCTAGAGCTGAGTGCTTCTCACATTGCACCACTGTGCCTTCCAATTCTGTGTTCCTCTTGTCCTTGTCAGGACCCCTGTGATTGTATTAGACCTAATTCTTGGGTATCCAAAATAATCTGTTTTAAGGTCCTCAATTTAATTGTATCTGCAAAGTCCCTTTTGCTATGTTCTCAGGGATTAGTGTGTGGACATTTTGGGGAGGCCCTTATTCTGCCTCCCATAATAAGCAAATGTTGGGCTGATTAGCAAGCATTCCAAGGTGGGGGTTGGGAAAAGAAGTTACTGTGGGCTGGAGCGGTTGAGGAAGCCTCCTGGAGACAGTGGGGCCAAAGCCAGAAAGTGGTTAAACAGAGAGGACATTACTGATCTCTGATGAAAGAGTGTGTCTACTGGGGTGTGGGCAAGGGGCGAGGAGACAAGAGGAGCCCTCTGGATATCAGGTGCCATCCTCTACGCCCCTCCTGCTGGGAAGGGAGCTCCCTGAATATATCCTGTATGGTTGTGTGCATTCACTCCTCAGGGGGACTATGTCTAGAAATCATGAAATCTCATGAATAAAATGTTCCTCTTTTATCAACTTCCAATATGTTATATGTCCTTTTGATATTCCTGTTCAGATATGCCTTGAGCCCCATGGGTTAGATATCTCTGCTAGACTCCTTTGATAATAACCAAACAGGAGGATTTCTAATGAATTCAGCACTGAGTAAAACCCACCTGGAAAAAAACCTGCTTTTAAAAAACCTGTTTCCAGAATTTAGTGGCTGCACTGAGGTTGGGTGGGCAGTAAGGACTTATTAAAACATGTGAGGAGTATATGTAGCACTAGGACATTCCTTCACAAAACATGGGGAAGATTTTCAATGTCTCTCTGCTCCCAGGAGAGAATGTGATAATTATTCCTACTCAGGTGTTGGCACTTGTGGAGGTTTGATGCATACCCCTGCAATGGGACATGCCAACTTCCATTAGAGCTAAGACACCAGGGACACCAAGTCAGTGAATTATACATTAGACCAGGAATGAGAATGGCATTTAGGCAGAAGAAGGAATGGAATATTGTGTCCATGGGGGTTTTCTGGTCTCCCATTCCTGGAAAATGAGAGGGCTTAACTGCCTTTTTTGTAGAGTGGAGCTGACTGTTTTCTGGGGGCTATTCATCCCAACACACTGGCACCTTCTTTAGTGTAGACACCAGGAGAGGTTTCTTCCAAAGTTCAGAAGCTATTTTTAGGGTGTCTTCAGTTACCGGGGAAAGAGCTGAGTGTAATGAACAAAGGCCAGGTGTTCACTCTGCTAGGCGGACGGACTTAGAGGGTGACGTCAAGGAATTACTCAGGGTGAGTTCCTCTAACATGATTAAAATTCTCCCTTGGCTCAGACTCACTGGATCCAGAATGACTTTTCTCTCCCTGGCTATCAGCATTGTTCCCTGAAGGAAGAGAGAGAGAGGAATAGGAACCTTCCCACTGGACCAGAAAGCTCATTATAGAGATGACTCTTTCGTGGGAATCATCTGGGAACAAAGTAGTTGCATTTAAGGGGATTTTCTATGTAAATTGACGCTGAGTGAGATTGTGAAGAGTATGGCTTTGGGGTCTTAGGCAACTGGATTTGAGCTGTGGCTCTACCACTCACGTATTGCCCTTGAGCAGATAATAAACTCCCTGAGCTGCAGTTTCTCAACATGGTAGATAGAGATAGTAATAACTGCCTGGAAGGATTAAAGATATTTTATGCTAGAACACCCAACAGATTGCTTGGTATGGAGCAGATATATAAGAGTGGTGGCTATTTCTTTTCTGGCTTCTCTAGGGAAAAAAAAAAGTGGTAGCTATTATAATTATAACAAAAGCTTATCCCTTTAAGTGCCAAATTACATCAGCTTAATACAGTAAATTAATTGAAATAATTACATATTTCTCTACCTTCTTAAGAAGAAGACAAACTATAAGTCTTTAATTCTCAGAATAAAACCAGTCACCAAGGCTACAACAGAATGAATTTGCCTTCCCCAACCCTCTCATGTACATGCCTGGCCATGATGTAGCCTCTTTGCCCAGCAGGATTAATAACAAAATATATTAAACACCTGGCACATTGTGTGGCACGGAGCTGGTACTCTAAAGTAGTGGCTATTGTCATTATAACAAAAGCTTACCCCTTCAAGTGCCAAATTATATCACCTTCTATGGAAAATAATTTCAATCTTCTCTTGATGATTCATTGTCACTATCATAAGAATATCACTTCATGTGTTGGGCACTAATACAGTTCTGTTCTCAAGGGCTGTAGGATGTGTCTGGCCAATAGCCCCAAACTAGATGATACCACAGTCTTTCTTTTTGAGTTCTAATATGTATATAACTTTGTGATTATTCTATTTCATTTCTTCCCATCAGTTTGTCCGATATCACTTCTTGCTAGTGTCAATGTAACTGTCTTTAATAACGATCCACCTACTTCCATTTTCACTTGGTACACAGTGAAACAAATAACAAAATAACAACAAAAACAAAAAACAAACTTTGTAGAATGGTATGGGGACAAAGAGCGCTTCGGAAAGTCCATTAAGTATGGACCTGTAAATACTGGTCAAGAACTGTAAATAGGTACTTTTGGACATCTGTTCTATTAATCTGTACTCAAGAGGACAGAAACAAAGCTTGTCAGAATTATGTGTAAACACAGAGCAAATAAATACTGAGTGAGCACTTGTATGTAATGGTCAAAAACTTCCTGGTCTTTTGCAATAACAGCTTCAACTCACTTGTGCTCAGGGAGGGAGACAAACAGAACAAGCAAACATGGCAGAGCCGTGTGTGCACGAGGAACCTATAGACATTGAATGAGAACTTCCTAATGGTCATGATGACAAGAACAGGTTGGTGTGATATCTATTTCAGTTGTTTACATGCTATTTTCTTGATCTCTTGTTCTCAGCTTTTTCTGGTTTAAGGGAGGTTTCCAGGCAAGTGAGCCCTAAGGAGTGGGTGCTTTTGCAGCCTCTTTCAGGCACACAGAAATGGTGAAGACAAAGTCCATGATGTAAGAAGGCCTCTGAGTCCATTTTCTGTTGCATTTAACAAAATATCCAGAATCGGGCAATTTATAAAGAAAAGGAATTTTTTTCTTACAGTTATGGAAGTTGAGAAGTACAAGGTCAAGGGGATACATCTGGGTAGAGCCTTCTTCATGGTGGGCTTTCTCTGCAGTGTCCTGAGGCAGCGCAGGACATTGCATGGCAAGGAGGCTGCGAATACTAACCTCAGGTCTTTCTTCCTCATCTTATAAAGCCACCAGTCCCACTCCCATGGTCACCCTCCAATCTATTAGTCCATAAATAGTTTAATTCGCTCATAAGTTCAGAGCCCTCATGATCCAATCACCTTTAAAGTCCCAGCTCTCAATACTGCCACATTAAGGAGTAAGTTTCCACGTGCGTTTTGGAGGGGACATTCAAACAATAGCAGAAGGGTGCAGTGATCCAGGCTGCAGTTTTGTGAAGAGTTTGTCCCTAGTTAATAGGGCTTGGAGGACATGAGCAGAAACAGTGTTTTCATATCTGGGCAAATATGTAATTGGTCCTTGGAGTTGGGGCAAGATCAATCAACTTTCAGATCTTATATTGATTTCTATACTACAAAGTCACTCTGTGGCATCAAAGACCCTAGAGGATCCTAAAAGGCCCTTTGCCACCCCCTTAGACTTAGTGGCAGTTGTCCTGGGCACACCTTTAAGCAATAGTCAAACATGCTAAAACAATCAATGCCTAACTTCTCTTCAGCACCAATAAATACCATGTAGAGAAAACCTCCAGTTAATTGAGAATGTGGTGAACAGGCTGCCTGAGGAGTCCAGGGACTGAGCAAAGACCACGTGTCAGAGAATGGTTGTTTTATCTTTTCCCTCCTTTGTCTAATGGTAAACCTGGGAAGTACTTGATCCTTTTGTATTGATAAGAATTTCATATTTTATTGGCCGAAGTACTAAGAGAAATCCTTTCTTCTCTTTCTGTAGGAAGACAGAGATGCCAGGTTCCTTCAGGTCAAGAAGCAAGGTAAGGGGGAGGTTATTGAGACAGATTATTCCCCCTTCTGTCACATACGGTGAGCATGAAACATCTACCCCAGCCCTTTGGGTTTTATTTTCTTCTCTGCGGGCTTACTAAGCAAGGGATTAAGTTAGATCATGTGTATTTGTTAGGTCATATATAGATTATATTAGCTGGGCGTGGTGGCCCTGGCCTGTAGTCCCAGCTACTGGTTAGGCTCAGGCAGGAAGATTGCCTGGGCCCTGGAGTTCAAGGTTACAGTTAACACTCTAGCCTGGGTGACAAAGAAAGATCTTAAACTTTGAGGGGAAGCAAACTTATTTGTCCAGAATACTTTTTCTCCACTTTTAAATAGTTCCCACATGAAATTGCCTTGTGAATTCCTGTTGTTCAGGCACTCATCAGTTCTGTGTTCTCAGGGGCGTCTTGCTGACAGCACTGCTCCTGGCATGTGAAATGAGGCTCCAGAGAGAGTCACAACTGAAAGGGTGGACTAGATGGACGGTGCTTGCAGCACCAGTCTATGAGGAGTCTAAGCCATCTCCAGACGACTGGAAACAGGATGCCAGTTCATCCTGTTTTCCACTACCAGATGGAAAATGGTGAACTGTAGCAACACATTGTTCTCTCTTCTGCTGAAGCAGATAGTGCCCTCTAGTGGAAATTGGAACAAAGATGCCCTCCTTGCTGGTGTCAATCAGTGATAGTGGCGCTCTCCACTACTTAAGGCTATTTAATTTTAATTTCTTATATTTTAAATAAAATTAAAAATTTCCTTTCTCAGTTTCACTAGCTACGTTTCAAGTGCACAGCAGCTACATGTGGCTAGTGGCTACGGGACTGAATAGCACAGACAGAGAACATCTCCAGGACTGGACAGCTTGCGTGAGAGGGTGTGCCGCTAACCCCAAGCCAACCAGCTGACGTGCCTGAAGTCTGTTGTCATAATCAGGTAAAATTCTCAAGCCATTGAAATACATGGTATTGTGCTTTTTACCACGGATAAGTGATTCACTTTGTTGTCTAATTTTTCATTTCGTTACAATATCTCCCAAGAAGTAGTCAGTTTCAGAAAAAAAAAATCACAGTTCTGAACATTTTAGCTTTTAAAAGCAAGAGTGTCATCCTAAATATATATATTTTTAGCTAAACAGGCATATTATATTTATTTATAGGAAATTAGTTTTATTTTTATCCCCACTAAATAATATTGAACAATTTTAAAAAGAATTTTGGCTTAACATAGTAGTACATTTTTAGCTTCTGTGTATTCTCCATCCTACTCTTTTCTAGGGGGCTCTATGTTCCTCAGTGATAGCAAGGATTAGAAGAGTCACTGAGGTTTCAGGCTTTTGTTATTTTGGGGAATCCAAGTTATTCACTGAAGCCATTTGGAAAATGTTTTGTCATATACAATTCATGGCATTTCCCCTGCATGAAAGATGAGTAATAGCACAAGAAAACCCATAAGGATTCACAAATATTTGGCTTATTCATTCTGATCATGACCAGACCAGTAGAAGAGAAAACTGGTAGGCATCATGCCCAAGAAATTCTCATTAATTAAAATCCTCTTTTATCTGCTACTATAATTATTAAGAAAATCTCAGTCATCATTCTCTGCACACACTTCTTCCAAAATCTACCTAAACTATGCCCTTTCTAGTGCTAGAAAAATGTTAAAAGTGTAGTCTCTTTCTTTTTCTCATGCTCTTCAAGTGTCTTGCTGGCTGGGGAATATTTTTCATGCTTATTAAGTTAAATTACTTCTTTCTACTGAGTCAATTTATTCTATTCTACCATAAAATAAAGTATGCAAAATATTCCTGACAATCTATAACCAAACAATTATGTATTTTACATAGACTCTTTTACAAAATGCCTTTCTCTGTATGTTCATTGGCTTAACACTTTCCTCTTATTTTAATGTAATGTATTTCCTCTTGACCATCACTTTGAGAACTGGTGTTTCTTGGTCAGGTCTCAGGGAAAGCAAATAGGAATAGATGCTTGAGAGATAGGTTGCCATTAATAAATTTAATATAAGGCAAATAAATGTAGCATCTTGCAATTAGATCCCTCAAATCAGGATCATGTTTTGTATTAGATATCAGGCTTTATTGCCAACAGTAAATACAACTATTTAAGAGCCTCAATCAGAAGTCCTTTGTTTATGAGTGACAAGAGGCCCATGTCAGAGTAGTTTAGAGTTAAAAAAGATTTGTTGACTAATGTGAGTGGGTGGTTGAAGGTGTAATTCTGTCTTCAGTCCTGGCAGTATCAGGATTGAAATAATGTCATTGCATTGTCTCTATTTCTCTACAGCTTGACTCTGTTTTCCTCTGTGTTAGTTCTTTTCTCAGCAGATTTTTTCCCAGTGTGGTGGCGAAGATGCATTATGTTAGCTCCAGGCATACGTTTTCCTTCTAGCTCATGATTCCAAAGAAAAGGATCACCATTTTCCCAGTAGCTCCAGGCAGAGTCCCAGGAGTGACTCTAGTGGGATTGGCCTAAGTCACATGCCCCTCCCTGAACCTTTTAACTTTAAGAAGGATGTGGACTCCTATCAGTCAGGCCTGGGACAAGTGCCTATTCCATACCCTAGAGGTGAGGTCAGTTCTCCAACTACATGTGGACTGAAAACAGGGCAGGGATGGCTCCCCAAAGAGCTTCTGGCCAGATAGAAGGTGATGGTTTCTACTGGACGGGGCTCATGTATAGACATAGGCTGCAGCAGTGGACATCACCCGTGGGCACCATAGCAGAGTGCTGGTGGATGCCCTGTGGAGACTAACATGTCTTACTTGTGAGCATGCATGAGAAACCCTCATCCCAGATGTCCCCACAACACCATGCTCAGGGGGCACCTGGTTGGAATCAAGGGAGGTTTTCTATTAGCAAATAAAGAGCCTGTGGAAGCTTGACTTACATGGGTAAAATTATAAATGAAAATCATAGTGGGAATTCAAAGTCGGACATAATCTAGCAGGGCTTACCAGGGAATTGAGTTGTGTTAAAAGGCTTCATTTTTAATGCTCACCTATTTTGTGACATTTCCTTTATGTTTTGTATGCTGGTGCTTGGGACGATGGAAGCTGATTTCTTGTGGTGGAGACGGCCGAGCTAGTGGGGGATGAGAAGGAGGGAGTGTAGAACGGAGCCGAAGGGGAGAGGAGCACAGAATTTGTAAGCATTTAGATCTAATGTAAAGGGCAGATTCATAATTTTATATGAAAAAATAGCAGACAGCAATAAAAAGTTTTAAAATGTCAGTCTTTGGTTAATCAGCTCATCCTTAATAATTTCTCCATGAAAAGTTCATAGGCCAAGATGTTTCCAGATGTTTGCAAAGGGGCTCCAAGGCAGCATCATGTGCTACTGCTGTTGACATAAGGATAGAATGATGGATTCTTGCAGAGCAGAACCACTGAGGGGCATGCAGAAGGCCAGCAGCCCCAATTTGATGTTCAAAGAGGACATCAATGATATGTGCTATATCATGAGCTTTACTATGCTGATAGCCTTAGAATAAGTTAGAGTACTTTAGAAGTTTTCAAAAATTGAAAGAGTAGTCTTATAAAGCATGTGTAGAGACCTACTGCAGTCTCTTTCTAGGGTCAATTACAGACTCAAGGTTTTAGAGGAGTGAGCAACTATTTCTAGCACTGCTTGCTGAGTTTTCTTGGGCACTGAAATAGATCCACCTCCCCACCAAAATATCTGCCACCCTTCTAATAGGGATCTCTTCAGATGGTTGCAGGTGAGTAGCTCGAGGAAGAAGCCTACCTTCTGGATAAATTTTCTTTTATTAAATAATAGTGGCTGGGATAACCATTATTATTTAATGGATCCTGTTTAGTGTGTACCCAGTTGACTTCTTCTATAATGTTTTAAACTTTCTTTGGTTGATTTAAGAAGTAGCTGGATTTGGTGAAAAGAGAATGGAATGGATGTAAGGACAAGAATTCCCTTTTTAGCTTCACTGTATTCTAGGTGTATAATCTTTGGAAAGTTAATTAATCTCTCTCAGCCTGGATATTGCAATCTGTAAAGTGTATACAACAATACCTACTGCAGAAGCTTGTTTTGAACAATAAAGTAGGTAAAGAACTCTGCAAAGTGCCTGGCATACTTTAGGACATAAATGAATATTTTTGTAATAGAGAAAACCTGTCATGAAATCATGGAAACAATAATCTCACATTTGTGTTGTAGCACAGGTTCCCACAGATTTAACTGTGATCTGTTTTTTTTCGGGGGGTATGAATTTCATAGAGCCCATGATTTACTAGGTGAAGCCCCTGAGAGTGGGGAGCTCAAAGAGGCTTTCAGGAAATACATCCACCACAGGAATTTTAGTAGCCTGTACCTTGTTGCAAACTCTATGTAGTCAGGGTTAAAGATGCTGAAACATCAATCTGAATATAAATACATACTTTGTCTTAAAAACCCTGGAGACAAATTAGAAATTATGACCTATCAATGAACCCAGGGCATTTATGCTTCCTCTTAGAAGATTTCCAAGATGCCATTAAAGAGACTTGCAGTCACTTATTGGTGGATTTAAGGACTACCCTCCCCTGAGTCATCATGCAAAAGAATAGTGGTTAAGAATTAATCTGGGTATTCTAGATGGGCCAGCAGAAAATACCGCTAAAATCACTCAGGTAAAGTGGATATAACAATGTATGTGACCTTATCGCAGATGGCATTTATCTTAGTCTGCTTGGGTTGTGTAATAAAATACCGTAGACTGGGTGGCTCAAACAATAGAAGTTTATTTCTCATGGTCCTGGAGCCTAGAAGTCCAAGATCAGGGTGCCAGCAAGGTAGATTTCATTCTGAGGCCTTTTCTCTTGGCTTGTAGGTGAGTGCCGTCTCGCTGTGTGCCCACATGACCTCTTCTTTGTGTGCCCCAGGAGAGAAGGAGTGCTGGTGTCTCTTCTTCTTCTTATAGGGACACTTATCAGCATCCATCATCATGGTGGTCTCACCTTCATGACCTCATTTAAACCTAATTACCTCTATAGGCCCCACCTCCAAGTACTGCCACACTGGGAGTCAGGGCTTCAACATGTGACTCTTGGGGAGACACAAACATTCAGCCTACAACGGCATTTATGATTGTCAATGTGGGAAAATATGGGCTCTAGTTTTTGTGTGTGCTGTGTTTGATCTTGCCTCATGTGAACTCTGAGATAAAACTCAACCTCTTCCTTGATTTTCTCAAAAATATCCAATCTAGGCCAGGTGCAGTGGCTCACACCTATAATCCTAGCACTCTGGGAGACCGAGACAGGAGGATTGCTTGAGTCCAGGAACTCGAGACCAGCCTGGGCAAGAGTAAGATTCTGTCTCTACAAAGAATAGAAAAATGAAAAAATTAGCTGAGCATGGTGGTGCAGGTTTGTAGTTCTGGCTACTCAGGAGGCTGAGGCGGGAGGATCCCTTGAGCCCAGGAGTTTGAGGTTACAGTGAACTATGACGATGCCACTGCATTGTAGCCCAGGCAACAGAGCAATACCTTGTCTCAAAAAACAAACAAACAAACAAACAAACAGAAAAACTCCAATCTAAATATACAGAAAAAAATTACACCTGATTTTATTAAAGATATCGGGGTCACATCACTGCTAGCCAGATAAAAAAAGAAAAAGCTGAATTTTTACAGTAGGCATTTTTGTTTTCTCAATTTTTTTGGTCCTTCACTCCATCACCTAATTACCAAGAACGGTTTCTCACTTGCTCTTCACCCCAAGGAGCTCTTGGGCTTCTGTTGTTTCCTCTCCATTCTACTTTTCTTCAACTATCCCCTCCAGACTGCCCTAAGAGAACTTTAAATTTTCCTCCCTCTAGTCTGCTCTGGCTCCAGATCGCAGACTTCGATACCCAAACCCAGCAAGAATCCAACAAAGCAGCAGTAATGATGAATAACCCAAACAAAAACAAACAAGCAAAAACAAATGGTTGCACCACTATTATTCTTCTATCAAGTATTTGCTCACTGGCTACTATGTGTCAAGCACTGCTCTGGGTGCTAGCCGTCTCTGGGCAGAAATTTGTACAGCGTCTTTATCCTCTCAGACTGTGGCTGGTTTCAAGTAGAATATCTCACTGATTGCCCCTGGGCCAGGGCTTTTGGTTAGTTCTGATTCTTACAGCTTATAGTTCATTCACTGCCCCACAATTTTTTTTAAAGGATACAGAAGATACTAATCTCTGCAGAAATGGAAGAAAGGACTTTTAGAAAGAGAGGTTCGTGTAAACAAAGGTAGAGGAGTATTGAAATAAAGAGTATATTCAGAAAATTGTAACTATTTCAGATAGTTTGGATGCATGCTGAACAAAGGAATTTTAGTTATAAAAATGAAAAGATGGGCTAGTATTTGCAGAGAAATGGTAATATTTACATTGCTTATCCTCTAATTTGTTGTTAAGTCTTGTATTATATCCTGTTTTTTATAAATGCATGAGAATCAGTATTCCCCTTATCATTCGGTTGAAGGCAGTGGGTCAAGTTCTGTGCCTTAGTATCGTTGTCTGAGAGATTTGCACATAGTGGCCTAGTACAAACAGTCCAAAGAGCAGAAGTGATTTAGAGAGTGAGGCTTACCTTTAACATATAGGCTCTGCATTTGGAAGACCCACATTTGAATTCTTGCTGTAGCACTTTCTAGCTTGATGATCCTAGGAAGGTTACCCAATACAGGCCTCAGTTTTCTCGTTTCCAAAACAGGCACAGTCATAAGTTTGTCACTCAGTAGTTGGGAGGAGTAAATGAGTGATTCACATATTGAGCCCAGAGCCTAGTAGACAGTGTCGATAAATGTTACCTATTTTTTATTACTTTTAGGAGGATAGCAGAGATGTTTTTAAATGTTTGAAAGGCCGACACCTGAAATAGGATTAGACTTCCTATCTTCATGAGAACCTCTAGTGTCAGGACTAAGACTACTGTGTGTAAACAGGTAGACTGGTTTGGGATTAATCTGAGAAAATTGTGTAATTGTTTGGAGTTGCTTGAATCAGAATAGGTTAGATGATGATTTACATACCAAGCGAAGTGTTTGAGAGAAGCCGGGGGATGTTTTAAAGTATATTCATGCTCAAAATGACAAAAATTAGATAAAATATTTAGGAAAGCTTCCAACTATAATAGTCTATAGGATTCAACTACAAATCTATAAATATCGAAGGTCTGGGCAAGATGGAATGTGTTTGATTTCCTTTTTCCCATCTCTCTTTGTTCCTCTTGACAAACTCTGGTCTCAACTCCTAACAATCCAGCTTACATGCCATTTTTCTTTATTTAAATGTATATATATATTTAAATATATACAGTTAAATAAAGAAAAAATATGTACCCATATTTTTCAGCAACAGGGTCTCCTTTGCCCAGGCTGGACTTGAACTCCTGGGCTCAAGTAATGCTTATGCCACACCTCCAGAGTAGCTGGGACCACAGGCTTTCGCCACCATGCCTGGTGTATTTAATAATAGTTATTGAGCACAAACAAATGTGCTGGGTGTTTTTTCTAGGTACTGTGATTAGTACCATGAACAAGACCCATCAATTTCCTGCCCTCATGGAGCTTTAAAAAAATTTTAGCAGAGGGAAATAGAGAATGAAAGCACAGTGAAGTAACTTCTCTAACTGGATGCATGAAGAAAATGAAACAGAGTAAAGGGATACAAGGGCCTTGGGTGGTGGAGGTGGAGGAGGTGCTTTAGGTACAGTGGTCAGGGAAAGCCTCTCTGAAGAGGTGACATTTCAACTGGCACATCAGTGTTAAAAAGGAGGTGGTCATGTTGGGGGAAGCACATTCTAGGCAGAAGAGCTAGCGAAGGCAAAGTCCCTGTGGTAGGAAAGAGCTTGGCATGCTTGGGGGTTAGAAATAAAACTGGGTGGCTGGAGAGTGGGAGAAGAGATAAGAAGAGCATGGATCACGTAGGGCCTTGTAAATCTTAACATTTGCATTTCGTTCTAATTGCATTCTAATGAGAAGTCATGAGACAATTTTATGATATCATTTATTTTTTAAAAAGATTATTCTAGTTTGTTTATGGGCTATGGGCAGGGAGTAGCTAGAGTGGAAGCAGGAAGATCCAGTTATCTAAGTGAAAGATAATAGTGGCTTGGACTATCTCAGGTGACTTTCTTCCTCTGCCCCTCCTGGAATGGAATGTCCCCTGGATGGAATGTTCTCTTAAAAATATTTTATAGTGTTTAACAAATATTAGTGTTAAAATGTCTTTACATTGTATTTTCGTTAGGTATACAGTTACCTTCCTCCTTAAATTCAGAGTTTGTTAAGCCTAAGGACTATGTCTTCTCCCTCTTCTGTATACCTTACCCTTAGTGTTGTAGAGAGCACTGTAGCACTAAGTTATTAACTTTGCACTTAGTAAATTTCTATTAAATGAATTCACTAAAGTTACTTTTATCTGGACTCAGGGCTTTCTCTAGTTATTGTAACTGACACAGGTAAATTATGTAACTAATATAAGCTAGATTTGGGATGGAATTAAAAAACATACTTCCCCATACTTTACATGTAGAATCAATATAGTCTGTATAGAATTATGGAAAACCTGATAAAAAGGGAAAGCCTACAGTATTTTGTTAGAGATAAAACATGAATCAGAAAAATTTAGGGAAATAAAACCAAGAAACAGTTGTTCTATTAGTTACAATAAAGGCTAAAGTAATGTTAACAAGATACAGGAATACAGTGGCTCAAGTAAGATAGAATTTATTTCTCACATAACAATAGGCCGGGCGCGGTGGCTCACGCCTGTAATCCTAGCACTCTGGGAGGCCGAGGTGGGCGGATCGTTTGAGCTCAGAAGTTCGAGACCAGCCTGAGCAAGAGCGAGACCCCATCTCTACTAAAAATAGAAAGAAATTATATGGACAGCTAAAAATATATATAGAAAAAAAATTAGCCGGGCATGGTGGTGCATGCCTGTAGTCCCAGCTACTTGGGAGGCTGAGACAGGAGGATCGCTTGAGCTCAGGAGTTTGAGGTTGCTGTGAGCTAGGCTAACGCCACGGCACTCACTCTAGCCCGGGCAACAGAGTGAGACTCTGTCTCAAAAAAAAAAAAAAAAAAAAAAAAAAAAAAAAAAAACAACAGGTGACACATTCAGGCCGGTTGGTCTTTCATAGTTCTCCCCCTAACTGAAGGTACTATGTGCAAATTCAATTGTTTACCATGGAGGCAAAAAGCAGAGACTAATTTTTTCCCTTAAATTCTCTATAAGTAGTCCAAATAACAGCAACTGCAGTGCACTACAAGTATAGACTGCTAGCTGAAAATCAAAATAGTAGAGTTTTGTTTCTTCATGTTGCTTTGCCATCTCCCAGAGTCTTGCCCTCATCCACATGGTTGAAGCTAGGACATTGTTACACTCATCTTCCAGTCAGTGGGAAAGGGAAAAGAGAAAGTACAGAGCAAGAATTTAATTTTAAACAAAGGATGTGAAAGTTGTGAGTGTTTTGCTGACTTTCTACTGGTAATTAGTCATATGGCCTCACCTGGTGGTAAGAGAGTCTGAGAACTGTGGTTTCTGGCTGGGCAGTTATAGCAAAAACTCTAGTATTTTGATTTTCAGGTAGCAGTCTGTACTTGCAGTGGACTGTAATTGCTGTTGTTTGGACTACTTAAAGTGGAAGCTTAACACAGTGCCTTCCATCTCAAGGTATTAGAACGCAGGGGAGTCATACACAAGTGCAACCTACCACCTGTGAACTCAAGCTGGGAGACCAGGCTCACTAATCTCCATTGGCAAGAGGTGAAGAAAATAGGTCAGAGGTAACCCAATTGGCTAAAATACCTCTAAGGACAATATAGGACCAGGGCATCTCTTCCCAGCAGTGTCAAAGAACACCCCTTTGGGGACTTGGAAATAGAGCCATAAACCAGTCCTAGCACCCCTGGTTCTTGACCAAATATCTTCATGAGAAAGAATCAGTGAAAGAACTCAGGAAACATGAAACATCAGGAAGTAAAGGCATCCCCAGAAGAAATTATTGGACACTCGACAGTGGATTCCAATTTAAATGAAATGATTAAGAATGGATCACACAGAGGGAAGAATCTCAGAACTTGAAGATAATGTCTATCTGCTAAACAAATTGGATGAAGAGAAGAAGACAGAAGGAAGAGAAAAGAACAGATTATAAAAGAAATGTGGGATTATGTACAGAAACGAAATCTAATAATTATAGGCATCCCAGAGAGAGAAAGAAAATATACAAGGGCTGGAAAATATTTCTTGGTATACTGGAGGAAGATATGCCTGGCCTAGCCAGAAATCTAGATATCCAGGTACAAGAAGCACACAGAATTCCTGGGAGACTCAATAAGAAAGGCAATCACCACATCACATAGTTATCAGGCTGGCCAAAGTAGACACTAAAGAAGCAACCCTTTGAGCAGTAAGAGAAAAATAGCAGATAACCTACAAAGGAAAACCTATCAGACTAACTGCAGACTTCTCCACTGAAACCATATAAGCCAGAAGGGACTGGGCACCTATCCTCAATCTTCTAAGACAGAATAATGGCCAACCTAGAATTCTTTACCCAGCAAAGCTAAGCTTCACGTATGAGGGAGAATTAAAGAGTTTCCCAATCAATTAGTGATGGAATTTGTGAAGACCAGACCTGCCATGTAGGAAGTACTCAGACCTGCATTATAAACAGAGCAGTGCAATAGACACCCACCAAAGTAAAATCACTCAAGAGTTAAAAGTCCACAACCTGGATTCCACAGTGGCTTGAGAAGTAAAAGAAAATAATGAGCTTAAATAACAGAAATTAATTTTCTCACAGTTCTGGAGACTGGAAGTTCAAAGTCAAGGTGCAATCAAGATTGGTGTCTAGTGTGACTTCCCTTCCTGTCTTGCAGGTGGCTGCCTTCTCACTGTGTCCTCACCTGGCCTCTTCTCTGTTTTCATGCACATGGAGAGAGAGAGCAGGTGCTCTTGTGTCTCTTTCTTAAAAGAACACCAGTCTTAAAAGAACACCAGTGCTATGAGACTAGGACCCTACCCTTGTGACCTCTTTTACCTCCCTAAAAGCCCTATCTCCAAATACCATAACCCTGGGAGTTAGGGCTTCAACATACAAATGTTGGGAGGATACAGTTCAACCCATAACACCCCCAAATGGTATGAATCACTTAACCATTGCCACAATAACACTACATGTAAGCGACCTCAATTTCAGTGGCTTACAATAATGAATATTTATTTTTCTTGCTCATGGGTTTTGTGGGTTAGTTTGGATGAGATTGATCTCAGCCAGTGTTGGTTGGGCATGGATCCAGGTAATTATGATTAGATGAGGTCATCAAGGTGGAGCTTCTATGACAGGACTGATGACTACAAGAAGAGGAAGAGAGACCAGAGCTGAAATACATGCTCTTGCCTTCTCACCGTGTGATGTCCTCAGCCATGTTATGTAGCAAGAAGGCCCTGACCAGATGCCACTACCACACCCTTGGACTTCCCAGTCCCCAGACCTATAAGAAATAGACTTCTTTTCCTTATAAATGACCCAGTGTGTGGTATTTTGTAATAGCAATGCAAAATGGACTAAGGCAGACACGTGGGGCATATTGTTTTCATGACAGTGGCAGAAGCACAAGAGCCCCAAACCCAACCACATAAACATATTTCAAGCCTCCACTTGCACCATGTCTATCAATGTCCCATTAGCCAAAACATGGCTGAGCCAAGAGTCAAGAAATGGAGAAGTCAACTTTACCCACCCGTGAAGCCATGGCACTGGTGAAAGTATATAATACTGCTATAGTATAGTGAAGCATTGGGAGCAATGATTCAATCAGCCACAGCACATATACTGAGCCTCTGATTGTTTGGGATGAGTCTTAATTAGCACCAAAAGACATAATTTTTCTGTGATGGCTTATTGAGTAGTAAAGACCGATGCTGCAGCCACACCAAAATCATGGTTTCTCTATGCTGTACTTTGATTGACTTATGAACGTATTAGATCTATTCTAAAGTTCCTGATCCAATGAACCCTATGCTCTGTTTGAGGGTTCAAATGAATCACACTCTTTCACTCTATGAGTTCTGGGTTATTTTAAAAATATCCACAGGGTTCTGGTATCAATTCAGTACAGTATTAGCTTTATTATTGATGAAGCTTCCCTGGACCCAAGACTAAAACTGTCTTCCTGCTATTTCCCCTCCTAATTTGAACTTACCTACCCATCACAGTTGTCACACCTAGAGAGTACTCTGCCTATCTGCTTTGTTTATTGTATGGGAAAAGGAAGAATAAGAGTTGGTCACAATTAATCAAGTGAAGGAGAAAGGTGGGATTAGAAGTGTGTCCAAGCTGAAGAAGTAGTTTTGAGTGAAAGCCTTGAGCTACTGAGAAACTAGTAGCCATTGAAGTCTTCAGGCAGTTGAGGGATTCACTATCCAGGTGCTGTAATTGCTGAAGATTAAGGCCCTTGGACAATTTAGCTTAAAGAAATCAGGGCCAGAGGAAACCTGAGAGCTGACCACAAACATAAAGGGAAGAAGACAACTTCATTAATTCCCTCATTCATTCAATAAATATTTATTGAGTGCTACCTCGTGCCAGGCACACTGTTCTCCATGTTGCGGACATGGCAATTAACAAAGTAGCCCTATCCCTGCCTGTGTGATCCTTACATTTATGGCTGCAAAGGGTACAAACAGCAAACAAATATACAAAATATATAGGATGGTAGAAGGTAAGAAGTAAGCAAAAATAAGAACAAAATTAACAAAGAAGAGGGCTAGGGTATGTTGGTGGGGTGCAATTATGCAAAGGCGGCCAGGCTATCTTCACATTTGGGTAAAGATCAAGAGGAGATGGGGCCATAGGATGACTGTTCTTCACAGAGGTACCAGCACATGCAAAGACTCTCAGTGGCTGAATGTGGGAGATAGAAGTTGAGGAATAGCACACAGGCCAGTGTGTGGGAGCATGAGGAGTAGATGAGGCCAGGCAGGTAACAAGGATGGTGGTGAGAAGAGAGGAAGGGAAGATCAGCTTGGACCTTGTATGCCACTGCAATGCCTCAGGTGTTTGCTCAGTGAGACAGAGAATCATTGGAGTGTTTTGAACATTGGAGAGATGTGGTCTGATCTATTTAATACCTTTTACAGTGATGGCGGAGCTATTGTGTTGAGTAGAGATTGAAGGGGACAAAGGGACATACTTCTATGTGATCCTGAGAAAATAATTAGAGCCAAAGAGTAGAACAGGCTGACTTTTCTAAATAACTATCTAACTAACTAAGTAACCTAATTAAATGACTGCCCACCAGTGAACCTGGCTTCCCAGTCACTTGGGAGTTGTACTCAGCAGCTTGTCACTGGCGGTCTCAGAGGATGCTGGGGATGTTGCTGCTGGGAAATTCCTAAATTGAAAAGGGCATCAGACCATCTGACATTCCAGCTTCCTTCCAATACTGAGGGTCTATGATTCCACAGCATGTGTTATCTCCATCTCCTCCAGCTAGAATGTAAGCTTGAGTGCAGGGAGTTTTGTCCATGCTGTTCAGTTCATTGCTCTATTCCCAGTGCCTAGAATAGGGCCTAGCATATAGCAGGAATTCAGTAAGTATGAATGTTTGTTAAGTGTATGAATGTCTCTGGTAAAGTTATTGCTGGATCTTGAGCAAGAGAACTCTGTGTCCCTCACAGAATGCACCAGTTGGATTGGATGGCAGGAATGACCTTCTAGGTTGGCTAGTCTGTGATCCTCATTTTAAACTCAGAGCCATCATTTCTAAAGCGCTTTGCAGGCCAAGGGGGTACAGGGAGGGGCTCTCATGGGGATGACAGGCAGGGATGGGGAAAGGGCAAACCTAAGTGCAGAAGTGCACGGATAACCTCTGGAGCTGGGGACCAGGGTACTCTGAAAATAAATGTGAATTGTCTTCTTTGACACTCACAAAGCTCTAACTTCAATGAGGGATGTTTCACTAGAGACTGAGGGTACAAGACAGTGAGGATCCATCCCAAGTGTGTTGCCTTTGCTTCACATGTGTTAGCCTGGTCAGAAAAGTGCTTATGGGCCCCTGAAGCTCTCCTGGGAAAAACAGCAAAGCAGCAGCAGAGATTCCATTTAAGGGTATTGAAAATACCTTTTTAATTTTGATGAAGTTCACAAATGACAGCATTGACATTTCTTTGAATAAATAGTTCCATCAAGGCACAGCATTACCATATGTCCCCAGACACCCAAGAGGCAGTGATTTCATGTCCCCCTGAGGTTTAACAGAGCTGCCAACGTTAACAGGATGGCTGATAGGGCCCAGAGTCGCTACAGGATAAGCCATGAGACATGCTGTCATATTTATTGGATATAGAGTCAAATATGGAAAAGATACACAATAGGTAATCACAATGAGCTGATTTTTCATTTAGCTTTAGTTCCTTACAAACAACGACAGTTTTCAATATCAAGAAGGATGTAAATATGTATGCCTTCCATGAAGCCTCTCCTACAAATTGCTTTCATTATACGTTAAAAGATGTAGAATTTGGCTTCAATTTGAACTAGGAGGAAAACAAAACAAGGGCTAGAGTTAAGTTACTGATTAATTGTCAGACACTTGATATATATTATCTCATTTGCTCTTTGTATTACTGCTAGGAGGTGGGTACTTTTGTAGCTCTCGATGTACTGATGGGGAAACTGAGGCTCTAGGAGTTAAGTGACTGGTCCATAGTCATGTAGCTAGTAGAGGGCAAACAGTTTTGAACACAAGTCTATGCTCTTAATTCAGGGGTACACGACTTAGTAATGTATACTCTAAAAGTATACTGTTAGTATCTTTCAAACTCAAGTGCTAGAATAATCACAATTACAATGGTAAAGAACAGCTTTTGAAACAAACAGCATCTATATTTCCTGGTCTAATGATCTCAGTGTTACAAGGAGAGACTGGAAAATAGAGAGAATCTAAATTCTAGGGTTTCAGCTATTGGATCTCAGTGTCCTCTGTCCAGATACTGGTGTGGGTACCTTCCCCTGTGGATTTTTCTCAACCATATGGGCCCAAGGGTGCTCAGAGCATAAACTACAGCCATGCAATACTCTGTAATCTGTGCTCCCATCCCATAGTACAAAGGTGGTCACCTCCTTGGAGACATTTATCTGCTCAGGCCTGAAGGTCCCTGCGACGCCAGCCAAAGGCTTTAGAACCCACATTGGTGGGCATGAAGTTGCTCTTCACCACACCCCCTGATCTGCTCAGCAAGCTTGCCAGGTGATGAGTCACACAGGTGGCAGTGTTGCAGGCTCTATTCTGGGTGGTGATGCTGATTTTCAGGATGAAGAAATAATCAAAGATCTGTGAGTGAGAGGCTGGGGGAGGAACCTGCCCCATGGGACCATCATGGTAAAGTTGAGGCTCTGAGAGGCACCAATTAACCTTAAGTGTTTCTCCCAAACACAATTATCCGAGCAGAAAGTCAAAAGGCCATTAGGGAAAATGCTATCATCACTCCCCATAGACATTCCCCCAGGGCATCAGAAAACCCAAAGGTGACTCTGGGTGCCTGGCCACTGAAGAAAGAGCTGTAATGTCCAATATTTCCTGTATAAATAGACTAAAAATTAACAAAGGTTTTTGAGACCACAGTGAATTATGGCACCATGCCCAACCCCATTCACGAGAACTGTAGAATCCATACCCCAGTCACCGACACCAAATACCCCCTCTTAGGAAAATAAAAGTTCCCCAGTCTTACCTGGAAGAGGAGCAGAGTGGAGTTTGCAGCATCCAGTCCCAGAGGTGCTTACCTGATTGTTAGCACCCCTGTTCTTGCTGCTTGAGCTCGGTCACAGGGACAATCCACAATATACTCTGTGTCCTGCTACCATAGGGTTAAGGCTACTTCTAGGTACAGGTCCTAGATACCATGAAGCCTGTGTCATGGGCTAGAGCAATGACCACCACAACTTGGATCTTTTTAGAATAATAGCTTTATTTCCCAAATGAATAGCCCGTTCGTAAGTAGGATATAGAAGCTCTGCTATGAAATCCTTGGGGGACTCTGGGCTGCCCTTGTTCTCTGATCTCTTCCTGGCTGATTGTCTCTCAGCCTGCGAGTCCTGCTCTTTCTCTTCCCACCTGAGATTCTAGACATCCTCTGCCACAAGGAAAGCCACTGATAACAGCCCAAAGAGCAACCAGAGAGGAACCACATGCATCAAGCTAGAGGAAGGAAGCCAGAAAGGAAATTAAAAAGGAGGGGGAGGAGTTTAGTTGGCATCCTGGGGTATGCCAACATGAGGGCTGTGGTCTCTCTCCAACTTGATGGCCATATCCCTTTTCTTTCCAGGTGATCCAGCACCAGTATCAGTTTTTTCCACCATGTTATGCTTCATCAGGTCCTCCAGGTACTTTTCGAGCAGGCATGTACTCAGATTTTTACACCCCTTAGATCTGGCACTGTCCAGGCTGCAGGGAAAAGACATGCCAGACATTACCATGCACCAAGGGCTGCTCTGTGGACAGTCACTCAGAAGATTGGACCAGGCTGGTGGGCAGCTCTCACATCCTCCATCAGGAGAGCTCAGAGGTTCAGTGAGCCAGGGCAGTGTGGGGAAGGGTGACCTTTTCTGGCATTGTATATGCTGTTCAGTCCACCATGCTTGGCAGAGAGGTTTTTGGTGTGGATGCAGGTGTAACACATGCCTCTGCCCAGGCAGGGCTGGGGTCAGGCTGGCCTCTGCTCAGGCTCAGGCAGCACAGGGAGGGGCCCTGCAGAAAGGTACCCACCCTGGCTTGGTGACAACATGTACATCTCCATGGATGTTGCACATCCAGACACCCAGACCTACCTCTGACACTGCTCTACTTGTCCCCACCCCCTGGAAGGGCTTCATCTTCACCTTGCAAATGTGAGATGTAGGCTCCTTGCAGATGTGCAAGAATGTCATCTGCAGATAAACAAGGTGGAGCCAAGTTTCTAAAATCTCCTGAGATACACCAGGTCTATCCACTTCATCCTTACCAGTCTTAACTCATGTGATGCTAGGAGGTCTCCCCAGTACTGCAAGGGCAATTCCTGCAGTGAGCCATTCCACATCTCCCCATTTCATTTCCTGAAAGCTTTCAGAAATGGAGTTTTTTTAATGTGTCTAATCACAGTCCTTCCAGCTGTACCAGGACCTCTGACTCCCATGGGACCTGAGACCGGCTGGGCCCCAGGTCCTGGTGGACAACCACAGCCTGCTGGACCCTGACCAGTGTGTTCTCTCCTACCTGGGCGAGGCCTTCCTGAGTGTGTGGAGGAGAGAAGGCCCTGTGCTGGGTGGTCTGGGGAGCCTTACCTGGAGCCCTCTGTCTCCAGCCCCTCCTCGGGATTACCGGCCTTCATCTGTACATAGTCCTGCGCCAGTGCTGCCAGCAGGTTGCACAGTTGCTCCTCACTCAGCTTAGCCAGCTCTGGGATGCTATCCAGGGTGGACCTGGGGAGAAAAGCAAACCCAATGGAGGCTGTTAGCTCCTGCCCACCCTCTCCCCAGGATATGCAGCCAGGCTTCCTGGTCCTTGCCTCCTCCTTTGAAGAGGTGGCCAACCCAACTCCCAGTGACAGGGCAGGAGGTCAGTGTCCTCAACAGGAGCCAGGCACTGGTGTGGTCTCCAAGCAGTGGTGTGCTAGAGCCAGTTCATAACAGGCTCATGAAAGTTGATGCTTAAATTTTCAGGAATCTTGCAAGCTGAGTGTTAAGTGAAACCATTATTAAAAATTAAATGATGAAATTCTGAAAAAGGTTTCAGTGTAATAAATTTGTATGTGGGTGTCAAATAGATTAACAGATCACATATCAGATTTAATAACACCAAATTTATAGTAAACTAGGTAGTCAGTTAAGATGTAATTCATTTCTGAAGTCAAGGCTGCATTGGATATATTATGTTCAGCTACAGATACAAATTTGGTAAAAAGCAATGAAAGCATCTTGTAAGATTCAATGGGCTATTTGAAATTTACAGTAAAGAATATTGTATACCTTATTACTATATAGAAATTGTGTGCTACACACCTTTATATCAGAAAAATTTATATATGTGTATACAGACATACATACCTGCTCTTGCCCCTCAACTCCCCCCGCCACCCCCTGCCCTAGATTTTAAGCATTCAGCACAGCACACCAAAACTAGGATGCAAGGAATTGTTTGATCCAAGGGGCAGTGAGAGGGAAGTGTGTTCCTGGCTTCAGGTTGTCTTACCGGAATGGCACTGCATGGAGGCTGCCCACCTGGTACAGGACCAAGGTGCTGAGAGCCAGGCAGAGGGAGAACTTCTGGAAGCCCATGATGCCCCTCTGCAAGGGAAGAATGATGTCACTGCCTGCACCAGTTCAAAGTTCTGTGAACCCACATATGTGGACTCTTGTCCTGTTTCTGCCCTGCCCCTATCTCCCTGGTTTTGTGGCTTCAGACTGGTCATTACATTTCTCTTCATCTTTATTTCCTCATCAGCAAAGTGGACTGCTGGAAGGTCTGGTGGGCCTATAGCATGTAGTCTGGCAAAGCTGGAGCAGCGTTCCTAGCAGGACAGCTGGGTGGTGACATCTCTGTCCCATCCCAAAGCCGCGCGCACACACACACACACACACACCCCTTAGCCAGGTCTCTGTTGAGGACACTCTGGTTTCTCCCTATCACATCAGCTGCTCTCATAAGGAAACCCAGAGCTGTCCTCCTCAGGGCTATTGCACACACCTGGGTGGGGGAGAGAAGGGATATGTAGAGAGGGAATATCTCTCCTTGGGAATCTCTGAGAAACAGAAGAACCAATTTTAGTGCTCAGGTGCTCTGCCCTCTGGCAACTCAGTCCCCTGCAAGAACCAAGCTTAATAGAGTCTTAAGTTGGGATCCCAGACTTCTCTCTGTGCTCCCAGACTCAGCGACTGGGGCTTGCAGTTTAGAGCTGCCTGCCCCTGGGTCGTTGTGCCCATTTACCACCCATTCACGCTGGCTCAGGTTCTGAACCAAATACCCAGGGACCGGTAGGCTCCAGACCCGATCCCTGGATGCACTGTCTGTGGAAAGCAACTCCTGAGTTCTGTTCCCTGCATGGTGCCTAGGAAGTCCCAGTGTGGGGAGATTGGCCTAAGCTTGTGTGCAGGAGGAGACAGTGAGACTGAAGTCCAAAGCGGCACAAGAAGATCGGAGCAAGGAGCTCCCAGAACAGAAGGAGACTGGGGCAGAAGCCTGGTATGAATTGCTGAGTAACAGAGGCTACAAGAGATTGAGACAAAAGTGGACAGAGAGACTGAGAGTGGCAGGGAGATAAACTAAGAGAGACTAATGGAGAGAGAGGGAGGGAGGAGAAAAAATTAGAATGACACACCTGAGCAGGACTCTCAGGACTCACCTGGTGGACAGTGACTTGGAGCAGGGACAGCAGCAGCGGTGTTGTGCTTCAGGAGAGTCTTGTGGAAGCAGCAGGACTCTTGGTCTGGGCAGTGACTCTGATGTCTCCCAGAGCCAGTGGCTGCTCTTATTCCCCTGCTGTGGGTTGGGAGGGATCCCTGAGCACCAAGCATCCAATGGGAGAGGGGTCCCGTGCCCCAGCCAGATTTAGTCATTAGCCCCGTGCTTCCAGAACCTGGAGGATCCAGTCAGGTGGCCTGACTTGTATTTGCATTGAGGTCATTAATGGAAGTGTGTGTGTGTGTGTGTGTGTGTGTGTGTGGAGGGGGCAGGCGGAGCCGGGGTGGGGTGGGAGGAACCAAGGAGGGATCAAGGAGAAATGCCCCTAATGTGAGCAGGAATTTGAGTGCAGTTTGAGGTCACAGGAGATTTCACCTCCAGTCCCACTGGGTTTTGAACCTGTGCCCCACTCCACCCCCAGCTGTGAGGCTTGGAGGGCAGGGTCCAGGATTGTAGCGACTCCTGGCTCCTCCAGGTCTGACCCTAGACCCTCGCCCATGTGAGCATTGAAGGGTTAATGCGCTGCAGGGTGGATTCCAGGACCAAACAGGCTGCCTGATCCCAGCAGCTGGTATCACCCACAGTGGGCCAGGGTAGGAGATGGAGCTGGGAGCAAGAACTTTGTTAGCTGTGAACTCAATTCCAGCTGCACCAATTCCAGACTGTGTGATCATGGGCAAGTAACTTCTCTGTGCCTCAATGTACCCATCTTTGAAATGGGGACCATAGTCCCATCTTGAAGAAAGGTTGTGAGAAGCATCCCAGTGCCTGGCCCCCAACTAGGTAGGGATGTAGCAGAGGTTCCTGGTCCACATAGGGAATTCTGTAAAAATCTCCATCAATACCGAATCTCCACCTCTGCTGACTGCTTGCACTCATGTCGGGCAGTCCCAGGGTGCTGTTTAGATCCCTTACACTTTTTAAGAGGGGGCCAATGCCCAGCTGGGCCTGAGGAGAGAGGTGCAAGGGACAGCTGCTTCCCAAGCCTCCATCCAGACTTCTAGCCCTCCCCCTCATTCTGCCATCCATCACCTCTCATTCAGCCTGCCTGCCCAAATCGTTTGCACAGTGGCCCGTTGCTTCAGGCTGGTGTTTGTCAAGATGTTCCAGTAGCATTGGATTCCCCCCAACAGCCACCCCTGCACTCCTGTCCTCCACTAAAGAGCAGGCAAGCTTGACAGTGGTGTGGAGTCCCTGCCTAACTAAGACTCACACTCACTTCTAGTCACACTCATCCACACACATAAACTCACTGCTGTCTCCAAACGTGCCCACTCTGTCAAGCAGGGAGACACCAAAAACAGACACTGGCTCACAGGGGTATGCTTAGGGGTTCACTCTCAAGCGTGTGGCAAGCCTGCCTCTGAGTCTCTCATGCAGTCGCATCCACATATCTGTGTTATGAAAACCTGCTCACATCATACCTGCACACACTCTCAAGAAGAGGCGCGTTCCACCACACCCATTACAGGTGACTCTGACTCCCAGAACAACCTGGCTTCATGACCACTCTGCCTGGGGTTCAGCTCCAGGCGAGCCCAGAAGGGCTGAGGTCCAGAGGAAGACAATTGCTGCCTGTAGCCACTAGGGAGAGCAGAAAGAAGCATGTGGGCGTTCCTGGGATCTTGGGGTCCAAGCAGCAGGGTGCAATCCCCAGCAGCCTGTCTGGGTGCTGCCAGTGTGGTGAGTGCAGCAGTGGTATCCTGGGCTGTGCATGGAAGGGAGAACTCTGGCTTCGTGGTTCCCCAAGGCAGAGCAGGGATTAGCCCTCAGGTGTGCTGTGAATGGCCCTAGCCTCCGAATTCCAGATAGCCCAGGGATCCCATCCACACCCCAGACTTCAGTCTCCGGAATCAGCTATTTCTTAGGACACCCTGTCTATTGCTACATCTCTTTTCCCTGGCGGGTTGGTGACCTTCCTGCTCAAGGAGGCAGCAGGAATGCCTGTCTTCCCAGATGCCCTTCTTTGACTCTGTGTCTTAACTCCAGGAGGGCACTACACTACAACAAGGGAATAAAAAACTGGGGGCTGGGACTGTTTTTCTGAGACTGGTTCTTCTCAGGCCTGATGGCAAGGCTGCCGCGGGATCCTGGGCTGGACCTCCCTGCCCGGGAGGAGGATGCCAGCGCGCCCCAGGCACAGAGCGGGAAAGGGGAGCTGTGCTCGGGGCAGGGTGCGGGATGGCTCATCCTGGGCACAGTGAGCCCTGGGCCCTAAGGCAGACACCCACTGCTGAGACCCAGGAGGCAGAGGCGGGGCTTTCCCACAGTTTTGGTTTGAGTCCTAGCCTGCTCTTTGGGTGCCTAGGTGCATGAGGAGTTGCTAAGGCCTCAGTGCTGCCACTAAGTGGTGGTCCCCTGCCACCGGTGCTGTTGCAGAAGCGTATTTGCGCTCAATTGCCAAACACTTCTGCGGAAATGACTTCCTTTTCCAAGACCGGAGGTTGCTAACATAGGAATCTCTTGAAATCGGTGATAACTATGTGTCTGCGATGTGCATTTTCCTAAGGACAGAACTCATGGCTTTCACTCACGCAATGGTGACCACAAAATGTTTAGGAAAGCGGCCATGCACTGCGTGGGCTGGAAACTCTGCCCCTGGGTGTCCTGTGTGCCTTCAATCTTGAGAACAGACACCAATTCCTCACCATGAAACCTTTGGCGGTTACAAACCTGAGGCTGGTGCTGTGGGGCGCTCACCAGACTCCGCATCCAGAGGGCGCTAGTGTAGCCTTGAGAAATTTCAAACTTTACTTCAAAGCTTCCCCTCTCCGGAAAGGGAGGGATGGAGATTAACTCCTTCAGGCGCTCAGGCACTGGGGATTGTAGGAAGTACCTGGCGTTTTGCTTCAGGCCAAAATTGGGAGGGGGGGGGAAGCCCTTTTCTTGGAGGATTAGTACCATGCCAGGCACACTAGTAGGCGTTTTGCCAAAGTTAAATGAGTGAAAATTAACTCATTCTGGCAAATTCACCAGGTGATTTCACAAGTAGCCAGCAGAAAATCCGGACCGAGTTAAGAGCGGAATGCCGCTTGTATTCCGCTATTAGGAGCCCAAACTGTTCCTGCTCCCATTTGATTTGGCACAGCAGAGGCGATTCCCAGATAGAAATTTCCAGGAATGAGGCAGGGAGGTGAGGGCTTTCTCTAGGGTTCTTTCTAAAGACTGGGGTCTCGGGGTACGAAATGCAAAGTCATTCTTCTGTGAGCCTATCCCCCTTTACTGAGTGAGTGGAAGCAAGTTTAGAACTTCCCGTTCCCTAATGGCTTAGGTTTCCTCCCACTATCCCTGGAACTTCTCCTATTTTAGGACTAAACACTAGGATATAACAAAAGTCGCTAAGAAAATTGCTGATTTAAAAATAGTCCTTTGACTACTTGGCCCTTGATTGTACTGTCTTATTTCATAACTCTTAAATCTGGAAATCAGGGTCAGTTTTGAAACAATCTAGTTTGGAAAAAATATTTTTACAATGCTCTGATAAATTCTAGCTGTATGGTTTATTTCCATTCGTTTAAATCAGATTCCAGTACACTTTGATTTAGAAATAAAAACAAGAGCCAGGCGTGGTGGCTCACACCTGTAGTCCCAAGGACCAGGAAGGCCAAGGCTGGAGGATCCCTTGATGCCAGGAGTTGGAGAGGGGTCTAGGGGACATAGTGAGACACTCTCCCTTTTCTAATACAAAAGAAAAAAAGAATTAGCCATGTGTGGTGGCTCACCCCTGTAGTCCCAGCTACTCCTGAGACTGAGGCAGGAGGGTCACTTGATCTCAGGAGCTTGAGGCTGCAGTGAGCTATGTTTCTGCCACTGCACTCTAGCCTGGGTGGCAGAGGGAGATCCAGTCCCCAAAGATAAAGTCTCTTTAAAAATACTTACATTTATTTCCATGTGATTAAAAGAGTCACATTTAAAGGCTTACTCTTTTTATTGAGCAAGCCAAGTGTGAGTCACACAAACGATAGCCTGAAAGAAAAAAAAAAGGACTTTGGAAGTTCAGAGCTCAAGTTAAATTTATTGTTCCTTCACAGTTCATGTGTAGTATAGACTCAACAGCAATGAAATCACAACAGTAACATCTGCAGCAGCAAGAACAGTCTACAACACAAATCTATTCTCTTCAGCCTAGCAGAGATTTGGAACTGTTAAATTACCTGGAAAATCTCAACTGAGATTGTACTGTCTAAAGAAAGGCAGAAACCAAAGCGTTCTATCATTGAGTTTACTGAGGAACATGCTAAGAGAACACTTGCTTCTATACCATTTTCTTGGGACATTTTTAGAGCATAATAAATCCCGTTCTAGGGGAGGGAGGATAGGAATGGCTGCCAAAGAGACAGTAAGAATCATACTAGCCACGATATGGAAACAACCTAAGTGTCCATTCATGGATGAATGGTTGAAGAAAATGTGATATATCTCTGCCTATCTATCCATCTATGTATAGACACACAATGGAATGTTATTCAGCCTTAAAAAAGAAGGAAATGCTCTCATTTGTGACAACATGGATGAACCTGGGGGACATTATACTAAGTGAAATAAGCAAGGCACAGAAAGACAAATAACTGCATGATCTCATCTATATGGGGAGCCTGGGGAAAAAAGTCAAACTCCTAACCAAAAGTAACAAAGAGTAGAATAGTGATTACCAGTGGCTGGGGAGTGGGAGAAAAGGCGAGATATTGGTCAAAGGGTGCAACCTTTCAGCTATAAGATGAATAAGTTCTGGAGAGGTAATATGCATCATGGTGACTATAGTTAATAAAAATGTATTGTATGTTTCAAATTTGCTAAGAGAGTAGAATCTCAAGTGTTCTCAACACACACACACATACATACACACAAAGTTAACTATGCGAGATGATGGACATCTTAATTAGCTTGATTGTGGTCATTATTTGACAATGTATATGTATATCAAACCATCATGTTATACCCCTTAAAAATATGGAAAGAAAAGTTTAAAAAAGACAAGTGGACATGAACTCTGGTGCGATTTTAGAACAGGTGGCTCTATATAAACCTTTAGAATAGGTGGCTCTAAGTAAACATTGGTGGGACATCAATGTTTTATTAATAACTTAGATAAAAATTATCTAAAAGATGTTGCATATGCAGTAAGTATGGAAAGCTATATGAAACCATACTAAAATGACACAAAGCAAAAATATTACAAGTAGTAAACCTGCCATCGTGTGAATTCCATCCATATGCCAGGTACTGTACATATTATATGTACATATTATCTTACATATTCTCAATACTTTAAGAAGATGGGTATCAATACCTTTGTTGTATAGGCAAGTGAATAGTAAAGGCATTTGGCTTGAATTCATTATATTCAAGTTCCTTTTGGGGGCCTGAAATGTGGAAACATGGCTTATCTATCTGCCATATCAGATAAGAGGTCTGGTCCCCTGGAAGCAGGCACCGACTCAGAGGAAGATACGGGCATGTCTGCCTGCTTTGGGGCTAATGTGATTTGTAGTGGGACGCTCAATGACCAGGTATAAATCATTTACAATTCCTGGACCAACATTTGGGAGAATGACAGTTTTCCAGAAGGAAAAGAAATGTTAATGCCGCCACATAAGATAAGTAAATTGCTAAAGAATAAACCCAAATCAGATTTAGAACAATATTCATAAAAATAAAATGTTAAACCACTTCAAAGTTCAAACAAAAATCCAAATGATTTGACTTCCTATATTTAGCTTTATGCATTCCTTCATCTTGTCTGAAATTGTGGTTGATTTTGGAACCTATTCCATTATGCCAGTGGACTCGAGGCTGGGGGTGTGAGGGGGGTTCCTGGAAAGAGTGCTGAGTCAGGAGATAGGGTGCTAATTGCTACCTCTAACGCAATGGGCGTGACTTTGAGAAAATCATTTCGGCCTCTGTTTCCACAGTGATATATGGACTTTTATTGGGTTGAGAGATTCTTAAATTCTCTTGTAATTCTGACATCCTATAAATATGCTATGAACTCTGTGCTGTCTTTACGGTACTTTCCTGTAGCACCAGTTCACCCACTGTTTATTTGGCTTCCTCCCCTTGCCCTGGCAGGTACCATGGTCTTCTGAAAGAACAGCTGAAGGGGTCAACACGAAGGAGGAAGGATATGTCATACTACTGAGTGACACAGTCAGAAAATGTACTGCTTCCAACCCACTCCTACCTAAATATGAGGAATAAATGATTTTCAGACAAGGTAGGAGGCTTTTTCACCATAGGATGTACTACTGTCCTCTGAGAGGGAAGAGAGAGCCTGACTGCTGAACTGAGAGCACTAATTTTTTCTTTCCTTCATGAAAATGACTCTGCAACTGACTCTTAGTCCTTGTCTGGGTTGCCGTCTTTCTGCAAGTTGTCAGTAGAAGCTTTGCAATGTGTCTGCTTGGTGAGTCCACATACAGCCCAAAGAACAATTTGAAGGAGATTGAAAATCATCTCTGAAAAGCTCTCCTCAGAAGATGCCTCTGAAGTGAGAGGCATGAAGAAAGGAACTAACCTTCAGATGGATCCAGCTAATATTTTAACACATATACAATGAATAATTTGGTTGGGTGATAAATCAATATGCATGGGGAAATCTATTAGGTTTAGTAATAGATACAATAAATATATAAAATGCATTTGTTTAGAGGGATCATAAAAGTATAAATACATGGGCGTACATGTGTGGAAATATTCTGTATTAGTGGAAATGAAGTGAACCAAATAAGTACATTTAGTGAGATATATGCAGACCAGGTGAAACAAACAAGCGTATGCCTGTTATACCTTTGTAATCCAAGCAGCAAAGAAAAAGTACAGCTGGTTAACTGAGGTTTAGTGATGTCAGACCACACCAGCTTCCCCCAACTAGGCTTCCTCCTTGTGTTAATGACATTGTGGTAAGAAAAGCTGTGTGCAAATGAGGCAAACAGGTAGAGCCATCTTGGTCTTCAGACCATTTTAGGAGGGTTTAGGGTACAGTTTGAGTAGAGGACAAAGACTGAGATCAAATGGCTAAGTTCTTGCATTGCAGATAAAAGCAATATATGGAGGTTTTGTGTTCAAGACCATCTTGGACCTGCCTTTGGGTCTCCTGCTGGTGTAACTAGAGCAAATATAAATAAATCGAGGCCGCCTCACCTTCTGTGTTTGCTATCATCACTTCATTCAAGGGACCCTGGACTAGCTCATTGTCTTGGTGGCTGCTGTGAGCTGAGTTTGGTTGTTCCTAAATGGGTAGCCTGATGCCCTCTTTTATTTTCCCTGACCCTATTGCTGACAGAGGGTCAGCCTTGTCTAGAGGAAGGGAGATAATGAAATTAACAGGAATGAGGTTTCCCTGTACACAGGAAAATAGGGAAGAAATGAATAAGACCAATTTGCTAAAAGCATATGTGGTCTCTTAGGGAGCAAAACCCACGCATATGAAATAATTAAAGGAGAATAAAAGATAGTGAGTAAGTATATTAGTTTCCTATTGCTGCTGTAACAAATTTTCACAAATTTAGTGGCTTAAAATAGCACAGATGTATTATTTTACATTCTGTAGGTTAGAAGTCCAACATCCAAGATGGAGCTCACTGGTCTAAAATGTTGACAGGGCTGTGTTCCTTTCTATAGGTTCTCGGGCAGAATCCATTTTCTTTCCATGTTCAGGTTCTAGTAGCCACCCCTGTTCCCTGACTCACAGCCCCTTCCTCCATCTTCAGAGCTAGAGCTGAGCGCTTCTCACATTGCACCACTGTGACTTCCAATTCTGTGTTCCTCTTGTCCTTGTCAGGACCCCTGTGATTGTATTAGACCTAATTCTTGGGTATCCAAAATAATCTGTTTTAAGGTCCTCAATTTAATTGTATCTGCAAAGTCCCTTTTGCTATGTTCTCAGGGATTAGTGTGTGGACATTTTGGGGAGGCCATTATTCTGCCTCCCATAATAAGCAAATGTTGGGCTGATTAGCAAGCATTCCAAGGTGGGGGTTGGGAAAAGAAGTTACTGTGAGCTGGAGCGGTTGAGGAAGCCTCCTGGAGACAGTGGGGCCAAAGCCAGAAAGTGGTTAAACAGAGAGGACATTACTGATCTCTGATGAAAGAGTGTGTCTACTGGGGTGTGGGCAGGGGGCGAGGAGACAAGAGGAGCCCTCTGGATATCAGGTGCCATCCTCTACGCCCCTCCTGCTGGGAAGGGAGCTCCCTGAATATATCCTGTATGGTTGTGTGCATTCACTCCTCAGGGGGACTATGTCTAGAAATCATGAAATCTCATGAATAAAATGTTCCTCTTTTATCAACTTCCAATATGTTATATGTCCTTTTGATATTCCTGTTCAGATATGCCTTGAGCCCCATGGGTTAGATATCTCTGCTAGACTCCTTTGATAATAACCAAACAGGAGGATTTCTAATGAATTCAGCACTGAGTAAAACCTACCTGGAAAAAACCTGCTTTTAAAAAACCTGTTTCCAGAATTTAGTGGCTGCACTGAGGTTGGGTGGGCAGTAAGGACTTATTAAAACATGTGAGGAGTATATGTAGCACTAGGACATTCCTTCACAAAACATGGGGAAGATTTTCAATGTCTCTCTGCTCCCAGGAGAGAATGTGATAATTATTCCTACTCAGGTGTTGGCACTTGTGGAGGTTTGATGCATACCCCTGCAATGGGACATGCCAACTTCCATTAGAGCTAAGACACCAGGGACACCAAGTCAGTGAATTATACATTAGACCAGGAATGAGAATGGCATTTAGGCAGAAGAAGGAATGGAATATTGTGTCCATGGGGGTTTTCTGGTCTCCCATTCCTGGAAAATGAGAGGGCTTAACTGCCTTTTTTGTAGAGTGGAGCTGACTGTTTTCTGGGGGCTATTCATCCCAACACACTGGCACCTTCTTTAGTGTAGACACCAGGAGAAGTTTCTTCCAAAGTTCAGAAGCTATTTTTAGGGTGTCTTCAGTTACCGGGGAAAGAGCTGAGTGTAATGAACAAAGGCCAGGTGTTCACTCTGCTAGGCGGACGGACTTAGAGGGTGACGTCAAGGAATTACTCAGGGTGAGTTCCTCTAACATGATTAAAATTCTCCCTTGGCTCAGACTCACTGGATCCAGAATGACTTTTCTCTCCCTGGCTATCAGCATTGTTCCCTGAAGGAAGAGAGAGAGAGGAATAGGAACCTTCCCACTGGACCAGAAAGCTCATTATAGAGATGACTCTTTCGTGGGAATCATCTGGGAACAAAGTAGTTGCATTTAAGGGGATTTTCTATGTAAATTGACGCTGAGTGAGATTGTGAAGAGTATGGCTTTGGGGTCTTAGGCAACTGGATTTGAGCTGTGGCTCTACCACTCACGTATTGCCCTTGAGCAGATAATAAACTCCCTGAGCTGCAGTTTCTCAACATGGTAGATAGAGATAGTAATAACTGCCTGGAAGGATTAAAGATATTTTATGCTAGAACACCCAACAGATTGCTTGGTATGGAGCAGATATATAAGAGTGGTGGCTATTTCTTTTCTGGCTTCTCTAGGGAAAAAAAAAAGTGGTAGCTATTATAATTATAACAAAAGCTTATCCCTTTAAGTGCCAAATTACATCAGCTTAATACAGTAAATTAATTGAAATAATTACATATTTCTCTACCTTCTTAAGAAGAAGACAAACTATAAGTCTTTAATTCTCAGAATAAAACCAGTCACCAAGGCTACAACAGAATGAATTTGCCTTCCCCAACCCTCTCATGTACATGCCTGGCCATGATGTAGCCTCTTTGCCCAGCAGGATTAATAACAAAATATATTAAACACCTGGCACATTGTGTGGCACGGAGCTGGTACTCTAAAGTAGTGGCTATTGTCATTATAACAAAAGCTTACCCCTTCAAGTGCCAAATTATATCACCTTCTATGGAAAATAATTTCAATCTTCTCTTGATGATTCATTGTCACTATCATAAGAATATCACTTCATGTGTTGGGCACTAATACAGTTCTGTTCTCAAGGGCTGTAGGATGTGTCTGGCCAATAGCCCCAAACTAGATGATACCACAGTCTTTCTTTTTGAGTTCTAATATGTATATAACTTTGTGATTATTCTATTTCATTTCTTCCCATCAGTTTGTCCGATATCACTTCTTGCTAGTGTCAATGTAACTGTCTTTAATAACGATCCACCTACTTCCATTTTCACTTGGTACACAGTGAAACAAATAACAAAATAACAACAAAAACAAAAAACAAACTTTGTAGAATGGTATGGGGACAAAGAGCGCTTCGGAAAGTCCATTAAGTATGGACCTGTAAATACTGGTCAAGAACTGTAAATAGGTACTTTTGGACATCTGTTCTATTAATCTGTACTCAAGAGGACAGAAACAAAGCTTGTCAGAATTATGTGTAAACACAGAGCAAATAAATACTGAGTGAGCACTTGTATGTAATGGTCAAAAACTTCCTGGTCTTTTGCAATAACAGCTTCAACTCACTTGTGCTCAGGGAGGGAGACAAACAGAACAAGCAAACATGGCAGAGCCGTGTGTGCACGAGGAACCTATAGACATTGAATGAGAACTTCCTAATGGTCATGATGACAAGAACAGGTTGGTGTGATATCTATTTCAGTTGTTTACATGCTATTTTCTTGATCTCTTGTTCTCAGCTTTTTCTGGTTTAAGGGAGGTTTCCAGGCAAGTGAGCCCTAAGGAGTGGGTGCTTTTGCAGCCTCTTTCAGGCACACAGAAATGGTGAAGACAAAGTCCATGATGTAAGAAGGCCTCTGAGTCCATTTTCTGTTGCATTTAACAAAATATCCAGAATCGGGCAATTTATAAAGAAAAGGAATTTTTTTCTTACAGTTATGGAAGTTGAGAAGTACAAGGTCAAGGGGATACATCTGGGTAGAGCCTTCTTCATGGTGGGCTTTCTCTGCAGTGTCCTGAGGCAGCGCAGGACATTGCATGGCAAGGAGGCTGCGAATACTAACCTCAGGTCTTTCTTCCTCATCTTATAAAGCCACCAGTCCCACTCCCATGGTCACCCTCCAATCTATTAGTCCATAAATAGTTTAATTCGCTCATAAGTTCAGAGCCCTCATGATCCAATCACCTTTAAAGTCCCAGCTCTCAATACTGCCACATTAAGGAGTAAGTTTCCACGTGCGTTTTGGAGGGGACATTCAAACAATAGCAGAAGGGTGCAGTGATCCAGGCTGCAGTTTTGTGAAGAGTTTGTCCCTAGTTAATAGGGCTTGGAGGACATGAGCAGAAACAGTGTTTTCATATCTGGGCAAATATGTAATTGGTCCTTGGAGTTGGGGCAAGATCAATCAACTTTCAGATCTTATATTGATTTCTATACTACAAAGTCACTCTGTGGCATCAAAGACCCTAGAGGATCCTAAAAGGCCCTTTGCCACCCCCTTAGACTTAGTGGCAGTTGTCCTGGGCACACCTTTAAGCAATAGTCAAACATGCTAAAACAATCAATGCCTAACTTCTCTTCAGCACCAATAAATACCATGTAGAGAAAACCTCCAGTTAATTGAGAATGTGGTGAACAGGCTGCCTGAGGAGTCCAGGGACTGAGCAAAGACCACGTGTCAGAGAATGGTTGTTTTATCTTTTCCCTCCTTTGTCTAATGGTAAACCTGGGAAGTACTTGATCCTTTTGTATTGATAAGAATTTCATATTTTATTGGCCGAAGTACTAAGAGAAATCCTTTCTTCTCTTTCTGTAGGAAGACAGAGATGCCAGGTTCCTTCAGGTCAAGAAGCAAGGTAAGGGGGAGGTTATTGAGACAGATTATTCCCCCTTCTGTCACATACGGTGAGCATGAAACATCTACCCCAGCCCTTTGGGTTTTATTTTCTTCTCTGCGGGCTTACTAAGCAAGGGATTAAGTTAGATCATGTGTATTTGTTAGGTCATATATAGATTATATTAGCTGGGCGTGGTGGCCCTGGCCTGTAGTCCCAGCTACTGGTTAGGCTCAGGCAGGAAGATTGCCTGGGCCCTGGAGTTCAAGGTTACAGTTAACACTCTAGCCTGGGTGACAAAGAAAGATCTTAAACTTTGAGGGGAAGCAAACTTATTTGTCCAGAATACTTTTTCTCCACTTTTAAATAGTTCCCACATGAAATTGCCTTGTGAATTCCTGTTGTTCAGGCACTCATCAGTTCTGTGTTCTCAGGGGCGTCTTGCTGACAGCACTGCTCCTGGCATGTGAAATGAGGCTCCAGAGAGAGTCACAACTGAAAGGGTGGACTAGATGGACGGTGCTTGCAGCACCAGTCTATGAGGAGTCTAAGCCATCTCCAGACGACTGGAAACAGGATGCCAGTTCATCCTGTTTTCCACTACCAGATGGAAAATGGTGAACTGTAGCAACACATTGTTCTCTCTTCTGCTGAAGCAGATAGTGCCCTCTAGTGGAAATTGGAACAAAGATGCCCTCCTTGCTGGTGTCAATCAGTGATAGTGGCGCTCTCCACTACTTAAGGCTATTTAATTTTAATTTCTTATATTTTAAATAAAATTAAAAATTTCCTTTCTCAGTTTCACTAGCTACGTTTCAAGTGCACAGCAGCTACATGTGGCTAGTGGCTACGGGACTGAATAGCACAGACAGAGAACATCTCCAGGACTGGACAGCTTGCGTGAGAGGGTGTGCCGCTAACCCCAAGCCAACCAGCTGACGTGCCTGAAGTCTGTTGTCATAATCAGGTAAAATTCTCAAGCCATTGAAATACATGGTATTGTGCTTTTTACCACGGATAAGTGATTCACTTTGTTGTCTAATTTTTCATTTCGTTACAATATCTCCCAAGAAGTAGTCAGTTTCAGAAAAAAAAAATCACAGTTCTGAACATTTTAGCTTTTAAAAGCAAGAGTGTCATCCTAAATATATATATTTTTAGCTAAACAGGCATATTATATTTATTTATAGGAAATTAGTTTTATTTTTATCCCCACTAAATAATATTGAACAATTTTAAAAAGAATTTTGGCTTAACATAGTAGTACATTTTTAGCTTCTGTGTATTCTCCATCCTACTCTTTTCTAGGGGGCTCTATGTTCCTCAGTGATAGCAAGGATTAGAAGAGTCACTGAGGTTTCAGGCTTTTGTTATTTTGGGGAATCCAAGTTATTCACTGAAGCCATTTGGAAAATGTTTTGTCATATACAATTCATGGCATTTCCCCTGCATGAAAGATGAGTAATAGCACAAGAAAACCCATAAGGATTCACAAATATTTGGCTTATTCATTCTGATCATGACCAGACCAGTAGAAGAGAAAACTGGTAGGCATCATGCCCAAGAAATTCTCATTAATTAAAATCCTCTTTTATCTGCTACTATAATTATTAAGAAAATCTCAGTCATCATTCTCTGCACACACTTCTTCCAAAATCTACCTAAACTATGCCCTTTCTAGTGCTAGAAAAATGTTAAAAGTGTAGTCTCTTTCTTTTTCTCATGCTCTTCAAGTGTCTTGCTGGCTGGGGAATATTTTTCATGCTTATTAAGTTAAATTACTTCTTTCTACTGAGTCAATTTATTCTATTCTACCATAAAATAAAGTATGCAAAATATTCCTGACAATCTATAACCAAACAATTATGTATTTTACATAGACTCTTTTACAAAATGCCTTTCTCTGTATGTTCATTGGCTTAACACTTTCCTCTTATTTTAATGTAATGTATTTCCTCTTGACCATCACTTTGAGAACTGGTGTTTCTTGGTCAGGTCTCAGGGAAAGCAAATAGGAATAGATGCTTGAGAGATAGGTTGCCATTAATAAATTTAATATAAGGCAAATAAATGTAGCATCTTGCAATTAGATCCCTCAAATCAGGATCATGTTTTGTATTAGATATCAGGCTTTATTGCCAACAGTAAATACAACTATTTAAGAGCCTCAATCAGAAGTCCTTTGTTTATGAGTGACAAGAGGCCCATGTCAGAGTAGTTTAGAGTTAAAAAAGATTTGTTGACTAATGTGAGTGGGTGGTTGAAGGTGTAATTCTGTCTTCAGTCCTGGCAGTATCAGGATTGAAATAATGTCATTGCATTGTCTCTATTTCTCTACAGCTTGACTCTGTTTTCCTCTGTGTTAGTTCTTTTCTCAGCAGATTTTTTCCCAGTGTGGTGGCGAAGATGCATTATGTTAGCTCCAGGCATACGTTTTCCTTCTAGCTCATGATTCCAAAGAAAAGGATCACCATTTTCCCAGTAGCTCCAGGCAGAGTCCCAGGAGTGACTCTAGTGGGATTGGCCTAAGTCACATGCCCCTCCCTGAACCTTTTAACTTTAAGAAGGATGTGGACTCCTATCAGTCAGGCCTGGGACAAGTGCCTATTCCATACCCTAGAGGTGAGGTCAGTTCTCCAACTACATGTGGACTGAAAACAGGGCAGGGATGGCTCCCCAAAGAGCTTCTGGCCAGATAGAAGGTGATGGTTTCTACTGGACGGGGCTCATGTATAGACATAGGCTGCAGCAGTGGACATCACCCGTGGGCACCATAGCAGAGTGCTGGTGGATGCCCTGTGGAGACTAACATGTCTTACTTGTGAGCATGCATGAGAAACCCTCATCCCAGATGTCCCCACAACACCATGCTCAGGGGGCACCTGGTTGGAATCAAGGGAGGTTTTCTATTAGCAAATAAAGAGCCTGTGGAAGCTTGACTTACATGGGTAAAATTATAAATGAAAATCATAGTGGGAATTCAAAGTCGGACATAATCTAGCAGGGCTTACCAGGGAATTGAGTTGTGTTAAAAGGCTTCATTTTTAATGCTCACCTATTTTGTGACATTTCCTTTATGTTTTGTATGCTGGTGCTTGGGACGATGGAAGCTGATTTCTTGTGGTGGAGACGGCCGAGCTAGTGGGGGATGAGAAGGAGGGAGTGTAGAACGGAGCCGAAGGGGAGAGGAGCACAGAATTTGTAAGCATTTAGATCTAATGTAAAGGGCAGATTCATAATTTTATATGAAAAAATAGCAGACAGCAATAAAAAGTTTTAAAATGTCAGTCTTTGGTTAATCAGCTCATCCTTAATAATTTCTCCATGAAAAGTTCATAGGCCAAGATGTTTCCAGATGTTTGCAAAGGGGCTCCAAGGCAGCATCATGTGCTACTGCTGTTGACATAAGGATAGAATGATGGATTCTTGCAGAGCAGAACCACTGAGGGGCATGCAGAAGGCCAGCAGCCCCAATTTGATGTTCAAAGAGGACATCAATGATATGTGCTATATCATGAGCTTTACTATGCTGATAGCCTTAGAATAAGTTAGAGTACTTTAGAAGTTTTCAAAAATTGAAAGAGTAGTCTTATAAAGCATGTGTAGAGACCTACTGCAGTCTCTTTCTAGGGTCAATTACAGACTCAAGGTTTTAGAGGAGTGAGCAACTATTTCTAGCACTGCTTGCTGAGTTTTCTTGGGCACTGAAATAGATCCACCTCCCCACCAAAATATCTGCCACCCTTCTAATAGGGATCTCTTCAGATGGTTGCAGGTGAGTAGCTCGAGGAAGAAGCCTACCTTCTGGATAAATTTTCTTTTATTAAATAATAGTGGCTGGGATAACCATTATTATTTAATGGATCCTGTTTAGTGTGTACCCAGTTGACTTCTTCTATAATGTTTTAAACTTTCTTTGGTTGATTTAAGAAGTAGCTGGATTTGGTGAAAAGAGAATGGAATGGATGTAAGGACAAGAATTCCCTTTTTAGCTTCACTGTATTCTAGGTGTATAATCTTTGGAAAGTTAATTAATCTCTCTCAGCCTGGATATTGCAATCTGTAAAGTGTATACAACAATACCTACTGCAGAAGCTTGTTTTGAACAATAAAGTAGGTAAAGAACTCTGCAAAGTGCCTGGCATACTTTAGGACATAAATGAATATTTTTGTAATAGAGAAAACCTGTCATGAAATCATGGAAACAATAATCTCACATTTGTGTTGTAGCACAGGTTCCCACAGATTTAACTGTGATCTGTTTTTTTTCGGGGGGTATGAATTTCATAGAGCCCATGATTTACTAGGTGAAGCCCCTGAGAGTGGGGAGCTCAAAGAGGCTTTCAGGAAATACATCCACCACAGGAATTTTAGTAGCCTGTACCTTGTTGCAAACTCTATGTAGTCAGGGTTAAAGATGCTGAAACATCAATCTGAATATAAATACATACTTTGTCTTAAAAACCCTGGAGACAAATTAGAAATTATGACCTATCAATGAACCCAGGGCATTTATGCTTCCTCTTAGAAGATTTCCAAGATGCCATTAAAGAGACTTGCAGTCACTTATTGGTGGATTTAAGGACTACCCTCCCCTGAGTCATCATGCAAAAGAATAGTGGTTAAGAATTAATCTGGGTATTCTAGATGGGCCAGCAGAAAATACCGCTAAAATCACTCAGGTAAAGTGGATATAACAATGTATGTGACCTTATCGCAGATGGCATTTATCTTAGTCTGCTTGGGTTGTGTAATAAAATACCGTAGACTGGGTGGCTCAAACAATAGAAGTTTATTTCTCATGGTCCTGGAGCCTAGAAGTCCAAGATCAGGGTGCCAGCAAGGTAGATTTCATTCTGAGGCCTTTTCTCTTGGCTTGTAGGTGAGTGCCGTCTCGCTGTGTGCCCACATGACCTCTTCTTTGTGTGCCCCAGGAGAGAAGGAGTGCTGGTGTCTCTTCTTCTTCTTATAGGGACACTTATCAGCATCCATCATCATGGTGGTCTCACCTTCATGACCTCATTTAAACCTAATTACCTCTATAGGCCCCACCTCCAAGTACTGCCACACTGGGAGTCAGGGCTTCAACATGTGACTCTTGGGGAGACACAAACATTCAGCCTACAACGGCATTTATGATTGTCAATGTGGGAAAATATGGGCTCTAGTTTTTGTGTGTGCTGTGTTTGATCTTGCCTCATGTGAACTCTGAGATAAAACTCAACCTCTTCCTTGATTTTCTCAAAAATATCCAATCTAGGCCAGGTGCAGTGGCTCACACCTATAATCCTAGCACTCTGGGAGACCGAGACAGGAGGATTGCTTGAGTCCAGGAACTCGAGACCAGCCTGGGCAAGAGTAAGATTCTGTCTCTACAAAGAATAGAAAAATGAAAAAATTAGCTGAGCATGGTGGTGCAGGTTTGTAGTTCTGGCTACTCAGGAGGCTGAGGCGGGAGGATCCCTTGAGCCCAGGAGTTTGAGGTTACAGTGAACTATGACGATGCCACTGCATTGTAGCCCAGGCAACAGAGCAATACCTTGTCTCAAAAAACAAACAAACAAACAAACAAACAGAAAAACTCCAATCTAAATATACAGAAAAAAATTACACCTGATTTTATTAAAGATATCGGGGTCACATCACTGCTAGCCAGATAAAAAAAGAAAAAGCTGAATTTTTACAGTAGGCATTTTTGTTTTCTCAATTTTTTTGGTCCTTCACTCCATCACCTAATTACCAAGAACGGTTTCTCACTTGCTCTTCACCCCAAGGAGCTCTTGGGCTTCTGTTGTTTCCTCTCCATTCTACTTTTCTTCAACTATCCCCTCCAGACTGCCCTAAGAGAACTTTAAATTTTCCTCCCTCTAGTCTGCTCTGGCTCCAGATCGCAGACTTCGATACCCAAACCCAGCAAGAATCCAACAAAGCAGCAGTAATGATGAATAACCCAAACAAAAACAAACAAGCAAAAACAAATGGTTGCACCACTATTATTCTTCTATCAAGTATTTGCTCACTGGCTACTATGTGTCAAGCACTGCTCTGGGTGCTAGCCGTCTCTGGGCAGAAATTTGTACAGCGTCTTTATCCTCTCAGACTGTGGCTGGTTTCAAGTAGAATATCTCACTGATTGCCCCTGGGCCAGGGCTTTTGGTTAGTTCTGATTCTTACAGCTTATAGTTCATTCACTGCCCCACAATTTTTTTTAAAGGATACAGAAGATACTAATCTCTGCAGAAATGGAAGAAAGGACTTTTAGAAAGAGAGGTTCGTGTAAACAAAGGTAGAGGAGTATTGAAATAAAGAGTATATTCAGAAAATTGTAACTATTTCAGATAGTTTGGATGCATGCTGAACAAAGGAATTTTAGTTATAAAAATGAAAAGATGGGCTAGTATTTGCAGAGAAATGGTAATATTTACATTGCTTATCCTCTAATTTGTTGTTAAGTCTTGTATTATATCCTGTTTTTTATAAATGCATGAGAATCAGTATTCCCCTTATCATTCGGTTGAAGGCAGTGGGTCAAGTTCTGTGCCTTAGTATCGTTGTCTGAGAGATTTGCACATAGTGGCCTAGTACAAACAGTCCAAAGAGCAGAAGTGATTTAGAGAGTGAGGCTTACCTTTAACATATAGGCTCTGCATTTGGAAGACCCACATTTGAATTCTTGCTGTAGCACTTTCTAGCTTGATGATCCTAGGAAGGTTACCCAATACAGGCCTCAGTTTTCTCGTTTCCAAAACAGGCACAGTCATAAGTTTGTCACTCAGTAGTTGGGAGGAGTAAATGAGTGATTCACATATTGAGCCCAGAGCCTAGTAGACAGTGTCGATAAATGTTACCTATTTTTTATTACTTTTAGGAGGATAGCAGAGATGTTTTTAAATGTTTGAAAGGCCGACACCTGAAATAGGATTAGACTTCCTATCTTCATGAGAACCTCTAGTGTCAGGACTAAGACTACTGTGTGTAAACAGGTAGACTGGTTTGGGATTAATCTGAGAAAATTGTGTAATTGTTTGGAGTTGCTTGAATCAGAATAGGTTAGATGATGATTTACATACCAAGCGAAGTGTTTGAGAGAAGCCGGGGGATGTTTTAAAGTATATTCATGCTCAAAATGACAAAAATTAGATAAAATATTTAGGAAAGCTTCCAACTATAATAGTCTATAGGATTCAACTACAAATCTATAAATATCGAAGGTCTGGGCAAGATGGAATGTGTTTGATTTCCTTTTTCCCATCTCTCTTTGTTCCTCTTGACAAACTCTGGTCTCAACTCCTAACAATCCAGCTTACATGCCATTTTTCTTTATTTAAATGTATATATATATTTAAATATATACAGTTAAATAAAGAAAAAATATGTACCTATATTTTTCAGCAACAGGGTCTCCTTTGCCCAGGCTGGACTTGAACTCCTGGGCTCAAGTAATGCTTATGCCACACCTCCAGAGTAGCTGGGACCACAGGCTTTCGCCACCATGCCTGGTGTATTTAATAATAGTTATTGAGCACAAACAAATGTGCTGGGTGTTTTTTCTAGGTACTGTGATTAGTACCATGAACAAGACCCATCAATTTCCTGCCCTCATGGAGCTTTAAAAAAATTTTAGCAGAGGGAAATAGAGAATGAAAGCACAGTGAAGTAACTTCTCTAACTGGATGCATGAAGAAAATGAAACAGAGTAAAGGGATACAAGGGCCTTGGGTGGTGGAGGTGGAGGAGGTGCTTTAGGTACAGTGGTCAGGGAAAGCCTCTCTGAAGAGGTGACATTTCAACTGGCACATCAGTGTTAAAAAGGAGGTGGTCATGTTGGGGGAAGCACATTCTAGGCAGAAGAGCTAGCGAAGGCAAAGTCCCTGTGGTAGGAAAGAGCTTGGCATGCTTGGGGGTTAGAAATAAAACTGGGTGGCTGGAGAGTGGGAGAAGAGATAAGAAGAGCATGGATCACGTAGGGCCTTGTAAATCTTAACATTTGCATTTCGTTCTAATTGCATTCTAATGAGAAGTCATGAGACAATTTTATGATATCATTTATTTTTTAAAAAGATTATTCTAGTTTGTTTATGGGCTATGGGCAGGGAGTAGCTAGAGTGGAAGCAGGAAGATCCAGTTATCTAAGTGAAAGATAATAGTGGCTTGGACTATCTCAGGTGACTTTCTTCCTCTGCCCCTCCTGGAATGGAATGTCCCCTGGATGGAATGTTCTCTTAAAAATATTTTATAGTGTTTAACAAATATTAGTGTTAAAATGTCTTTACATTGTATTTTCGTTAGGTATACAGTTACCTTCCTCCTTAAATTCAGAGTTTGTTAAGCCTAAGGACTATGTCTTCTCCCTCTTCTGTATACCTTACCCTTAGTGTTGTAGAGAGCACTGTAGCACTAAGTTATTAACTTTGCACTTAGTAAATTTCTATTAAATGAATTCACTAAAGTTACTTTTATCTGGACTCAGGGCTTTCTCTAGTTATTGTAACTGACACAGGTAAATTATGTAACTAATATAAGCTAGATTTGGGATGGAATTAAAAAACATACTTCCCCATACTTTACATGTAGAATCAATATAGTCTGTATAGAATTATGGAAAACCTGATAAAAAGGGAAAGCCTACAGTATTTTGTTAGAGATAAAACATGAATCAGAAAAATTTAGGGAAATAAAACCAAGAAACAGTTGTTCTATTAGTTACAATAAAGGCTAAAGTAATGTTAACAAGATACAGGAATACAGTGGCTCAAGTAAGATAGAATTTATTTCTCACATAACAATAGGCCGGGCGCGGTGGCTCACGCCTGTAATCCTAGCACTCTGGGAGGCCGAGGTGGGCGGATCGTTTGAGCTCAGAAGTTCGAGACCAGCCTGAGCAAGAGCGAGACCCCATCTCTACTAAAAATAGAAAGAAATTATATGGACAGCTAAAAATATATATAGAAAAAAAATTAGCCGGGCATGGTGGTGCATGCCTGTAGTCCCAGCTACTTGGGAGGCTGAGACAGGAGGATCGCTTGAGCTCAGGAGTTTGAGGTTGCTGTGAGCTAGGCTAACGCCACGGCACTCACTCTAGCCCGGGCAACAGAGTGAGACTCTGTCTCAAAAAAAAAAAAAAAAAAAAAAAAAAAAAAAAAAAAACAACAGGTGACACATTCAGGCCGGTTGGTCTTTCATAGTTCTCCCCCTAACTGAAGGTACTATGTGCAAATTCAATTGTTTACCATGGAGGCAAAAAGCAGAGACTAATTTTTTCCCTTAAATTCTCTATAAGTAGTCCAAATAACAGCAACTGCAGTGCACTACAAGTATAGACTGCTAGCTGAAAATCAAAATAGTAGAGTTTTGTTTCTTCATGTTGCTTTGCCATCTCCCAGAGTCTTGCCCTCATCCACATGGTTGAAGCTAGGACATTGTTACACTCATCTTCCAGTCAGTGGGAAAGGGAAAAGAGAAAGTACAGAGCAAGAATTTAATTTTAAACAAAGGATGTGAAAGTTGTGAGTGTTTTGCTGACTTTCTACTGGTAATTAGTCATATGGCCTCACCTGGTGGTAAGAGAGTCTGAGAACTGTGGTTTCTGGCTGGGCAGTTATAGCAAAAACTCTAGTATTTTGATTTTCAGGTAGCAGTCTGTACTTGCAGTGGACTGTAATTGCTGTTGTTTGGACTACTTAAAGTGGAAGCTTAACACAGTGCCTTCCATCTCAAGGTATTAGAACGCAGGGGAGTCATACACAAGTGCAACCTACCACCTGTGAACTCAAGCTGGGAGACCAGGCTCACTAATCTCCATTGGCAAGAGGTGAAGAAAATAGGTCAGAGGTAACCCAATTGGCTAAAATACCTCTAAGGACAATATAGGACCAGGGCATCTCTTCCCAGCAGTGTCAAAGAACACCCCTTTGGGGACTTGGAAATAGAGCCATAAACCAGTCCTAGCACCCCTGGTTCTTGACCAAATATCTTCATGAGAAAGAATCAGTGAAAGAACTCAGGAAACATGAAACATCAGGAAGTAAAGGCATCCCCAGAAGAAATTATTGGACACTCGACAGTGGATTCCAATTTAAATGAAATGATTAAGAATGGATCACACAGAGGGAAGAATCTCAGAACTTGAAGATAATGTCTATCTGCTAAACAAATTGGATGAAGAGAAGAAGACAGAAGGAAGAGAAAAGAACAGATTATAAAAGAAATGTGGGATTATGTACAGAAACGAAATCTAATAATTATAGGCATCCCAGAGAGAGAAAGAAAATATACAAGGGCTGGAAAATATTTCTTGGTATACTGGAGGAAGATATGCCTGGCCTAGCCAGAAATCTAGATATCCAGGTACAAGAAGCACACAGAATTCCTGGGAGACTCAATAAGAAAGGCAATCACCACATCACATAGTTATCAGGCTGGCCAAAGTAGACACTAAAGAAGCAACCCTTTGAGCAGTAAGAGAAAAATAGCAGATAACCTACAAAGGAAAACCTATCAGACTAACTGCAGACTTCTCCACTGAAACCATATAAGCCAGAAGGGACTGGGCACCTATCCTCAATCTTCTAAGACAGAATAATGGCCAACCTAGAATTCTTTACCCAGCAAAGCTAAGCTTCACGTATGAGGGAGAATTAAAGAGTTTCCCAATCAATTAGTGATGGAATTTGTGAAGACCAGACCTGCCATGTAGGAAGTACTCAGACCTGCATTATAAACAGAGCAGTGCAATAGACACCCACCAAAGTAAAATCACTCAAGAGTTAAAAGTCCACAACCTGGATTCCACAGTGGCTTGAGAAGTAAAAGAAAATAATGAGCTTAAATAACAGAAATTAATTTTCTCACAGTTCTGGAGACTGGAAGTTCAAAGTCAAGGTGCAATCAAGATTGGTGTCTAGTGTGACTTCCCTTCCTGTCTTGCAGGTGGCTGCCTTCTCACTGTGTCCTCACCTGGCCTCTTCTCTGTTTTCATGCACATGGAGAGAGAGAGCAGGTGCTCTTGTGTCTCTTTCTTAAAAGAACACCAGTCTTAAAAGAACACCAGTGCTATGAGACTAGGACCCTACCCTTGTGACCTCTTTTACCTCCCTAAAAGCCCTATCTCCAAATACCATAACCCTGGGAGTTAGGGCTTCAACATACAAATGTTGGGAGGATACAGTTCAACCCATAACACCCCCAAATGGTATGAATCACTTAACCATTGCCACAATAACACTACATGTAAGCGACCTCAATTTCAGTGGCTTACAATAATGAATATTTATTTTTCTTGCTCATGGGTTTTGTGGGTTAGTTTGGATGAGATTGATCTCAGCCAGTGTTGGTTGGGCATGGATCCAGGTAATTATGATTAGATGAGGTCATCAAGGTGGAGCTTCTATGACAGGACTGATGACTACAAGAAGAGGAAGAGAGACCAGAGCTGAAATACATGCTCTTGCCTTCTCACCGTGTGATGTCCTCAGCCATGTTATGTAGCAAGAAGGCCCTGACCAGATGCCACTACCACACCCTTGGACTTCCCAGTCCCCAGACCTATAAGAAATAGACTTCTTTTCCTTATAAATGACCCAGTGTGTGGTATTTTGTAATAGCAATGCAAAATGGACTAAGGCAGACACGTGGGGCATATTGTTTTCATGACAGTGGCAGAAGCACAAGAGCCCCAAACCCAACCACATAAACATATTTCAAGCCTCCACTTGCACCATGTCTATCAATGTCCCATTAGCCAAAACATGGCTGAGCCAAGAGTCAAGAAATGGAGAAGTCAACTTTACCCACCCGTGAAGCCATGGCACTGGTGAAAGTATATAATACTGCTATAGTATAGTGAAGCATTGGGAGCAATGATTCAATCAGCCACAGCACATATACTGAGCCTCTGATTGTTTGGGATGAGTCTTAATTAGCACCAAAAGACATAATTTTTCTGTGATGGCTTATTGAGTAGTAAAGACCGATGCTGCAGCCACACCAAAATCATGGTTTCTCTATGCTGTACTTTGATTGACTTATGAACGTATTAGATCTATTCTAAAGTTCCTGATCCAATGAACCCTATGCTCTGTTTGAGGGTTCAAATGAATCACACTCTTTCACTCTATGAGTTCTGGGTTATTTTAAAAATATCCACAGGGTTCTGGTATCAATTCAGTACAGTATTAGCTTTATTATTGATGAAGCTTCCCTGGACCCAAGACTAAAACTGTCTTCCTGCTATTTCCCCTCCTAATTTGAACTTACCTACCCATCACAGTTGTCACACCTAGAGAGTACTCTGCCTATCTGCTTTGTTTATTGTATGGGAAAAGGAAGAATAAGAGTTGGTCACAATTAATCAAGTGAAGGAGAAAGGTGGGATTAGAAGTGTGTCCAAGCTGAAGAAGTAGTTTTGAGTGAAAGCCTTGAGCTACTGAGAAACTAGTAGCCATTGAAGTCTTCAGGCAGTTGAGGGATTCACTATCCAGGTGCTGTAATTGCTGAAGATTAAGGCCCTTGGACAATTTAGCTTAAAGAAATCAGGGCCAGAGGAAACCTGAGAGCTGACCACAAACATAAAGGGAAGAAGACAACTTCATTAATTCCCTCATTCATTCAATAAATATTTATTGAGTGCTACCTCGTGCCAGGCACACTGTTCTCCATGTTGCGGACATGGCAATTAACAAAGTAGCCCTATCCCTGCCTGTGTGATCCTTACATTTATGGCTGCAAAGGGTACAAACAGCAAACAAATATACAAAATATATAGGATGGTAGAAGGTAAGAAGTAAGCAAAAATAAGAACAAAATTAACAAAGAAGAGGGCTAGGGTATGTTGGTGGGGTGCAATTATGCAAAGGCGGCCAGGCTATCTTCACATTTGGGTAAAGATCAAGAGGAGATGGGGCCATAGGATGACTGTTCTTCACAGAGGTACCAGCACATGCAAAGACTCTCAGTGGCTGAATGTGGGAGATAGAAGTTGAGGAATAGCACACAGGCCAGTGTGTGGGAGCATGAGGAGTAGATGAGGCCAGGCAGGTAACAAGGATGGTGGTGAGAAGAGAGGAAGGGAAGATCAGCTTGGACCTTGTATGCCACTGCAATGCCTCAGGTGTTTGCTCAGTGAGACAGAGAATCATTGGAGTGTTTTGAACATTGGAGAGATGTGGTCTGATCTATTTAATACCTTTTACAGTGATGGCGGAGCTATTGTGTTGAGTAGAGATTGAAGGGGACAAAGGGACATACTTCTATGTGATCCTGAGAAAATAATTAGAGCCAAAGAGTAGAACAGGCTGACTTTTCTAAATAACTATCTAACTAACTAAGTAACCTAATTAAATGACTGCCCACCAGTGAACCTGGCTTCCCAGTCACTTGGGAGTTGTACTCAGCAGCTTGTCACTGGCGGTCTCAGAGGATGCTGGGGATGTTGCTGCTGGGAAATTCCTAAATTGAAAAGGGCATCAGACCATCTGACATTCCAGCTTCCTTCCAATACTGAGGGTCTATGATTCCACAGCATGTGTTATCTCCATCTCCTCCAGCTAGAATGTAAGCTTGAGTGCAGGGAGTTTTGTCCATGCTGTTCAGTTCATTGCTCTATTCCCAGTGCCTAGAATAGGGCCTAGCATATAGCAGGAATTCAGTAAGTATGAATGTTTGTTAAGTGTATGAATGTCTCTGGTAAAGTTATTGCTGGATCTTGAGCAAGAGAACTCTGTGTCCCTCACAGAATGCACCAGTTGGATTGGATGGCAGGAATGACCTTCTAGGTTGGCTAGTCTGTGATCCTCATTTTAAACTCAGAGCCATCATTTCTAAAGCGCTTTGCAGGCCAAGGGGGTACAGGGAGGGGCTCTCATGGGGATGACAGGCAGGGATGGGGAAAGGGCAAACCTAAGTGCAGAAGTGCACGGATAACCTCTGGAGCTGGGGACCAGGGTACTCTGAAAATAAATGTGAATTGTCTTCTTTGACACTCACAAAGCTCTAACTTCAATGAGGGATGTTTCACTAGAGACTGAGGGTACAAGACAGTGAGGATCCATCCCAAGTGTGTTGCCTTTGCTTCACATGTGTTAGCCTGGTCAGAAAAGTGCTTATGGGCCCCTGAAGCTCTCCTGGGAAAAACAGCAAAGCAGCAGCAGAGATTCCATTTAAGGGTATTGAAAATACCTTTTTAATTTTGATGAAGTTCACAAATGACAGCATTGACATTTCTTTGAATAAATAGTTCCATCAAGGCACAGCATTACCATATGTCCCCAGACACCCAAGAGGCAGTGATTTCATGTCCCCCTGAGGTTTAACAGAGCTGCCAACGTTAACAGGATGGCTGATAGGGCCCAGAGTCGCTACAGGATAAGCCATGAGACATGCTGTCATATTTATTGGATATAGAGTCAAATATGGAAAAGATACACAATAGGTAATCACAATGAGCTGATTTTTCATTTAGCTTTAGTTCCTTACAAACAACGACAGTTTTCAATATCAAGAAGGATGTAAATATGTATGCCTTCCATGAAGCCTCTCCTACAAATTGCTTTCATTATACGTTAAAAGATGTAGAATTTGGCTTCAATTTGAACTAGGAGGAAAACAAAACAAGGGCTAGAGTTAAGTTACTGATTAATTGTCAGACACTTGATATATATTATCTCATTTGCTCTTTGTATTACTGCTAGGAGGTGGGTACTTTTGTAGCTCTCGATGTACTGATGGGGAAACTGAGGCTCTAGGAGTTAAGTGACTGGTCCATAGTCATGTAGCTAGTAGAGGGCAAACAGTTTTGAACACAAGTCTATGCTCTTAATTCAGGGGTACACGACTTAGTAATGTATACTCTAAAAGTATACTGTTAGTATCTTTCAAACTCAAGTGCTAGAATAATCACAATTACAATGGTAAAGAACAGCTTTTGAAACAAACAGCATCTATATTTCCTGGTCTAATGATCTCAGTGTTACAAGGAGAGACTGGAAAATAGAGAGAATCTAAATTCTAGGGTTTCAGCTATTGGATCTCAGTGTCCTCTGTCCAGATACTGGTGTGGGTACCTTCCCCTGTGGATTTTTCTCAACCATATGGGCCCAAGGGTGCTCAGAGCATAAACTACAGCCATGCAATACTCTGTAATCTGTGCTCCCATCCCATAGTACAAAGGTGGTCACCTCCTTGGAGACATTTATCTGCTCAGGCCTGAAGGTCCCTGCGACGCCAGCCAAAGGCTTTAGAACCCACATTGGTGGGCATGAAGTTGCTCTTCACCACACCCCCTGATCTGCTCAGCAAGCTTGCCAGGTGATGAGTCACACAGGTGGCAGTGTTGCAGGCTCTATTCTGGGTGGTGATGCTGATTTTCAGGATGAAGAAATAATCAAAGATCTGTGAGTGAGAGGCTGGGGGAGGAACCTGCCCCATGGGACCATCATGGTAAAGTTGAGGCTCTGAGAGGCACCAATTAACCTTAAGTGTTTCTCCCAAACACAATTATCCGAGCAGAAAGTCAAAAGGCCATTAGGGAAAATGCTATCATCACTCCCCATAGACATTCCCCCAGGGCATCAGAAAACCCAAAGGTGACTCTGGGTGCCTGGCCACTGAAGAAAGAGCTGTAATGTCCAATATTTCCTGTATAAATAGACTAAAAATTAACAAAGGTTTTTGAGACCACAGTGAATTATGGCACCATGCCCAACCCCATTCACGAGAACTGTAGAATCCATACCCCAGTCACCGACACCAAATACCCCCTCTTAGGAAAATAAAAGTTCCCCAGTCTTACCTGGAAGAGGAGCAGAGTGGAGTTTGCAGCATCCAGTCCCAGAGGTGCTTACCTGATTGTTAGCACCCCTGTTCTTGCTGCTTGAGCTCGGTCACAGGGACAATCCACAATATACTCTGTGTCCTGCTACCATAGGGTTAAGGCTACTTCTAGGTACAGGTCCTAGATACCATGAAGCCTGTGTCATGGGCTAGAGCAATGACCACCACAACTTGGATCTTTTTAGAATAATAGCTTTATTTCCCAAATGAATAGCCCGTTCGTAAGTAGGATATAGAAGCTCTGCTATGAAATCCTTGGGGGACTCTGGGCTGCCCTTGTTCTCTGATCTCTTCCTGGCTGATTGTCTCTCAGCCTGCGAGTCCTGCTCTTTCTCTTCCCACCTGAGATTCTAGACATCCTCTGCCACAAGGAAAGCCACTGATAACAGCCCAAAGAGCAACCAGAGAGGAACCACATGCATCAAGCTAGAGGAAGGAAGCCAGAAAGGAAATTAAAAAGGAGGGGGAGGAGTTTAGTTGGCATCCTGGGGTATGCCAACATGAGGGCTGTGGTCTCTCTCCAACTTGATGGCCATATCCCTTTTCTTTCCAGGTGATCCAGCACCAGTATCAGTTTTTTCCACCATGTTATGCTTCATCAGGTCCTCCAGGTACTTTTCGAGCAGGCATGTACTCAGATTTTTACACCCCTTAGATCTGGCACTGTCCAGGCTGCAGGGAAAAGACATGCCAGACATTACCATGCACCAAGGGCTGCTCTGTGGACAGTCACTCAGAAGATTGGACCAGGCTGGTGGGCAGCTCTCACATCCTCCATCAGGAGGGCTCAGAGGTTCAGTGAGCCAGGGCAGTGTGGGGAAGGGTGACCTTTTCTGGCATTGTATATGCTGTTCAGTCCACCATGCTTGGCAGAGAGGTTTTTGGTGTGGATGCAGGTGTAACACATGCCTCTGCCCAGGCAGGGCTGGGGTCAGGCTGGCCTCTGCTCAGGCTCAGGCAGCACAGGGAGGGGCCCTGCAGAAAGGTACCCACCCTGGCTTGGTGACAACATGTACATCTCCATGGATGTTGCACATCCAGACACCCAGACCTACCTCTGACACTGCTCTACTTGTCCCCACCCCCTGGAAGGGCTTCATCTTCACCTTGCAAATGTGAGATGTAGGCTCCTTGCAGATGTGCAAGAATGTCATCTGCAGATAAACAAGGTGGAGCCAAGTTTCTAAAATCTCCTGAGATACACCAGGTCTATCCACTTCATCCTTACCAGTCTTAACTCATGTGATGCTAGGAGGTCTCCCCAGTACTGCAAGGGCAATTCCTGCAGTGAGCCATTCCACATCTCCCCATTTCATTTCCTGAAAGCTTTCAGAAATGGAGTTTTTTTAATGTGTCTAATCACAGTCCTTCCAGCTGTACCAGGACCTCTGACTCCCATGGGACCTGAGACCGGCTGGGCCCCAGGTCCTGGTGGACAACCACAGCCTGCTGGACCCTGACCAGTGTGTTCTCTCCTACCTGGGCGAGGCCTTCCTGAGTGTGTGGAGGAGAGAAGGCCCTGTGCTGGGTGGTCTGGGGAGCCTTACCTGGAGCCCTCTGTCTCCAGCCCCTCCTCGGGATTACCGGCCTTCATCTGTACATAGTCCTGCGCCAGTGCTGCCAGCAGGTTGCACAGTTGCTCCTCACTCAGCTTAGCCAGCTCTGGGATGCTATCCAGGGTGGACCTGGGGAGAAAAGCAAACCCAATGGAGGCTGTTAGCTCCTGCCCACCCTCTCCCCAGGATATGCAGCCAGGCTTCCTGGTCCTTGCCTCCTCCTTTGAAGAGGTGGCCAACCCAACTCCCAGTGACAGGGCAGGAGGTCAGTGTCCTCAACAGGAGCCAGGCACTGGTGTGGTCTCCAAGCAGTGGTGTGCTAGAGCCAGTTCATAACAGGCTCATGAAAGTTGATGCTTAAATTTTCAGGAATCTTGCAAGCTGAGTGTTAAGTGAAACCATTATTAAAAATTAAATGATGAAATTCTGAAAAAGGTTTCAGTGTAATAAATTTGTATGTGGGTGTCAAATAGATTAACAGATCACATATCAGATTTAATAACACCAAATTTATAGTAAACTAGGTAGTCAGTTAAGATGTAATTCATTTCTGAAGTCAAGGCTGCATTGGATATATTATGTTCAGCTACAGATACAAATTTGGTAAAAAGCAATGAAAGCATCTTGTAAGATTCAATGGGCTATTTGAAATTTACAGTAAAGAATATTGTATACCTTATTACTATATAGAAATTGTGTGCTACACACCTTTATATCAGAAAAATTTATATATGTGTATACAGACATACATACCTGCTCTTGCCCCTCAACTCCCCCCGCCACCCCCTGCCCTAGATTTTAAGCATTCAGCACAGCACACCAAAACTAGGATGCAAGGAATTGTTTGATCCAAGGGGCAGTGAGAGGGAAGTGTGTTCCTGGCTTCAGGTTGTCTTACCGGAATGGCACTGCATGGAGGCTGCCCACCTGGTACAGGACCAAGGTGCTGAGAGCCAGGCAGAGGGAGAACTTCTGGAAGCCCATGATGCCCCTCTGCAAGGGAAGAATGATGTCACTGCCTGCACCAGTTCAAAGTTCTGTGAACCCACATATGTGGACTCTTGTCCTGTTTCTGCCCTGCCCCTATCTCCCTGGTTTTGTGGCTTCAGACTGGTCATTACATTTCTCTTCATCTTTATTTCCTCATCAGCAAAGTGGACTGCTGGAAGGTCTGGTGGGCCTATAGCATGTAGTCTGGCAAAGCTGGAGCAGCGTTCCTAGCAGGACAGCTGGGTGGTGACATCTCTGTCCCATCCCAAAGCCGCGCGCACACACACACACACACACACCCCTTAGCCAGGTCTCTGTTGAGGACACTCTGGTTTCTCCCTATCACATCAGCTGCTCTCATAAGGAAACCCAGAGCTGTCCTCCTCAGGGCTATTGCACACACCTGGGTGGGGGAGAGAAGGGATATGTAGAGAGGGAATATCTCTCCTTGGGAATCTCTGAGAAACAGAAGAACCAATTTTAGTGCTCAGGTGCTCTGCCCTCTGGCAACTCAGTCCCCTGCAAGAACCAAGCTTAATAGAGTCTTAAGTTGGGATCCCAGACTTCTCTCTGTGCTCCCAGACTCAGCGACTGGGGCTTGCAGTTTAGAGCTGCCTGCCCCTGGGTCGTTGTGCCCATTTACCACCCATTCACGCTGGCTCAGGTTCTGAACCAAATACCCAGGGACCGGTAGGCTCCAGACCCGATCCCTGGATGCACTGTCTGTGGAAAGCAACTCCTGAGTTCTGTTCCCTGCATGGTGCCTAGGAAGTCCCAGTGTGGGGAGATTGGCCTAAGCTTGTGTGCAGGAGGAGACAGTGAGACTGAAGTCCAAAGCGGCACAAGAAGATCGGAGCAAGGAGCTCCCAGAACAGAAGGAGACTGGGGCAGAAGCCTGGTATGAATTGCTGAGTAACAGAGGCTACAAGAGATTGAGACAAAAGTGGACAGAGAGACTGAGAGTGGCAGGGAGATAAACTAAGAGAGACTAATGGAGAGAGAGGGAGGGAGGAGAAAAAATTAGAATGACACACCTGAGCAGGACTCTCAGGACTCACCTGGTGGACAGTGACTTGGAGCAGGGACAGCAGCAGCGGTGTTGTGCTTCAGGAGAGTCTTGTGGAAGCAGCAGGACTCTTGGTCTGGGCAGTGACTCTGATGTCTCCCAGAGCCAGTGGCTGCTCTTATTCCCCTGCTGTGGGTTGGGAGGGATCCCTGAGCACCAAGCATCCAATGGGAGAGGGGTCCCGTGCCCCAGCCAGATTTAGTCATTAGCCCCGTGCTTCCAGAACCTGGAGGATCCAGTCAGGTGGCCTGACTTGTATTTGCATTGAGGTCATTAATGGAAGTGTGTGTGTGTGTGTGTGTGTGTGTGTGTGGAGGGGGCAGGCGGAGCCGGGGTGGGGTGGGAGGAACCAAGGAGGGATCAAGGAGAAATGCCCCTAATGTGAGCAGGAATTTGAGTGCAGTTTGAGGTCACAGGAGATTTCACCTCCAGTCCCACTGGGTTTTGAACCTGTGCCCCACTCCACCCCCAGCTGTGAGGCTTGGAGGGCAGGGTCCAGGATTGTAGCGACTCCTGGCTCCTCCAGGTCTGACCCTAGACCCTCGCCCATGTGAGCATTGAAGGGTTAATGCGCTGCAGGGTGGATTCCAGGACCAAACAGGCTGCCTGATCCCAGCAGCTGGTATCACCCACAGTGGGCCAGGGTAGGAGATGGAGCTGGGAGCAAGAACTTTGTTAGCTGTGAACTCAATTCCAGCTGCACCAATTCCAGACTGTGTGATCATGGGCAAGTAACTTCTCTGTGCCTCAATGTACCCATCTTTGAAATGGGGACCATAGTCCCATCTTGAAGAAAGGTTGTGAGAAGCATCCCAGTGCCTGGCCCCCAACTAGGTAGGGATGTAGCAGAGGTTCCTGGTCCACATAGGGAATTCTGTAAAAATCTCCATCAATACCGAATCTCCACCTCTGCTGACTGCTTGCACTCATGTCGGGCAGTCCCAGGGTGCTGTTTAGATCCCTTACACTTTTTAAGAGGGGGCCAATGCCCAGCTGGGCCTGAGGAGAGAGGTGCAAGGGACAGCTGCTTCCCAAGCCTCCATCCAGACTTCTAGCCCTCCCCCTCATTCTGCCATCCATCACCTCTCATTCAGCCTGCCTGCCCAAATCGTTTGCACAGTGGCCCGTTGCTTCAGGCTGGTGTTTGTCAAGATGTTCCAGTAGCATTGGATTCCCCCCAACAGCCACCCCTGCACTCCTGTCCTCCACTAAAGAGCAGGCAAGCTTGACAGTGGTGTGGAGTCCCTGCCTAACTAAGACTCACACTCACTTCTAGTCACACTCATCCACACACATAAACTCACTGCTGTCTCCAAACGTGCCCACTCTGTCAAGCAGGGAGACACCAAAAACAGACACTGGCTCACAGGGGTATGCTTAGGGGTTCACTCTCAAGCGTGTGGCAAGCCTGCCTCTGAGTCTCTCATGCAGTCGCATCCACATATCTGTGTTATGAAAACCTGCTCACATCATACCTGCACACACTCTCAAGAAGAGGCGCGTTCCACCACACCCATTACAGGTGACTCTGACTCCCAGAACAACCTGGCTTCATGACCACTCTGCCTGGGGTTCAGCTCCAGGCGAGCCCAGAAGGGCTGAGGTCCAGAGGAAGACAATTGCTGCCTGTAGCCACTAGGGAGAGCAGAAAGAAGCATGTGGGCGTTCCTGGGATCTTGGGGTCCAAGCAGCAGGGTGCAATCCCCAGCAGCCTGTCTGGGTGCTGCCAGTGTGGTGAGTGCAGCAGTGGTATCCTGGGCTGTGCATGGAAGGGAGAACTCTGGCTTCGTGGTTCCCCAAGGCAGAGCAGGGATTAGCCCTCAGGTGTGCTGTGAATGGCCCTAGCCTCCGAATTCCAGATAGCCCAGGGATCCCATCCACACCCCAGACTTCAGTCTCCGGAATCAGCTATTTCTTAGGACACCCTGTCTATTGCTACATCTCTTTTCCCTGGCGGGTTGGTGACCTTCCTGCTCAAGGAGGCAGCAGGAATGCCTGTCTTCCCAGATGCCCTTCTTTGACTCTGTGTCTTAACTCCAGGAGGGCACTACACTACAACAAGGGAATAAAAAACTGGGGGCTGGGACTGTTTTTCTGAGACTGGTTCTTCTCAGGCCTGATGGCAAGGCTGCCGCGGGATCCTGGGCTGGACCTCCCTGCCCGGGAGGAGGATGCCAGCGCGCCCCAGGCACAGAGCGGGAAAGGGGAGCTGTGCTCGGGGCAGGGTGCGGGATGGCTCATCCTGGGCACAGTGAGCCCTGGGCCCTAAGGCAGACACCCACTGCTGAGACCCAGGAGGCAGAGGCGGGGCTTTCCCACAGTTTTGGTTTGAGTCCTAGCCTGCTCTTTGGGTGCCTAGGTGCATGAGGAGTTGCTAAGGCCTCAGTGCTGCCACTAAGTGGTGGTCCCCTGCCACCGGTGCTGTTGCAGAAGCGTATTTGCGCTCAATTGCCAAACACTTCTGCGGAAATGACTTCCTTTTCCAAGACCGGAGGTTGCTAACATAGGAATCTCTTGAAATCGGTGATAACTATGTGTCTGCGATGTGCATTTTCCTAAGGACAGAACTCATGGCTTTCACTCACGCAATGGTGACCACAAAATGTTTAGGAAAGCGGCCATGCACTGCGTGGGCTGGAAACTCTGCCCCTGGGTGTCCTGTGTGCCTTCAATCTTGAGAACAGACACCAATTCCTCACCATGAAACCTTTGGCGGTTACAAACCTGAGGCTGGTGCTGTGGGGCGCTCACCAGACTCCGCATCCAGAGGGCGCTAGTGTAGCCTTGAGAAATTTCAAACTTTACTTCAAAGCTTCCCCTCTCCGGAAAGGGAGGGATGGAGATTAACTCCTTCAGGCGCTCAGGCACTGGGGATTGTAGGAAGTACCTGGCGTTTTGCTTCAGGCCAAAATTGGGAGGGGGGGGGGAAGCCCTTTTCTTGGAGGATTAGTACCATGCCAGGCACACTAGTAGGCGTTTTGCCAAAGTTAAATGAGTGAAAATTAACTCATTCTGGCAAATTCACCAGGTGATTTCACAAGTAGCCAGCAGAAAATCCGGACCGAGTTAAGAGCGGAATGCCGCTTGTATTCCGCTATTAGGAGCCCAAACTGTTCCTGCTCCCATTTGATTTGGCACAGCAGAGGCGATTCCCAGATAGAAATTTCCAGGAATGAGGCAGGGAGGTGAGGGCTTTCTCTAGGGTTCTTTCTAAAGACTGGGGTCTCGGGGTACGAAATGCAAAGTCATTCTTCTGTGAGCCTATCCCCCTTTACTGAGTGAGTGGAAGCAAGTTTAGAACTTCCCGTTCCCTAATGGCTTAGGTTTCCTCCCACTATCCCTGGAACTTCTCCTATTTTAGGACTAAACACTAGGATATAACAAAAGTCGCTAAGAAAATTGCTGATTTAAAAATAGTCCTTTGACTACTTGGCCCTTGATTGTACTGTCTTATTTCATAACTCTTAAATCTGGAAATCAGGGTCAGTTTTGAAACAATCTAGTTTGGAAAAAATATTTTTACAATGCTCTGATAAATTCTAGCTGTATGGTTTATTTCCATTCGTTTAAATCAGATTCCAGTACACTTTGATTTAGAAATAAAAACAAGAGCCAGGCGTGGTGGCTCACACCTGTAGTCCCAAGGACCAGGAAGGCCAAGGCTGGAGGATCCCTTGATGCCAGGAGTTGGAGAGGGGTCTAGGGGACATAGTGAGACACTCTCCCTTTTCTAATACAAAAGAAAAAAAGAATTAGCCATGTGTGGTGGCTCACCCCTGTAGTCCCAGCTACTCCTGAGACTGAGGCAGGAGGGTCACTTGATCTCAGGAGCTTGAGGCTGCAGTGAGCTATGTTTCTGCCACTGCACTCTAGCCTGGGTGGCAGAGGGAGATCCAGTCCCCAAAGATAAAGTCTCTTTAAAAATACTTACATTTATTTCCATGTGATTAAAAGAGTCACATTTAAAGGCTTACTCTTTTTATTGAGCAAGCCAAGTGTGAGTCACACAAACGATAGCCTGAAAGAAAAAAAAAAGGACTTTGGAAGTTCAGAGCTCAAGTTAAATTTATTGTTCCTTCACAGTTCATGTGTAGTATAGACTCAACAGCAATGAAATCACAACAGTAACATCTGCAGCAGCAAGAACAGTCTACAACACAAATCTATTCTCTTCAGCCTAGCAGAGATTTGGAACTGTTAAATTACCTGGAAAATCTCAACTGAGATTGTACTGTCTAAAGAAAGGCAGAAACCAAAGCGTTCTATCATTGAGTTTACTGAGGAACATGCTAAGAGAACACTTGCTTCTATACCATTTTCTTGGGACATTTTTAGAGCATAATAAATCCCGTTCTAGGGGAGGGAGGATAGGAATGGCTGCCAAAGAGACAGTAAGAATCATACTAGCCACGATATGGAAACAACCTAAGTGTCCATTCATGGATGAATGGTTGAAGAAAATGTGATATATCTCTGCCTATCTATCCATCTATGTATAGACACACAATGGAATGTTATTCAGCCTTAAAAAAGAAGGAAATGCTCTCATTTGTGACAACATGGATGAACCTGGGGGACATTATACTAAGTGAAATAAGCAAGGCACAGAAAGACAAATAACTGCATGATCTCATCTATATGGGGAGCCTGGGGAAAAAAGTCAAACTCCTAACCAAAAGTAACAAAGAGTAGAATAGTGATTACCAGTGGCTGGGGAGTGGGAGAAAAGGCGAGATATTGGTCAAAGGGTGCAACCTTTCAGCTATAAGATGAATAAGTTCTGGAGAGGTAATATGCATCATGGTGACTATAGTTAATAAAAATGTATTGTATGTTTCAAATTTGCTAAGAGAGTAGAATCTCAAGTGTTCTCAACACACACACACATACATACACACAAAGTTAACTATGCGAGATGATGGACATCTTAATTAGCTTGATTGTGGTCATTATTTGACAATGTATATGTATATCAAACCATCATGTTATACCCCTTAAAAATATGGAAAGAAAAGTTTAAAAAAGACAAGTGGACATGAACTCTGGTGCGATTTTAGAACAGGTGGCTCTATATAAACCTTTAGAATAGGTGGCTCTAAGTAAACATTGGTGGGACATCAATGTTTTATTAATAACTTAGATAAAAATTATCTAAAAGATGTTGCATATGCAGTAAGTATGGAAAGCTATATGAAACCATACTAAAATGACACAAAGCAAAAATATTACAAGTAGTAAACCTGCCATCGTGTGAATTCCATCCATATGCCAGGTACTGTACATATTATATGTACATATTATCTTACATATTCTCAATACTTTAAGAAGATGGGTATCAATACCTTTGTTGTATAGGCAAGTGAATAGTAAAGGCATTTGGCTTGAATTCATTATATTCAAGTTCCTTTTGGGGGCCTGAAATGTGGAAACATGGCTTATCTATCTGCCATATCAGATAAGAGGTCTGGTCCCCTGGAAGCAGGCACCGACTCAGAGGAAGATACGGGCATGTCTGCCTGCTTTGGGGCTAATGTGATTTGTAGTGGGACGCTCAATGACCAGGTATAAATCATTTACAATTCCTGGACCAACATTTGGGAGAATGACAGTTTTCCAGAAGGAAAAGAAATGTTAATGCCGCCACATAAGATAAGTAAATTGCTAAAGAATAAACCCAAATCAGATTTAGAACAATATTCATAAAAATAAAATGTTAAACCACTTCAAAGTTCAAACAAAAATCCAAATGATTTGACTTCCTATATTTAGCTTTATGCATTCCTTCATCTTGTCTGAAATTGTGGTTGATTTTGGAACCTATTCCATTATGCCAGTGGACTCGAGGCTGGGGGTGTGAGGGGGGTTCCTGGAAAGAGTGCTGAGTCAGGAGATAGGGTGCTAATTGCTACCTCTAACGCAATGGGCGTGACTTTGAGAAAATCATTTCGGCCTCTGTTTCCACAGTGATATATGGACTTTTATTGGGTTGAGAGATTCTTAAATTCTCTTGTAATTCTGACATCCTATAAATATGCTATGAACTCTGTGCTGTCTTTACGGTACTTTCCTGTAGCACCAGTTCACCCACTGTTTATTTGGCTTCCTCCCCTTGCCCTGGCAGGTACCATGGTCTTCTGAAAGAACAGCTGAAGGGGTCAACACGAAGGAGGAAGGATATGTCATACTACTGAGTGACACAGTCAGAAAATGTACTGCTTCCAACCCACTCCTACCTAAATATGAGGAATAAATGATTTTCAGACAAGGTAGGAGGCTTTTTCACCATAGGATGTACTACTGTCCTCTGAGAGGGAAGAGAGAGCCTGACTGCTGAACTGAGAGCACTAATTTTTTCTTTCCTTCATGAAAATGACTCTGCAACTGACTCTTAGTCCTTGTCTGGGTTGCCGTCTTTCTGCAAGTTGTCAGTAGAAGCTTTGCAATGTGTCTGCTTGGTGAGTCCACATACAGCCCAAAGAACAATTTGAAGGAGATTGAAAATCATCTCTGAAAAGCTCTCCTCAGAAGATGCCTCTGAAGTGAGAGGCATGAAGAAAGGAACTAACCTTCAGATGGATCCAGCTAATATTTTAACACATATACAATGAATAATTTGGTTGGGTGATAAATCAATATGCATGGGGAAATCTATTAGGTTTAGTAATAGATACAATAAATATATAAAATGCATTTGTTTAGAGGGATCATAAAAGTATAAATACATGGGCGTACATGTGTGGAAATATTCTGTATTAGTGGAAATGAAGTGAACCAAATAAGTACATTTAGTGAGATATATGCAGACCAGGTGAAACAAACAAGCGTATGCCTGTTATACCTTTGTAATCCAAGCAGCAAAGAAAAAGTACAGCTGGTTAACTGAGGTTTAGTGATGTCAGACCACACCAGCTTCCCCCAACTAGGCTTCCTCCTTGTGTTAATGACATTGTGGTAAGAAAAGCTGTGTGCAAATGAGGCAAACAGGTAGAGCCATCTTGGTCTTCAGACCATTTTAGGAGGGTTTAGGGTACAGTTTGAGTAGAGGACAAAGACTGAGATCAAATGGCTAAGTTCTTGCATTGCAGATAAAAGCAATATATGGAGGTTTTGTGTTCAAGACCATCTTGGACCTGCCTTTGGGTCTCCTGCTGGTGTAACTAGAGCAAATATAAATAAATCGAGGCCGCCTCACCTTCTGTGTTTGCTATCATCACTTCATTCAAGGGACCCTGGACTAGCTCATTGTCTTGGTGGCTGCTGTGAGCTGAGTTTGGTTGTTCCTAAATGGGTAGCCTGATGCCCTCTTTTATTTTCCCTGACCCTATTGCTGACAGAGGGTCAGCCTTGTCTAGAGGAAGGGAGATAATGAAATTAACAGGAATGAGGTTTCCCTGTACACAGGAAAATAGGGAAGAAATGAATAAGACCAATTTGCTAAAAGCATATGTGGTCTCTTAGGGAGCAAAACCCACGCATATGAAATAATTAAAGGAGAATAAAAGATAGTGAGTAAGTATATTAGTTTCCTATTGCTGCTGTAACAAATTTTCACAAATTTAGTGGCTTAAAATAGCACAGATGTATTATTTTACATTCTGTAGGTTAGAAGTCCAACATCCAAGATGGAGCTCACTGGTCTAAAATGTTGACAGGGCTGTGTTCCTTTCTATAGGTTCTCGGGCAGAATCCATTTTCTTTCCATGTTCAGGTTCTAGTAGCCACCCCTGTTCCCTGACTCACAGCCCCTTCCTCCATCTTCAGAGCTAGAGCTGAGCGCTTCTCACATTGCACCACTGTGACTTCCAATTCTGTGTTCCTCTTGTCCTTGTCAGGACCCCTGTGATTGTATTAGACCTAATTCTTGGGTATCCAAAATAATCTGTTTTAAGGTCCTCAATTTAATTGTATCTGCAAAGTCCCTTTTGCTATGTTCTCAGGGATTAGTGTGTGGACATTTTGGGGAGGCCATTATTCTGCCTCCCATAATAAGCAAATGTTGGGCTGATTAGCAAGCATTCCAAGGTGGGGGTTGGGAAAAGAAGTTACTGTGAGCTGGAGCGGTTGAGGAAGCCTCCTGGAGACAGTGGGGCCAAAGCCAGAAAGTGGTTAAACAGAGAGGACATTACTGATCTCTGATGAAAGAGTGTGTCTACTGGGGTGTGGGCAGGGGGCGAGGAGACAAGAGGAGCCCTCTGGATATCAGGTGCCATCCTCTACGCCCCTCCTGCTGGGAAGGGAGCTCCCTGAATATATCCTGTATGGTTGTGTGCATTCACTCCTCAGGGGGACTATGTCTAGAAATCATGAAATCTCATGAATAAAATGTTCCTCTTTTATCAACTTCCAATATGTTATATGTCCTTTTGATATTCCTGTTCAGATATGCCTTGAGCCCCATGGGTTAGATATCTCTGCTAGACTCCTTTGATAATAACCAAACAGGAGGATTTCTAATGAATTCAGCACTGAGTAAAACCTACCTGGAAAAAACCTGCTTTTAAAAAACCTGTTTCCAGAATTTAGTGGCTGCACTGAGGTTGGGTGGGCAGTAAGGACTTATTAAAACATGTGAGGAGTATATGTAGCACTAGGACATTCCTTCACAAAACATGGGGAAGATTTTCAATGTCTCTCTGCTCCCAGGAGAGAATGTGATAATTATTCCTACTCAGGTGTTGGCACTTGTGGAGGTTTGATGCATACCCCTGCAATGGGACATGCCAACTTCCATTAGAGCTAAGACACCAGGGACACCAAGTCAGTGAATTATACATTAGACCAGGAATGAGAATGGCATTTAGGCAGAAGAAGGAATGGAATATTGTGTCCATGGGGGTTTTCTGGTCTCCCATTCCTGGAAAATGAGAGGGCTTAACTGCCTTTTTTGTAGAGTGGAGCTGACTGTTTTCTGGGGGCTATTCATCCCAACACACTGGCACCTTCTTTAGTGTAGACACCAGGAGAAGTTTCTTCCAAAGTTCAGAAGCTATTTTTAGGGTGTCTTCAGTTACCGGGGAAAGAGCTGAGTGTAATGAACAAAGGCCAGGTGTTCACTCTGCTAGGCGGACGGACTTAGAGGGTGACGTCAAGGAATTACTCAGGGTGAGTTCCTCTAACATGATTAAAATTCTCCCTTGGCTCAGACTCACTGGATCCAGAATGACTTTTCTCTCCCTGGCTATCAGCATTGTTCCCTGAAGGAAGAGAGAGAGAGGAATAGGAACCTTCCCACTGGACCAGAAAGCTCATTATAGAGATGACTCTTTCGTGGGAATCATCTGGGAACAAAGTAGTTGCATTTAAGGGGATTTTCTATGTAAATTGACGCTGAGTGAGATTGTGAAGAGTATGGCTTTGGGGTCTTAGGCAACTGGATTTGAGCTGTGGCTCTACCACTCACGTATTGCCCTTGAGCAGATAATAAACTCCCTGAGCTGCAGTTTCTCAACATGGTAGATAGAGATAGTAATAACTGCCTGGAAGGATTAAAGATATTTTATGCTAGAACACCCAACAGATTGCTTGGTATGGAGCAGATATATAAGAGTGGTGGCTATTTCTTTTCTGGCTTCTCTAGGGAAAAAAAAAAGTGGTAGCTATTATAATTATAACAAAAGCTTATCCCTTTAAGTGCCAAATTACATCAGCTTAATACAGTAAATTAATTGAAATAATTACATATTTCTCTACCTTCTTAAGAAGAAGACAAACTATAAGTCTTTAATTCTCAGAATAAAACCAGTCACCAAGGCTACAACAGAATGAATTTGCCTTCCCCAACCCTCTCATGTACATGCCTGGCCATGATGTAGCCTCTTTGCCCAGCAGGATTAATAACAAAATATATTAAACACCTGGCACATTGTGTGGCACGGAGCTGGTACTCTAAAGTAGTGGCTATTGTCATTATAACAAAAGCTTACCCCTTCAAGTGCCAAATTATATCACCTTCTATGGAAAATAATTTCAATCTTCTCTTGATGATTCATTGTCACTATCATAAGAATATCACTTCATGTGTTGGGCACTAATACAGTTCTGTTCTCAAGGGCTGTAGGATGTGTCTGGCCAATAGCCCCAAACTAGATGATACCACAGTCTTTCTTTTTGAGTTCTAATATGTATATAATTTTGTGATTATTCTATTTCATTTCTTCCCATCAGTTTGTCCGATATCACTTCTTGCTAGTGTCAATGTAACTGTCTTTAATAACAATCCACCTACTTCCATTTTCACTTGGTACACAGTGAAACAAATAACAAAATAACAACAAAAACAAAAAACAAACTTTGTAGAATGGTATGGGGACAAAGAGCGCTTCGGAAAGTCCATTAAGTATGGACCTGTAAATACTGGTCAAGAACTGTAAATAGGTACTTTTGGACATCTGTTCTATTAATCTGTACTCAAGAGGACAGAAACAAAGCTTGTCAGAATTATGTGTAAACACAGAGCAAATAAATACTGAGTGAGCACTTGTATGTAATGGTCAAAAACTTCCTGGTCTTTTGCAATAACAGCTTCAACTCACTTGTGCTCAGGGAGGGAGACAAACAGAACAAGCAAACATGGCAGAGCCGTGTGTGCACGAGGAACCTATAGACATTGAATGAGAACTTCCTAATGGTCATGATGACAAGAACAGATTGGTGTGATATCTATTTCAGTCGTTTACATGCTATTTTCTTGATCTCTTGTTCTCAGCTTTTTCTGGTTTAAGGGAGGTTTCCAGGCAAGTGAGCCCTAAGGAGTGGGTGCTTTTGCAGCCTCTTTCAGGCACACAGAAATGGTGAAGACAAAGTCCATGATGTAAGAAGGCCTCTGAGTCCATTTAACAAAATATCCAGAATCGGGCAATTTATAAAGAAAAGGAATTTTTTTCTTACAGTTATGGAAGTTGAGAAGTACAAGGTCAAGGGGATACATCTGGGTAGAGCCTTCTTCATGGTGGGCTTTCTCTGCAGTGTCCTGAGGCAGCGCAGGACATTGCATGGCAAGGAGGCTGCGAATACTAACCTCAGGTCTTTCTTCCTCATCTTATAAAGCCACCAGTCCCACTCCCATGGTAACCCTCCAATCTATTAGTCCATAAATAGTTTAATTCGCTCATAAGTTCAGAGCCCTCATGATCCAATCACCTTTAAAGTCCCAGCTCTCAATACTGCCACATTAAGGAGTAAGTTTCCACGTGCGTTTTGGAGGGGACATTCAAACAATAGCAGAAGGGTGCAGTGATCCAGGCTGCAGTTTTGTGAAGAGTTTGTCCCTAGTTAATAGGGCTGGGAGAACATGAGCAGAAACAGTGTTTTCATTTCTGGGCAAATATGTAATTAGTCCTTGGAGTTGGGGCAAGATCAATCAACTTTCAGATCTTATATTGATTTCTATACTACAAAGTCACTCTGTGGCATCAAAGACCCTAGAGGATCCTAAAAGGCCCTTTGCCACCCCCTTAGACTTAGTGGCAGTTGTCCTGGGCACACCTTTAAGCAATAGTCAAACATGCTAAAACAATCAATGCCTAACTTCTCTTCAGCACCAATAAATACCAAGTAGAGAAAACCTCCAGTTAATTGAGAATGTGGTGAACAGGCTGCCTGAGGAGTCCAGGGACTGAGCAAAGACCACGTGTCGGAGAATGGTTGTTTTATCTTTTCCTTCCTTTGTCTAATGGTAAACCTGGGAAGTACTTGATCCTTTTGTATTGATAAGAATTTCATATTTTATTGGCCGAAGTACTGAGAGAAATCCTTTCTTCTCTTTCTGTAGGAAGACAGAGATGCCAGGTTCCTTCAGGTCAAGAAGCAAGGTAAGGGGGAGGTTATTGAGAAAGATTATTCCCCCTTCTGTCACGTACGGTGAGCATGAAACATCTACCCCAGCCCTTTGGGTTTTATTTTCTTCTCTGCGGGCTTACTAAGCAAGGGATTAAGTTAGATCATGTGTATTTGTTAGGTCATATATAGATTATATTAGCTGGGCGTGGTGGCCCTGGCCTGTAGTCCCAGCTACTGGTTAGGCTGAGACAGGAAGATTGCATGGGCCCTGGAGTTCAAGGTTACAGTTAACACTCCAGCCTGGGTGACAAAGAAAGATCTTAAACTTTGTTTGAGGGGAAGCAAACTTATTTGTGCAGAATACTTTTTTCTTCACTTTTAAATAGTTCCCACATGAAATTGGCTTGTGAATTCCTGTTGTTCAGGCACTCATCAGTTCTGTGTTCTCAGGGGCGTCTTGCTGACAGCACTGCTTCTGGCATGTGAAATGAGGCTGCAGAGAGAGTCACAACTGAAGGGGTGGACTAGATGGACGGTGCTTGCAGCACCAGTCTATGAGGAGTCTAAGCCATCTCCAGACAACTGGAAACAGGATGCCAGTTCATCCTGTTTTCCACTACCAGATGGAAAATGGTGAACTGTAGCAACACATTGTTCTCTCTTCTGCTGAAGCAGATAGTGCCCTCTAGTGGAAATTGGAACAAAGATGCCCTCCTTGCTGGTGTCAACCAGTGATAGCGGCGCTCTCCACTAACTACTTAAGGCTATTTAATTTTAATTTCTTATATTTTAAATAAAATTAAAAATTTCCTTTCTCAGTTTCACTAGCTACGTTTCAAGTGCACAGCAGCTACATGTGGCTAGTGGCTACGGGACTGAATAGCACAGACAGAGAACATTTCCAGGACCGGCAGCTTGCGTGAGAGGGTGTGCCGCTAACCCCAAGCCAACCAGCTGACGTGCCTGAAGTCTGTTGTCATAATCAGGTAAAATTCTCAAGCCATTGAAATACATGGTATTGTGCTTTTTACCACGGATAAGTGATTCACTTTGTTGTCTAATTTTTCATTTCGTTACAATATCTCCCAAGAAGTAGTCAGTTTCAGAAAAAAAAAATCACAGTTCTGAACATTTTAGCTTTTAAAAGCAAGAGTGTCATCCTAAATATATATATTTTTAGCTAAACAGGCATATTATATTTATTTATAGGAAATTAGTTTTATTTTTATCCCCACTAAATAATATTGAACAATTTTAAAAAGAATTTTGGCTTAACATAGTAGTACATTTTTAGCTTCTGTGTATTCTCCATCCTACTCTTTTCTAGGGGGCTCTATGTTCCTCAGTGATAGCAAGGATTAGAAGAGTCACTGAGGTTTCAGGCTTTTGTTATTTTGGGGAATCCAAGTTATTCACTGAAGCCATTTGGAAAATGTTTTGTCATATACAATTCATGGCATTTCCCTTGCATGAAAGATGAGTAGTAGCACAAGAAAACCCATAAGGATTCACAAATATTTGGCTTATTCATTCTGATCATGACCAGACCAGTAGAAGAGAAAACTGGTAGGCATCATGCCCAAGAAATTCTCATTAATTAAAATCCTCTTTTATCTGCTACTATAATTATTAAAAAAATCTCAGTCATCATTCTCTGTACACACTTCTTCCAAAATCTACCTAAACTATGCCCTTTCTAGTGCCAGAAAAATGTTAAAAGTGTAGTCTCTTTCTTTTTCTCATGCTCTTCAAGTGGCATTTATCTTAGTCTGCTTGGGTTATGTAACAAAATACCATAGACTGGGTGGCTCAAACAATAGAAGTTTATTTCTCATGGTCCTGGAGCCTAGAAGTCCAAGATCAGGGTGCCAGCAAGGTGGATTTCGTTCTGAGGCCTTTTCTCTTGGCTTGTAGGTGAGTGCCGTCTTGCTGTGTGCCCACATGACCTCTTTTTTGTGTGCTCCAGGAGAGAAGGAGTGCTGGTGTCTCTTCTTCTTATAGGGACACTTATAAGCATCCATCATCATGGTGATCTCACCTTCATGACCTCATTTAAACCTAATTACCTCTATAGGCCCCACCTCCAAATACTGCCACACTGGGAGTCAGGGCTTCAACATGTGACTCTTGGGGAGACACAAACATTCAGCCTACAACGGCATTTATGATTGTCAATGTGGGAAAATATGGGCTCTAGTTTTTGTGTGTGCTGTGCTTGATCTTGCCTCATGTGAACGCTGAGATAAAACTCAACCTCTTCCTTGATTTTCTCAAAAATATCCAATCTAGGCCAGGTGCAGTGGCTCACACCTATATAATCTTAGCACTCTGGGAGACCGAGACATGAGGATTGCTTGAGTCCAGGAACTCGAGACCAGCCTGGGCAAGAGCAAGATTCTGTCTCTACAAAGAATAGAAAAATGAAAAAATTAGCTGAGCATGATGGTGTAGGTTTGTAGTTCTGGCTACTCAGGAGGCTGAGGCAGGAGAATCCCTTGAGCCCAGGAGTTTGAGGTTACAGTGAACTATGACGATGCCACTGCATTGTAGCCCAGGCAACAGAACAATACCTTGTCTCAACAAACAAACAAAAAACTCCAATCTAAATATACAGAAAAAAATTACACCTGATTTTATTAAAGACACGGGGGTTACAGAAGGAGTCACATCACTGCTAACCCGGTAAAAAAAAAAAGCTGAAGTTTTACAGTAGGCATTTTTGTTTTCTCAATTTTTTTGGTACTTCACTCCATCACCTAATTACCAAGAACGGTTTCTCACTTGCTCTTCACCCCAAGGAGCTCTTGGGCTTCTGTTGTTTCCTCTCCATTCTACTTTTCTTCAACTATCCCCTCCAGACTGCCCTAAGAGAACTTTAAATTTTCCTCCCTCTAGTATGCTCTGGCTCCAGATCGCAGACTTCGATACCCAAACCCAGCAAGAATCCAACAAAGCAGCAGTAATGATGAATAACCCAAACAAAAACAAATAAGCAAAAACAAATGGTTGCACCACTATTATTCTTCTATCAAGTATTTGCTCAGTGGCTACTATGTGTCAAGCACTGCTCTGGGTACTAGCCGTCTCTGGGCAGAAATTTGTACAGAGTCTTTATCCTCTCAGACTGTGGCTGGTTTCAAGTAGAATATCTCACTGATTGCCCCTGGGCCAGGGCTTTTGGTTAGTTCTGATTCCTACAGCTTATAGTTCATTCACTGCCCCACAATTTTTTTTAAAGGATACAGAAGATACTAATCTCTGCAGAAGTGGAAGAAAGGACTTTTAGAAAGAGAGGTTCGTGTAAACAAAGGTAGAGGAGTATTGAAATAAAGAGTATATTCAGAAAATTGTAACTATTTCAGATAGTTTGGATGTATGCTGAACAAAGGAATTTTAGTTATAAAAATGAAAAGATGGGCTAGTATTTGCAGAGAAATGGTAATATTTACATTGCTTATCCTCTTATTTGTTGTTAAGTCTTGCATTATATCCTGTTTTTTATAAATGCATGAGAATCAGTATTCCCCTTATCATTCGGTTGAAGGTAGTGGGTCAAGTTCTGTGCCTTAGTATCGTTGTCTGAGAGATTTGCACATAGTGGCCTAGTACAAACAGTCCAAAGAGCAGAAGTGATTTAGAGAGTGAGGCTTACCTTTAACATATAGGCTCTGCATTTGGAAGACCCATATTTGAATTCTTGCTGTAGCACTTTCTAGCTTGATGATCCTAGGAAGGTTACCCAATACAGGCCTCAGTTTTCTCGTTTCCAAAACAAGCACAGTCATAAGTTTGTCACTCAGTAGTTGGGAGGAGTAAATGAGTGATTCACATATTGAGCCCAGAGCCTAGTAGACAGTGTCAATAAATGTTACCTATTTTTTATTACTTTTAGGAGGATAGCAGAGATGTTTTTAAATGTTTGAAAGGCTGACACCTGAAATAGGATTAGACTTCCTATCTTCATGAGAACCTCTAGCGTCAGGACTAAGACTACTGTGTGTAAATAACAGGTAGACTGGTTTGGGATTAATATGAGAAAATTGTGTAATTGTTTGGAGTTGCTTGAATGAGAATAGGTTAGATGATGATTTACATACCAAGCAAAGTGTTTAAGAGAAGCCAGGGGATGTTTTAAAGTATATTCATGCTCAGAATGACAAAAATTAGATAAAATCTTTAGAAAAGCTTCCAACTATAATAGTCTATAGGATTCAACTACAAATCTATAAAAATTGAAGGTCTGGGCAAGATGGAATGTGTTTGATTTCCTTTTTCCCATCTCTCTTTGTTCCTCTTGACAAACTCTGGTCTCAACTCCTAACAATCCAGCTTACATGCCATTTTTCTTTATTTAACTGTATATATATATTTAAATATATACAGTTAAATAAAGAAAAAATATGTACCTATATTTTTCAGCAACAGGGTCTCCTTTGCCCAGGCTGGACTTGAACTCCTGGGCTCAAGTAATGCTTATGCCACACCTCCAGAGTAGCTGGGACCACAGGCTTTCGCCACCATGCCTGCTGTATTTAATATTTATTGAGGACAAACAAATGTGCTGGGTGTTTTTCTATGTACTGTGATTAGTACCATGAACAAGACCCATCAGTTTCCTGCCCTCATGGAGCTTTAAAAAAATTTTTAGCAGAGGGAAATAGAGAAATGAAAGCACAGTGAAGTAACTTCTCTAACTGGATTCATGAAGAAAATAAAACAGAGTGAAGGGATACTAGCGTCTTGGGTGGTGGAGGTGGAGGAGGTGCTTTAGGTACAGTGGTCAGGGAAAGCCTCTCTGAAGAGGTGACATTTCAACTGGCACATCAGTGTTAAAAAGGAGGTGGTCATGTTGGGGGAAGCACATTCTAGGCAGAAGAGCTAGCGAAGGCAAAGGCCCTGTGGTAGGAAAGAGCTTGGCATGCTTGGGGGTTAGAAATAAAACTGGGTGGCTGGAGAGTGGGAGAAGAAATAAGAAGAGCATGGATCACGTAGGGCCTTGTAAATCTTGTTAACATTTGCATTTCGTTCTAATTGCATTCTAATGAGAAGTCATGAGACAATTTTATGATATCATTTATGTTTTAAAAAGATTATTCTAGTTTGTTTATGGGCTATGGGCAGGGAGTAGCTAGAGTGGAAGCAGGAAGATCCAGTTGTCTAAGTGAGAGATAATAGTGGCTTGGACTATCTCAGGCGACTTTCTTCCTCTGCCCCTCCTGGAATGGAATGTCCCCTGGTTGGAATGTTCTCTTAAAAATATTTTATAGTGTTTAACAAATATTAGTGTTAAAATATATTTACATTGTATTTTCGTTAGGTATACAGTTACCTTCCTCCTTAGATTCGGAGTTTGTTAAGCCTAAGGACAATGTCTTATCCTTCTTTTGCATACCTTACCATTAGTGTTGTAGAGAGCACTGGAGCACTAATTTATTAACTTTGCACTTAGTAAATTTCTATTAAATGAATTCACGAAAGTTACTTTTATCTGGACTCAGGGATTTCTATAGTTATTATAACTGACACAGGTAAATTATGTAACTAATATAAGCTAGATTTGGGATGGAATTGAAAAACATACTTCCCCATACTTTACATGTAGAATCAATACAGTCTGTATAGAATTATGGAAAACCTGATAAAAAGGGAAAGCATACAATATTTTGTTAGAGATAAAACATGAATCAGAAAAATTTAGGGAAATAAAACCAAGAAACAGTTGTTTTATTAGTTACAATAAAGGCTAAAGTAACGTGTACAAGATACAGGAATACAGTGGCTCTAGTAAGATAGAATTTATTTCTCACATAACAACAGGTGACACATTCAGGCTGGTTGGTCTTTCATAGTTCTCCCCCTAACTGAAGGTACTATGTGAAAATTCAATTGTTTACTATGGAGGTAAAAAGCAGAGACTAATTTTTTACCCTTAAATTCACTTTAAGTAGTCCAAATGACAGCAACTGCAATGCACTGCAAGTATAGACTGCTAGCTGAAAATCAAAATGGTAGAGTTTTATTTCTTCATGTTGCTTCGCCATCTCCCAGAGTCTTGCCCTCATCTGCATGGTTGAAGCTAGGACATTGTTACACTCATCTTCCAGTCAGTGGGAAAGGGAAAAGAGGAAGTACAGAGCAAGAATTTAATTTTAAACAAGGGATGTGAAAGTTGTGAGTGTTTTGCTGACTTTCCACTGGTAATTAGTCATATGGCCTCACCTGGTGGTAAGAGAGGCTGAGAAATGTAGTTTCTGGCTGGGCAGTTGTAGCAAAAACTCTAATATTTTGATTTTCAGCTAGCAGTCTGTACTTGAAGTGGATTGTAGTTGCTATAATTAGACAACTTAAAGTGGAAGCTTAACACAGTGCCTTTGATCTCAAGCTATTAGAGGGCAATGGAGTCATACAGAAGTGCATCCAACCACCTGGGAGCTTAAGCTGGGGAACCAGGCTCACTAATCTCCATTGGCAAGAAGTGAAGACAACAGGTCAGAGGTAACCCAACTTGCTAAAATACCTCTAAGTCAGTATAGGACCAGTGCATCTCTTCCTAGCACTGTCAAGGAATGTCCCTTTGGGGATTTGGAAATAGAGCCATAGACCAGTCCTAGCACCCCCAGTTCTTCATCAAATAGCCTGATGAGAAAGAATCAGTGAAAGAATGCAGGAAACATTAAAGTAAAGTCATCCCCAAAATAAATCATTGGACCCTGAACAATTTAAAGAAAATGACTAAAATGACGGAGGGAGAATTCCATATATGGATTGTAAGAAAAGTCAATGGAATTGAAGAGGAAATAGAAACCCAATATAAAGAAGTCACAAGAACAATACAGGAAGCAAATGAAACATTCTCTGAAGAAATTAAAATATTATGAAAGAACCAAAGAGAACTCTGGAGATGAAAAAAGCATTTAAGGAACTACAAAACACAGAGGAAAACATTAGGAATAGAATGGATCACACGGAGGGAAGAATCTGAGAGCTTGAAGATAATGCCTATGTGCTAAACAAATTGGATGAAGAAAAGAACGCAGAAGCAAGGGACAAGAACAAATTATACAAGAAATGTGGGATTATGTAAAGAAACCAAATCTAAGAATTATAGGCATCCCAGAGAGAGGAAGAAAATACACAAGGGCTGGAAAATCTATTTCTTAGTATACTGGAGGAAGATATGCCTGGCCTAGCCAGAAATCTACATACCCAGATACAAGAAGCACATAGAACTCCTGGGAGACTCAATAAGAAAAGGCAATCACCATGTCACATAGTTATTAGGCTGGCCAAAGTAGACACTAAAGAAGCAACCCTTCGAGCAGTAAGAGAAAATAGCAGATAACTTACAAAGGAAAACCTATCAGACTAACTGCAGACTTCTTCACTGAAACCATATAAGCCAGAAGGGACTGGGCACCTATCCTCAATCTTCTAAAACAGAATAATGGCCAACCTAGAATTCTTTACCCAGCAAAGCTAAGCTTTATCTATGAAGGAGAAATAAAGAGTTTCCCAGACAATCAATTAGTGATGGAATTTGTGAAGACCAGACCTGTCCTGCAGGAAGTACCCAGACCTGCATCATAAATGGAACAGTGCAATAGACATCCACCAAAGTAAAATCACTCAAGAGTTAAAGTCCAGAACCTCGATTTCGCAATGGCTCGAGAGGTAAAACAAAACAATAAGAATTTATCCAACAATATGAACAGAAATCTACCCCCAAAATCAATTCTCTCAATAAATGGGAATGGCTTGAATTGTCCTCTGAAGAGACATAGACTGGCTGAGTGTATAAAAACTCATAAGCCAAGTATCTTCTGTCTCCAGGAAACACACCTAACTCAGAAAGATGCTATCAGAATCAAGGTCAAGGGTTCAGAAATAAACTTCCAGGCAAATGGGAGCCAAAAGAAATTTGGAGTAACTATACTTATTTCAGACAGCATAAATTTTAAAATAGCAAAAGTAAATAAAGACAAAGATGGTCACTATATAATGGTGAAAGGAAAAATCCAACAAGAAGAAGACTTAACAATTCTTAAAATTTATGCACCCAACATAGGAGCACCTAGATACATAAAGGAAACCCTGTTTGATCTAAATAGCATGATACTTCCACCTATTGGCTCTTGTGACTAACGCCACAAGAAACATGGGAGTGCAATGTCTCTTCAAGATTATCCTTTCAATTCTCTTGCTTATTATGTACCCAGAAGTGTGAGACTGTGGGATCATATGGTAATTCTACTTTTAATTTTTTGAGGAGACTCCTTATGGCTTTCCATAGCACCTGCATTATTTTACAATCCCACCAACAGTTTACAAGGGTTCCAATTTCTCCACATCCTTGCCAAAACAACCCAGTTGTTTTCTGGGTTATTTACTTTTTTTTTTATAGTAGCCATCCTAATGGGTGAGCGGTGATATCTCAATGTGGTTTTGGTTTGCATTTTTCTGATGATTAGCGATGTTGAACATCTTTTTGTAAGCTTTTTGGACATTTATATATCATCTTTAGAGAAATATCTACTCAAGTCCTTTGCCTATTTTTTAATTGAGTTGTTTTGTTGTTGTTGAGTTTTGAGAGTTCTTTATATATTCTGGATATTAACCCCTTATCAGATATATGGCTTGCAAATATTTTTTCCCATCCTGTATGTTGTCTTTTTGTTCTATTGATTGTTCCCTTTGACATGCAGATTTTTTTAGGTTTGATGTAGTCCTATATCTCTATTTTTGCTTTTGTTGTCATATTCAAGAAATCATTATATGATCTGATGTCTTGAAGCTTTCTCTCTGTGTGTTTTTTTCTACGGACTCCGAGAAAAAACAGTTTTGTTTTGTTTTTTAAAGTTTTAAGTCTTACATTTTGACCTTTTTTTGAGTTAATTTTTGTGCATGGTGTAAGGTAAGGGTCTAACTGCATTCTATGGCATGTGGATATCCAGTGTCCATCAACAGATGAATGGGTAAACAAAATGGGGTAGATACATACAATGAAATATTATGCAGCCTTCAAAAGGAAGAAAATTCTGACTTGTGCTACAACATGGATGAACCCTGAGGTCAGTATGCTGGGTAAAATAAGCCAGTCACAAAAAGGACAGATACTGTATGATTCCACTTACATGAGGCACCTATGGGAAATCAAACTCAGGGACAGAAAGTAGAACAATGGTTGCCAGGGCCTGAGGGAGGGTGAGGGGGAGCGTTTCTCAATGAGTACAGAATTTCAGTTTTGCAAGATGAAAAAGTTCTAGAGATAGGTTGAACTACTATGTTAACACACTTAGCACCACTGAACTCTACACTTAAAAGTGGTTAAGGTGACAAATTTTATGCTCTGTTTTTATCACAATTAAAAAGAAAAAGAAAAAAATAAATAAATAAATAAATAGCATGATAAACAGTAATGCCACAGTAGCTGGGGATTCCAACACCCCACTGACTGAACTGGACAGTACTCCAAGCAGAAAATAAGTAAAGAAAAAATGGACTTAAACAGAGCCCTAGAACAAATAGGTCTAACAGACATATACAGAACATTCCATTCAAAAAAAGCTGAATATACATTCTTCTCATCAACTCATGAAACTTTTGCCAAAATCTATCACAACCTAGGCCACAAATCAGACCTCAAAAAATTTAAAAAAGTAGAAATTACACCATGTATCTTCTCAGACCACAGTGGTATAAAATGAGAATTCAATGCCAATAGAAACACTCAGCACTTCACAAAGTCATGAAAATTAAACAATCTGTTGCTGAATGACTATTGGGTCAAAGAGGAGATCCAGATGGAAATCAAAAGATTCTTTGAACTAAATGATAATGGAGACACAAGTTATCAAAATCTGTGTGATACAGCAAAAGCATTCCTGAGAGGAAAACTAATAGTATTAAATGCTCACATCCAAATGACAGAAAGCTCAAAAATCAGCAAACTAATAAACCATCTCAAGGAACAGGAAAAGGAAGAGCAAATTAATTCTAAACCCTGCAGAAGAAAAGAAATAACTAAGATCAGAGCAGAACTAAATGAAATTAATAATAAAAGATCTATACAGAAGATCAATAAAACCAAAAGTTGGTTTTTTGAAAAGATAAACAAAATTGACAAACCTCTTGCTAGATTGACAAGACTGGAAAGGAAAGGACTTTAATAAACTCAATCAGAAATGAACAAGGAGAGGTCACCACAGACATCATGGAAATACAAAACATTATATTTTAATACTATAAAAATCTATGTGCCCCAAAACTATAAAATGTGGAGGAAATGGACAAATTCTTGGAATCAAACAACCTCCCTAAGCTCAATCAGGAGAAAATAGAATTCCTTAACAGGCCAATATCAAGCACAGAAATTGGAGCAGCAATTAAAAACCTTCCAACAAGAAAAAGTGCCAGACCAGATGGGTTCACACCTGAATTTTACCGAACCTACAAAGAAGAACTCATACCTATATTGTAGAAATTATTCCACAACATTTTGAAAGAGGGTATCTTCCCCAACTCATTCTACGAATCCAATATCACTTTGGTACCAAACCCAGGAAAGGACACAACAAAAAAAGAAAACTACAGACTAACATTCCTCATGAAAGTAGATGTAAAAATCCTCAACAAAATCTTAGCAAATAGAATCCAACAGTACATGAAAAAAAAATAATGCATAATGATCAGGAGGGCTTTATTCCAGATATGCAAGACTGGTTCAACATACACAAATCTATCAATAGAATTAACCACATAAGTAAAAGCAAGAACAAAGACCATATGATTCTCTCAACAGATGCAGAAAAAGCATTTGACAAAATCCAGCACACTTTTATGATAAAAACTCTTAACAAAATAGGCACAGATGGGACTTTCCTTAAAATTATTAAGGCCTTATATGATAAACTCAGAGCCAATATCATACTGAATGGTGAAAAATTGAAAGCATTTCCACTTAGAACAAGAACCAGAAAAGGTTGCCCACTATCTCCACTTCTATTCAACATAGTGCTAGAAGTCCTTGCCAGAACAATCAAACAAGAGAGGGGAATTAAAGGTGTCTGAATGGGGACAGAAGAGGTCAAACTCTCAGTCTTTGCTGACGATATTCTATTATATCTAGAAAATCCCAAGTATTCAACCAAGAGACTCCTGGAATTAATAAACGAATTCAGTAAAGTCTCAGGATACAAAATTAATGCACACAAATCAGTGGCATTCATATACACCAATAACAGTCAAGGAGAAAATCAAATCAAAGACGCAACACCTTTCACAATAGCATCAAAGAAAATTAAATATCTAGGAATATATTTAATGAAGGAGTTGAGAGACATGTATAGGGAGAACTATGAAACACAGAAAAGAAATTGTAGAAGGTGTAAACAGATGGAAAAGTCTATTATGCTCATGGATTGGCAGAATCAATATTGTTAAAATGTCCATACTGCCCAAAGTGATCTACAGAATTAATGCAATCCCTATCAAAATACTATTATCATTCTTTACAGATTTAGGAAAAAGAATTCTACGCTTCATCTGGAACCAGAGACGACCTCGGATAGCCAAAGCAATTTTAAGCACAAAGAATAAATTGGGAGGCATTAGTCTGCCAGACTTCAAACTTTACTACAGAGCTGTAGTAACCAAAACAGCATGGTATTGGCACAAGAACAGAGATATAAACCTTTGGAATAAGACGGAGATCCCAGATATAAAACCATCCTCATATTGTCATTGAATCTTCGACAAAGCAGACAAAAATATACATTGGGGAAAAGAATGTCTATTCAATAAATAGTGCTGGGAAAACTGGATAACTACAGTTATCCAGTTCAGTCAAAGAAGACTGAACCTGGATCCCCATCTCTCACCTCTCACAGAAATCAACTCAAAATGGATAATAGACTTAAACCTGAGTCATGAAACCTTAAGAATTATGGAAGAAAATGTTGGGAAAACTCCTATAAATGTTGGCCTAGACAAAGAATTTATGAGGAAGACCCCCAAAGAAATGGGAACTGATCAAATTAAAAAGCTTCTGCATAGCCAAGGAAACTATCATCAGAGTGATTAGACAACCTACAGAATGGGAGAAAATATTTGCTTTCTACACATCCGATATAGGGCTGATAACAAGAATCTATGTAGAACTTAAGAAAATCAACAAGAAAAAAATCAAACAACCCCATCAATAAATGGGCAAAGGACAGGAACAGAAACTTTTCAAAAGAAGACAGAACAATCACCAGCAAACATATAAAAAAGTGCTCAACATCTCTAATCATTAGGGAAATGCAAATCAAAACCACAATGAGATATCACTTAACTCCAGTGAGAATGGCTGTTATCAAAAACTCCCAAAACAAGTGCTGGTGTGGATATGGAGAGATAGGAACACTCCTACACTGCTGGTGGGACTACAGACTAGTACAACCCCTGTGGAAAATACTTTGGAAATACCTCAAAGAACTGAAAATAGAAATAGCATTTGATCCAGCAATCCCACTACTAGGCATCTACCCAAAGTAAAAAAGACATTCTATAATAAAGACATCTGCCCTTGAATGTTTACAGCAGCACAATTCACAATTGCAAAGACTTGGAAACAACCCAAGTGCCCATCAATACATGAGTGGATTAATAAAATGTGGTATATGTATACTATGGAATATACTCAACTACAAAAAAAAACAATGGTGATCTAGCACCTCTTATATTATCCTTGATACAGCTTGAGCCCATTCTTCGAAGTAAGTTATCCCAAGAATGGAAACATAAGCACCACATGTACTCACTATCAAATTGGTACTAACTGATCAACACTAAGGTACTCACATGGTAGTAATATTCACTGGGTGCCAGTTGGGGTGGGTGGAGGTGGATAAACTCACAACTAATGGAGATGGAGTGCACTGTATGGGGGAAGGGCATGCCTCTAGCTCTGGCTTGGGCAAGGCAAAGGCATTACATGTAACCAATATATTTTTACTCCTATAATATTCTGAAATTAAAAAAAATTCGATTTTTTTTTCACTGTCTGTTCTGTCTGGGATCCTCCAACAACCTAGTTGATTTTCTATTTTTTAAGACAAAGTCTTGCTGTGTCTTCCAGGCTGAAGTGTAGTGGCATCATCATAGCTCACTGTAAACTTAAATTCCTGAGCTCAAGCGATCCTCCTGCCTCAGCCTCCCAAAGTGCTTAGGTTAGAGATGTGAGCCACTGTGCCCAGCCCCTAGTTGATTTTTTAAAACTTGCCTACATTAAAGTCCACACTTTTTAATATACAGTTCTGTGGGTTTTGATATGTGCATAGCTATGTTTCCACTACGCAAGGTGATAGAAAAGTCTAAAATTCTGTTGTGTATTCTTTTGTTGTTAACCATTTCTCTCTTCCCCAACCCATGGCAACCACTGTTCTGTTTCCTGTCTCTATAGTTTTGCCTCATCCATAATGTCATATAAATGGAATAGTACAATATTTAGTCTTTTGGGTCTGGCTTCTTTTGCTTAGCAAAATGGATTTATAATCCATTCACGTTCTTGCCTGTATCAGTAGCTCATTCCATTTTATTGATGAATAGCACTGCATTGTATGGACTCACCTATTGAAGTAAATCTTGGCTCCTTTCAAGTTTGGACAATTAGAAATAAAGCTGCCAAAACATTTTATACAGATCTTTTGAATAAATATCATTTTCTATTAGGTGACCACTAATCTACTTTCTGTGTTTATAGAATTTCCCATTCTGGACCTTTCATATAAATGGAATTATGTAGTGCCTGGCCTTTTGTGTCTAGCTTCTTTCACTTACCATTATGTTTTCAAGGTTCATTCATATTGTAGCATGTATTAGTACTTCATTCCTTTTTATGGTTGAACAATATTCTACTATGTATATCACATTTTATGTATCCATTTATCAGGTGATGAACACTTGGGCTGTTTCCAGTATTTGGCTATTATGAATAATGCAGCTATGAACATTCATGTATAAGTTTTTATGTGAACATATGTTTTCAGTTCTCTTGAGCATATACTTAGGAGTGGGACTGCTGGTGTCATAATAAGTCTATACTTTATAAGAAACTACCAAGCTGTTTTCCAAATTATCATTTTGTGCAAACAGTTTTTATGTTCTATCCTGAGTCCACAAAATGCAACAATGGCTCTCACTAGCCAGAATGATTGTGAAATACTCATATTTATTTAGTGCTGACTATGTGCTGGGTACTGTTGTAAATAGTTGATTGACAATTTTGATCCTCACAATAATACTGTGAGGTAGGTACTCTTATTATCCCTATTTTACAGATGAGGAAACTAAAGCAAGGAAGGTTAAGCAGTTTTTTCAAAGTCACAAGCTTGTAAATGGTAAAGCTGGGCTTTAGAATCCAGGTAATCTGGCTCCAGAGTCTATTTTCTTATCTAGTACTTCTACTGTGTCTAGGTAGTGAATGTGTGAAGACCTAGCATGGGTGCTGGAATACAGTAGGTGCTCGAACGTGTTAGGAGGTTTTAGACTTGCTCTTTCTCTTTCCCTTTTAGTTTGACTTCTGATGGCTTGTTCTCTCCACTCCCTTCCTTCCTCCCTAAGGTGGAGGGTAAATCTCAGGTGGAGCAGATGATCACCTGCAGGTGGCAACAGCTGTCCAGACGTGAGCTAAGAGCTCCTTACAACACAGCATGATGAATCAGATAATCTGTAAAAAAGAAAATTGATGTAGAACTCAAGGAACTGTTCGTCATTTATGAATAACTAGATGCACAGGAAAGGAATTAAATCCTTAAGGCTTAATTGATGCTGAAATGCCTTGGGAACATTTGTTGACATCCGGTGCAGTATTGAAAAGAACTGGTGATAGTGGATGTCATTGTTATGTTTATAAACTCTGGGGCAAAGAGTTCATTATTAGATGATAACAGGGGATTTTTCATAAATATTATTTTTTCAGAATAAGCGAGTCCTTTTCTAGTTTTCTGGGAGTTTGTGTCAAGAATCTGGGTCTTAAATTTTATCAAATGTTTTTTTTTTCTATATCTATTGAGAAAATCATATGATGTTTCTCTTTTATTTTGTTAATGTTGTGAATTACATTGGTTTTTGGATGTAAAACCAATCTTGTATTTCTGGAATAAACACTGTTTGGTCATTATTGTCATGTTTTCCATATTGATGATTTGGATTTGCGTTTTTAGTTTAGGATTACTGCATGTATGTTTATGGTATGTAGTTGCTTGTATTTTGTTTTCCTGGTAATTTCTTTATACATTTTAGTGAAATTATTCTAGCCTTATTAGATGAGTTGGGAAATGATCCTTCTTTCTCTTGTCTCTGAAAAAGTTTTTGTTAGTTTGATTACATTTCTTCTTTCTTGGAGTTTCCTTTATGGAAGGGATTTAAATTACATATATAAATTTTTTTTTAATCAGGTAGAGAACTATCCAGATTTTCAATTTCCTCTTGTATAAAGTTGTCTTTTTCAAGAAATTTGTCCATTTTATCAAAGTTGTCAAAATTATTAGCACAAAATATTCATAATATCCTCTTATTATCTTTGAATATCTATAGTATCTCTAGTGGTATACCCTCTTTTTATTGCTGATATTGGTGATTTGTGTTTTTTCTCTTTTTACCTTGCTCAGTCTTGCCAGGGAATTGTGAATAGTATTAATCGTCTCAAGAATCCAACTTTTGGCTTTATTGAGTTTTTTCTCGATTTCATTAATTTCTACTTTTTATTATTTTCTTTTTCTCCTTTCTTTGGATTTAATTTGTATTCTTTTTTTCTAGCTTCTTTAGATGGAAGCTGAAGTAATTGATTTTCAATCTTTCATTGTTTCTAATATGTATTTAAAGGTATAATTTTATTATAATCATTTTTAATTGCAGCCCACAAATTTGGTAAGATTTTTTATTTTCATTACGATTGCTTTTCCTTCTCCTTTTCCTCCTCCTCCTCCTACTCCCCCTCCTTCTTATTCTTCTTCTTAAAAACAGGGTCTTGCTTTGTCACCCAGACATGATCAGGCAATGGCATGATCATAGACAGCTCACTGTAGCTTCAAACTCCTGAGCTCAAGTGATCCTCATGCCTCAGCCTCCTGAGTAGCTGGGACTATAGATGTGCCCCACCAAACCCAGCTGAATGCTTCTTTGCTACATAGGTTATATAGATGTATACTGCTTAATTTCCAAATATTTATGTATTTTCTAATTATTTTTCTGTTATTAATTTATAATTTGTTTTCACTGTGGTCAGAGAAATATTCTCAATGATTCCAATTCTTTGAAATTTTTTTAGAATTGCTTTATGATTAACATATGGTGTATTTTGGTAAATGTTCCATCTGTCCTTGAAAGATTGTATATTTTGCAGTTGTTGAATGGAACACTGTATACAGGTCAATTAGGTCAAGTTGCTTAATTGTGTTGTTAAAAGCTCATATACACTGTATTTTTTACTGCTTTTTTTGTTGGCTATGGAGATATGTTAAATTCCTCAAGCATGTGAATTTGCCTAGTTCTCCTTTTAGTTCTTTATTTCTGCTGTATATATTTTGAAGCTATGCTATAGGTGTATTGAAAATTTAGGATTTTTTTGCTCCCTACTGACTTGACCCATTTTAAGATCTTGAAATGTTCTTTACCAGTAGTAATACTTCTATTTTAAAGTCTGCTTATCTGATATTATATAACCATAATATATATATTGCATTAGTGTTTTTATAGCATATCTTTTCCCATTCTTTTACTTTCATGTTTATAAATAACATATAGTTATGGATTATTTTTTTAGAAGATGTGACCATCTTTAATTGGAGTGTTTAGTCCCTTTACATTTAATTTAATTTCTGATAGAATTGAGTTTGTCTTCTACATTCTGTTTATTTTGTCTTTGTCCCATCTGGTTTGTGTTTTTTAATCCTTTTTTCTTGAGTTTTTTTTTTTTTGTGTGTGTGTTTGTGTGTGTAAATCAACTTTTTTGGGTTTTTGTTCCTTCTTTGCTCTACTTTCTTCCTTTCTTTTTTTGTACTTTCCTTTGATTGTGATGATAATTTTGTCTAAACTTATCAAACTATACACTTAAACCAAATGGATTTAATTTTATGTACATTATACATCAATAAAGTTGATTTTTTATGAATGATAATAAAAGTTAAATAGAATATAGAAAGGAAAGAAAAATTTTCTTTCGTATTCTTAATTTACAATTTATTCTTTTTCATTTTCTGTTACTCTTTATATTTTATCCATGGTGTTTATTCACTAATGTTTTACTTTTAGTTTAATCTTCATTTCTAAAATATTTTTTCTTTTATTTTCAATATTTTCCTTGGTTTTATAAGCTCCATTTTTACATCTTCCTGTTCTCTTTTCTTTTCTTCAATAATATTATTTCTGAGTTATTTTGATCCTAATTTAAGTTGCTCTTTTGTAACTTCTATTATTTTTAAAATTTCTTTTAGCTTGCTTGTTTAAAATATTAGAATATTATTTCCTTTATTTTGTGGGGATGTCCTTCTGGCTTGTTTTCATTGTTTGAAAGAATATTATTCTGATAATAATTTTGAGTGGGTTTAACTAATTTTCTTTCCTATGTCTTATATTTAGTAAGATGAGTTTTCTAGTACTAGACAGAAAGACAGCTAGTGTAGCTTTCCTAGTTTCAAGGTTCTTTAGCACCCTCTTCTGTAGTTTATTTGAAGGGTTAAAAAAATGCTGTGCTCTCTGATATGGGCTGGCTCTTCCCCTTTTTTTCTTTTGCCACTATTGTTCCTGCTAAATACAGGGGCTTTGTTGGGGAAATGATATTTGGACCCAGAATCCAGATCACTCCAGCATTCTCGACTTAATGTGGTCCCCTTGCACTCACCTGCAAATTGTAGTCTCCAAAGTTCCTCCCAGTTTTGACTGAAATTCTCTGGGAGAATATGCGTGCAATGCATATAAAGACAAAGGATTTCTAGTAATATCCAAATCACATATAATCAATAAAGAAAACTGCCTAATAGAATAAGGTGCAAAGGTTACAAACAGGCAATCTATAGAGGAGGAAACCTGAATGTCAAATAAACATATGAAAAGATGCTTCATCTCACCCAGAATCGAAAACATATCGAAAGGTGCTTCATCTTACTCATAATTGGAAATAGTTTAACCTGATTCAACACTAAAAAGGTCACAACAATTTAATATAATAATTACAACAACAACAACAACAACAAAAACAACAAAAGAATAAAGTTTGGCTTCTGTTAAAGGTTTTCCGAAGAAAAAAAGCCAGAAAAAAAAATGTGATGACAAGAGAAAATTGCATCTCTAGTGCTCTCTGTTCTCTGGGCCTTTGCTTACACTATTCCCACAGCCCAGAATATTCTTTATCCGCATTTTTATCTAGCTAGTTCCTAGTCATCCTTCAGGTCTTATTTTAACTGTCATCTCTTTCAGGATATATTGTCTGGCTCCTGTAGACTATGACAGATAGCCCTACTATCTTAGAAGATACATATAAGATAAGTGTCTTTGGCACTTTCCCTACCATAACAAATATTACTGTGATGGTCAGTTTATGCGTCACCTTGGCTAGGCTGTAGTACCCAGTTACTTAAGCACTAGTCCAGGTATTTTTGTGAAGGTATTTTGTAGCTGTGATTAACATCTACAATCAGTTGACTTTATGTAAAGAAGATTCTCCTCCATACTCTGTGTGGGCCTGACCCTAGTACAGTCATCCCTGGGTATTCATGGGAGATTAGTTCCTGGACATCCCATGAATACCAAAGTCCTGACATGAAATGGCATAGTATTTGCATATAGCCTATATATATACTCTGGTATACTTTAAATAATTTCTAATTACTTATAATACCTGATACAATATAAATGCTATGTAAATGGTTGTTATACCTTACTGTTCAGGAAGTAATAAGAAAAATGCTTGCACATGTTCAGCATAGACACAACATTTTTTATGAATCTTTTTAATCTGCAGTTGGTTGGACTTACACATGTGGAACTTATGGATATGAAGGGCTGACTATAGTTGAAAGGCCTGAAAAACAGAACTGAGGTTTCCCTGAAGAAAAAGAAATTTCCCCTGTGAGCTGTAGTGCCAGCTCCTGCCTGAGGGTTTCTAGCCTTCTCTTTCTAATGGCCTGCTCTGTGGATTTGGAACTTGCCTAGGCAGCGTTCACAATCCTGTAAACCAATTCCTTTCAGTAAATCTCTTTATATCCATATATCTACATGTACATACACATATATATTTTATATATACACATAAACACATATGCACGTGTGTGTGTGTGTGTGTGTGTATGTATCCTACTGGTTCTGCTTCTCTGGTAGAACCCTGCCTGATACAATTACTATATCAGATATAATTATCTCTTTTCTTTCACATCAGACTGTAAACACCATTAAAGCAGAAATGGAATCTTCTTCACCTTGGTATTTCTAGTATTTAGAACATAGGATGTGCTAAAAAAAAATTGATGAATGAACAAATGAATTTCCCAGTGAGATAGAAGAATATAAGAGTATGAAAATCCTCAATACAGCTGCGGGGAACTCTGCTTAGCACACTATAGGATTTAAGAAGGAAAGGGCTAAGAGCCTTCTAGATGCTTCTAGTAAATTCTGAGGAATGCCAAATAGTAATAATTTATTTCTTGGGGAAATCACCCTTTTGATAAGTCACTGGAGTATCCATCAAGTTTTCCAAGTTGTCACGAACATTGAAAAAAATAATTCTAGGAATTTGTAATATCTGTACTAAAAAGGAAGGTTGAACAAAATACTATTTGTGCTGTTTGGTGATAATAATCTTTGATACTTAAAAGAAATGTAAATTTCATTGTATCCAGTGGCTCATAATTGCATATTCTAGGAGTCTGATTCCATTTTTAAATTCCAATGAAAACATGACAGTAGAGTTTCAACTAATTCAGCAAGAAAGATAGTATAATAATCTAATATGATATTTGCAAAAGAATGAATCAGAATCTTGGCTTTTATTGAAGAACAGACATTACCTTGTAGGTATTCCAAAAAAAAGAAAGCCAGAAAAGAAATCTTATGACAAGAGAGAATGCTGTCAAAACTTTAAAAACGCTAAAGATTGCACTTAAAAAAACCTTCCCAAATTGTGCTCTAAGCCTATGTGCTCCAAAAGAAGTCTGAAGGCTTATTATATCTGTATCATCTGGGAATTGACAAAGATACATACATATTCCCAGGCCCCATCCTAAAGTAACTGAATTTGAATCACCAAGGGTCAGGTCTGAGTATTGAATATTTACTATGCTCCCCAGATGATTCCGACGCATAGCCGGTTTTGGGAAGTAGCACTGAACTATATGAGTCCTTACATCACATCCTTCCTTTCCTTCATCTCGTTGGTCAAGGTCAGCTCTCTGCAGGAAGCTGTCTGTGATTTCTTTTACCTATTAACACAATTTCTTTGGGTTGTTTTGTTTACTACTCCCTTAATATGGTATTTAATCTGAGTATATTAGTTTATAGAACCATGAAATTGAATTTGGGAAAAATTGGAGAAGAAGCAACACAGTATTTCGTTTCTCCCCAAGTTGGATCTTTAGATCCCACTTTGTTACATTAGTTCAAGCATTGTCTCACACAGAACAAACATTAATATCAAATGCAAATCTGTATGTAACCCATATTGCTGGCAAGATCAATCCTAGGTTGCAGTTTCCTGGGGCGGTATCAGCTCACTTGGACTGAGCCACACCTAAGGATTTTCATACTGACAAGCTTGACAAAACAGAGCTCTTGACCTAATGCTTCAAAAGAGGTTTAATTAACAGTAAGTACCCTAGGCTTAGAACAAAGATCTACTCCCCAAGATCCAAAGTTCAGATCCCAGTTGCATTATGAATGTGATTTAGAAAAGTTGATCCACTTTTCCCCATCTAGATTTTCTCATCAGTAAAATGAAGATACAATATCTCATAGAGAAATAATAATAGCTAGTAGTCATTAGGTGCTATGCTAAATGGAAGGCAAGTGGGAAACCAAAATGAAATGTTGGTGATCATGTAATTATCACAGCTTTTAGCATCTTAGGGACTAGACTGATTATTGCATTTCCAGAAAAAAACAGTATGGCTCCATTAAAGTTTTTTTCAGAATTGCATCAAAGGAAAAACAATAAAATGTGAATATCCTTGTTTCAAAAAATCAACAATATCAATATAGTAAGAACTATCTATCTGGAATTGATGAAGGTATCTTTTGGCTGTGGCAGATTGTATTTTCCAGCAGTCACTGCAATAACATTTCCCATCCCACATGTATTTTGAGAAATTCGACACATTCCCATTGAGAGATGGAGTTTATATCTTCCCCTCTTAATCCTGGATGGACCTTTATGATTAGCTCAATTAATATGCTATGAGACTTCTGAGGCTAGGTCATCAAAGTCAGTGCAGATGGTGTTTACTCTGTCTCTCAGAATTCTTGCCCTTGGAATCCAAGTATCATTCCACGAGGAAGCCCAGGCCACGTGGAGAGACCCATGCAGACAGAAACCAAGGTTTCTAGTCCTCAGTCCCAGATGACCTCCTAACCAATAGCCAGCACCACCCAGTTGAGTAAGCCATTTTGGAAGTGGGTTTTCTAGCCCTCAGCCAAGCCACTCCCCGCAGCTGATGCAGCACGGAGCAGGTACAAGCCTTCCTTGCCAAGCCCTGCCCAAATTGCAGATTTCTGAGCTAAATGAGTGATTGCTTTTGTTTTATACCACTAGGTTGTGAAGTGGTATGTTATGTAGCAATAGATTGCCAGAACATTGCCTCAGCATTTCTTTACTCCACTGTGGTGTTAGGATGGAGTAACAGGGCATCCAATTCAATGGGAGAATGTTATTCAGAGCAGTGCTAGGATTCCTGCTGGAAATATATAGTGCATATCTTAGTCCGTTTGTGCTTTTATAACAAAATATCACAGACTGAGTAATTTATAAATAATAGACATTTATTTCTCACAGTTCTGGAGGTTGGAAAGTTCAAGATCAAGGCACCAGCAGGTTTGGTCTTTGGTAAGGGCTGCTCTATGCTTCCAAGATGGTGCTTTGTTGCTGTATCTTCCAGATGGGACAAGCACTGTGTCCTCACATGAAAGGGACAGGAAGGGTGAACTCACCACCTAAAGCTCTTTTATAAGGTGTTAATACATTCATGAGAGCAGAGCCATCATGGCCTAATCACCTCCTAAAGGCACCGTTCATTAATACTTGCATTGGGCATTAAGTTTCAACATGAACTTTGGAAGAGACACAAACATTTAAACCATAGCAGTAGGTATATTTGGTTAAGTTTGAAAAAAATGTATGTTGATGGATGTTCATTTCAGTACAATTTTTAATAGTAAAAAAGAAAAAAGAAAGAAAAGAAAAAAAGAAGGAAGTGAAAAAGGAGACAACCAAGTGATTACTAATAGGTAAAAATCAAAAAGAACGATACATCAATATATGGAATGCCATATATGGACTGAAAAGAAGATAAAGATCTAAATGTACAGATCTACATTTTAAGGGAACAAATGCAAAACAGTGTGTATAGGATGACCCCACTTGTGTGAAAATATATAACAGATACTCCATTTATATAGCTGTATAAGGAGAAAGATTTCTGGACGGAGACGCAAGAAACTTAACATTGGCACCTCTGGAGCATGGGAATGTGGAATCGGGTTAGAAAATGAGAACTTATATTTCCTTTTCTACATTCTACATATTTTTAAATTTCTGAATTTGACTATGGGTTTTATAATAAAAATGCTTTTCAAATGTATCAAAATAGTACAGATTAACTATCAAGTATCAGAACTGCTCTTTGAGTTTTCTTTAAAAAGTATTTCTTACCTGAGGGGCATTTGTGCCTATTAGATCTGCATTTATCCTCCTTGCATGATCATATTTGCACTTGACAGCTGTCACACATGGAGCCTCTGACTACAAAGTGTTTGATGACAGGCAGCCATGGATTTCATCTGGAAAAAGTAAGAGATTTGACCAAGGTCAGTTCTACCATAAGTATCTGAAAAAGCATAAATAAAAGAATAAAACAGCTTTGGCCTTTAACTTTCCCACAATAATGCTAAGGGTTCCCACAGACAACGTGATTCCTTATCTCAATTTTCAACTTGCCTAGGAAATAAAATACATTAGCATGGTAACTAGGACAACTACCCATGTTAATAAAGGGGAACAGTGTTAGGTAAGACCCCACAGTCATTTACTTTACCCAACATTCCGGGATTCTCATACCAGTTCACTGGTATGTCTTGCTTGGGCTAAGGGTAAAATTACTCTGATTTTCTAAACACATGTCACCTAAAGGTTAGGTGAGGTGGCCAGGGGACACGTAGATGGTGGAAAAAAACAGTAATAGAGAATGAAATTTGTCTCATAGTATCTTAATAGAGGTAATGAAATTAAACTGAGGTCATTAGGTTAAGCCCTTGTCCAATATGATTCATGTCCTGATAAAAGCGGAAGTGTGGACACAGACATGCACAGAGAGAAGACTATGTGAAGAGACACAGAGAAAATGCCATGTGAAGACAGAGGATTGCAGAGATGCATCTATAGACCAAGGGATGCCAAAGATGCTGGCAAATCAGGTGAATCTAGGAAGAGGCAAGGAAGGATCCCCCTGCAGATTTCAGAGGGAGTATGGCCTTGCAACACTGTGGTCTCTGACTGCCAGCCTACAGAACTGTGAGATAATGTATTCCTGCTGCTTCAAGCCACTCTGTGGTACTTTGTTATAGAAGCCCTAGACACTGATACAGGGAATCAAGAAGGCTCTGTCTGGGCTCTGGGCTGCCCATTCCTATTTCAAATACAGTGTCCCTGATTTAATGCTTCTGCTTAAGGTTTTGCTTGAAAAGCGGGGTTTCATTGGTAAAAAGAAAATGAAAACAACAGATATAGAGCTTCGAGAGTGTGTTAGTTGGATGCTTTTTGTTGCAAATAACCAAAAGCCTAGGTCAAATGGCTTAAATAGCCAAGATTTATGGTTCCTGTAAGTACAAAAGTCTAGAGGTGATGTGAAGGTTCCTGCGCAATTTGATAGAGGATTTTATCAAGGTTCTGACTCCATTTCTCTGCAGTTTTCTGTAGATTTCCCATGTATTGGTTTCCTCCTTGGTCCGGCTCTTCCTATGGTAGCAAAGTGCCTGCCATAGTTCCAAGCTTCACTTCACAGTACACTATCCAGAGTAAGGAAAAACAGCTTTGACCTGTTATTCCCAGCCAAGGCCTTGAAGTTTTCACTGATTGGGCTGTTCCTGACCCAATCTCTGCAGGCACTGATCAGTTTAGGCCTGGGTTATGGACCAACTGTGGCAGGAGGGAAGGATTTGCCCTAATTGGCTTAGTCCATTCTTCTCATTAGTTTTACCTACATAACAAAACATTTCAAAATTTAGTGACTCAAGGCATAGCAATTTATTTGCTTATGATTGTGTGGATCACTATAACGTGGTGTTGGCTGGGCTCACTCATGCATTTAGGCTGACTTGGCAAGTCAGCAGTGGGCTGGCTTGTCCCAGATGGTGTCAACCACATGTCTGCTATTGGTATGGGGTGCTTTGGTTCTCTTCTCTGTGTTCTCTCCAGCAAGCCAGCTTGAGTTTGTTCACATGAGCAAGCATTCCATAAGGGTGAGAACGGAAGCTGTAAGGCCTCTTGACATCTAAACTTGAGACTTATGTGACATGATTTCTGCCACCTTATATATTGGTCAGAGCAAGTCCCAATATCTTGATGGACAGAGCTATAAACATTTGTGATTATTTAAAATCCATCATACCTACCCTTATAACTGGGAGACGGGTAACCAATTTCACCCAAACCACATAGCTCCCTAACAGGATGGACATTATGGAGAATGCTGGCTAGAGGCTAGAGAGGAGGCTGAAATCAGGTTGTGGCAATAATACCTCAATAAAGCTGGGAAAAATGGGGGGGGAAGAAATTAGGTTGTAGGGGGCTTTGATGACAGGCTAAGTACACTTGAGTCTCCGGGCTCATGGTCCTTACTCTTTTTTCTATGACAACGTTGTTGATGAATATGATGCAGCCCAATTAGTAAACACAATTTAAAAGTAATTCACCATGGCTGTGATTCTCAACCTGGGGGTGAGGAGTGTTTCCTACGTCAGCTGCATCAGACCCTCCATCCACTTAGGGGTTGGACCTGCCTTGTTTGTACTCAGTGCTAGGCAATGGGGAGCGGCTGATGTCTTGTTCCTAAGTTCAAGGGAGATTTTTTGCTCTGAGATTGAGTCTTAAGGTGCTCCTGTGACAGCTCTGAGTTATGCTTATACACACCTGCCTTCATTTCCCCTGGTGTGCACATATGCTGCTAGTTTAGGACTTTCCAGATTCCAGCAGCACACATTCCCATAAGCAATGTTTCTTCCTGAAGGCCAAATCTTTGGGACCCAGTCCATTCTTGGGTACTCACACACCATTCTCATTGCCATGGCTTTATCCTGCTTTCTAGCTTTGACAAGGACAGCCCCAGTCAATCCAATGTATTTTTGGACCTCAATCAGATGAATGGCCATGGTTAATTCTCTTTCTTCTCAGAAGTCTCCTCCATACATCCTCCACCTGACATAGTCTCCAATGCTCAAATGAACATGAACGTGAACATATTGGGTAAGGGGAGGTGATATCTCTGTGGCATTTGAGCTGCAGATACAGTGTCCTGCCTTGTGTATATAATCACCTCTGCTGCTGGGCCGTGCACAACTTGTAAAAGAAACGTGGGCTTCACCTTGTTTATAGTGAACATAAATAAATATATTTATTAAATAAGTAAATTAATAAATAACACCGCACAGCATCTCTTTAGATGGAAAAGCTTAGTGACATAGAAAATATTCCCTGGTGGACAAATCCTTTCCTCTGCACTCAGGGTCCTGGATCCCAGGAAGGCACTGGTATAAGTGGCTATTGGGCACCCTAATCTTGGATCCTCCCCATACACTGGTGGAGGATACCGGAGCCAAGAGGAAGAGTTTAGAACAGTGAGAACCTCTCCCTTAAGGTAGGAATAAGGCTCTGAGGAATCCTTTGGCACCCTGAGGCAGAGCAGGGGTGAGGGTGGGGGGCGTGGGATGGAGGGATGGTGAGGAGGAAGACGGTTGCAGGAGTGATCAGGGAAAAGGGAGACGATGCTCCATTGTCTCCGCTGGGGCCCTCCCTAATTGAAAATCTCACCACGGAACCTGCAGCCTTATTTCTGCAGAACTCCTGGCTGTGCTTTCCCCTTGAGGAGTGGCTAGTTTACAAGAAGGACTTGAAGCCTTAAGTGTCTCTGACTTAATTCAGTGGCTGCTGCTCCATTTGGACAGCTCATTTCTGCTCCTACATGCCATTAGAGGCGGCCCTTGCTCACTTCCATTTGGCTAATGGGGATGGGCGCTGGAGGAAACGGAGGCTATTTACAGTAAATTATTCAATTAGAATCAGGAGCAAGGGCAGTTTCTGCCATTGCCTGACAGGCCAATCCCAGGGCTGCTGCAGATCACCAGGATTGTTTAATCTAGAGACCATTAGGACTGTCAACAAGGGTGGTGTGACAAGTAGTTGAGGGGTGTGGCTTGACAGCAGCTTCAGCAGCAGCCCTAGGACCTGGAGAAAGTACCTGGAAAGGGGGTGATGGAGAATAAGGAGGGAGAGGTGGGGCAAGGCAGCTCTGGCTAGACTTCACGCCTGCTCCTCTGGGACTTCTAAACTTTTGGTTCTTACCCTTGAATGCACATTGGAGTCTCCCAGGAGCTTTACAAAATGCTGATACCTGGGTTCCACCCCTTGCCTTGAGTGGGTCTGGTTTGTGGCTTGGGAATCAGGGTTACGAAGCTTCTCAGGTAAGGAAGCTGAAAGGGAAGGGAGAGATTTGATTATTTCAGAGTAGAAAGCTGGAAGGACCCCTACAGAACATAGCTTCTCAAGGTGAAGAAACAGGCCAAGAGGGAAAGGTCATCTGGGTTAGTGACAAAGAGAGGACCAGAACCTCTTGAGTTCCCAGGGTGATTAATTTTCCCATTTACAGTTCTTCTTTCACTTACTTACTAGTCATGTGGCCTTTGTCAAGTCTCAGTTTCCTCACCTGTAAAATGGGCATTATCACCTATTCTTCATCCATTCATACATTGTTGGACAGTTAGGTTGATTCCGTTATCTTGGTTATTGTAAATAGGCAATAAACATGAGTGTGCATATATCACTTTTAGGTCATTAAATATGAAATGTCCGATTTCGAATCATAAGTTTAGTTTATTATATCTCAAGCAAGAAGCAGTACAATTTATCAAAGTATGCACCTAAACTATTGACACGGTTTTGCCATCTCTTTTTTTGACAGAGTCTCACTCTGTTGCCTGGGCTAGAGTGCCGTGGCATCAGCCTAGCTCACAGCAACCTCAAACTCCTGGTCTCAAGCAATCCTTCTGCCTCAGCCTTCTGAGTAGCTGGGACTACAGGCATGTGCCACTATGCCTAGCTAATTTTTTCTATATGTATTTTCAGTTGTCCAGCTAATTTGTTTCTATTTTTTTAAATAGAGACGGGGTCTCGCTCTTGCACAGACCTCAAACTCCTGAGCTCGGAGGACCCACCTGCCTCAGCCTCGCAGAGAGCTAGGATTACAGGCATGAGCCTCCAGGCCTGGCCCAGTTTTGCCATCTTAAAGGTAGTTTTCTGATGCCCTTGGCGAAGAAGGCTGGAAAGTGAGTGGCCATGGAATTGCAAATGACATTGTCCACAGCTTCTTGAGAATTGAATATTTTTCCCTGTGAAAAGTGGTCCAAAGCCTGGAAGAAGTGGTAGTCAGTTGGTGCAAGGTCTGGCGAATACAATGGATAACAGTTTTCAGGTCCAGCCTCTGTAGTTTGAGCAGCGTTATTTGTGGGACATGTGGTCAAGCATTGTCTTGTAAGAAGATTGGCCTGTCTCTGTTGACCAATCTTGGCTGCTTAATTGCAAGCATACTCACCATTTTGTCCAGTTGGTTGCAGTAGACATCTGCTGTAATCAATTGACCAGGTTTCATGAAGCTGTAGGGGATAATGCCAGCAGTGGGCCACCAGACAGACACCATTAGCTTTTTTTGATGAATATTCAGTTTTGGACTGTGTTTTGGCACTTCATCTTTGTCCAACCATTGTGCCAAACACTTGCGATTGTCAAAAAGAATCTGTTTTTCATCACACATAACAATATGGTGTAGAAATGGTCTACAAATGGTTCTATAGATTTGGTCTCTGTCCTACTTTTCTAGAAAGCACCTCCCTTAAACTTCTAAAAATGATGGCCATGCCCCTGAAAAACTACAATCCCAACTGTCATGCACCCTTGTACAAACATGCCTTGTGGATGCACTTTACTTTGCTTTCATCATTAATCATTCCAAAAGGAATTCCAATTGTTGATCCAAATGACAAAGATAGTCCCTTATAGACCCTGTAATTCTTTCCTTCCTTCCTTCCTTCCCTACTGGAGAAGACTTCAGAAATATCATTGTTATAATCTGGAGTCCTTCACAGAGCAGGGATTATCTGTAAATGATGTGTTTTGTGTTGAATTAAACTATAGGGATCTCATCAACATACCTTGGAAGTTACTATGTGAAGTTCAGTGTTGCTCCGTCCGTTGCTTAGCTTCCGTGTCCAGAGCACCTTGAAAACAGGGCTAAAGGGGAAACTAATGGGCCCATGTAGTTGACCTTTCATTTACCAGGACAGGAACAGGTATTGGTTGCCTTGAGCTCAAGAGTAGAACTACTTCTTTTAATCCCTTTGTCCCTCTAATAATGAGACACAAGATGTAGGGGGAAATGCAAACTGGGATGGCCAGAGGTGGAAGCCAAGAAGCCCACTGGAGACTGTCCAGGCAGCAGCCACAGAGGCCAGGTCTGTATACAGTTGGCAGCAAAGAAGTGTGGGATCAGGTAGCAACCATGAGCATGGACTTCCCAGGCCAGACAGAAATGAAGAAAATGGAAAGGGAAGAGAAGGGAGGGTAAGGAAAAAGACTTTTTGTCTTGGGCAAGCTGCTTCCAGGCCGGAACTAGCAATTAGGCTAGGACTGGTGCCCAAGGCAGCCATGGGATGAGCCTGCACAGAACTCAGTGGCCCCAGCTATGAAGGTCAGAAGTCAGAGCTCATGGGGACTCATGGTACATCCTTTGCACACCAGCCAGGGTTACAGATTCTGGTCTGCTCCATCCTACAGAGTAGTACTTGTCCCAGCAGAAGACTACCAAGGAGGTCTCTCATTCTGACCCAGGATGACCAGACCCTCCAGTAATTAAGCATCTATACTCTGGGTCCTCATCTTCCCCAGGCAAGTGTTTGGGAAACAGAGGGGTCAGGTTGAATTGCAGGTCCTGTCAAGGTAGCTTTGGGAGAAGCTCTTCAGCTTCTGGATACCTCCTGAAATGGCTATGGGGCCATTAGTAGTGTCTTGGCTTGAAAGGTTGAATGGCATGGTTGGATGTCTTTGCTGCCAATATCCAAGGTCTCCACACAGTGTTCACAGCCTTGACAATGTTAGCATCTTCTTCTACTAGCATCTTCATCTTCCAGAAACTTCAGCATCCCATATTATGAGGGAAGAGTGTTAGAACTGAAAACCATCTGCTTTCAGACAGGAAAGCACTAACAAACTAGCAGCCTCAGGACAGGGGAGCGGGGCCAGATGTATCCAGCTGAGGATACAAGTCCTGGGTCTCTATACACCCACTCGAGTGTAGTCTGCTGTCAGGAAAATGTTCTTCTGTGGCTTGTCTTTTGGTAATAATAGGGAATGTTACCTTGTGCAGGTCACTCTCCCTCTCTGAGCCTCTGTCTTCTCACTTGCTAAATGGGGCATTGAAACTAGACCAGCTCAAGAGCTCTTGCAGCTCTAACACTCTGAGAGCCAGTCTCTCTGTTCTCTGCCCGTCCTGGACCCTGCTTCTGGCTCCCTTGAGTCCCCAGCCATTCCTGAGCCTCTTTTCTCACTGTGACCCAGAGATGGCTCATCTTTTCTGTATCTCTCTTGTTTGACCATTAACCATCTGCCCCTAGCTATTAGCCAAGGTGTTCATTATACTTTGCATAGCTCTTAATAGTTTCTGGAGCTGTTTCAGTGAGGTTCTTTCATTAATCCTCAAAAAGAAACTTGACCTGCAAGAACCCCACACAACTCAGTCCCCAGGGGGCCTGCTTTGGTCACTGAACCTTAGGGCTATCTCTTTTGGATCAAGGCTTCCTCTTTATTATCCTGACATGTCTATGTGAGCTAAACACTTTCAAATGAAAACTTACTTCCACAGTGACCTTTAGAAATTATAATGCTTTTTAAATAGGAATTTATTAAATCTCTTCCTCCAATATTAAAAGCTATAAACCAATTTATGTCTGCTGGTTTGGGGCTTCACAAATATAGAAAGCCAACTGCATTGATGTGACTCTCCCTTAGTTGCTCAAAAGGCAAATGTCCAGGCTGGCCCAGCTTGAAGTGTGAGATGTCTTGAATCATTCTTCTTTGGAAGTCTCTGAGTGATCACTGGCCACGGCCCTCCCCCATCTCTAAAACCAGGAGCTTCCAGGGAGACAGTAGTGAATGAGAAGTCAGCTTCTCACAATTTTTAATCAAGGATGGAGATGGACTATTGAAGAACAGGTCCCCAGAGTGTTGGTAGCTGGCCTAAGAAACTGAATTTTAGAGCTGGAGAAGAAAAGTTGGCTTCTAGGCAAGGCCCTGAACATGATCTCAATAAGGAAAAGGGAGACGGGGAATTTTCCTGGAAGCAGGGGAAACCCAGGGACATGTTTTCTTCAGGTTGCTGGGCAAGTTCCTGTATTAGGGTTCTCTGGAGAAACAGAACCAATAGGATATGTAGGAATATATAGAAGGAGATTTATTATGAGGGACTGGCTCATGTGATTATAAGGCTGAGAAGTCTCATGGGCCTCCCTCATCTGCAAACTGGAGGCCCAGGTGCAAGTTGGAGGCCCAGTGAGCTCGTGGTATAAATCCAAGTCCAAGCCCAAAGTCCCAAGAACTGGGAGCTGATGATGTAAGACCTGGTCTGAGGCTGAAAGCTGGGGAAACAGGAGAACTGGCATCCAAGGGCAGGAGAAGGTGAATGTCCCAGCTCAAGCAGACAGAGGGAATTCACCCTTCCTTGATGTTTTGTTCTATTCAGGGCCTCAACCGATTGGTGATACCCACCCCCATTGGTGAGGGTGAACATTTGTTACTCAGTCTACCCATTCAAAAGCATTTGTGACCCAGGTGTAGTTTCTGGCTCCTGTCATCCCAGGAGAGTAGGTGAGGCCGGAGAGTGGTTTGAGTTCAGGAGTTTGAGGCTGTAGTGAGCTATGATTGCGCCACTGCACTCCAGCATGGGTGACAGAGTGAGACTCTGTCTCTATAAAGCAAGCAAACAAACAAATGCTAATCTGTTTCAGAAATGCTCTCACAGACACATCCAGAAATAATGTTTTTCCAGCTCTCTGGACATCCCTTAGTCCAGTCAAACTGACATAAAATGAACCATCACAGTGCCCAAGGAAATATGATTTAAAGCCTATCAGGCAGACCAACTGCTTCCAAGTATCTCTCAGCTTTCCCTGATGCTATCTACCATTAGGGCTTTGTTCCTTTGAATTCCTTGCCAGAGACCTAAACTATGTCAGGCCTATATAATCCTTGTGCTGAAATTACAAAGTGAAATAAGACATAGCTCTTGACCTCATGGAAATTCTGGCTTACTCTGGAGCTTGATAGGACTGATTGGCTGAGGAGTTAAATGATACTAAGCATAGGATGTCCCCCAGGACTCTAACTCAGGAACTGGGTGGGTGCTCTGGACTACTCATACTAGTTGCTTTCATACATGTTACAAGGGTGTGTCCCAGCTTCTTTCAAAAACTGACCCCTCTCGGCTCTGGGCCTCTCCTGTCTCACCCTCTCGTTTTTCCCTCTTGCGTCACTTTGCCCCTCTACCCGGGATCGTTCCCATCAGCACACAACATACCTGTTGTCCACCATCTATAAGCTCTCCTTGACTTCTCACCTTACTGCTGCTGTTTTTCAGAAACGTCTGTGTTGCTTTTTCCTCACCTTCCATTCTCTCTCCAGATGACTTCAATCAGGCCAGTGAACTAGACCTTGAAACTAATGGTTTCCCTGTTGCCTAATCCACGGGTCACATTTCTGGACTCATCTCACTTGATATCTCTAGCATTTTTGACATAGCTGATCATTCTTCTTCATTCAAACTTTTCTTGCTTTTGATGACCCCATTTTCACCTCATTTTCCTCCCACTTTACTGGACACTTTTTCTTAATTTCCTTTCCTGGCCCAATTCTCTTCTAGATCTCTAAATTTTAGAGAACCTCGGGGCTCCACCCCAGACCCTCTCTTCCTCTCTACCCTCTTTCTCTGAGAGACCCTCTCTGCGTCCATGGCTTGAAATATGCTGAGGACTCCTAAATTTTGTTACTCTCTGAGCTCCAGACTGGTAATTAAATTGCTTATTTGACATCTCCACTTAACACTTAGCATGACAAAAACAGAAATGTCGATTTCTACTCCCGTGGGTAAATAGTTAACAAAACTCTTTTCCCTTCTGCATAAGAACCTGACTTTTGAATTCTATCTCTTTTCTGATAACCTGAAGAGGGTAAGAATGTCAACTATGTTACTAGGCATCAGTGCTTAGAGTAAAAATGACCCCTGATAGCTAATCTAAACCTGGAGTGGGAGGAAGTATAAGTGAACCATAAATGCCTGTCAGGAGAGCATGCTTTGGATCTTCCCTGAGTGTGGTAATTCTAGTAATTGCTATGAATCTTCCTGGGAGACTGGAAGCTATGTCTTTGGGGTTGTTATAGAGATACTGGGTTAGGCAACGAGGCTATTAAGCTAGGGAAGCCCCTGCATCTGAGTGATGTAAATTCAAAATCCTTGTATCTGGGCTGCCACCTAGTAAGAAGATGGTTTCTGGGCAACTGAATGAAATGAAGCTGTTGGACAGCTTCAGGGACCCTAACAGAAGAGGAACCCTTTTTTTTTTTTTTTTTGAGACAGAGTCTCACTTTGTTGCCCCGGCGAGAGTGCCATGGCAACAGCCTCATTCACAGCAACCTCAAACTCCTGGGCTCAAGCGATCCTCCTGCCTCAGCCTCCTGAGTAGCTGGGACTACAGGCATGCACCACCATGCCTGGCTAATTTTTTCTATATATTTTTAGTTGTCCAGCTAATTTATTTCTATTTTTAGTACAGACGGGGTCTGGTGCTCTTGCTCAGGCTGGTCTTGAACTCCTGAGCTCAAACGATCCCCCCCACACCTTGGCCTCCCAGAGTGCCAGGATTACAGGCATGAGCCCCTGCACCAAGCCATAACTAACTTTTGTTCATATTTGTCTTGTATATCTTTCACTGCCCTTTTATTTTAATCCATTTTGAATCCTTTTGTTCTAAAAGTTTCTTTTGTGGAATAAACATTGCTGGATCACTAAAAAATACAATCTGATATTCTTGGTCTTTTCACTGGCGACTTTAACTAACTTAAAATTATTTTAAAGCTATATAAGTATTTATCACTGCCTTCATTTTTCACGTGGTGCATTCACTATACACTTTTGGGGTCTTCTTTCCTACTTTGCATTGAATAGACCAGATTCTCTTTGGCTAATTTAAAAGTGTTTCATTGTTTTTTATTGTTACGGTGGCTTTCTTAACATAAAAAAGCCACACACCTATGTTCATTTATTCCTATTAAATATGAGTATAACAGACATCCATATATACCAACTACCCAGGTTAGAAAATAAAACCTTAGGAAATAAAACCTTGGTAGAATCTGCCTGTATGTCCTTCTTCATGACACTTCCTTCCCATCCCCTTAAAGTTAATCACTCTTTTGAATGTGATCCTTATAATCTCTATACATGACTTTATATTTTTACTATATACATGTATCCTTAAATTATGTATGGTATTGTTATGCATGCTTTAAACTCAAAACAAATGGTATCATCTGGTATGCATCCTTTGCAACTTTCTTTATTTTGCACTCAATATTATGTGTGAGATTTATTTAAAGTCGATACATATATTTATATTCATTGCTGTGTAATATATTATGCATACCCATTATATGAATAAACCACAATTAATTTATCTAACGTGTATATTATTCAGTTTCAGCCACAGAAGGCTGGAACAGAGACAAAACAAACATCCTTTAAGATGGTTTTACAAAGGCAAAGTGGAAATGAGCACCAAAATAAATTTGTAAAAAGAAACAAGTAAATTTGACAAATTGGACATTCAGCAGATTGACCTAGACCCCAGTAAGAGGAAAAAGAAGCTGTGGTAGCAAAAAAAATTCCATCTACTAATGCCCCCTCTATTAGTCTGCTCAGGGTGCCATAACAAAATACTACAGGCTGAGTGGCTTCAATAACAGAAATTAATTTTCTCACAGTTCTGGAGACTGGAAGTTCAAAATCAAGGTGCCAACAAGATTGGTGTCTAGTGTGGCTTCTCTTCCTGTCTTGCAGGTGGCTGCCTTCTCACTGTGTCCTCACCTGGCCTCTTCTCTGTTTGCATGCACATGGAGAGTGAGAGCAGGTGCTCTTGTGTCTCTTTCTTAAAAGAACACCAGTCCTATGAGACTAGGGCCCTACCCTTATGACCTCTTTTACCTCCCTAAGGGCCCTATCTCCAAATACAGTCATATTGAAAGTTAAGGCTTCAACATGTAAATGTTGAGAGGATATAATTCAATCCATAACATGCCCAAATAGTATGAATCACTTAACCATAGCTACAACGACACTACATGTAAGCCACTTCAATTTCAGTGGCTTACGATAATGAATATTTATTTTTCTTGCTCATGGGTTTTGTGGGTTAGTTTGGATGAGATTGATCTTAGCTAATGTTAGTTGGGCATGGATCCAGGTAAGGCCTTGGGAGGTAATTAGGATTAGATGAGTTCATCAGGGTGGAGCTTCCATGACAGGACTGATGACTATAAGAAGAGGAAGAGAGAACAGAGCTGACACACATGCTCTTGCCTTCTCACCATGTGATGTGCTCAGCCATGTTATGATGTAGCAATAAGGCCCTCAACAGATCCCAGTACCACGCTCTTGGATTTCCCAGTCCCCAGAACTATAAGAAATACATTTCTTTTCCTTATAAATTACCCAGTCTGTGGTATTTTGTAATATGTACTGAGGCAGACACCTGGGGCATATTCTTTTCATGACAGTGGCAGAAGCACAAGAGCCTCAAACCCAACCACATAAACACATTTCAAGCCTCCACTTGCACCATGTCTATCAATGTCCCATTAGCCAAAACATGGCTGGCCAAGAGTCAAGGAGTGGAGAAGTCAACTGTACCCACTCTTAAAGCCATGGCGCTGGTGAAAGTATATAACACTGCTATAGTATAGTGAAGCATTGGGAGCAATGATTCAATCAGCCACAGCATATATACTGAGGCTCTGATTGTTTAGGATGAGCCTTATTTAGCACCAAAAGACATAATTTTTCTGCGATGGCCTATTGAGCAGTAATGAGTGATGCTGCAGCCACACCAAAAGTCATGGTTTCTCAATGTTGTGCTTTGAATTCCTTATGAACTTCTTAGATCTATTCTTAGATTCTTGATCCAGTGAACACTATGCTTTGTTTGAGGGTTAAAATTAATCACACTCTTTCACTCTATGAGTTCTGGGTTATTTTAGAAATATACACAGAGTCCTGGTATAAATTCCATTCAGTATTAGCTTTATTATTGGTGAAGCTTCCCTGCATCTAAGACTAAAACTGTCTTCCTGCTATTTCCCCTCCTAATTTGAACTTACCTACTTCACGATAGCTGTCACATCTAGAGAGTACCCTGCCGTCCGCTTTGTTTATTGAGTGGGAAAAGGAGGAAGAAGAGGTGGTCACAATGAATCAAGTGGAGGAGAGAGGTGGGATTAGAAGTGTGTCCAAGCCGAAGAAATAGAGTGAAAGACTTGAATTATTGAGAAACTAGTAGCCATTGAAGTCTTCAGGCAGTTGAGGGATTCACTATCCAGGTGCTGTAACTGCTGAAGATTAAGGCCCTTGGACAATTTAGCTTAAAGAAATCAGGGCAAGAGGGAACCTGAGAGGTGACCACAAACATAAAGGGAGGAAGACAACATCATTAATTCACTCATTCATTCAATGAATATTTATTGAGTGCTACCTTGTGCCAGGCACACTGTTCTGCATGTTGGGGATATGGCAATTAACAAAGTAGCCCTATCCCTGCCTATGTGATCCTTGCATTTATGGCTGCAAAGGGTACAAACAGCAAACAAATAAGCAAAATATATAGGATGGTAGAAGGTAAGAAGTAAGCAATAATAAGAAGAAAATTAACAAAGAAGAGGGCTAGGGTATGTTGGTGGGATGCAATTATGCAAAGGCGGCCAGGCTATCTTCACATTTGGGTAAAGATCAAGAGGAGATGGGGCCATAGGATGAGTGTTCTTCACAGAGGTACCAGCACATGCAAAGATTCTCAGTGGCTGAATGTGGGAGACAGAAGTTGAGGAATAGCACACAGGCCAGTGCATGGGAGCATGAGGAGTAGATGAGTCCAGGCAGGTAACAAGGATGGTGGTGAGAAGAGAGGAAGGGAAGATCAACTTGGACCTTGTATGCCACTGCAATGCCTCAGGTGTTTGCTCAGTGAGACAGGGAGTCATTGGAGTGTTTTGAACATTGGACAGATGTGGTCTGATCTATTTAATACCTTTTACAGTGATGGCGGAGCTATTGTGTTGAGTAGAGATTGAAGGGGAGAAAGGGACATACTTCTATGTGATCCTGAGAAAATAATTAGAGCCAAAGAGTAGAACAGGCTGACTTTTCTAAACAACTATCTAACTAACTAATTAACCTAATTAAATGACTGCCCACCAGTGAACCTGGCTTCCCAGTCACTTGGGAGTTGTACTCAGCAGCTTGTCACTGGCGGTCTCAGAGGATGCTGGGGATGTTGCTGCTGGGAAATTCCTAAATTGAAAAGGGCATCAGACCATCTGACATTCCAGCTTCCTTCCAATACTGAGGGTCTATGATTCCACAGCATGTGTTATCTCCATCTCCTCCAGCTAGAATGTAAGCTTGAGTGCAGGGAGTTTTGTCCATTCTGTTCAGTTCATTGCTCTATTCCCAGTGCCTAGAATAGGGCCTAGCATATAGCAGGCACTCAGTAAGTATGAATGTTTGTTAAGTGTATGAATGTCTCTGGTAAAGTTATTGGTGGATCTTGAGCAAGAGAACTCCCTGCCCCTCACAGAATGCACCAGTTGGATTGGATGGCAGGAATGACCTTCTAGGTTGGCTAGTCTGTGATTCCCATTTTAAACTCAGAGCCATCATTTCTAAAGCGCTTTGCAGGCCAAGGGGGTACAGGGAGGGGCTCTCATGGGGATGACAGGCAGGGATGGGGAAAGGGCAAACCTAAGTGCAGGAGAAGTGCACGGATAACCTCTGGAGCTGGGGACCAGGGTACTCTGAAAATAAATGTGAATTGTCTTCTTTGACACTCACAAAGCTCTAACTTCAATGAGGGATGTTTCACTAGAGACAGAGGGTATAAAACACTGAGGATCAATCCCAAGTGTGTTGCCTTTGCTTCACATGTGTTAGCCTGGTCAGAAAAGTGCTTATGGGCCCCTGAAGCTCTCCTGGGAAAAACAGTAAAGCAGCAGCAGAGATTCCATTTAAGGGTATTGAAAATACATTTTTAATTTTGATGAAGTTCACAAACACCAACATTGACATTTCTTCAAACAAATAGTTCCATCAAGGCACAGCATTACCATATGTCCCCAGACACCCAAGAGGCAGTGATTTCATGTCCCCCTGAGGTTTAACAGAGCTGCAATGTTAACAGGATGGCTGATAGGACCCAGAGTTTCTACCAGATAAGCCATGAGACATGCTGTTAATTTATTGAATATAGAATCAAATATGGAAAAGATATACAACAGGTAACTGGAATGGGCTTATTCTGCGTTAAGCTTTATTTCCTTGCAAACAAAGAAGATAGTTTTCAATATCAAGAAGGATGCAAATATGTATGTCTTCCATGGAGCCTCTCCTACGAATTGCTTTCATTATACATTAAAAGATGTAGAGTTTGCCCTCATTGCAACCTAGGAGGAAAAGAAAACAACAGTTAGAGTTTAGTTACTGATTAATTGTCAGACTCTTAATATCTATTATCTCATTTGCTCTTTATATTAATACTAGGAGGTGGGTACTTTTGTAGCTCTCAATGTACCGATGGAAACTGAGGCTCAGAGAGAGTTAAGGGACTGGTCCATATTCATACAGCTAGTAGAGGGAAAACAGTTTTTTTTTTTTTTTTGTTGAGACAGAGTCTCACTTTGTTGCCCAGGCTAGAGTGAGTGCCGTGGCGTCAGCTTAGCTCACAGCAACCTCAAACTCCTGGGCTTAAGCGATCCTACTGCCTCAGCCTCCCGAGTAGCTGGGACTACAGGCATGCGCCACTATGCCCGGCTAATTTTTTCTATATAGATTTTTAGGTGTCCATATAATGTCTTTCTATTTTTAGTAGAGACGGGGTCTCGCTCAGGCTGGTCTCGAACTCCTGACCTTGAGCAATCCACCCGCCTCGGCCTCCCAGAGTGCTAGGATTACAGGCGTGAGCCACCGCGCCCGGCCCGGAAAACAGTTTTTGAACTCAAGTCTATGGTCTTAATTCAAGGGTACACGACATATACTTTAAAAGGATACTCTCATTATCTTTCAAATTCAAGTGCTAGAATAATCACACTTACAATGGTAAAGAATAGTGTTTCAAATAAATAGGATCTATGTTTCCTGGTCTAATGATCTCAGTGTTACAAGGAGAGACTGGAAAACAGAGAGAAGATGAATCCAAATTCTAGGGCTCCAGCTATTGGATCTCAGTGTCCTCTCTCCAGATACTGGTGTGGGTAGTTTCCCCTGTGGATTTTTCTCACACATCTGGGCCTAAAAAGGCTCAGAGCATAAACTACAGCCATGTAATACCATGTTGTCTGTGCTCCCATCCCATAGTACAAGGGTGGTCACCTTCTTTGAGGCATTAAGCTCCTCAAGCCTGAAGGTCCCTGCGACGCCGGCCAAAGGCTTTGGAACCCACATTGGTGGGCACAAAGTTGTTCTTCACCAGAACCCCTGATCTGCTCAGCAAGCCTGCCAGCCGATGAGTCACGCAGGTGGCAGTGTTGCAGGCTCTCTTCTGGGTGGAGATGCTGATTTTCATGATGAAGAAATATAGAATATCTGTGAGTGAGAGGCTGGGGGAGGAACCTGCCCCATGGGACCATCATGGTAATGTTGCTGCTCTGAGAGGTACCAAATAACCTTAAGTGTTTCTGCCAAACACAATTATCCAAGCAGAAAATCACAAGGCCATTAGGGAAAATGCCATGCTCACTCTCCATAGACATTCCCAGGGGCATCACAGAACCCAAAGGTGACTCTGGGTGACTGGCCATTGAAGAAAGAGCTGTAATGTCCAATATTTCCTGTATAAATAGACTAAAAATTAGCAAAGATTTTTTAGACAAGAGTGAATTATGGCACCATGCCCAACCCCATTCACAAGAACTGTGGAAGCCATACCCCAGTCACCGACACCAAATACCCCCTCTTAGGAAAATAAAAGTTCCCCAGTCTTACCTGGAAGAGGAGCAGAGTGGAGTTTGCAGCATCTAGTCCCAGAGGTGCTTACCTGATTGTTAGCACCCCTGTTCTTGCTGCTTGAGCTTGGTCACAGGGACCATCCACAGTATACCCTGTGTCCTGCTACCCTGGGGTTAAGGCTACTTCTAAGTACAGGTCTAGACACCATGAAGCCTGGGTCATGGGCCAGATCAATGACCACCACACGTTGGGTCTTTTTAGAAAAATACCTTTATTCTCCAAATGAATAGCCTATTCAGAAGCAGGATGAAGAAGCTCTGCTATGAAATCCTTGGGGGAATCTGGGCTGCCCTTGCTCCCTCATCTCTTCCTGGATTATTCTCTCCCAGCCTGTGAGTCCTGCTCTTTCTCTTCCCACCTCAGGTTCTAGACATCCTCTACCATAAGGAAAGCCATTGGTACCAGCCCGAAGAGAGCCAGAGAGCAACCACATGCATCAAGTTACAGGAAGGAAGCCAGGAAGGAAATCAGAAAGGAGGGGGAGGAGTTTAGTTGGCCTGCTGGTGTATGCCAACATGAGGGCGGTGGTCTCTCTCCACGTCGATGGCCATATCCCTTCTCTTGCCAGGTGCTCCAGCTCCAGTTGCAGTTTGGGGAAATGTGTGAAACTTGTTGAGGTCCTGCGTGTACATGCCCAGCATGCAAGTACTCAGATTACTGCACCTCTTAGATCTGGTGCTGTCCACGCTGCAGGGAAAAGACATGCCAGACATTACCATGCACCAGGGGCCACCTTGTGGACTGTCACTCAGAGGAATGGACCAGGACAGGGGGCAGCTCACACATCCTCCATCAGGAGAGCTCAGAGGTGCAATGGGCCAGGGCAGTGTGGGGAAGGGCTGGGTGTGGAAGGGTGACCTTTCCTGGCATTCCACATGCTGTTCAGTCCTCCATGCTTGGCAGAGGGGTTTTCAGGGTGGATGAAGGTGTACCACATGCCTCTGCCCAGGCAGGGCTGGGGCCAGGCTGGTCTCTGCTCAGGCTCAGGGAGTACACGGAAGGTGGGCTGGGGAAGGGTGTCCTCTCTGGCGGGGTGACAACATGCACATCTCCATGGATGTAGCACATCCAGAGACCCAGACCTACCTCCGACACTGCTCTACTTGTCCCCACCCCCTGCAAGGGCTTCACCTTCACCTTGCAAATGTGACATGAAAGCTCCTTGCAGGTGTGAAAGAATGTCATCTGCAGATTAACAAAGCCAAGTTTCTAAAATCTTCTGAGATACACCAGGCCTACCCACTTCATCCTTACCAGTCTTAACTCATCTGAAGCTGAGAGGTCTCCCCAGTACTGCAAGGGCAATTCCTGCAGTGAGCCATTCCACATCTCCCCATTTCATTTCCTAAGAGCTTTCAGAAATGCAGTTTTTTAATGTGTCTAATCACAGTCCTTCCAGCTGTACCAGGACCTCTGACTCCCTTGGAGCCTGAGAACGGCTGGGCCCCAGGTCCTGGTGGACAAACAAAGCCTGCTGGACCCTGGCCAGCGTGTTCTCTCCTACCTGGGCTAGGCCTTCCTGAGTGTGAGGAGGAGAGAAGGCCCTGTGCTGGGTGGTCTGGGGAGCCTTACCTGGAGCCCTCTGTCTCCAGCTCCTGCTCCAGCTCACCAGCCTTCATCTGCACGTAGTCCTGCACCAGTGCAGCCAGCAGGTGGCGCGCGTGCTCCTCACTGAGCTCATCCTGGTCTGGGATGCTCTCCAGGGTGGATCTGGTTGGGGGAAGCAAACCCAATATAGGCTGTTAGCTCCTGCCTACACCCTCCCTGGAACATGCAGCCAGGCTTCCAGGTCCTTGCCTCCTCCTCTGAGGAGATGGTCAACCCAACTCCCAGTGACAAGGCAGGGGTCAGTGTCCTCACCAGCAGCCAGGCACTGGTGTGGTCTCCAAGATGTGGTGTGCTGGAGCCAGTTTGTAACAGGCTCATGAAAGTTGATGGCTAAATTTTCAGGAATTTTACAAGCTGAATGTTAAGTGAAACCATTATTAAGAATTAAATGATGAAATTCTGAAAATAGTTTCATTTTAATAAATTTGTGTGTCAGAAATAGATTAACAGATCACATATTAGATTCAAGAACACCAAATTTATTGGCAAACTTGGTAGCAGATTAGGATGTAATTCATTTCTGAAGTCAAGGCTGAATTGGATAAACTAGTTCAGCTACACATATAAGTTTGGTAAAAAGCAATGAAAGCATTTCGTGAAACTCAATGGGCTATGTGAAATTTACAGTAAAGAATATTGTATACCTTATTATTATTTATAAATTGTGTGCTACACACCTTTATATCAGAAAAATTTATATATGTGTATACATACATACCTGCTCCTGCCCCTCAACTCCCCCCACCACCCCCTGCCCTAGATTTTAAGCATTCAGCACAGCACACCAAAACTAGGATGCAAGGAATTGTTTGATCCAAGGGGCAGTGAGAGGGAAGTGTGCTCCTGGCTTCAGGTTGTCTTACCGGAATGGCACTGCATGGAGGCTGCCCACCTGGTACAGGACCAAGGTGCTGAGAGCCAGGCAGAGGGAGAACTTCTGGAAGCCCATGATGCCCCTCTGCAAGGGAAGAATGATGTCACTGCCTGCACCAGTTCAAAGTTCTGTGAACCCACATATGTGGACTCTTGTCCTGTTTCTGCCCTGCCCCTATCTCCCTGGTTTTGTGGCTTCAGACTGGTCATTACATTTCTCTTCATCTTTATTTCCTCATCAGCAAAGTGGACTGCTGGAAGGTCTGGTGGGCCTGTAGCATGTAGTCTGGCAAAGCTGGAGCAGCGTTCCTAGTGGGACAGCTGGGTGGGGAGGTCTCAGTCCTATCCCAAAGCCACACACACACACACACACACCCCTTAGCCAGGTCTCTGTGGAGGACACTCTGGTTTCTCCCTATCACATCAGCTGCTCTCATAAGGAAACTCAGAGCTGTCCTCCTCAGGCCTATTGCACACACCTGGGTGGGGGAGAGAAGGGGTATGTAGAGAGGGAATATCTCTCCCTGGGAATCTCTGAGAAACAGAAGAACCAATTTTAATGCTCAGCTGCTCCGCCCTCTGGCAACTCAGTCCCCTGCAGGAACCAAGCTTAATAGAGTCTTAAGTTGGGATCCCAGACTTTTCTCTCTGTGCTTCCAGAGCCAGGGACTGGGGCTTGCAGTTTAGGGCTGCCTGCCCCTGGGTCGTTGTGCCCATTTGCCACCCATTCGCGCTGGCCCAGGTTCTGAACCAATTTCCCCGGGGACCTGTAGGCTCCAGACGCGATCCCTGGATGCACAGTCTGCGGAAAGCAACTCCTGAGTTCTGCTCCCTGCGTGGTGCCTGGAAGCCCCAGTGTGGGGAGATTGGCCTAAGCCTGTGTGCAGGAGGAGAGTGAGACTGGAGTGCGAAGCTGCACAGGAAGAGCAGAGCAAGGAGCTCCCGGAATCGAAGGAGACTGTCCACTCCTACCTGGGGCGAAGCCTGGTATGAATTGCTGAGTAACAGAGACTAGAAGAGATTGAGACAGAAGTGGACAGAGAGACTGAGAGTGGCAGGGAGATAAACTAAGAGAGACTAATGGAGAGAGAGGGAGGGGAGGAGAGAGAGAATTAGAATGATACACCTGAGCAGGAATCTCAGGACTCACCTGGTGGACAGTGACTTGGAGCAGGGACAGCAGCAGAGGTGTGGTCCAGGGGGGTCTGGCAGAAGCAGCAGCAACTCTTGGTCTGCGCAGTGGCTCTGTTGTCTCCCAGAGCCAGTGGCTGCTCTTATTGCTCCCTGCTGTGGGTCAGGAGGTGCCCTTGAGCAACCAGCATCCAATGGGAGAGGGGTTCTGTGCAGCAGCCAACTGCGTCATTACCCCCCTGCTTCCAGAACCTGGAGGATCCAGTCAGGTGGCCAGATGACTTGTATTTGCATTGAGATCATTGATGGAAGTGTGTGTGTGGGAGTGGATGGTGGGGGACCAAGGAGAAAGGCCCGTAAAGGGAGGGGCCTTGAGACAGTTTGATGTTATGGTAGATTTCACCTCCAGTCTCACTGGGTTTTGAACCTGTACCCCACTCCACCCCCAGCTGTGAGGCTTGGAGGACAGGGTCCAGGATTGTAGGGACTCCTGGCTCCCCCAGATCTGACCCTAGACCCTTGCCAGATGAGGCTTGAAGGGTTAATGCGATGCAGCGTGGATTCTGGGTCCAAACAGGCTGCCTGATCCCAGCAGCTGGTATCACCCACAGTGGGCCAGGGCAGGAGATGGAGCTGGGAGCAAGAACTTTGTTAGCTGTGAACTCAATTCCAGCTGCACCAATTCCAGACTGTGATCATGGGCAAGTAACTTCTCTGTGCCTCAATGTACCCATCTTTGAAATGGGGACCATAGTCCCATCTTGAAGAAAGGTTGTGAGAAGTATCTCAGTGCCTGACCCCCAACTAGGTAGGGATGTAGCAGTGTTTCCTGGTCCACATAGGGGATTCTGTAAAATCTCCATTGATACTGAACCCCCACCTCACCAGACTGCACTCACATTGGGCAGTTTCAGGGTGCTGTTCAGATCTGTTACACCTTGAGGAGGGGGCCAATGCCCAGCTGGGCCTGAGGAGCCAGGTGCAAGGGACAGCTGCTTCCCAAGCCTCCATCCAAACTTCAGGCCCTCCCCAGCTACTCTGCCATCCATCACCTCTCATTCAGCCTGCCTGCCCAAATCATTTGCACAGCTGCCCCTTTGCTTCAGGCTGGTGTTTGTCAAGATGTTCCAGTAGCATTGGATTCCCCCCAACACCCACCCTTGCACTCCTGTACTCCACTAAAGAGCAGGCAAGCTTGACAGTGGTGTGGAGTCCCTGCCTAACTAAGACTCACACTCACTTCTAGTCACACTCATCCACACACATAAACTCACTGCTATCTCCAAATATGCCCACTCTGCCAAGCAGGGAGACACAAAAAACAGACACTGGCTCACAAGGGTATGCTCAGGGGTTCACTCTGAAACGTGTGGCAAGCCTGCCTCTGAGTCTCTAGTGCAGTCGCCTCCGCACATCTGCGTGATGATAACCTGCTCACATCATACCTGCACACACTCTCAAGAAGAGGCGTTCCACCACACCCATTACAGGCGACTCTGACTCCCAGAACAACTTGGCTTCATGACCACTCTGCCTGAGGGTTCAGCTCCAGGCGCGCCCAGAAGGGCTGCTGTCTGGACTAAGGCAAGTGCTGCCTGCAGCTGCTAGGGAGAGCAGAAAGAAGCATGTGGGCGTTCCGGGGATCTAAGGTTCCAAGCGCTCAGGGCACAATCCGCAGCAGCCTGTCCAGATGCTGCCAGGGTGGTGAGCTCAGCAGTGGCATCCGGGGCTGTGCGGGGAAGGGAGAACCCTGGCTTCGTGGTTTCCCCAGGCAGACCAGAAATTAGCCCTCAGGTCTGCTGTGAATGGCCCTAGCCTGGGGACTCCAGGTAGTCCCAGGGTCCCGTCTACACCCCAGACTTCAGTCTCCAGAATCAGCTATTTCCTAGGACACTGTGCCTGGTGCTACATCTCTTTCCCCTCGCGGGTTAGTCACCTTCTTGATCAGGGAGGCAGCCGGAATGCCTGTCTTCCCAGATGCCCTTCTTTGACTCTCTCTCTTAACTCCCGGGGGCGGGGGGGTACTACTGCAAGGCAATAAAAACTCGGGGCTGGGAACTGCGTAACTGCGTGTCCGAGACTGGAGTTTCGCAGCCCCGCCCCCCCTGCGCCCCCAGCAAGGCGGCCGCTGGACTGGCTTGGGAGGTTGGGAGGACGCTGGAGCGAGCCAGGCACGGAGCGGGAACCGGGAGCTGAGCTCCGGGCAGGGTGCAGGATGGCCAGTCGCGGCACAGTGAGCCCTGGAGCCCCGAGAGAGACACCCACTGCCGAGACCCAGTCCTCAGCTTGGGGCTTTCCCGTGGTTTAGGTTGGAGCCCTAGCCTGCTCTTTCGGTGCCCAGTTGCGAAGGCCCCAGTGCGGGCACTAAGTGGTGAGCGGTGCGCGGTCCCCTGCCACTGATGCTGTTGTAGAAGCGTATTTGCGCTCAATTACCAAATACTTCTGCGGAAATGACTTCCTTTTCCAAGACCAGAGGTTGCTAACATAGGAATCTCCTGAAATCGTTGATAAATATGTGTCTGCGATGTGCATTTTCCTAAGGACAGAACTCATGGCTTTCACTCACGCAGCGGTGACCGCAAAATGTTTAGGAAAGCGGCCATGCCACTCCGTGGGCTCGAAACTCTGCCCCTGGGTGTCGTGTGTGCCTTCAACCTTGAGAACAGACACCAATTCCTCACCATGAAACCTTTGTGGTTACAAACCTGAGGCTGGTGCTGTGGGGCGCTCACCAGACTCCGCACCCAGAGGGCGCTAGTGCAGCCTTGAGAAATTTCAAACTTTACTTCAAAGCTTCCCCTCCCCGGAAGGGGAGGGATGGAGATTAACTCATTGGGGAGCTCAAGCGCTGGGGATTCTAGGAGGTGACTGGAATTTTGCTTCAGGCCAAAGTTAAAAAAAAAAGAAAAAAGAAAAAAAAAGAAAGCCCTTTTCTTGGAGGATTAGCACCATGCCAGGCACACCAGTAGGCGTTTTGCCAAAGTTAAGTGAATGAAAATTAACTCATTCTGGCAAATTCACCAGGTGATTTCACAAGTAGCCAGCAGAAAATCCAGACCGAGTCATGAGTGGAATGCCGCTTGTATTCCCTTATTAGGAGCCCAAACTAACTGTTCCTCCTCCCTTTTGATTTGGGACACCCAAGGCGATTCTCAGATAGAAATTTCCAGGAATGAGGCAGGGAGGTGAGGGGTTTCTCTAGGGTTCTTTCTAAAGACTGGGGTCTCGGGGTACGAAACGCAAAGTCATTCTTCTGTGAGCCTATCCCCCTTTACTGAGTGAATGGAAGGAAGTTTAGATCTTCCAGTTCCCTAATGGCTTAGGTTTTGTCCCACTCCCTGGACCTTCTTGTATTTTAGGACTAAACAGTATGATATAACAAAAGTCGCTAAGAAAATCGCTGATTTAAAAATAGTCACTTGACTATTTGGTCCTTATTTTTACTGTCTTATTTCAGAACTTTTAAATCTGGATATCACAGTCAGTTTTGAAACAATCCAGTTTGAAAAAAATATTTTTTACAATGATAAATTCCAACTACACTGTTTATTTCCATTCGTTTAAATCAGATTCCAGTACTCTTTGATTTAGAAATAAAAATAAGAGCCGAGGGTGGTGATTCAGGCCTGTAGTCCCAGTGATGAGGAAGGCCAAGGCTGGAGCATCCATTGATGCCAGGCCTTGGAGAGGAGTCCTAGGGGACATAGTAAGACACCTCCCCTTTTCTAACAAAAAAGTAAAAGAAATTAGCCATAAATAGTGGCTCATGTCTGTAGTCCCAGCTACTGGGGAGGCTGAGGCAGGAGGATCACTTGAGCTCAGGAGTTTGAGGCTACAGTGAGGTATGATTCTCCCACTGCACTCTAGCTTGGGTGACAGAGCAAGATCCTGTTCCAAAAGATGAAATCTGGTTTAAAATACTTACATGAATTTCCATGTGATTAAAAAGGTCACACCTAAAGGCTTACTCTTTTTATTGAGGAAGCCAATTGTGAGGCACACAAACAATAGCCTGAAAGAAAAAAAGCACTTTGAAAGTTCAGAGCTCAAGTTAAAGTTATTGTTCCTCCAAAATTCATGTGTAATACAGACCCAACAACAACCAAATCACAAAGGTAACATCTGCAGCAGCAACAACAACAAGTCTACAACACAAATCTATTCTCTTCAGCCTGGCAGAGATTTGGAACTATTAAATTAACCGGAAAATCTCAACTGAGATTGTACTGTCTAAAGAAGAGCAGAAACCAAAGCATTTCATCATTGAGTTTATTGAAGAACATGCTAAGAGGAACACTTGCTTCTAATCCTTTTTTAGGACATTTTTAGAGTGTAATAAAGCCCCTTCTCAGGGAGGGAGGACAGGAATGGCTGCCAAAGAGACAACAAGATTCATACTAGCCACGATATGGAACCAACCTGAGTGTCCATTCATGGATGAATGGTTGAAGAAAATGTGATATATCTCTGTCTATCTATACATCTATCTATACACACACAATGGAATGTTGTTCAGCCTTAAAAAGAAGGAAATCCTCTCATTTGTGATAACATGGATGTACCCGGGGGACTTTATACTACGTGAAATAAGCAAGTCACAGAAAGACAAATAACTACATGGTCTAATCTATATGGGGAGCCTGGGAAAAAAAGTCAAACTCCTAACAAAGAGTAACAAAGAGTAGAATAGTGATTACCAGTGGCTGGAGAGTGGGAGAAAAGGCGAGATATTGGTCAGAAGGTACAACCTTTCAGCTATAAGATGAATAAGTTCTGGAGAGGTAATATGCATCATGGTGACTATAGTTAATAAAAATGTATTGTATGTTTCAAATTTGCTAAGAGAGTAGAATCTCAAGTGTTCTCAACACACACACATACACACACACACAAAGGTAACTATCTGCGAGGATGGATAGATTAATTAGCTTGATTGTGATCATTATTTCACAATGTATAGGTATATCAAACCATCATGTTGTACCACTTAAAACTATGGAAAGAAAAGTTTAAAAAAGGAGAAAGGTGGAAATGAACTCTTGTGGGGATTTTAGAATAGGTCACTCTGCATAAACCTTTAAAATAGGTGGCTCTAAGTAAACATTGGTGGGACATCAATGTTTTATTAATAACCTAGATAAAATTATCTAAAAGATATCACAAGTGCAGTATGGAAAGCTATATGAAACCATATTAAAATGAAAGAAAGCAAAAATATTACAAATAGTAAAACTGCCATTGGGTGAATTCCATCCATATGCCAGGCACTATGTATATATTATCTTACATATTCTCAATAGTTAATGAGATGGGCATTAATATCTTTGTTGTATACGCAAGTGAATAGTAAAGGCATTTGGCTTGAATTCATTATATTCAAGTTCCCTTTGAGGGACTGAAATGGGGGAACATGGCTTACCTATCTGCCATATCCGATAAGAAGTCTGGTCCCCTAGATGCAGGCACCATGGACTCAGAGGTAGATAAGGGCATATCTGCCTGCTTCAGGGCTAATGTGATTTGTAGTGAGAGGCTCAACGACCAGGCATAAATCATTTACCATTCCTGAATCAACATTTGGGAGAATGACAGTTATCCAGATGGAAAAGAAATGTTGATGCTGCCACGTAAGATAAGTAAATGCTAAAGAATAAACCCAAATCAGATTTAGAACAATATTCATAAATATAAAATTTGAAAACACTTCAAAGTTCAAACAAACAAAAATCCAAATGACTTAACTTCCTATATTTAGCGATATGCATTGGTCCATCTTGTCTGAAATTGTGGTTGATTTTGGATCCTGTTCCATTATGCCAGTGGACTTGAGGCTGGGGGTGCGAGAGGGGGTTAGTGGAAAGAGTGCTGAGTCAGGAGATAGGGTGCTAATTCCTATCTTTGAGAAAATGATTTGGGCCTCTGTTTCTACATTGATATGTAAACTTTTATTGGGTTGAGAGATTCTTGAATTCTCTTCTAATTCTGACATCCTATAAATATGCTATGAACTCTGTGCTGTCTTTACAGTACTTTCCTGTAGCACCAGTTCACCCACCGTTTATTTGGCTTCCTCGCCTTGCCCTGACAGGTACCATGGTCTTCTGAAAGAACAGCTGAAGGGGTCAACACGAAGGAGGAAGGATATGTCATACTACTGAGTGACATAGTCAGAAAATGTACTGCTTCCAACCCACTCCTATCTAAATATGAGGAATAAATGATTTTCAGACAAGGTAGGAGGCTTTTTCACCATAGGATGTACTACTGTCCTCTGAGAGGGAGAAGAGAGCCTGACTGCTGCCCTGAGAGCACTAATTTTTTCTTTCCTTCATGACAATGACTCTGCAACTGACTCCTAGTCCTTGTCTGGGTTCCCATCTTTCTGCAAGTTGTCAGTAGAAGCTTTGCAATGTGTCTACTTGGTGAGTCCACATACAGCCCAAAGAACAATTTGATGGAGCTTGAAAATCAGCTCTAAAAAACCCTCCTCAGAAGATGCCTTTGAAGTGAGAGGCATGAAGAAAGGAACTAACCTTCAGATGGATCCAGCTAGTATTTTAACACATATACAATGAATAATTTGGTTGGGTGATAAATCAATATGCATGGGGAAATCAGTTAGGTTTAGTAATAGATACAATAAATATATAAAATTCATTTGTTTAGAGGGATCATAAAAGTATAATTACATGGCTGTAGATGTTTGGAAATATTCTATATTAGTGGATATGAAGTGAACGAAATAAGTACATTTAGTGAGATATATGCAGACCAGGTGAAATAAATAAGCATATGCCTGTTAATACCTTTGTAATCCAAGCAGCAAAGAAAAAGTACAGCTGGTTAACTGAGGTTCAGTGATGTCAGACCCCACCAGCTTCCCCCAACTAGGCCTCCTCCTTGTGTTAATGACATTGTGGTAAGAAAAGCTGTGTGCAAATGAGGCAAATAGGTACAGCTGTCCTTGGTCTTCAGACCATTTTAGGAGGATTTAGGGTACAGTTTGAGTAGAGGACAAAGACTGAGATCAAATCGCTAAGGTCTCGCATTGCAGATAGAAGGAATATATGGAGGTTTTGTGTCCAAAACCATCTTGGGGCTGTCTGTTGGTCTCCTGATTGTGTAACTAGAATAAATATAAACAAATCGAGGCTGCCTCACCTTCTGTGTTTGCTATCATCACTTCATGCCAGGGACCCTGGACTAGCTCATTGTCTTGGTGGCTGCTGTGAGCTGAGTTTGGTTGTTACTAATTGGGTGGCCTGATGCCTCTTTTATTTTCCCTGACCCTATTGCTGGCAGAGGGTCAGCCTGGTCTACAGGAAGTGAAATAATGAAGTTAACAGGAATGAGGGTTCCCTGTACACAGGAAAATAGGAAGGAAATGCATATGACCAATTTGCTAAAAGCATATGTGGTCTCTTAGGGAGCAAAACCCACACATATGAAATAATTAAAGGAGAATAAAAGATAGTGAGTAAGTATATTAGTTTCCTATTGCTGCTGTAACAAATTCCCACAAATTTAGTGACTTAAAATAGCACAGATGTATTATTTTACATTCTGTAGGTTAGAAGTCCAACATCCAAGATGGAGCTCACTGGTCTAAAATGTTAACAGGGCTGTGTTCCTTTCTATAGGTTCTCAGGCAGAATCCATTTTCTTTCCATGTTCAGGTTCTAGTAGCCACCCCTGTTCCCTGGCTCACAGCCCCTTCCTCCATCTTCAGAGCTAGAGCTGAGCGCTTCTCACATTGCACCACTCTGATCTCCAATTCTGTGTTCCTCTTGTCCTTGTCAGGGCCCCTGTGATTGTATTAGACCTAATTCTTGGGTATCCAAAATAATCTATCTTAAGGTTCTCAATTTAACTGTATCTGGAAACTCCCTTTTTCTATGTTCTAAGGGATTAGGGGTGGACATTTTGGGGAGGCCATTATTCTGCCTCCCATAATAAGCAAATGTTGGGCTGATTAGCAAGGATTCCAAGGTGGAGGTTGGGAAAAGAAGTTACTCTGGGTGGAGCACTTGAGGAATCCTCCTGGAGACAGTGGGGCCAAAGCCAGAAAGTGGTTAAACAGAGGGGACATTACTGATCTCTGATGAAAGAGTGTGTCTACTGGGGTGTGGGCAGGGGCCCTCTTCATATCAGGTGCCATCTTCTACACCCCTCCTCCTGGGAAGGGAGCTTCCTGAATATATCCTGTATGGTTGTGTGCATTCACTCCTCAGATGGACTATGTCTAGAAATCATGAAATCTCATGAATAAAATGTTCCTCTTTTATCAACTTCCAATTTGTTATGTGTCCTTTTGATTTTCCTGTTCAGAAATGCTACAGAGCAAGGGAGCCCTTGCTCTGAGCCAATGGTATATTGAGTCAGCTGGTGTCAAGTTTGATGCAGACATCTCTGGTGGAACTCCTGGAGGGTGGGGGATGAAACCTTGACCACCACGTAACTCCATGTATGCACAGGTTAATATAATGTGGTTAAACCTAAAGGTGGGATTTAGACTTTAAGCCCCATGGTTTAGATATCTCTGCTAGACTCCCTTCACAATAACCAAACACCAGGGTTCCTAATTAATTGAGCACTGAATAAAGCCCACCTGGAAAAAACCCACTTGTAAAAAACCTGTATCCAGAATTTAGTGGCTGCACTGAGGTTGGGCGGGCAGTAAAAAATTGTTAAAACATGTGAGGAGTATATGTAAGCCCCAGAGCATTCAAGCACCTAACATAGGGAAGATTTTTAATGTCTTCCTGCTCCCAGGAGAGAATGTGATAATTATTCCCACTTAGGTATTGGGAGTTATGGAGGTTTGATGAATAACTATCACCCACCCAATGGGACATGCCAACTTCCATTAGAGCTACGAACCAGGACACCAGGTCAGTGAATTTTACATTAGACCAGGAATGAGAATGGCATTTAGGCAGAAAGAAGGAATGGAATATTGTGTCCATGGGGGTTTTCTGGTCTCTCATTTCTGGAAACTGAGAGGGCTTTATTGACTTTCTTGTAGAGTCGGGCTGTCTGTTTTCTGGGGGCTATTCAACCCAACCCACTGGCACGGTCTTTGCTGTAGGCTCCAGGAGAGGTTTCTTCCAAAGTTCAGAAGCTATTTTTAGGGTGGCTTCAGCTACCAGGGAAAGAGCTGAGTGTAGTGAACAAGGGCCAAACTGGTCACTCTGATAGCTGGATTGACTCAGAGGGTGACGTCAAGGAATTACTCAGGATGAGTTCCTCTAACACGATTAAAATTTTCCCTTGGCTGAGACTCATCAGATCCAGAATGACTTTTCTCTCCCTGGCTATCAACATTGTTCCCTGAAATAAGAGAGAGAGGAAGAGGAACCTTCCCACTGTACCAAAAAGCTCATTATAGAGATGACTCTTTAATGGGCATCATCTGGGAACAAAGTCATTGCCTTTAAGGGGATTTCCTATATAAATTGACTCTGAGTGAGATTGTGAAGAGTATGGCTTTGGGGTCTTAGGCAACTGGATTTGAGCTGTGGCTCTACCACTCACGTATTGCCCTTGAGCAGATAATAATCTCCCTGAGCTTCAGTTTTTCAACATGGAAAATGGAGATGATAATAACTACCTGGGAGGATTAAAGATATTGTATGCTGGAACACCCAACACATTGCTTGGCATGCAGCAGATATATAAGAGTGGTGGCTATTTCTTTTCTGGCTTCTCTAGGGAAAAAAAAAAGAGTGGTAGCTATTATAATTATAACAAAAGCTTATCCCTTTAAGTGCCAAATTACATCAGCTTAATACAGTAAATTAAATGAAATAATTATACATTCCTCTGCCTTCTTATAAAGATGACAAACTGTAAGTCTTTAGTTCTCAGAATAAAACCAATCACCAAGGCCACAACAGAATGTATTTGCCTTCCCCAACTCTCTCAGATACATGTGTGGCCATGATGTAGCCTCTTTGCCCAGCAGGATTAATAACAAAATATATTAAACACCTGGCACATTGTGTGGCATGGAGCTGGTACTCTATAGTGGTGGCTATTATTGTCATTATAACAAAAGCTTACCCCTTCAAGTGCCAAATTACATCAACTTATATGGAAAATTAGAAAAAAATGCATTACACACTCCTCTACCTTCTTTAAAAGAATAAAGCAAATATAATTTCAATCCTTTCTTGATGATTCATTGTCACCATCATAAGAATGTCACTTCATGTGTTGGGCTCTAATACAGTGCTGTTTTCAAGGAATATAAGATGTGTCTGGCCAATTGCTCCAAACTAGATGATACCATGGTCTTTCTTTTTGAGTTATAATATGTACATAATTTTATGATTATCCTATTTAATTTCTTCCCATCAGTTTGTCAGCTATCACTTCTTGATAGTGTCATTGTAAGTGTCTTTATCAGTAATCCACATACTTTCATTTTCACTTGCTACACAGTGAAACAAATAACAAAACAACAACAAAAACCAAACTTTGTAGAATGGTATGGGGACAAAGAGCCTGTAGGAAAGTGCATGGAATATGGACCTCTAAAGACTGGTCAAGAACTATAAAAGGGAACTTTTGTACATCTGCTCAATTAAGCTGTACTCAAGAGAAGAGAAACAAAGCTTGTCAGAATTATGTGTAGACACAGAGAAAATAGATAATGAGTGAGCACTTATGAGTAATGGACAGGAACTTCACGGTCTTTTGCAATAACAGCTTCAACTCACTTGTGCTCAGGGAAACAAACAGATTAAGCAAACATGGCAGAGCTGTGTTTGCACGAGGAACCTAAAGACATTGAACGAGAACTTTCTAATGGTCATGATGACAAGAACAGATTGCTGTGACATCCGTTTCAGTTGTTCAATGCTCTTTTTTCAATCTCCTGTTCTCAACTTTCTTTGGTTTAAGGCAGGTTTCCAGGCAAGTGAGCCCTAATGAGTGGGTGCTTTTGCAGCCTCTTTCAGGCACACAGAAATGGTGAAGACAAAGTCCATGATGTAGGAAGGTGTCTTAGTACATTTTCTCTTGCATGTAACAGAATACCTGAAGTTGGGCAATTTATAAAGAAAATAAATTTATTTCTTACAGTTACGGAGGTTGAGAAGTACAAGGTCAAGGGGCTGCCTCTGGTGAGAACCTTGCTGGTGGGCTGTCTCTGCAGTGTCCTGAGGCAGTGCAGGACATTGCATGGCAGGAAGGCTGCAAGTTCTAAGCTTGGGTCTTTCTTCCTCATCTTATAAAGCCACCAGTCCCACTCCCATGATAACCCACTAATCCATTTTTCCATAAATATTTTAATTCACTCGAAAGGGCAGAGCCCTCATGATCCAATCACCTTTAAAGTCCCAGCTCTCAATACTGCCACATTAAGGAGTAAGTTTCCTCGTGCGTTTTGGAGGGGACATTCAAACAATAGCAGAAGGGTGCAGTGATCCAGGCTGCAGTTTTGTGAAGAGTTTGTCCCTAGTTAATAGGGCTTGGAGGCCATGAGCAGAAACAGTGTTTTCATTTCTGGGCAAATATGTAATTGGTCCTTGGAGCTGGGGCAAGATCAATCAACTTTCAGATCTTATATTGATTTCTATACTACAAAGTCACTCTGTGGCATCAAAGACCCTAGAGGATCTTAAGAGCCCCTTTGCAACCCCCTTAGACTTGGTACCAGTTGTCCTGGGCACACCTTTAAGTAGTAGTAAAACATGCTTAAGCAATCAATGCCTAACTTCTCTTCAACACCAATAAATACCATGTAGAGAAAACCTCCAGTTAATTGAGAATGTGGTGAATGGGCTGCCTGAGGAGTCCAGGGATTGAGCAAAGACCACGTGTCAGAGAATGGTTGTTTCATCCTTGTCCCTCCTTTGTCTTATGGTAAACCTGGAAATTACTTGATCCTTTTGTCTTGATCTCAGAATTTCATGTTTTATTGACTAAAATACTGAGAGAAATCCTTTCTTCTCTTTCTGTAGGAAGACAGAGATGCCAGGTTCCTTCAGGTCAAGAAGCAAGGTAAGGGGGAGGTTGTTGAGAAAGTTTATTCCCACTTCTGTCATGTATGCTGAGCATGAAATGTCTACACCAGCCCTCTGGCTTTTATTTTCTTCTCTGTAGTCCTACTAAGTAAGGGGTTAAGTTAGATCATATGTGGTTGTTAGGTCATATATAGATTATATTAGGAAAATCATTCTAGTGATTTGGCCTCTGTTTATATGTTTAGAAAATAGTGGCATGTAATGAAAAATAGATGTGATGCCCGTTTCTGTTTTATACTTTTATTTAAATGGGAAGGGGGTGAAGGAGGTAGATATAGAAGAACAAAGAATAAATGGGCTGGATGTGGTAACTCACTACTATAATCCCAGGATTTCGGAAGCCAAGGCGCGATGATATTTGAGACCAAGAGTTGAAGACTGGCCTGGGCAACATAGCAAGACCCCATCTCTCAAAAATTTTTTTTTTAAATTCGCTGGGCTTGGTGGCACTCACCTGGAGTCCCATCTACTTGGGAGGCTGAGGAAGGACGATTGCTTGGGCCCTGAAGTTCAAGGTTACAGTGAACACTCCAGCCTGAGTGACAAAGTAAGTCCCTATCTCTTAAAAGAAAAAAGAAAAAAAAAAAATAACTAGTGAAGGACATTATGTGATGGCAATTAGATTTATTTGGAGGTTAATTGAGGGACACCAATTATGATTATTTTATTATATTTTCTGGGAAAATGCCTGCCTGAGCTGGTGGTAAGCACTTCTGGAAGAAGCAGCCTTTTCAAGAAAGCATCTTTCAGTCAAATACAAAGTGGTTCAGATTACTCATGTAAACCTTATGTTTTCCTCCCAGTTTCAGAGCTCCTGCCTGTAGGAGGAATTCCATTCCCTCACATTGCTTAGCCCCCGCTTCCCAGTAGACATACTTATTCACATCTGCTACACCACCTGTTCAACTTTAGAAATGGAAGCTACTCTAGGTATTCTACATGGAAAGGAATATCATACATGGAATTGGATTTTTAAAAGTAATGCTTGAAGTTCTGGAAGATGCTTCTTTACCATAATCACAAAGGTGGGGACTAAGGACACCATATCCTTGAACTGTAGACATCAAGAAAATCCCATTGATGCTGTGATACAGGGATCACAAAGCTGCTGTGGACACAACTACCTTTCAGCACTCCTGAGACTCTGGGCGCTGGAATGCTGTAGAACCTCCTGTTCCTTGACTGTATTTGCCAGGAGAAAAAAGAAGAGAGAGCAGGAAGATGAACTGTCTCATTCCCTCTTCCTTCCAAGTCTCACATAAGGTATCTAACTGGATGGAATTTGCATTCAGAACCTAGATTAGGAAAAACACGGTAACAGTTATGTTTTAGTTTTCCAGCCATCCAGGAGGGTTGTGAGGATCCTGAGTGTAATGGCACCATTTCCACCATAGTAGCCATGCGCTTTGAACAGTCCCAGCCTGCCATGGACAAGGCTTAAACCAAAGGAATGAATCTCTAATAATGGAATAATGGAACTTCATCCATCAGTGACTGAAACTTTTCTTTCATCCATTTCTTGTAGTGGTGGGAGGGCTCATCAGATCTTAACACATCATGACCCTCTACCAATTTTGCCTTTGGCCTTCTAGTGCCTTATGGCTAGGAATATCCAACAGAGCAGTGTTCTCCATCTTTTTTGGCACCCAGGACAGGTTTCATGGAAGACAGTTTTCCATGGACCAGGGATGGGGTATGGTTTCAGGATGATTCAAGTGCATTACATTTATTATACACTTTATTTCTATTATTATTACGTTGTAATATATAATGAAATAATTATACAACTCACCATAAGGCAGAATGAGTGGGATCCCTGAGCTTGTTTACCTGCAATTAGATGGTTCCATCTGGGGGTGATGGGAGACAGTAACACCCGAATTGTGTTGCTGATGTCCAGTCTACTCCGTAATCTTGTTTTGGTTGCTGTGGCTGCAGGAAACCCTGCTTCACAAAGATAGGATGCTGGAAATGGAAGCAGGCTTCTCATTGCTTTTTTTGCAATCTCAGGATATTCCACCTTGACTTTAATCCAGAACATATGGAGATTTGAAGTTGTCTCAAACATACTTTTAAGGCCACCGTCATTTGCGATCTCAAGCAGTTGATCCTATTCTATTAATAGCACAAAGTCAGTTCACCTGGATTATTCACAAATGGGTCGTAGATCCATTCCTTCCCAGTCCGGGGGTCTTCTGTGGTTGGGAAGTAATGCTCAAACTCTTTTGAAAGCTGAGGTAGGTGATCATGTACCAGGTGGGAGAAAGGAGGCCCTGGTTCAGTCTCTTTCAAAATCTCTGCTAATGTTTGACACATGTCAAAAATCCCAATGTTCACTTGTCACCCTCATAATTCCAGTTTGGCTTTGAATGCAGCCACTTTATCTGCTGACTTGAACTCAGTTGTCACTGTCCCCTAAAGTGACTGACTGAGTTCTTTGAGCAGGTTGTTAATGTCATACAAGTAAGCAAGTTTTGTGACCCATTCTGTGTCACTGAAATGTGCTGCCAGTGGTGACTGTTTTTGTAAAAGAAATCTGTTGAGTGGTTCCTTTAACTCAAAAACTCTGGCCAGTGATCTACCTTTAGAAAGCCATCTCACTTCTGTGTATAGAAGACGTGTGTGTTCTGCGTCCATCTCCTCACAGAGCTGCGTGAAGAGATGTAAGTTAAGGGCATGTACTTTAGTGTGGTCAATAATTTTAATCACATCCTGCAAAATGTTGTTTAGTTCAGGTGACATTTTTTGGCTAGCCAGCATTTCTCTACGGATGACACAGTGTGTAGACTCACATTCAAAAACAACCTCCTTGACCCGAGTAGTGCAACCAAAAGGCCACCCAGTCATGGCAGCCATTCCGTCTGTGCATATACTGACACAAAATGACCAATTCCATTTTCCTAATATGTAATCATTCAAAGACTTGAATAGTTCTTCAACTGTGGTGTTGGTCGGCAACAAAAGTGGACATAACATATTCTTATGCACATCCTCCTGAAAAATATATTGAATAAAAATAAGCATTGTTGCCTTGTCGACATTGGTAGACTTGTCAGCCTGGATTGTGTACCACGATGACTCATAAATCCTCTCTAACAGTTGTACCTCAATATCCTCTGCTATGTTATCAATTCCTCTAGTTATGGTGCTGGCTGAAAGACAAACACATGCCACCTTTTGAACTGCCACCCCTCCTAAAAGTTCATGGCAAATGGCAAATGTCCTTAGCATCAGGCAGGCTCAACTGCATTGATGCTCTCAATGCAAACACATTTGATGAAGTGGTGGCCTTCGGTAATTGCTTCTGTTCTTTGTGTTCACATTTTTTCTTTTGAAGAACTCCAAAGGCTTGTCTTTTGATGCAGTGTGCTTGATCTCCATGGGGCAACGCAGTTTTGAAGGTTTCATGGCTTCGTTGGATGGCCGGTTGCCACATATTATACAAAGCAGACTCGGAGAGTGTGAATCACCTGTTGCAATGAACCCATAATTTCAGTAGGACTCTTGGTATTTTCTTTTAAATGCAGCTTTCATTTTGTTGGCAGTCTTAGAGTCTTCTGCTGTCTCATCATTGGGTCTTTCACCCTTTTCAAAGAAGCTCTCCAGCAACATTTGTTCTTTACTCATTTTTGCTGGTGTCAGCTTGTGGGCTTACCAAAACTGTGACTTAGACAAGTGCACAGTGTGGGTAAGAGGCACAGGTGGAAAAGGTAAATAAAATGGTGGGTAGGCCATGCACAGATGAAAATAAGTGTCAGATTCTGACTTAAAGCCTGCCACCAGATGCAGCTGTACAATTGAAGTATATCAACTCATATATCAACTCACTTGCCACTATAAAGTCTACCACCAGATGCAGCTTAATTGTCACTTGCCACTCACTGATAAAGTTTTGATATGAGTCTGCAAGCAATTGATTTATTATGGTCTCTGTGCAGTCAAACCTCTCTGCTAGTGATAATCTGTATTTTCAGCCACTCCCCAGTGCTAGCATCAACACCTCAGCTCCACCTCAGATCATCAGGCATGAGGGTCTCATAAAGATCCCACAACCTAGATCCATTGTATGAGCAGTTTTCAGTAGGGTTCTCGCTCCTATGAGAATCTAATGCCACCACTGATCTCACAGGCGGTGGAGCTCAGGCAGAGATGCAAGCAATGGGGAGTGGCTGTAATTACAGATGAAGCTTCACTTCCTTGCTCACCACTCACCTCCTGCTGTGCAGCCTGGTTTCTAACAGGTTAGAGACCATTACTGGTTCATGGTCTGGGGGTTGGGGACTGCAGCAGTAGAGGACAAAACCACAACCCAATCTTCTATTGTTTGCTGCTCAGGCATGCAATGTATTTTCACATGTAATTTTATAATTGAGATTATCAATTAGGTTGTCCTATCTCAGGTCCTCACTTTCTTCCCTTCTACTGGAACACAACCATCAGTGCATATAGTGGAATGTGTAAAGAGGCACATTTGTGCTGGCTACATCACTCTGTGTTGGGGGAGCTCAGTGAGGAGAACACCCAGGGCCCAGGCCAAGGCCACAGCTGTCCAAGAACTGGCAGTGAGATACTCTCACTTGACACTGCCTCTCAGGATGAGTCTTGGAGGGACGGTTCCCAAAGGCCCAGAAAGAGACTGCCAGTTGGACACAGCACTGCTGCTGTTCTCTGTTTATTGTTGTGCACACAGAAATGACAGAGCCCTGTGCAGGGTATTCACCTGCATTACATCCATTACACCCTGCATACTGGAGATGGAATGCCTGTCATGAAACTATGAAATCCTTCATTTCTTGTTCCCCCCAAACATTCCTGTTGTAATAAAAGCCATAGACAAACATTATTGATCGTTTTCTATCACTCAAAAAGCAAATGTAGGGAGGAGGAATACAGGGAGCTATTGTTCTTTGCTGAGCACTGTGAGAACTTGATAAATGGTTACAGGGAAGGCTCTATGCACTGAGATCCTTAGAGAACCCTTCTCCCTATTATCCCCTTGGGGTGGGGAGGGAGTCTAATCAGGGCTGTCAGTCAGACGGAGCTGGGGCAGGGGTAATCCTGAGTTCTCCTCTGCTAATGTAGCCAGGGGAAGAATGCCAAAGAAGGAATGCTACTTAATTTAAGTGAATTGGAGGATATTTACAGAATGGAAATCAATCCTTTTTGAAATTAAAAAATGCTCTACCCAAAGATCCTGTCCTGAATAATGAAATCTACTGACATGAAATTCAGGCAAAAATGACCTCAGGATTATCCTTTGTGGATTCTTTCCCTTCTCCTAGGGCCTCCTTCTTCACCTAAGCTCCAATCTGAATTCTGTTCTTGTGAGAACTTTCTAGTGGTCTTACTTCAGGCTATAAGTTGTCATTTTAACAAAGTCCTGACCAAAGGCCTTATCTTGGAATATCAGGCAACTTGACAAACTGGAGAAATCCTCATTTGACGTTATTGTATAGACTTCTATTATATAAACCTCTGTAGTTAACTGTCACCAAAACAGTTGTAAACATGGACTATATTCATCAATGAGCATAAATAATATGAACTCAATGAATGTTCACAAATCTGGCTATGTGTAATGTGTTGCTGAGGAACTCCAAAGCCCATGATACCATGTTCTAAAAACCTAGGAAAAGTTGGCATGTCCTGGTGGTCAAATGATTAAACACACAAGTAGGCATGGAATTACTGGAAGATAACAACAAAACCAACTGGGTGGACTTGGGTTGTACCTACTGTCCCAGTGGAACTATTGATACCACCCTCTTTCACTTTGAGAATGATACCAGTATGGACAATAAATTCTGTTGTCACCTAATACATAAATTCTGAAATCACCAATACAGGGCTTGTTTTCAATGAGCATAAACTCTGTGAAGGTACTATCATGAGATGAAACCCAGTACTATCAAGGACAGGAAAGGTCGGCTGCACTGGAGGTGGAAGAAGGAAGGAAGACAGACCCTGAAAGAGGATAAAGCTGCTGAGGGGCAAGCCCTTTCTGTATCCCATATGCACCAGAATCTACGACACTCCTGACATCTGAAATGAATGTGTCGTACATGAGAGGGATGTGAAGTGTTTAAATGAGAGTCTGTGTGTTGTTAGGATACATAGATATTTAACATTATTTAATCTTTACTAAGTGCAATTCCTTAGCTTCTGGGGAACAGAGAGGTGAATAAGAAAAAGACCCTGGCCTCAGGGGATCCTTGACCTGCTTCAGTGTGATTAACACGTCTTCCTCAATCTTGGAGTAATTTTCACAAGTCCAAATCATAGGAAACCCTGACTCCCCAAATCATTTTCCTTGAGGGACCCTGCCAAATATTTAGAAAAGGTCTTGAATGCGCAGTATATTTATAAAACCATAGAATATCAAGATAAAATAGAAAAGTTTAAAGCAATGATTTAGAACTTTCTGTGTAATTGCTTCGGGTTGTCTGTAGCGATGTAACTGTTCTGTACCTGTTCTGTCGGATGCCATAGCCACTTGCCACATGTGGTTACTGAACACTTGACATTGGCCAGGGCAATTGAGGGACTGATTTTATTAAATTTAAACATCAATTTCTATATGGCTAGCAGGTACCATTTTGGACAGCACAGATTCTTGACCTTTCTGCTCAACTGAAATAGTCAAGATTTTCAGTTGATTTTTATTTCTTTTCACTTGGATGTTTTGGCACCGTGGTCATATATCATATGTCCTAAATGAAAGCGGGTATATCATAGGGAGTGAGAATTTATCAACTTTCATTTTCTATGGAAGAAAGAGATTTATTGAGCATGACTGTATGCTGGGCACAGTGATAGACTATGGCAGACATGGACCCAGCCCCCAGGGATCATGGTGCCTATTGATAAATAATTCATCCGTGCTGGTAATGGGTATCATTTGGTCCCTATATTGAAGTCTTTTTTTCTACTTTCCTTCTTCCCTTTGCCAGATACCAAATCTGATGTATCAGGAGCTTCTAGTTGCTTAAGCCTTAAAGTAAGTATAGGTCAGGCAATATCTCTGTATTATAAAAAGGGGACTCTCATGCCCTGATGTGACTGAGAATCCAAAAAGTTTAATTTCCTGTCCATTAAGGAAACACATTGAGAAGCCCACGTGGGAGAGATTAAGTGGCATTTCTCATACAGATGACTTACTGGTGAGCTCTCATTTACAGAAATAAGTAAAAATTTCTTTTTAAAAAAAATAGCAGGGATTTCATCTATTTATTTGCCTAATATTTTTACTTTGGAAGAAGATGTATGATATTCCTGGTACAGCAATTTGCCCTCTGGAGCCATCAATCTTTGTAGATGTGATTAGGTAGGATTATTTAAATATGGTAATATATCTTTATCTTTTTGGTCAGTCATAATTTTTACTTATTCCTTTAAATAAATATAGTTTTAATTAAAAGTATAACCCAAATGTCTCCAAATCCTTTGGTCTCTTGAGGCTGTTCTTTTATTATTCAAATAAAAATGACTTAAAGTCCCATTCTATATAATAGCAAGTTCTAGTTTTAACATACTCTTTTTACAAATTTTAACTTCATTTGTTTATTTTTTAGTAATCCATGCTCATGTTCCTTCAAAGGTTTAGAAATGGTGAAGGGTTGTTTGGAGGTATTCTTAAAGGGCCCTGGGAAACTGAGCCCAGCCTTCCAATGACCCTGATTTTCACCTTTCCCAGAGGATGCTGTGTCATACTGGGGCAGCTGGTTAGAACTTAGGGTTGTCACTTAATTGAGGACTGGGTGAGAAGAATCTAGTACTGGGGATATGTTTTCATTAAGCCTGGATAGTTCTGCAAGATCCAGGCTCCTGGGAAATCTTTGTTGGAAAGGGCCTAGAGACTCAGCTATAGCTTACCTACACTGAGACAGTAGTTCCCCGGAGTTGGAGGGCAAGTAAGATCATCTTTATTCATCATAGGGGCCAGGAAAGGAATTGGCTAACCTTTTTATTGTTTCAATTAAAATAATCTTTAAATAATGAAACAACTGGATTTTTTCTAATTGCAAAATATATGCACACTATAAAAATTCAAACAGAGGAAAAGTATGAAAAAGCAAAATTATTTAAAAGTCTGAGAAACAACTACCATTTAGGTGACCATCTGTGTGGTATCACTATGCTTGCAGGTGCACACCTGCCCACACCCATTCTGATTTTTAAATAAATGAGATCATTTAAAGATTTTGGACATTCTTCTCATTCTTTATTTGTCTCTTAATTGAATTGAAAATAAGTATTTTCGTAATGATAAGGGAATCAAAGGACACAGAATCATCCTATCTGTTTATTTCCAATAACAGAGCTTGAAAATACTTGAAGCAATACATGACAGCACTGGAAGGAGAAAAAGACACATCAACAATTATAGTTAGGGATTTCAACACTCCTCTCTCAGTAACTGATGGAAGAATTAGACAGAAAATAGTAGGGCTTAAGTAAACATGAACAATGCTAACAAGCAACTGGACCTAATTTATATTTATGGAATACTTCACCACCAACAGTAAAGTACACATTCTTTACAAATGTACATAAAACATTAAACAAGAGAGACCATAGGCTAAGTCATAAAACAATTCACCTCTAAATAACTCATGGATCAAAGAGAGAACCACAAAGGAAATTAAAAGGTATTATAAATTGAATGAAAATGAAAATAAAACATCACAATTTGTGCAATATAGCTGAAGAGTTGTTTCATGGGAAGTTTATAGGCTTAAATGCTTATATTAGAAAAGAAAGCAATTCTAAAAATCAGTGATCTAAGATTCTGTCTTAAGAAACTAGAAAAAACAAGAGCAAATAAAAGTCAATGGAAGGAAGGAAATAATAAAGGTGACAGCAGAAATCAATGAAATAGAAAACAAACAAATGATAAAGTCAATGAATCACAAGCTGGTTCTTTCAAAAGGCACATAAATTGATAAACCTTTAATTAACCTGATCAAGAAAGAGAGAAGTCACAAACTACCAATATCAGGAATGCTAGAGAGTCATCATTGTAGATACTTGGAATAATATTAAAGAATATTATTAAATGACAATAAAAGAGTACTGTTATGACCAGATGTATGTCAATAAATTAAAAATGTAGAGAAAATGTACAAATTCCTTGAAAAATACAAGTTACCAATCTGACAGAACTAACAGACAACCAAGGAAATTGAATACATAACTAAACATTTTCCCACATAGAGAACTTGAGATCCAGATGGCTTCTCCAGTGAATTCTACCAAACATTTGAGGAAGAAGTAATACCAAACTTATACAGACACACATTATGTGGCCAAGTCATTTAATGAAGCCAGAATTACCCTGGTACTAAAATCAAACAGAGTAATCAAAGGAAAAGGAAACTACAGACCACTACACTTGATTGCATGCAAATTATATCACAATAAAGTTGATTAAAAAATTAAAAGTAAAACAGTATGTCAGATGGTGAGAAGTTCACTGGAGCAAGACAAGTCAGGGAAGAGAGATGGGGAACACTGGATATGGTAAGGATTCAACTTGAAGTTGGTTGGGGAAAGCCAAAAGAAGTATGTGACTTTTAATTTTATCCTTGAAGTTCAGTAATAATCAGGATCTCTCACTGATATTCCTGTACACATTTTGGGCAGGGGTTGGGGGATGTGGTTTACTTTTTTAATTTGCAGATTTTGATTTGCAAACTTTTTTTATTTCAAGTAATTTTTTTGTACTTTCTCTCTAAATAATGCTTTGGGTTCTATTTGTTGGATTCACTAATTCTGGGACACCAAATATCCCCAGTGTGAGATTTTCTTTTTTCGACTTCTATGTCTATTTTTTCACCCCATTTTTTTATTCTTTTTTTTTTTTTTTTTTTTTTGCCTACTATTTTGTCGTTATTGGATTAAGCTTTCCATCTGCTTTCATTTGAGTTTTTGCTTTTTCTGTGGTACTCAGGCAATTTCTAATTTATAGGCAATGTTGCTTGAATCTCTTTTTACTTCCTTAGCTTTAAAATCTTTCTTTTTCTTTTTATGCTACTTCATTTTCTGTTGACTTTAAGCTTTTGTTTCAAATATTTCATGTTTATAAAGCTCAGCACTTGCAGGCAATTTGTTTCTGTATTTCCTGTTAGGTTATTTTCCGGATTGGGTTCTTTGACAGTTCTTGCTTACTTTCTGGATTATTTGATTTCTGGAACTGGATTATTTGGTTATCTGAGAGAGTTGTCAAGAATCTCTCTCACATTTCGTGAGAACTGTTTTTCCTCTCCTGTTTGAGGTCTAGATATTTCTTTCCACTCACTTCTGAAGCCTGTTCATAACTTGAGTCTTGAAGTAAATGTTAATTACTTAGAGAAATCTTCTCTTACTCTCCAATGCAAATTAGGATTCTACTGTTACTCTTTCTCTGAACCCTGGTCCTTTCCTTTATAACATTTATTATAATATGTGACTTTGATCCCAATTTAAGAAAGAAAATGCCTAGCTTTGATGTATTGTTTCCTCTCCCCCCCAAAAGGTCTAGCAAAGTTTTTTTATTTTTAATATTAAGAATTTAAACATTGTAACTTGCTATTTGGTGAATAAAAAAAATTTCTGTAAAACTTCCAAAGAATCTTAAAGAAAAAGTAACTGCTTTATAAACCACACAGATAATAAAGCTTGCTTGGGTCACGATTAAATGTCTAAATGTCATTGGAAGGATATTGATTTTCATGGACAGTATGTTTGATCCTTTCTAGTAAAGCCCTTACCTAGTGCTAAATGATGAATTCTATACCACTTAAATTAAAGACTTCTCAGAGCACCACAAAAAAGATGATCAAAAGGACAAAAACTGATGGATAAAACAAAAATCTGAAGCTCTTTTGTGGTCCTGTCTGAAAATTCATACTCATTTTACTTCATCCTCCAAACCTACTCCATGCAAATTCTGCAAATTCTGCAAATTGCTAACTTCATCTTTTCCAGACTTAATGCACACACATGAGCATACATACATACACATACACACTCATCTACATATAGCTGTATAACTACTTTTTATTTTGTGCTCACTGTCATTAGGACAGCTTAAGAGTTGTGGCCAGACCAAGCCTGAGAGGAATTTACATGCTTGAAGCAAAGATTTACCTTGAGCATTATGTCTAGAGCCAAGTGAAAAGAATTTGAAAAACAAAATACAAAATTCAATTAGGCAGAAAAGTGATTAATTGAATCCAACCTGGATAAAGTGTTTTAAAATACCATCCACCCAAATTAACTTACTGTAAAGGAGTCCATTTATAGCTATAAAGCACCTATAAAAAGATTCATTTTCTAAAATAGAAGCATTCTGGAAGCAAAGAATATCTTTTGCTTAACTATGATGTATTCCTCTTAGAGTGTAAAAATCTCTGGGGTTTCAAAATGTTTATGTGGAATTTTTGGTGCTAGTATTGAGAAAATAAATTCTAAAGATTGGGTAAATATTGAGTTAAACATCTTTGGCAAGTTAAATGGTTTCCAATTATTTGTTTTCAACAAAATTGAAAAAGAACCTAATTAAGATGTCATCTTACAAATCATTAAAAATTATTTTTGAAACTAGATCACTAGGTGCTTTCTAGCATTTAACTCAGAAGTAGTTCAAAGAATTATAACATTGCTGGAACAAAACTTCTTCTATCCTCATTCTCATTTTCTCAGCTCTTATGTCCATTAAAACAACAACTACAAAAAATAATATATAGAATTGCTGCTGAGCATTTTTTCATTTTAGTAATAAGTAGGAATTGTCCATGGATACTGGAACTGATTAAAAAAATCCTATCCCTCTTGTTAAGAGATGCATTTCCAGTATAAATTGACTTTTTATATTTAATAATTGTTTAAGAAATTATGTAATAAATTTTAATGTTTTAGTCAATTCTATTATTATTTATAATAATAATTCATTTCAGAAGAATATTTTATACAGTATTATAGATAAAAGAAATAAAAAATATATTCATTTTTTTTCAAGAAGAATAAAATGGGATGAATAAAAGACTCAGCAATAAAATGTAATACATTATGATAAAATTCAAGGGAAAAAAAGTAATGTAAAATTTTTGACAGTTCAAGAAGAGCTTGCTCTTTTATTTTTGAAGTAGATGATGTCATTATCAAATTGCTGTGGTATGTAGATTCCAAAGGCTGTATTTGAAAGAGCAATGTAATAGCTTAAAGTGTCAATTTTAAAATGTCAATTATAAAATACCGGAAAGTTCACATTTTACAACTATTTAAACTTATGAGAAACATTTTAGATATTTCCTAAAAAAGGCTAGTGAGCAAAACTACTTGAAGTGGAAATTTGTGGGATGGATGTGAACAACAAAAATGTGGACAAATAACAATGTTTAAGGAGCATGTTTGAAGGGTTATAATTAATAAATCAATTTCATTCTGGAAAAATCTTTCCAGTGTTTTCCAAACTCTGCTTTGTAGAAAACACTGGCTCAGGCAGATCTTAATCAGTGCCCCATGAATAAAGGTTCTATAGTCAAATAACCTTGAAAAATTGAAAATACTAAATCCTCTTTTTGTAAATTCATGATAACATGGAAATATTAAAAGACCGAATAAACATGAATGAAAATGTGATCTTAAATTTTGTTTGAGGGGAAGCAAACTTATTTGTGCAGAATATTTTTTTCTTCACTTTTAAATAGTTCCCACGTGAAATTGGCTTGTGAATTCCTGTTGTTCAGGCACTCATCAGTTCTGTGTTCTCAGGGGCGTCTTGCTGACAGCACTGCTCCTGGCATGTGAAATGAGGCTGCAGAGAGAGTCACAACTGAAGGGGTGGACTAGATGGACGGTGCTTGCAGCACCAGTCTATGAGGAGTCTAAGCCATCTCCAGACAACTGGAAACAGGATGCCAGTTGATCCTGTTTTCCACTACCATCTGGAAAATGGTTTAATGTAGCAACACATTGTTCTCTCTTCTGCTGAAGCAGATAGTGCCCTCTAGTGGAAATTGGAACAAAGATGCCCTCCTTGCTGGTGTCAACCAGTGATAGCGGCGCTCTCCACTAACTACTTAAGGCTATTTAATTTTAATTTCTTATATTTTAAATAAAATTAAAAATTTCCTTTTTCAGTTTCACTAGCTACGTTTCAAGTGCACAGCAGCTACACGTGGCTAGTGGCTACGGGACTGAATAGCACAGATAGAGAACATTTCCAGGACCGGCAGCTTGCGTGAGAGGGTGTGCCGCTAACCCCAAGCCAACCAGCTGACGTGCCTGAAGTCTGTTGTCATAATCAGGTAAAATTCTCAAGCCATTGAAATACGTGGTGCTTTTTACCACGGATAAGTGATTCACTTTGTTGTCTAATTTTTCATTTCGTTACAATATCTCCTAAGAAGTAGTCAGTTTCAAGAAAAAAAATCACAATTATAAACACTTCAACTTTCAAAAGCAACAGTGTCATGTTAAATATATAATTTTTTTTTAGCTAAACAGGCATACTATTTTTTATTTAAAGAAAATTAGTTTTATTTTATCCCTACTATGTAATATTGAACAATTTAAAAAAGAATTTTGGCTTAAAGTAGTATATTTTTAGCTTCTGTATATTCTCCATCCTACTCCTTTCTGGGTGAGTTGTATGTCCCTCAGTGATAGCAAGGATTAGAAGAGTCACTGAGGTTTTAGGCTTTTGTTATTTTCGGGAATCCAAGTTGTTCACTGAAGCCACTTGGAAATTGTTTTGTCATATACAATTCATGGCATTTCCCCTGCATGAAAGATGAGTAGTAGCGCAAGAAAACCCATAAGGATTTGCAAATATTTGGCTTATTCATTCTGATCATGACCAGACCAGTAGAAGAGACAACTGGTAGACATCATGCCCAAGAAATTCTCATTAATTAAAATAATCTTTTATTTGCTATTGTAATTATTAAAAAAATCTCAGTCATCATTCTCTGCACACACTTCTTTCAAAATCTACCCCAAATATGTCCTTTCTAGTGCTAGAAAAATATTAAAAGTGTAGTCTCTTTCTTTTTCTCATGCTCTTCAAGTATCCTGCTGGCCAAGGTATATTTTTCATGTTTACTACATTAAATTACTTCTTTCTACTGAGTCAATTCATTCTATTTCTACCATAAAATAAAGCATGCAAAATATTCCTGGCAATGTAAAAACCACACAATTATGTATTTTGCATGGACTCTTTTGCAAAATGCCTTTCTCTGTATATTCATTGACTTAACACTTTCGTCCTATTTTAATGTAATGTATTTCCTCTTCACCATCACTGTGAGAACTGGTATTTCTTGATCAGGTCTCAGGGAAAGCAAATATGAATAGATGCTTGAGAGATAGGTTGCCCCTAGTAAATTAAATATAAGTCAAATAAATGTAGCATCTTGCAATTAGGTCCCCAAAAGGTAACTATACATATGTGTAGAAAGGTTGTGAGAGACACAGCTGAGTAGATTTATTTGTAAAAAATATTTAGTGATTTTAGTGACTCTTGATTTCAAGATATGTTAGCAAGGTGACAGTGTAGTAGACACTGACTGGGGCAACTCATTAACTCTCCCCTCTTCTGTCTGAGAATAACAGTAATAGATAGAGTTAAGCTTCCATTGGGCATGTCTGAACTGAATTACCCGTGGTCAACTGGTCCAGCTGGCCTGGTGAAGCTTGACCAGCCAAAGTCTGTTTCCAGGATCTGGCACTCAGAACTAAGGGAAGAGAGTTAATGACTTGGGAGATATTTCCTGACATGAGAGTCCTGGAGGGATTCAAGGCTTTCAGGTCCTACTTGCTCCTCACACCATTTTTCCCTTTCTGTGTGATTAAATAAGATTTTCAATCCCAGTTATTGTCTTCTGCGCAAACTTCTTTCAAAATCCTTTCCTTTACTCTGTACCCTTCAAAATCCCTTCTCTTTTCAATGATTTTTTTTTCTTTTTGCTTAAGCTCATTTGAGTTGGCTTTCTAGCACTTACAACCAAAGTGGAGACTAAAACTTTGTTGTCAAAGGAGCTAATGCAATCTTAGTCTACAATATTATAAGTATTTAGGACAAGATGAATGATACTCATACTTTATTTCTAACTGTTGCATTATATTGATTCTATATGTCAAACTTGATGGTAAACAGATTCAAAGTTATATCATATAAAGAGAGGTTGAAGGAATTAGAAACTTAATTTAGAGAAGACTTCATTGGGACAATAACAGTCTGATATGTGGCCATTAGATTTGTTTTATACTGTTTCAAGGGCCCTTAAAAATTATCTGATGTTCAACATGCTTCCAGTGCCTAAATTTCCTTTATCTAATACCTGCCTAGTAGATAACTGACTTATTCTTGACATATCCAGGAATCCAACAATTGTTTAATTAATAGTTATTGAGTATCCACTACGTGCAAGCCACTGTGCTATAAACCTATGTTTTAGCAATGAGAAAAGATGTTGTTTCTGCCCTTGTGACAACTATGGTCTTTTTAAGGAATTAACTACTACTTGACATAGCCTATCTTCAGAAAATTCTTCCTGGGATCAATGGAAAGAAATTATGGAAATACATGATTTCTTTAAGTTGTTTGAAAATGGCTAAAACTGAATGAGAGCAGATATTTAGATATGTTTAGATAACTTCCAATCTTGAGGTTATATGATTATAACGATACTCTTTATACCAGTTATTTCTAATTTTTGGGCTGCAGACCACAAGGAATCCAAGGATTTATTCTAGAGGGTTTAGGAATCCTTATGTGCTTTAGTAATTGTTTCAGATTGAGTAAGTAATATTGGCTCTACTAACATGGAGGTAGCCATTGAAATTTTCATCTATTCATGCGTTCATCCATTCATTATGTACTGATAACCCACCAGGTCCCAGGCATTGTTCTAAAAGCTGGGGGGAAGAAACCAAAACAAAAAATATTTGAAAAGCTTGGAAATCATTTACTTTGTGCTGTTTGCAATACTCAGCATATTTTACTATATGTTTTTATCTGAACATCAGATGGCAAATCAATGATTCTATTGGCTTTTTTTTGCGGGGGGTTGGGGGGGACAGTCTGGGCTTTTCACATGCAAAGTTGATCTACAAGTTGTTAGGATATAAATGATACTTTACAAGCCATGTGATCCAGGATAATTCAAAAATTTGAAAAATTTTATCCTGACCTGTGGTTGTGAATAAAATTTAACTTGACTAAAAGCCACACTATTTTGCTACATTCACACAAAAAAGAATTTCTTCTTTTTTATGGCAGTTAATTTAATGTGAAACAGGCCTGTTCAAAAATAATGAGATGTCTGTTTCCATGGTAGCAGTACAAGAACAGTCCACAAAGAGGAAGATTTCAAAAGCTCTAGTAATCTATCCTCAGAATTCTGTGGTTGTTAATAATCTCAGGAGACCCTGGAATCCTAGGGCATATGGTTATTGGCAGTGAGAAGAGAAAATATCAAGCTCTGTTCTTTGCCCCTTCTTTTATACAGTGTTAAAATGCTAGGACAAGACTATAGAGATCCATTAGCCAAGTGCATCTTAAAAAGAAGTAGTTAAACTAGTGAATGGGGCACTATCCCAGTGCTATATCTTGTTCACAACAGCAGTGCCTTCTCCCAGCATTCTGAGTCAAACTGATAAAAATCAATACAAAATATATGTTATCTATGCAGGTCATGTTAAAAGACAGGAAGTCTTCTAGGCTACAAGCAGATGAAGAAGTACTCGACAGTATTAATATATTTAAAAGAAGGATGTGTCAAAAGAATGGGAGAGGGTTGTCATGAAATATGGTAGAAATGGTGTTGAAAAGGAAGATTTTTGGAAGCATTTATCCAGTGTAGTCTAGAAAATGAAGAAACCGTAAATCGTACTTATATTTCTGTTGTAGGGCACAGACTTTTTTTTAAAACAGGTTTTATCATGCCTTGAATGAAATCTCTCTCTTGGTTTATACACCTCCTGTGCTTGCCAAATAATTTTTTAAATTTCTAAATTTGTCTCTTAATTAACCAGCTGCCAAGAAGCAAACACAAGCATACTATTCATGTTGCAGATATACCCTTCATTGTAAATTAATGTATTTTCATGGAAGATCTGATCAGTGGATTTGGTATACAGTGTGTTTGATAGTAATAGTTTTCAGTCTAAATTAGTAAGGCCTTCTGGCTTATGTGTTAGTATCATTTATAGAGAATTTGAGGTCTACCAGCTTGAATTCATGGATAAAATCAACACCAGAAAAGGAGACCACAACCTTGGACAATGATACCATCCCATGAGACTCTGCCTAAGCAATAATTTCTTCACTTTTTCTTTTTTACCCACTTTCAAAATGGTCCTCTCACCTAGAAATAAATCAGAAGGTTGGGAATTTGGAAGAGTAGTCTCTTTTGTTAGGTGCTTGCCAAAAAACTAAAAAAGATCCTTCTGTCTAGATATATGATTTTATTTCCACTCCACTTAACAACACACAATTCCCAAACTGATATTTATATAGGCATAAATGATTCAATATAGTACACACCTCATTAAGGAGAATTGCATTTCTGAATTTTAGATGCCAATTAAAAATTTCCCAGATTTCAAACACTTACGTTTAATGGCCTTGTTGTTGTCGTTGTTGTTAATACTTTAAGTGGTTTGATTAGGGGAATTAGGAACAGTGAAAAAATATTTTGACGATCTTTCTCAGGCTTAACTCAGTCACAAATCTGGTTTAAGTTATATTGATTATCACAGATTAGCTTTAGCCATAACAAAATATGGTGGATCTAATGACATACCTATAAGTACTTTTTGATTTTAAACAGTTGATAAACAGAATGAGGAGTCCAGAATGGATTGCATGGATCAGGAAGCTTAGGGGTGTTTTTTTTTATTGAATGCTTGGCATGAGCTATAACGGAAGGCTAAAGGCCAAAAAATTCCTATCAGTAAGAAGCTTTAGGCACCTTGCTATACTAGATGGGATAAAAATAATAAACTCTGCAGCTGAGACTGACTCTGGGGAAAAAAAATAAAAAGGACTGGGCACAGTGGCTCATGCCTGTGGTCCCAGTACTTTGGGAGGCCGAGGTGGGAAGATTGCTTGAGGCCAGGAGATCCAGACCAGCATGGGCAACATGGTGAGACCTTGTCTCTATAAAAAATGGAATAGATTGGCCAAATGTGGTGGCTTGTGCCTGTGGTCTCAACTATTTGGGAGGTTGAGGCAGGAGGATTGCATAAGCCCAAGATTTTGAGGCTGTAATGAGCTATGATTGCATCACTGCACTTCAGCCTGGGTGACAGAGAGAGATCCTGTCTCAAAAAATAAAATAAAATATAAAATAAATAAATAAAAAAAATTTAAAAACCTGATTACATATTCAGAAGAAAAACAAATCATTCAGTAGGAAAACCCATTTCCTGGAATTGGAATTATCATCCACTATAATTTTTAAATGGATTTTATTTTCAAAAATGAAAAAGGCTTTTTGTTTGTTTCTGATTATAAAAGTAATGGGCTTAATGGGAAAGATAGTGGTGTAAATGGACTTTTATCCCTGCCTAATATTTACTGAAATGAAGCAGAAGAATGAACTGAGAAAAAGAAAACTTTATTAATTGCTGAAACTAGAACAGGCTTCATCTTCATAATGCAATCTCTGGATAAAGGAAGCCAAGGGCAGGCACGTGATTCTCCTGCTCATGAACACAGCGGGCTGGGCTGTGGGAAATGGGTGGAGGTGGTGAGGAAGAACATCAGTGGTACTTTTCAGCCAAAGGAGCGGAACTTGGTGGTATGAGCAGGCTGCAGGAAGGATGGAAAACACCTTCCTTGGAGTGGAGAGGAGGCTGGACGAGAAATTGTGTGACTAAATAGTGCCATTTACGTTTCTCTGACCTAACTTCCTAATCTTTATTATAGCTGTGTACCAGAAATAATAGTATTGACTCACAAAATTAAATGTGCACTAACCTTTTAAAGAGAGGTCTCAATATTGAAAAGAAATTCTATATCAGAAATAGGGAAATAAATCCAAATTTAAAGTATGCCTCCATGGAATAAAGGTTAGCACAAAATGCATGATCATAAAGATTTTCAATAACTTCAGAAAGAAAATGCAGAGTCAAATTTTTCAGACTGTAGTTGTCCATAGATGCAGCTCCCTACCCACTGCTCCACCCATCTACAATAGACAGCTTGTACCATAGAAGAGAGAACATTTACCATAAAAATTCATCCCTTTAATGCTAGTGCTAATGGCAAGATTAAAATAATGCTTGAGTAAATAGGAAGGAGAGTCAAGGACATACTACCAATACCATTCTGGGACAAATTTTAGACATACATTAAGAGATAACTATGCAGGAAAATATTTGAAACATTTATTTTAGGAAACAGAAAAAGTTTAGTTCTAACTATTTTGTACTTTCAAGGAAATGAAAGAAAACAGGGATTCAAGTAGGAGGTTTTGTAATAGGATAAAATGAAAAAGCTGCTGGGAAAACTAAGGCAAGAAGAAAAGGATCACCTTCTAGACATAGATAATATTATACCAATGTTAATTTCCTGGTTTTGATTACTATGTTTATGTAAGTTGTTTATATATGTATCTGTATATGTATGTCACCAATTTATGTGTATATAGCTCAACTAGGGTGCTGGGTTATATAGTGGGTACTCAATAATATTTGTTTCATGAATGAATCAATTTCACTCATAGTGCTGTGGCACAGTGGTAAAGAGTGATCATTGGAATTAGGCAGGGAGCTAGTTGAAAATTCAGACATCTAAGTTCTACTCCGTGTCTATTCAATTAGAATCTCTGAGAAGATAATAGAAATTGATAAGAACATGACAATAGTAAGAGACTTCAACATAGGCCTCTCATTGTCATATCCAGGGACTCACTTGGAGAAACTGAGCTTTTTGTCTGAACCACTTTAAGGCTCCGCATGTCTGTAAGTCCTGATTCCTGGGAGAAGAGCTATGCTTCCACCTGGGGCACAATCAGGATTCTGCCAAGCCTCAAGCTATGGCTGCTGCCTGGTAATTTTTGTCTCCTCCTCCTAGTAGAATAATAGGTAAAGAAAAAAGTTACTATACTATGGGGTATTTAACCCTAATCACCATAAGGAGAGGGTTGGTGCTACATGGTGGAGGCAGGGAGAAGCATACCTGGAACCCAGGGGACCGTCTGGGGCATTTTAACTGTGCATAGGCAATTATAACAAAGATGATCCAGCACAGACATGACAACCAGAGAAAGCAATCTAGGCTGGCAGAAGTGCTGAACAAAGGTGAGGGGGAATCTGAAACGGATAGTAAAGGAGGGACATAGTGAATATCAGTGATGACTTTGAAGCCAAATTCAGCAGCACGGGTGCTTACGGTTTGAACGTATGTGTCCCTCCAAAATTCTAATCTTGAAATTTAAATACCACGGTTATGGTATTAAGAGGTGGGGCCTTGTGGAAAGTGATTAAGTCATGAGGGCTACACACTCATGAATGAGAGTAATGACCTTCTAAAGGAGGTTTCAGAGAGCTGCCTGGCCCTGCCATCCCTTCCACATGTGAGGGCACAGCGCTAGTCCCTTTTTGTCCTCCTCTCATGTGAGGATGCAGTGAGAAGGTGCCATCGCAGAAGCAGAGAGCAGCCCTTACCTGACACTGAATCTGCTGGCACCTTGATCTTTGACTTCCCAGCCTCCAGAACTATGAGAAAATAAATTTCTATTCTTTATAAATTACCCAGTCTGTGATATTGTGTTATATGAACAAAGACAACAACGAAATATATCCTTTGGTCTTACAAATGAAACTAGATGCTGTGTGCGGCTTCGTGATTCAGGTCCCAGCACCAAAGAGTTACCATTGATGTCTGTTCCATGGAAGGGTGGAACCCTCCAGAAAGGAACAATCATGCACCACTAGCAAAGACAGAATGAGGGTCCTATTTATTCCTTTTGCTTCTCCTTATTTTCCACATTGTTCCACCTGTTGAAACCCTCAGCATTATGACATGCCCCAGTGCTTTTACCGTTTTGCAGCATAGCCGACAATGGGACCTACGGTTTCTTTGAGAAAAACATGGTGCATGGGAGAGTCCAGGAAGCTCCATAAAGATAACACCTGTGTTCTGGTGGCTGTGAGTGAAGAAAAACTTCCCCAGGCCAATTCCGGCCTTCCATTCTTACAAACTATTCCTTGAATCATAAAGGAATCTGGGTGGATATGGCTAAAGCCAACACACAGATGTGGCGTCATAGCTGGAGTGGGAAGTCATCTAAACCTTCATTAAAGATGGGGAAACTGAGTCTCAGAAAGAGGAAAGGAAATAGGGAGAAAGTGGCAGAGTTGGAACTATTAATAGCACTTCTGAGTAATGTTAGTAAATAAGAAAACTGATGTTTTATCTGGGCATCTTTTACCTCTTACTCATTTTAGTAGTTTGACGGTCTATTCTCTTCTAAGCAGATAAGCATACCACAGTAATGATCTGTCTCCTACTTTCCAATGTTTATGTTTTTTATTTTTCTTGCTTTAATATATATTGTTTATTATACTGAATAACTGTGATGATGGAAGTTTTCCTTGTCTTGTTGCTGATAGTAACAAGAAGGCCTCTAATAGTCTGTCATTAAGAATGACTATTTTTTATAGGTAGAAATCCTTTATCAAGTTAAGGAAGTTTTCTTTTATTGTTAACTTGCTACAAATTTTCTTTTCTTTTCTTTTCTTTTGTTTGTTTGCTTGCTTGTTTGATTTGAGAAAGGAGTGTTGATTTTTTTTTTTTTTTTTTTTTAGTAAGGATAGTTTAACATAAAAACTGAGAGCCCTGGTTCTGGAGAGCAACAGCCTAGATTTCAATCCTTGTTTCACCATATACCAGGGATGTGTCCTCGGGCATTACTAAACTTCCCTGTCTGTCACTCAGGGAACTGTGAACATTACCCAACTACCCAAGTTGTGACGACTAAATGAGATGATAGATAAAAAGCTTGTGGCACATAAGTGTCCAGTATGTGTACCTACCAGCCTTGATTCTTATACTGTTACCTAAGTCAAAAAGCTGTGTAGAATCATATGATCTTAGTTTTCACCTAATCCAGTGATTCTTAGACTTTTGTATTATATAGATTGTAACAAAAATTATTTTTAAATTTGTGACCAAAATATTGTTCCCAGATTTTTATTTATCAGGCAAGGTCCCTAAAAAAGAAACAAAACAACCAACTAAAACAACTATAACCATGTTAAATATGAATAAAGTCCATTTAACACCTTGAAACTGGGAAGGATGCAATGTCAAAATACAATAGTGTTTTCTAAAGTGAATAAATGTAATGTTTCAAGGAATTTACTGTATTGTTCTGATTTTTTTCTCATTCATCACCGAGCAGTGAAAGTGAAGTGGTTGCATAAATTTGGGAACCTCCAATCCAGGCCCATCTCTCATGTAATGTGAGAATTGTTCTTCCTCTAACATCCCTCTCAGTCTTTGATGGAACTCTTCCTTAATGGGGGGGCTTCACTTCTGAGCAATCTGATTAAAAATTATTCTTTGAAATGAGTTTCCTTATAACTTCAATTCACAGTTGCTTGCATTGCTGTTCGGAGGCAACACTGTAAATTTCAAACAAATGCATATCAAGTATTTGAGACAGTTATTTTCCCCTCACCTTCCAATCATCCTTACTCGAGTGAATATTCATGATTATTTCAACATCTTCTTATACTGCATGGCCTTTAAGATCTCATGTCCCCTGTATTTTCCTTTTCTGAAAATACTCTAATTTGCCAAACTCCTTAATCTGTAGAATCACCTCATTTATAACAGCAGAATCTGGCATGATATTGGTTTAGGCAGGAATATTTGGTGAGAGTGTGAATATAACATGTAGCCTGCTCAGGTAGAAAAAACCCTGGCTAAGGGAGACTTCTATAAGAGAGAGGTCACCTTGTTTTGAGGTTAAGAGTCAGATTAAAGGAGCTAATGGTTAAAAATATAGACTTCAGCATTGGACAGAATTGGCTTGAGTTCATGCTCCATTATTTATTAGTTGTGCATCTTCAGATAAAGTTCTTTAAGTCCAAGTAAAGTTTAAATGATTCAATTTATGAAGATCTTACAATGGTGCCTGTCATATTGCAAATGCTTAATTAATGATATGTTTCTTATTATTATTATTCATTTTAGGGACCAGCATCTTGACTGCAATTGTTATTTGGGTCCAGCCAGTCCAGAAATCTATTTATAATAATGTCTAGGAACATTCTTTAACTCAGGCTTATAAAATAATAAAAAAGGCTAAACTGAGAATATCTGAGTTCATATTATGGGATGGCAAACCAGAGTGAGTTTAATTATATGGGTGACTTTGGGTAACTTACTTTTATTATTTATTATTATTTTGAATTTAGTTTTGTTATCCGCTGTATCTTCTCAGGGAAGTGCTGGGGATGGAGCCTAGACCTTTCTCTCTCCTTTTTCCTTCCTTTTTTCCACAGGAGGGGGAGTAACTTACCTGATGGATGTAACTTAGGAGACCATAACAGGAGTCATAACTTTAGTAGGGGCAGGATCGTTGCAATGAGAAGTGGGTTTTTCTCTCTTTCTCTCTTGGGCTTCTTGCTGATAAGGCGTCAGCATGTGCAAAGGATGCTGAGCCCTGTCTTGGGAAGGCCGGCTGGATTTCCGTTCTCTGGGCCTGGACAATTGAGTCAGGCCAATCCTTCACCTCCAATTCAGGAGGAAGCTCCATTTTGGCCTCTGGTCTAAACTACTTTCTCCAATTTTTTTACAAAAGCTGATTGACATTTTTTTGATTTAACTCTAATGCTAATTTATAACCATGATCACTATAAAATAAGATTCTGATGTTCATTTCTATTTCTTTAGCCATTGATTGATGAGTCACTAATTTATTCACCCACTCATTCATTCATATAATGAATGGAAATTTACTACTCAATATTAATTGAGCACTTACTATATACCAGGGATTCTCTTAGGCACTGTAGCTATAACAGTGCACAAAACAGACTAAACCTACTCCCATGAAACTTACAATCTAGTAGGTAAGTCAGACCATAAACAGAATAAATACAGTATAGAAGTGTATGAAATATAAAATTTAACCAGTGGTAAATGCTACTAAAAAAAAAATAAAGCAGAGAAAAAGGCTAGGAAGTGTTGTGAGTGGGAAGAAGTTGAATTTTGGATTGGGTGGCCAGGGAAGGCTTGATTGAAATGGGAAGGGACTGAAGGAGAAGAAGGAGCAAGGTCTGAGCTACTTAGGGAAAGGGTCCCAGGTGGAACGAACAGGATGTGTACTGGCCAGAGGTAGGAGTGTGTGCAGATGGCCAGGGTGGCTGGCAAGGGGATTTTGACACTGACTCTGATTGCAAGGGGAGCCTTTGGAGGGTTTTGAGCACAGGCCTGATGGGATATGTACTATATTTTAACATTGCATACAGAACAGACAACATTCCTTCCCTCATGAAATTTATATTCTAGTGTACAAATCAGACAATAAATAAAATTAATAAGTAAAATTTACAAAATGGAAGGTTAAATGCTACCAAGGCAGAATAAGTCAGGAAACAAGAGCATTCTGGCCACCATGTTGAGAATACATTGTTTCACCCTGGAAAGGGTATGAGAGCAGATGGGAGGGGAACAAGTCAGAGGTCACTGCAGCAACTGAGGCAGTAGATAGTGAGAATGACTGAGAGCAGGATGGTAGCAGTGGAGGTGGTGGGACATGACAGATTTGGGACATATTTAGAAGGCATAGCCAACTAGCACCTGCTGTTAGATTGGATGTACAGTGTGAGAGAATGAGAATTCAGGGATGACTCCAAGGATTTTGGGCTAAGCACCTGGAAGGATGGAGTCTCCATTAACCAAGATGGGGAAGACTATGGGAGGAGCAGGTTTTGGGGAAACTAGAAGCTCATTTTGAACCTGTTAAGTTTGCAAGGCCTATTATACATCCAAGTAGAGACGTTGAGAGGGTGGACTGGAGTTAAGATAGAAGAGTTGGCGTGAATTTTCCCCTTTCAGGTCACACTTTTCTTGAGCCATGCTTATGCACTGGGAGGCAGTAAAGAGCCTTAGTTGTACAGTTTGACTACCTGGGCTCAAGTACAGGTCCAAGGCTTACTAGCTTTGTGCCTTGGGCAGTTTTTTAACCTCTCTCTACCTCAATTTTGTCATCTGTAAAATGGAAATAGGAAATAATTGTGTAACTCATAAGACAAAATAGGAAATAATTGTGTAACTCATAAGATTATTGTGAGAATGAAATAAATTAATCCCTTTCATGATCTTGGCATTGTACATGGCAAGAAATAAGTATTCAAAATAAAAATTAAAACAAAATTATCATAGCGGTAGTTAATAACACTCTAATATAGCTCTCACTTTATGCCAAACACTCTTCTAGGAACTTTATAATTTATTTACTCATTTACCACTCACAAAACTCTAGGAGGCAGATGCTATTACTTCATAATGGCACAGAGATGGCATGGAAGGTTAGGTTACACAGGTAGCAGGTGGCAGAGCTGGGGTTCAATCCCAAGCAGTCTGGCTCCAAAGTCCATGAACTTAAACACCACACTGCGCTCTCTCTCAAAACATGTTAGCTGTGGGTATTAGTTTCCTGGGTTATTCCTTCTTTTATGAGGGCATCCATTCTTAATCTGCTTATGAACCTGCTCAAAGTTCACTTAGAGTCCAGTATTTATCAATTGCACTTCTATTGTTACCTACAATATACTTTGCAATGTATAATTTCTAATTGCCCTATGAATGACCTAACTCTCCATTTGCCGGGTCCTGTTGCTTCCTGTCCTTCTCTAATTTGAGCACTCTGTCTTCTGTATCTGAGTAATCAGCATTTTATCTTTGCAGTAGCAATGCAGGGAATCAGGTCTGCCTACTTTAGTGGGAGGAGATTGTTGGTTAAGATTCCATCTTCCATGGCTGCTGCCACTTGGGGGCATTCTTGTTTTACCATTTCATGTCTATAGTATGCGGATAATAGTTGCATAGCTAAGTGGCAACTCATAAACACTTGGGTTCATTTTTGCCATAGCATACCATATATAGCATGTATAGTATCTCTAAGAGATATTTTTAATCCTGTCCAATATCTTATTAGATAAAGTATAATATTTAAAAATCAAGAGGTTGTTTTTTGGCAGTTGGTAACTTTTAATGGTGTGAAGATTCTCAATATTTAGGCATAATCATAGTATATGTACAATAACAAAGCAAAGGTATTGATATGTGTTTGTGAAAACAATAGAACCATATATTTTATAAGGAAAACTCCTAATTATGTAATCAATTGAGAGTAAAAATGTACTCTCTGAACTTCTTGTAAAAATAACAACATAAACCAGAGGTTGGCAAATTATAGCCCTTGGGTCAAATTTACCTAGAGCCTGTTTCTGTATGGCCTGTGAGCTAAGAATTTTTAAATGGTTGAAAGGATCAAAAGATGAATGGTATTTTCTGACACATGAAATTATATGCAGTGCAAATTGAAGTGTCTGTAAATAAAGTTTTACTGGAACACGGCCACACTTATTCATTCAGTATTGTGGATGGCTGCTCTCACATTACTACAGTGACAGAGTTGAGCAGTGGTGATAGAGATCACATAGCCTGCAAAGCCTTGAATGTTGACTATCTCGCCCTTTGCAGAAAAAGTCTGCTGATCTCCAACATCAACTAATAAGCAGATAACGCCACCAGGATCCATGCTAAGGCCAGAGAACTGCATCACCTGGCCAGAGTCTGTCTGCCCCTCACAGCAGGCAGAGCTCCCATTTGACTGCAGATGTTGATGCAACCAGAGGAGGCAGGCAGAGGAAAACATTCAGCCTAATCCCATAGAACATGCCACTGTTGTCTTAATATGCATTTCCTTTGAAAAGGAGATGGTTCCTGTAACTTGTTGACTTGTTTTCCAGGAACAAAACAGTCATGGATGTGGAAATACATTTTGAAAGCCTAGGTAAAAGAGGACTTTTGTTTTCCAGAATGAAAGTTATTTTATTATTTTCTTATTACAAAAACATTTATTTAGTGTGAAAAGTTATAAAGGCCGTAGAGGAACATAAATATGAAAGTAAAAATGACCTAAAATCTCACCTCTCAGAGATAATCATATTTGACCTCAGTTTATCCTGTTGTTTAAGAGAAAGAGCTGATATTATTTATTTTCTAGCCTGGCAAAGGCACTCTGATTTTGGTTGGATACAGGTGAGGACCCCCTTTCAAGGTAGGGATGGTGGGGTGGCCCACCTTCCTACCCCATAGGGAAACCCATTGGCTCTTTGCAGGTGATTAAAGGTCAATTGAATTCTGTGAGGCTTCAATCACTGATGCTGGGGCAGGAAACCAATAGGTCTGACCACTATCTAGACTTCAGGTAGCTTGGCTTACGTCAGGGATAAAAGCAGGAAAATGTTCTATGGAAAGCATCGTATATACATTCATTCATTTGACCATTCAATCAACCCATCAGTGACTAGTAACCATATTAGTTTCTTATTGCTGCTGTAACAAATGAAAACAAACTTAATTTAAAACAACACAAATTTATTCTCTTACAGTTACAGCAGTCACAAATCAAGATGTTGGCAGAGCTATGTTCCTTCTGGAGGCTTCAGGGAAGAGTCCATTTTCTTGCCCTTTTTAGCTTCTAGGGGTCAACTGCATTCCTTGGCATGTGGCCCCTTCGTCCATCTTCAAAACACACCACTCCAATATCTGGTGCCATGGTCACATCTCATTTTTTTCTCAATATCTTGCCTCCTTCTTATGAAGATCCTTGTAATTACACTGGACTACTGGCTAATCCAGAATATTCTCTCCAGTTCAAGATCCTTAATTTAATTACATCTACAAAGTCCCTTTTGCCATGTAAGGTCACTTATTCACAGGTTCTGGGGATTAGGACATGGACATCTTTAGGAGGCCACTATTCTCTCTACCATAGGAAGTGAGCACCTACTTTGTTCTAGACACTAAACGAGACTGTAGGATATCAGAAATGAAAAGCCGAATTCTAGGCCAGAGGAAACAGACATGGGGAGAACACGTAAATTCCACATAGACAGTGGCCCTGGCTGGGAATAGATTTTGTTTTTCCTAGGCAATATTATATTGAGGACCTGCTGTATTTAGGGCAAGTGAGTCCTTTTTGTCAGATCAGATTGGATTCCCTTGATGAGATCTTCAACCAAACAAGATTGCAATGAGATCAAATTTAAGAGAGTTTATGGGTAGAATTTATTCTCTGTTTTGAATCTCAAGGAATGTACTAAAAGGACAGAGCACCTGTTCCACTGTGAAGTAAAAATGACACAGAAACTCCCTGCAGAGGTTTGACTGAAGGCTTCACACACCCCACGTAATGTTATTTCCCCCCAACATGAAGGAGATATACAGCTTGGGGTTCAAGATGGCCTGAATAATTGACATTTTCTACTTCCAGGAGTGTGCTGAGTGCTAAGAAGGCAATACTGAAGGATCACTAGGCATTATATTTTAAAGGCACATGAAACCTCTGCTCTATTTTTTTTCTCTTAGTTTCCTGAGATATCCATGGCAAAGGAATTTAACAAATCCAAGTGCAGTCAGGCCCCACAAAGGTCATTTCTGATTTGGGGCAGATTCTCAAATAGAGGGAAACCTTTTTTGGGCGAACAAGACATTTAAGAAAAAAAATTGTTTTAACTTGGAATATAATAAATGACATTACTAACCGAGCTGTAGGTAGCGTAAAGGATCATGTTTTGTATTAGATATCAGGCTTTATTGCCAAAAGTAGATACAACTATTTAAGAGTCTCAATCAGAAGTCCTTTGTTTATGAGTGACAAGAGGCCCATGTCAGAGTAGTTTAAAGTTAAAAAAGAGTTGTTGATTAATGTGAGTGGGTGGTTGAAGGTGTAATTCTGTCTTCAGTCCTGGCAGTATCAGAATTGAAACAATGTCATTGCATTGTCTCTATTTCTCTACAGCTTGACTCTGTTTCCTCTGTGTTAGTTCTTTTCTCAGCAGATTTTTTCCCAGTGTGGTGGCGAAGATGCATTATGTTAGCTCCAAGCATACATTTTCCTTCTAGCTCATGATTCCAAAAACAAGGATCACCATTTTCCCAGTAGCTCCAGGCAGAGTCCCAGGAGTGACTCTAGTGGGATTGGCCTAAGTCACATGCCCCTCCCTGAACCTTTCAACTTTAAGAATGATATGGACTCCTATCAGTCAGGCCTGGGACAAGTGCCTATTCCATACCCTAGAGGTGAGGTCAGTTCTCCAACTACATGTGGACTGAAAACAGGGCAGGGATGGCTCCCCAAAGAGCTTCTGGCCAGATAGAAGGCGATGGTTTCTATTGGACGGGGCTCATGTATGGACATAGGCTGCAGCAGTGGACATCACCCGTGGGCACCATAGCAGAGTGCTGGTGGATGCCCTGTGGAGACTAACATGTCTTACTTGTGAGCATGCATGAGAAACCCTCACCCCAGACGTCCCCACAACACCATGCTCAGGGGGCACCTGGTTCGAATCAAGGGAGGTTTTCTATTAGCAAATAATGAACCTGTGAAAGCTTGACTTACATGGGTAAAATTATAAATGAAAATCATAGTGGGAATTCAAAGTCAGACATAATCTAGCAGGGCTTACCAGGGAATTGAGTTGTGTTAAAAGGCTTCATTTTTAATGCTCACCTATTTTGTGACATTTCTTTTATGTTTCATATGCTGCTGCTTGAGAAGACAGAAGTTGATTTCTTGTGGTGGAGAGGAGCTAGTTAGTGGGGGATGAGAAAGAGGGGAGTGTAGAACGGAGCTGAAGAGGAGAGAAGCACAGAATTTGTAAGCATTTAGATCTGATGTAAAGGGCAGATTCTTAAGTTTATATGAAAATATAGTACAAAGCAATAAAAAGCTTTAAAATGTTAGTCTTTGGTCTATTGGCTTATCCTTAATAGTTTCTCCATGAAGAGTTCATAGGCCAAGATGTTTCCAGATGTTTGCAAAGGGGCTCCAAGCCAGCATCATGTGCTACTGCTGTTGACATAAGGATAGAATGACGGATTCTTGCAGAGCAGAACCACTGAGGGGCATGCAGAAGGCCAGCAGCCCCAATTTGATCTTCAAAGAGGACATCAACGATATGTGCTGTATCATGTGCTATGCTATGCTGATAGCCTTAGAATAACTTAGAAAACTTTAGGAGTTTTCAAAAATCAAAAGAGTGGTCTTATAAGGCATGTGTAGATACCTACTGCAGTCTCTTTCTAGGGTCAATTACAGATTCAAGGTTTTAGAGGAGTGAGCAACTATTTCTAGCACTGCTTGCTGAGTTTTTTGGGCACTGAAATAGATCCACCTCCCCACCAAAATATCTGCCACCCTTCTGTTAGGGATCTCTTCAGATGGTTCCAGGTGAGTAGCTAGAGGAAGAAACCTACTTTTTGTAAAAATTTTCTGTTATTAAATAATAGTGGCTGGAATAACTCTTATTATTTAATGGATCCTGTTTAGTATGTACCCAGTTGACTACTTCTATAATGTTTTTAACTTTTTTTGGTTGATTTAAGAAGTAGCTGGATTTGGTGAAAAGAGAATGGAATGGATGTAAGGACAAGAATTCCCTTTTTAGCTTCACTGTATTCTAGATGTATAATCTTTGGAAAGTTAATTCATCTCTCTCAGCCTGGATATTGCAATCTGTAAAGTGTATACAACAATACCTACTGCAGAAGCTTGTTTTGAACAATAAATTAGGTAAAGAACTCTGCAAAGTGCCTGGCATATTTTAGGACATAAATGAATATTTTTGTAATAGAGAAAACCTGTCATGAAATCATAGAAACAATAATCTCACATTTCCGTTGCAGCACAGGTTCCCACAGATTTAACTGTGATCTGTTTTTTTCGGGGGGTGTGAATTTCATAGAGCCCGTGATTTACTAGGTGAAGCCCCTGAGAGTGGGGAGCTCAAAGAGGCTTTCAGGAAATACATCCACCACAGGAATTTCAGTAGCCTGTACCTTGTCGCAAACCCTATTTAGTCAGGGTTAAAGATGCTGAAACATCAATCTAAATATAAATATGTACTTCGTCTTAAAAACCCTGGAGACAAATTAGAAATTATGACCTATAAATGAACCCAGGGCACTTATGCTTCTTCTTGGAAGATTTCCAAGATGCCATTAAAGAGACTTGCAGTCACTTATTGGTGGATTTAAGCACTACCCTCCCCTGAGTCACCATGCCAAGGAATAGTGGTTAAGAATTGATCTGCATGTTCCAGATGGGCCAGAAAAAAAATACTGCTAAAATCACTCAGGAAAGGTGAATATAACAATGTATGTGATCTTATTGCAGATGGCATTTATCTTAGTCTGCTTGGGTTGTGTAACAAAATACAACCTGGGTAGCTCAGAGGATAGAAGTTTATTTCTCATGGTCCTGAGCCTAGAAGTCCAAGATCAAGGTGCCAGCAAGGTGGATTTCATTCTGAGGCCTTTCTCTTGGCTTGTAGGTGAGGGTCGTCTTGGTGTGTGCCCACATGACCTCTTCTTTGTGTGCCCCAGGAGAGAAGGAGTGCTGGCGTCTCTTCCTCTTCTTATAGGGACACTTATCAGCATCCATCATCATGGTGGTCTCACCTTCATGACCTCATTTAAATCTCATTACCTCTAAAGGCCCCATCTCCAAGTACTGCCACACTAGGAGTCAGGGCTTCAACATGTGACTCTTGGGGGGACACAAACATTCAGCCTACAATGGCATTTATGAGTGTCAAAATATGTGGGAAAATATGGCCACAAATCTAAAAGACACCTGAGTTTTTCAATCTGACTGTTCATCCCTGCACCGCAAAACTACTTGATTATCTTATTAAATAGTCATCATTCTTTTCTCCCCAACCCCCCCCCCAGCAATTTTAAAACCTGTTCCACCTTGTACCCAGAGAATTATTTTATAATTTACCCTACCAATCAAGCACCACCCACTCATCACCAAATATTGTGAATTTGACTGACAATATTACCTTGCTTTTTTGGAGCGGGAACATGATATTTATAATAAATGTTTGCATAAATAAACATAAATTTTTCAATTTGTTTGAAGTTGAGTTTTGTAGGATAATCCCACATGAAGTCTATAAAAAGGGAAACTGGAAGATAAAAATTTTCCAGCATCTGTTCAACATTATCCCAGGGACACAAAGACGTATTTAACAGAGGATTCTGATAAGTAACCTCTATTGTAGGGCAGGATCTTATCAGGCTTTTCCAGTGATGAAATGAAATATTCCTATTGGCTATCAAATTTCTTGTACCTTATTTTTTACTGCTTACTAAGAAAGATTCTGATGACTAATTTAGTTTCTCAGGTATCTTAATATGAGGAAGAGTGAACTCCAGAAAGTGGCATAAAATTCTGGTCCTTGGAAAGAGGAAGGAATAGCCTTCATTGTAAATTACAAACATCAGGCTTTAGTGAGTCCAAATTATGGGAGTCAGTTCCCCAAGTCTGGCCAACTCTTAATGCAGTGAAAAAAAAAGTGAGTTTTAGATTTCAAAGCTTAGAACAGAAACCTGGAAGACCACAGCAACATAATGATCACAGTGAGACCTTGCTCGAATTTTAAGCCAGTATATCTATGTCTCTTATATCTTTTCTCTTGACAAGTCTGTAAGGGCAAGAAGAGTAGTCACGGAGTTGCCACCTGCCAGCTATTGTGTCATCTTCATTTATACAAACAGAGAGCTAACTCCCCCTGCCAACCCCATAGACCAGCGCTGCCCATGAATAGAATATTTGGCAACATACACAGCAACTGTGCCAGAATGCTGCAGGTCATAAAATAGAATTGTATTTTCAGGATCTCGGATAATTTCTTCATCTGCAACATTCCATCTCCTCAGAGTATACCCAACAGGGGTGTAAGGGGACACATTTTATACCAAGAATCAGTGAAAGTTTTCAGAAGTGTTAAAAAAAAGTTTAAATAGAGTTGTGTATCCCTCCTTTGAGTGGAAGGTTATAGATGGGTACAGTTACAACACTGAGCTAAGCTGGAACTGTATCTCTAAGCAAAGCCAGAAACTGCGTTTTTGGAGAAGACTTTGGTTAAAAACTTTGAGGTAAGTTACATAGAAGGTGTTTTTATTCATTCATATTGCAGACTATATATCCTGGTAGTTTTCTGGCCATTAACCCATTTAATTCAGATCTTCTTGGCTCACTCTTTTTGCTGGGTCTTTTGGATTTTTCCATATTCTTCAAACAGAACCTTGCTGTAGGTATAGTTTCTGTAATTCTTCAGAGTACAAGTTCCATTGAACTGCATGCACGAACCTGATCCTTTAACTTTAAAGAGACCTTTGTCTGTACAACAGGTGTCTCTATGAATATTTCATCAGCGAATGTTTACTACTAACATTTTAAATTCTCCTTTTATTTTAAACAACTTCAATGGTTCTCCTTGTTTGTTACCAGAGTTATGTATTTTTTCCTTAAAAATCTTACCAGAGACCATCTTCCAGATATCCTAGAAATATATAGGTATAACATGCAACATACTTTCTCTAAGTAGAGATGTCAATGATATCCTGTCTGTGTATTACCCACATAAAATATATCTACAATAATAACAATTCTTCTATTGATGGGAGAGTGAAGTATATAAAGCACAAAAAGACAAAATTCAAGAAGTCATCTCCCAAATGGACAAGAATTGGGATGCCTCAAATACCCTTAAACATTAGGATGTTGACTGAAGCACCAGACCTCAGGTTGCTCACTATACACTCCCTGAAATGTCAAGCTGGTGGTGCATACCTGTGTTCCCAGCTACTTGGAGGCTGAGGCAGGAGGATCGCTTGAGCCAGGAGTTTGAGATTGCTGTGAGCTAGGTTGATGCCATGGGCACCCTTGCCCAGGCAACAGAATGAGACTCTGTCTCAAAAACAAAACAAAACAAACAAACAAAAAAACACAAGGGGTTGTGTTACTGAGATGGCCACCACTGGTAGATGCCAAACACAGCTGATGGCTTGGTCTCATAGGATATCTTCAGAGAAGTCAAATGATATTACTGTACCTTTGGAATAGTCCATCCTTTAGGGAATGGAGGTGTCAAGGTAGGAAACAGAGAGAAGGGAGATGAATTTATTTCATCCCTTCAGTATCTTCTTGCATTGGTTAAGCTCATCCCATGAGGTGTTATTCTGAACTTTTGGGTTGTGTTGCCTCTTTTTGCAGGAAGCTGCCCGCGAAGCAGAGCTCCCTTTTTCTCAATCAGCTATATCTGGGGCCACTTGATCTATAGGCTGGAGAGCGGGGCAGTGCTCTGACTCTGTGACCTTGGGAACTCTGATGAGGCTACCTGGTTGGGGGTGGGGGTGAGTACAAACAGTGGGATGTTGGTATAGCCACAAGAATCTGGGAGTAATGCATAAAGTGAGTATTGCTATAACAGAATACCACAGACTGGGTAATTTATAATGAACAGAAATTTATTGGTTCATGGTTCTGAAGGCTGAGAAGTCCAAGATTGAGGGGCAAGCATCTGGCAAGGGCCTTCTTGCTTCAACCTCCCGTGGTGGAAGGGCAAAGAGAGGGCTGGAGAGAGAGCAAGAAGGGACAAATTCATCTTTTTATAGCAAACCCACTGTAGCAATAATGAACCTATGTCTGCCATGGTGGCATTAATCCATTCATGAAGGCAGAGCCCTCATGGCCTGATCACCTCTCATCAGGCCCCACCTCCCAGCGCTGTTGCATTGGGAATTAAGGTTCCAACATGTGCTTTTCGGGGGACACATTCAAACCATAGCACTGAGTCTGGTAAAGGTTCAGGAAATAGTGATTTGCCCCATACCTATGTCCCACTAGACTCTTCTCTGCCTAGAACATTCCATAGGAGTAATCAAGAATACCTTTCTAGCATGAAGTCTCATAAAACATTTATACTTCTTGCTTTCCCTAGGGCACTTAGCAAAGTGTCGGCCACATAGAGTACTGGGGCCATTTGGCTTTAGAAACCTTATCATTCTTATGAAGCTGTCCTCAGTGTCTGATGGACCCCGTGGACAAATGACCATGCTAGACTATGAATTTATCTTCTCACAAAGTGTACTTACTAGGAAAAAAAGAAAAGAAGAGGGAAAAAACCTACTTTCCCTGACATTTCATTTAATTATCTGGTTCATTTCTATCACTTAAATCTTTTAACCTACTGGAAATGACTTTTATCCTCTAAAATAATTTTACTGTTTTTTTTCCTTGAACATAGAAGAATTTTCCTAGTTAAAGACATTTGAATTTGTATGCCTTTTAATAATTCAGAACTGTTTAATTTTGGACTTACAACAAGCAGGAATACCTTCCAGGTCAGATTCCGTGATTAGCAGGTACATTTTATGTTTAATTTGTGGGAAAGAATGGGGTTGGGGGTGGTAGGAGGTAAAAGGGAGTCCAAAGGGAGATAGAGATATGTTAATTGGTATTTGGAAATGAAATAAACCGTTTTGTTTATTTTTTAAAAATAAACATGAATACTATATTACAACTAATTAAGATATTAAAGTTAATTGTCATCATTGATAAATTAGTTTTCTCAGTCAAAATATTTCAGTTTCTTGAGCTATGATTTTGTGAAATGCACCAAGATCAGTAAGTTATATCCTTTGAGAACTTATATATTAATTTAACAAGTAAAACCAATCAATTGTTGGGATGGTTTAGACTGTGCCAATCATCTGCAATAATTCATAATGAATAAAGATCTTCACTATGGACATGTATGGTTATGCAAGGGGATGCCTACCTAGTCTATTCAATTAGAACACCAGTGCATGAACTAAGACCTCCATTAGGTCAACCTCATTCAGGTATTATTCCTTAACGACATTTGAAAGGTTTTGTTTTTTTTTTTAAAGTTTTATTTGGCAAAGATAAACTATATGAAAATGGAAACCATTTAGAATTTGCTAATATATTTATTACATACAATATGAATGCTTTATAATACATAGTGTACATACATATGTATAGCACTTAGCTTAGGTGTGTATATGTTATATCTATGTAGCACTTAGATGTATGGAAATTGTCAAATAAATTTTGTCTTCTTTTTTTTTTTTTCCCCTGGAGACAAAGTCTCGCTCTTTTGCCCTGGCTAGAGTGCCGTGGCATTGGCCTAACTGACAGCAACCTCAAACTTCTGGGTTTAAGCAATCCTTTTGCTTCAGTCTCCCGAGTCGCTGGGACTACAGGCATGTGCCACCATGTCCAGCTAATTTTTTCTATATATTTTTAGTTGTCCAGATAATTTCTTTCTATTTTTTAGTAGAGACAGGGTCTTGCTCTTGCTCAGGCTGGTCTTGAACTCCTGACCTCGAGCAATCCTCCTGTCTCGGCCTCCCAGAGTGCTAGGGTTACAGGCATGAGCCACCACACCTGGCCAAATTTTGCCTTCTATTGCTGTTATTATGGATATTATAAAAATGTCTCTACATCACAGAAAGTTCACACCTTGAGAAATAATCAAGCCAGGGTGTGCTATGCCCTTGCTGTTGAACTACCTATTTCATACCAAACACACATTTGTTACATGGCCAAGCCCAGGGTCTAAGGTGCTTTATTGGTAGACAGAATAATTGAGATCAGGGGTAGAAGAGGGAAGGGTGGGAAAGCCTTACAAAACTCACAACAACTCCTGGTTGTCTGTTTAGCTATCTAAAATCCAACCATGAGCTCTCCAGTCTTTAGGATTGCTTGAGTTTTGTACTTTGCGGTCTTTAAGAATTGCCAAAAACCCACTGTCAGCCTCTGTCCTGCATTTCCTATTTGCCTATTTTAATTGTGAATCCTCCATGGTAAACTAGTATCACCTCAGCAGATACATCTTGACAGTGTGTATCCTACCACCTTTGGAGGCCTGGAAAGGCTGTGCTCCTCAGACCACTCGCCAGCGGTTCAGCTGCTGCTGGAGCTATTACAGACTCTCTCTCCTCAGATCACCCTTTCCTTTCCTTTCCTTTCCTTTCCTTTCCTTTTCTTTTCTTTTCTTTCTTTTCTTTCTTTCTTTTCTCTTCTTTTTTTTTTTTTTTTTTTTTTTGCTAATAGTTATAGCTAAATAACTAGGAACCAGTGTCCTAGGGTCCTCACATAGCACCAAATTAGTACTTTCCCCATTTCTCTTATGACTGGGTACTTAGTACAGAATTCCTGTATTGGCCACTGATTAGCTGCCTAGCCCTCTTCTCCCTCATCAGGAGAAAAGTCTGACACTCTAGTTTTCAGTCCGTCTACAGTGGGGTGGGGATTGCCACCCAGTTTCCTCAGATTTCTGGTTGTGTCTTCAGCTGAGATCCATATGATATGACTGGAAACATGTCAGACTCTTGAGTGGTTCCTCCCTTTGTGGCTTCCTGATCACCGTGTTTCACCAGTGAGACCTGACACTCAGTGCTGATTGCTTCTGGAATTAAAAATCTTGGCAGGGTCCTCTCAGAGACCAGGCTGGACCACCCGACTCTCCTTTGCCAGTCTCTGTATTTAGACTGGTTCCCCCCAATCCCTATATGAAGTCCTCATCCTGAAGGTCCCAGTCCAGGTGCACCAGGGAGGAAAATGACCAAGGTGAATCTTATGAGCACCCCATAGCAAGTCCTGTGAGGATGAGACAGAAACAGCATAGGTACCTTTGGAGGAAATGACCATCAAGCATGTCTGAGAACATCTTTGTTTGCGTCATTGGTCTTCAGGGCCAGCCCTGGTGACATCATTGTTCAGAACAGGGCAATTTGTATATACAGCATCTCTCCATCTTTCATTTTCAAAAAGGATTTATTTTTATCCCCAAAGTATCTTTCAATTTACTTATCCTAAGGAGCTTGGCTTCTTTGGCAGTTTTCCTCTGGCTGCATTAGTTGGAAACCTCTCTGAGTAGCTCTCCTTGGCTTCCAATCCCTGTTTGACTGACAGCGTCTCAGAGATGATCTGCTCTGGAAAGAAGCAGAGGGATTTCTCAGGAATAACTAAAAGTCTTTTTAGAAAACAAAGCCTTCCAACCACTTACATTTTTCCTTTGAGTGCTCAGCAAAGAGAAACAGCTCACGGAAATCTCCTTCCTTGTGTTTACCCTTTGAGGGCCAGCAAACCATTTTCTGGTCATTATATAGGGCTGTTTGGGTAGAAGAGTAACTTAGAGATGTCACCATGTCATGAAAGATTTCTGTCATTAACATGGAGAGTAGAGGGAAGCCTGTAGAAATGTGAGCACAGTGCAAAGGATGTTACATTGCAGTGTGAATGATGACAACGTTTTAATTGAGAAGAGCATAGCTGTGCATGAGCCAGAGACTCTCTCTGTGGCTGTTGGGAACCATTTCCTCCAGGATGCATCCTGCTAGTCCGTCATCAGGTAAGAGTGTGTCTTGGGCTGCCTGCCAGTTCTTGGATGGCTGAAATACTTGCCTGGGCTCTGGCTGCTTGCCCCACAGGGCTCCTGAACAGAGTCGCCCAGAGTGACTCACACAGAAAAGTGTTACCTCATTTTGTTGAATTCCATTGTGTGGGCTGAAGGTTGAGTTTAGCCAGGAGAGAAGAAAGTGAGGAGCAGAGATGAGGCAACTAATTGACAATCCCAATTATAAAATGACACATGAGAACATCAAAGGTCTTAAAAAGGAGGGCAGGTGAGGGCTTTGACCTCTGCTGGATTTCTTTTGCTACAGAGAGTCACAGTGAGTCACAGGCTGAGCTGGGGGCAGGCAGAGTGAGTTCAAAGGAGTTGATGTAAGTATAAAAGACATTTTAGTTGGAGCAGCAATTAAAAACCTCTCAAAATGGAAAAGTCCTGGTCAAGATGGTTACACTTTAGAGTTTTACCAAATATACAAAGAAGAACTCATACCTATACTACAGAAATTATTCCACACCATTGAGAAAGATGGTATCCTCTGTAACTCATTCTACAAAGCCAATGCCTCCTTGATACCAAAGCCAGGAAAACTACAGAACACTACAGACCAATATTTCTTATGAATATAGATGCAAAAATCCTCAACAAAATTTTAGCAAATTGAATTCAGCAGCACATCAAAAAAAAAAAAATAATAATTCACCATGACCAGGTGGGCTTTATTCCAGGGATGCAAGGCTGGTTCAACATACGCAAATCTATTAATGCAATTCACCTCACAAATAAAAGCAAGAACAAAGACCATATGATTCTCTCAATAGATACAGAAAAAGCATTTGACAAAGTCCAGCACAACTTCATGATAAAAATTCTGAACAAAATAGGCATATATGGGTCATACCTTAAATTTATCAAATCCTTTTATGACAAACCCACGGCCAATATCATAACAAATGGAGAAAAATTGAAACAATTCCCACTTAGAACTGGAACTAGACAAGGTTGCTCACTATCTCCACTTCTATTCAACATAGTGCTGGAAGTCCTTACTAGAGCAATTAGACAAGAAAGGGGTATTAAGGGCATCCAAATGGGTGCAGATGAGATCAAACTCTTGCTCTTTGCCAACGATATGATATTATATCTAGAAAACCTCAAGAACTCAACCAAGAAACTCCTAGAATTGATAAATGAATTTAGTAAAGCCTAAGGATACAAAACCAATACACACAAATCAGAGGCATTCATATACACCAATAACAGTGAAGCCGAATTTCAAATCAAAAGTGCAATACTTTTACAATAGCCTCCAAGAAAATTAAATATCTAGGAATATATTTAATGAAAGATGTGAGAGACACAGACAGGGAGAATCACGAGACACTAAGAAAAGAAATTGTAGAAGATGCAAACAGATGGAAAAATCTACCCTGCTCAGGGATTGGTAGAATCAATATTGTTAAAATGTCCATACTACCTAAAGTGATCTACAGAATTAATGTGATTCCTATCAAAGTACCATCATCATTCCTTACAGGTCTATAAAAAATAATTCTGTTCTTTGTCTGGAACCAGAGAAGACCTCATATAGCCAAAGCAATCTTAAGTAAAAAGAACAAACTGGGAGGTATCAGTCTACCAGACTTCAAGCTGTACTACAAGGCTATAGTAACTAAAACAGCATGGTACTGGCACAAAAATAGAGACATAGACCTTTGGAACAGGACTGAGAATCTGGAAATGAAGCTATCCATATATGGCAATCTAATCTTTGACAAAACAGACAAAAATATACACTGGGGAAAAGATTCTCTTTTCAATAAATGGTGCTGGGAAAACTGGATAGCTACATGTAGAAGATGGAAACTGGATCCCCACCTCTCACCTTTCACTAAATCAATTCAAGATGGATAACAGACTTAAACCTGAGGCATGAAACCTTAAGAATTCTAGAAGAAGACATTGGGAAGACCCTTTCAGACATCAGCCTAGGCAAAGAATTTTTGAGGAAGACCCCCAAAGCAATCACTGCAGCAATAAAAATAAATAAATGGATGTGATCAAATTAAAAAGCTTTTGCACAGCCAACGAAACTATCATTAGAACGAATAGACAGCCTACAGAGTGGGAGAAAATATTTGCTCTCTACACATCCAATAAAGGGATGACAACAAGAATCTATCTAGAACTTAAAACAATCAACAAGAAAAAAAAAATCAAACAACCCCATCAATAAATGAGCAAAGGAAATGAACAGAAACTTTTCAAAAGAAGACAGAATAATGGCCAGCAAACATATAAAAAAGTGCTCAACATCTCTAATCATCAGAGAAATGCAAATCAAAACCACAATGAGATATCACCTAACCCCAGTGAGATTGGCCTCTATCAAAAAAATCCCAAAACAACAAATGCTGGTCAGGATGTGGAGAGATGGGAACACTCTTACACTACTGGTAGGACTGCAAATTGGTGCAACCTCTGTGGAAAAGAATTTGGAGATACCTCAAAGAGTTAAAAATAGAAATATCGTTCAATCCAGCAATAGCACTATTAAGCATCTACCCAAAAGAGCAAAAGACATTCTATGAGAAAGACATCTGCACCCGAATGTTTATGGCAGCACAATTCACTATTGCAAGGATGTGGAAACAACCCAAGTGCCTGTCAATTCATGAGTGGATTATTAAAATTTGGTATATGTATACAATGGAACATTACTCAATAATAAGAAACAACAGTGATCTAGCACCTCTTATATTTTCCTGGATTGAGCTTGAGCCCATTATCTGCAGTGAGGTATCACAAGATCAGAGGAATAGCTTCCACATGTACTTGCCGTCAAATTGGCACTAACTGATCAACACTATGGTGCTCACACGGTAGTAATATTTTCCAGTGATTAGGGGGGTGGTAGGGCAAACTCACAACTAATGGACACGGTGTGCATTGTAGAGGGGAAGGGCATGCCTCTAAACCTCACTTGGGTGAGGCAAAGGCATAAAATGTAACCAAAACGTTTGTATCCTCATAATATCCTGAAATAAAAAAAATTAAAACAAAACAAAACAAAGAAACAAAAAAGACATTTCAGTGAACAATCTCTAGTGGGATCTTGCAAGGTGGAAGGGTAGGGAATTATTCCCATTTCTACTGAATGGAAGGCAATAACCTTGAGAAACTCTTCAACGGAGTGGCTTTCCTCATGCTGGTATAGCTCAGATGTGAACTGAACTCTACCAACTCCTTTCAAGACAGAGTCAGCTCAAACTGTTCTTTCATGCCTTACGGTCTCTGGGTTCTAGTTTTTGTGTGTGCTGTTTTTGATCTTGCCTCATGTGAACTCTGAGATAAAACTCAACGTCTTCCTTGATTTTTTCAAAAATATTCAATCTAGACCAGGTGCAGTGGCTCATGCCTATAATCTTAACACTCTGGGAGGCAGAGACAGGAGGCTTGCTTGAGGCCGGAAATTCAAGACCAGCATGAGCAAGAGCAAGACTCGGTCTCTACAAAAAATAGAAAAATAGAAAGATTAGCTGGGCATGGTGGTGCGTGCCCATAGTTCCAGCTACTCAGGAGGCTGAGGCAGGAGGCTTGAGCCCAGGAGTTTAAGTTTACAGTGAACTATGATGATGCCACTGCACTCTAGCCCAGGCAACAGAGCAAGACCCTGTCTCAAAAAATAAATAAATAAATAAATAAATCCAATCTGTGAAAAACAGAAAAAATTATAGTTGATTTTATTAAAGACATGGGGGTTACAGAAGGAGTCACATCACAGCTACTCAGGTTAAAAAAAAAAAAAACAAAAAACCTAAATTTTCACAGTAGGCATTTTTGTTTTTTCAATTTTTTTTCGTCCTTCACTTCATCCGCTAATTGCCAAGAGAAGTTTCTCACTTGCTCTTCACCCCCACTAGGCCCTTGGGTTTCCTCTATTTCCTCTTCCTCCTATTTTTCTTCAACTATCCCCACCAGACTGCCCTACGAGAACTTTGAATATTCCTTCCTCTAGTATGCTCTGACTTCAGATTGCAAACTTTGATACCCAAACCCAGCAAGGATCCAGCAAAGCAGCAGTAATGATGAATAACTCAATCAAAAACAAACAAGCAAAAACAAATGGTTGCACCACTATTATTCTTCTATCAAGTATTTGCTCATTGGCTACTATGTGCGAAGCACTGTTCTGGGCACTAGCCATTTCTGGGAAGGAATTTGTACAGCGTCTTTATCCTCTCAGCAAGTAGAATATCTCACTGATTGCCCCTGGGCCAAGACTTTTGGTTAGTTCTGATTCCTGCACCTTATAGTTCATTCACTCCTGGAAGACAGACATTATCTCTGACCCATTCAATTTATCCACTGTGGAGAATAGTCAACTAAGGAGACACTGAGCTCTGGTTTTGGGACTGAAGCCTCCTCCTCTGAAAGTTTCTAGGATGTTTGTCATTGTCATAGTCTTTAGATCTAGAGATGATCAAAGGAACATGATAGCCCTTAAAAGACTGAATTTAGTCCCCCAAGTGAATTAGCCCTCTAAGAGCCTTCTGTAATGACTATGGCTGGGCATCTGGGAAGAGATTGAGGCTGCTTAGAATTTGACATGGCTGTTTGCTATGAGTGAACTGAGATGGCTATTTATCAACAGCTTCCTGCTTCTTCTTAAAGATCTATAATTGCTACGCAAGAGACAAATAAACATAAATATTTAAAGTGTGGCTTTTGAATTCAGAATGCTTCTGCTTAAACCCTGCTCTTACTTGATATGACACTGGGCTGCTACTTAACTTCTCTATCTTTGGTTTTCTCAACTGGAAAGCAAGGATAACAGTATCTGCTTCATAGGGTTGTTGAAAAGATTGGGTGAAAAGATCTAAGTAAAGCCCTTAGCACACTGTGAAGTGTTGCAGAGTAAGCACTCACATGCTTCCATCAGTTTTCCAGATGTTTATTAAACCCAACCTTTATGTTGGGCACTGTTCCAAGTGCTGGGAATATAGTGATGAACAAGGTATTCAAGGAGACTTCTTTCAAGGAGCTTACATTCTAGTGGAGAAAGACAAATAATATTCAAATAAATGTATTTCAGAGATAATTTCAGAGAGTGCTAAGTTCTGTAAAGGAAGTAAAGCAGGCTTATGTCATAAAGAGACTTCTTTAGATAGGGTGGTCAGTGAAGGTCTTTCTAAAGTAAATGACATTGATTTTTAAGCTAAAAACTAAAAAGTGATTCAGCATCATTGATCAGTGACTCAGTCATTTTGGAGCAAGCCACTGAAAGAGTGGTAGTGTGCTCTATGTGTGGGAGTTAGGGGTGGTGTCACAGGAGGGGATTGATAGGTGAGAAAGAGTTTTTTAGGGAGAGAAACCAGCAGGTGCAAAGTCTCTGGGCTGTGAAAGGTCTTGGTGTGTTAGTTCTAGGACTTTTTAAGAAGGCGATGTGGGTACGTGGTTGAGGGGAGATTGGTCTAAGAGAATGCTAGAGAGATAGAGAGGAGATAGACCATGTAGGAAAGTACTTAATATAGGAAAAGGATGTAATTTTTTACCCTAACCATACATGGAGTTTTCAGAAGGGGAGTGACTTAATATAATCTATACTTTTAAAAGAGTTATGTGAAGGAATTACATAGGCAACAGTCAATGCCAGGAGACTAGTTAGGAGACTATTGTAACTGTACAGGCAGGAGATGGTTTAGTCCAGGGTCCCCACTGGAGATGGAAACGGATGGATTGGGGATGTGTTTGGGGGTGAGAGGAGTAGAGTTAATAGGACTTACTGTCGGATTGGATATAGATAAGTGAAAAAGGAGTTACTGGTGCTACCATTTACTATTACAGGTAAAAGTGCATGTGGGCAGTATATTTGGATAGAAAAACCAAAAATATCTTTTCTGCAAATGGTTGAAGAGGATTATTAGACATCCACATGAAGTTGTGTATGGCTCATTCAATACTCATCCAAAGGCTTCTTGCAATCCTTCCTATAGAGGCTAGAACAGTAAAAACATGATTTCCCAGGTTCTCTTATAGCTGGATTTCCATACAAGAAGTAGGTTCTGGTAATCAAAGGCATTCGTGAACAATTGGAAAGCAAAAGTGAACACTTTTAGAAGATGGGGCTGTATGAGAGGAGACTGGATATTCTGGGGTACATTTGGAGCTACCTACAGTCAAAACTGCTGTAGGTGAGCAGCAGTGGACTTCCCACTGGAACATCTCCATGGTGTGGTTTGTTTCTCCTGGATGTAGTAATCCTGGCTGTGTGGCATTCAGACCTGATTCTCTGGCCTTTTAAAAATTCTGTAGGTAACCCAATCCCTGTCCTGCTTAAATTAGCTTAGAGGATTCTGTTATGTGCAACTAAGCACACAGATTATTACAATGCCAAATGTTAACAATTAGCATTATTGTTAATAGTCATACTGGCATCTCCCATGGCCTTCCATCCTTTCAGGAGTTGTATGAAAATTTAGTCTTCACTCATCAAGGGAGAGAGCAGAAAATACCCACATATATAAATAAACTTGATTTAATTATCTTCCTTGATAATCAGAAGAGATTCCTCAGTAATTTCTTAGCCAAGGAAAACTTCTAAGATGATAGGTTTGAGAAAATAGGGTCTGTACAACAAGAAATAACAGATCAATCCAGGAAAACTTATAAATCAGGATTGGACATTCTCCCTGGCACCCTCCAACCTTCATCCACCCTGGCAGCACATCCTTTCTGTATTCCTTTGAACTGAGGGCTTCTGTGTGGTTTGATTTGTTGCCGTGAGAGAAGAAAAGACACTGATTTTTCTGCGTGTTTGCCTACTGATTAAAGGGATACTGAAGATAATTGGCTCTAAGACTGAGATGCTGCCAAAGGGGCTTGTAATACTCTGGGGAAAAAAAATTAAGAAGAAGATGGGCTGGAGTATCCAATGAGGTCACATCAGCACATAACAGCCTGTTGATAATCTTTTACAACATATTTTAGATGAGAAACTTCATCCTAACTATTTCTAGGGAGGGTCAGTAAGCAGTGGCAGACTCTTTATAACAATAATATGGGCCATAGTAGGCTGTCTTGGTGCTATGCCAGTGTTTACCATTCCTAATTGTACCCATGGTTTGCTACTGCAAGCACCAATGATTTTCTGCCTAGGGATTTTCTCTGGCCACAGAAGCTTGGCCATACAGGACTGGATAGATGTGCTGGGGCATTAGCACCCTTGAGAGCACCCTTAAATGATGATGCACTGCAGTTGGTGGATAAATAACTTGTTGTTCCTTGAGTGGGACAATTTTGAGGCATGCTACAGTGTCCTAGAAGGTCTCTAAAGGATTAAGCCCCAGTTGCTTATAGCAGTAACCTGTTCATTATACTCTGCAATGGCCATCTTCCCACCTCTGTCTCACTTCCCTCTTCCCTTACTGGTGCAACTCCCAAAGAAATGGTTTATACCCAAATTCTTGTCTTAGTGTCTGCTTCTTGATAGACCCAAAGTAAGGCAATGGTTAATATTTATAAAGCACTTACTATTTGCCATACACTGTTCTAAGCATGTAATATTTCTTACCTTACTTAATTCTTATAACAGCCCTAGGAAGTAAGTAATATTATTAGTGTTATCTCTATGTTACATAGGATGATGCAGAAGAGCAGAAAGTTTAAGAAATTTGCCCATGGTCACACAGCTAATAAATGTGGGAGCCAGAATTTGAACAACAGTAAGTCTGGCTCTATAATCTGTGCATTTAATGCAAGTATTCTACACTATAGACCTGTGCTGTCCAGTTGAGTTGCCAGTAGCCACATGTAGCTATTTATTTTTAAATTAGTTAAAATAAATAAAATTAAAAATTCAGCTCTTCAGTTGAACTAGCTATATTGTGTGTGCTAAAGAGCCACAAGTGGCTAGCGACTATTGTTTTTTTTTTTTCCTTTTAATTCAGGAGATTATGGGGGTGCAAACATTTTGGTTACATGAAATACATTTGCCTCACCCAAGCCAGGGTTACAAGTGTGTCCTTCCCCCATACGGTGTGCCCCGTTTCCATTAGCTGTGGGTTTACCACCCCCACCCTCTCCATCCCCCACCCCTGCTGCATGACTGGCACCCAAAGAGTATTACTACCATGTGAGCACCTTAGTGTTGATCAATTAGTACCGATTTGATGGCGAGTACATGTGGTGCATGTTTTTCCATCCTTGTGATACCTCACTTCGAAGGATGGGCTCAATCTCTATCTGGGATAATATAAGAGGTGACTACTGGCTATTGTATTGGACAGTGCAGATAGAGAACAATTTCCATTATTTCAGAAAGTTTTGTTGGATAGCACTGTTATGCAAAATCCTCTTTTAAATAGATGGTCTCAAACTTCCATTAACTCCATAGAAATACTGAAAGAAACCCTAGAAACACTCACCTATCTAAAAACTTGCTCTATATAGGTCATAGTTGAGGGCTAGAAAAGATAGGAAAATGGCCTTTGAGTGGCTGCAGTAAATGTCCTAAGTCGATGCATTAGAGCTCTTAAGCATTACTCATTGGAGAGACGCTCAGGTCCTTCCCTTAAATTAACCCTCTCTACTACTTCTTCTTTTTTATTTATTTATTTATTTATTTTTTTGAGACAGAGTCTCGCTTTGTTGCCCAGGCTAGAGTGAGTGCCGTGGCATCAGCCTAGCTCACAGCAACCTCAAACTCCTGGGCTTAAGCAATCCTACCGCCTCAGCCTCCCGAGTAGCTGGGACTACAGGCATGTGCCACCATGCCTGGCTAATTTTTTCTATATATTTTTAGTTGGCCAGATAATTTCTTTCTACTTTTAGTAGAGACGGGGTCTCGCTCTTGCTCAGGCTGGTCTTGAACTCCTGACCTTGAGCGATCCACCTGCCTCGGCCTCCCAGAGTGCTAGGATTACAGGCGTGAGCCACCGCGCCCGGCCAACCCTCTCTACTTCTGATTTGCTCCAGCCAGTTCTATCAAGCATGCTTCTATTGTTTTTCTAATGGCATTAAGTTAGAAGATGAAAATTCAGGTAGACAGGGCCTGGGGCTAGAGGCAGATATATTAACAGTGACCTGAAGAAACCACCAAAAGCCAAAAACATGATCCTGGGATCCTAGCTGTGAGGAAGACCATGAACAATTGAAAATGGTGGGCCAAGAGCTCATAAGCACAGCATCTGGGGGTCAGCAGATGTGGAGATGAGCAGCCTGGCTAACTTAGACCTTACTCAAGACACAGCACTGTGACTGATGTTCTTTCTTTCTTCTTTCTTTTCTTTTTTTTTAATTTTAAAGTTAACTAAGCTTTTAATGACTTTGTTGTGTCTGCATTTTGTTGGAAAGCATTTGAATATTTGGTTGCAGCATGAAGGTCTGTAGTTTCAGTTGATCCTCTAGATGGATAATCAGTCATTTGTGACCTTATGGGCATCTTGATTTGGGTTAGGTAGAAGAATGTAGATTCGCAGCAATAAGTGGTTGAAAAGCAATGATGTTCTTTTGATGATGGTGGTGAGTCATCCAGAGAAGGTTAAGAGGAGAGTGTAATGCATTTTAAGAGGGTTTCCATCCAAAATGGCTTTTTAAAAGATGCGTTTTTTTTGTTTTTTTTTTTTCATTTCAAGTATGTTTCAGTTACCTGGGAATTTACCTTAGCAAAACTCCCATTGTCTGTGAGTATTGAGTGAAGGAGATTTTATTCTAATTCACTTTACAAGGAAATTTTAAGGAGCTGTATTTATACCTCCTTTGCAGTGTGGAACAATGCTCTCAGACAGGGAGAGAGTCAGTTTGGGTTCCGTGACTCTGAGCCAAGAGAGAATTTTAATTATCTTAGAGGAACCCAAACTGAGTAATTCCTTGACGTCACTCACTGAGTTTGTCCATCTCTCGGAATGACCAGCTTGGGTCTGGGCCATTATTGCTTTGCTCATTCTCTGGCAGGCACAGACAACTCTAAAAATATTCTCTAGAAGGGACTTCTGCAGGTTAGATGTTGGTATGTCTATTTCTCTGGGGTTTGGGGGAAGCAGCCTGCAGACAGGTGCCTGTGATGGGGAGTGGAAATCAGCTGAGGGAGAATGCCCAGTAGATTGAATCTAATTCAAGCGCTCTGTGAAGACTGTATCTCCATCCTTTGGCCAATCTTCTTGTTGGTTTGGCATAAGAGAAAGCAGTGTGAAGATTATGTTTGTAGTATAAACTCTAGTAGGGTAGGGAAAGACATCAAGAAGCAAGGATCCTAGAAAAGCTCAGGGCTTTGAGTTAGAGGTTGCCTCTGTTGGTAGAGTTACACAATGGGCTGAAAGTAGGAGTGATTGCAAGCCTTTAAAAGGAGTAGTTAGACCCAGGATTTCCTTTTCAAATCCTATGCAGTTAGATGACTATCCCTCCGGATCCCAGAAAAGACTGGAGGATTACCACAATGAACAGCAAGACTCTCAGCTTCTTTCCTTATACGTCAGTTTATACTCCACCCCCACCTCCATACTGCTGCTCCCTACCCCCAGGAGATTTGAGGATCCTCCTGGGGCAAACAAGAAGCCAAAGGAAGGCTCATAGCTACTTACAGTTTAGGGTTCTCCCCAATAAAATATCAAGGTCATTTCCCATCTGATCACTCTATCTTCTGGCCCATCAATGGACAATTCTGCCATGCGCATCTTCTGATCAGCTCTTCATTGCCTCCTTCTTAAATATAAATCAGCAGCCAAGAAGAACTAGAAATGTGAGGACAGCCTCTAATATGAAAAGAACAAAACAATTAACCTATATTTAACAGCCTCAGAAAGGGCAGGATTAGATGCTGAACCCCTTAAATAAAAATGAGAGGCCATAAAAAGTAACATAAAAGCGCTTAGAAATTAAAAATATGCTCAAAAGAATTGTAAAAAAATATAAATTTGAAATCATCCTCCCAGAAAGTTGAACCAAATAAATAAATAAATAAATAAAAGAAAGAAAAGAAAAAAAAATAGAGAGAGAAAGAGAGAGAGAGAGAGAGAGGAGAAAATTATCAAAGAAACAAAGCAAGAAAATGTTCCAGAAGTGAAGGACATGAAATTTCAGATTGCAAGTATTCCTTCAGTACTCAGAATGAGAAATAAAAACAGTCCACACCAAGACACATCATTGTGAACTTTTAGAACACTGGTGAGAAAAAAGAAAGAAATCATATAACAACAACATCAACAAAAATAAAACAAAAAGAAAGAAAGAAAGAAAAAATAAAAATGAATTTCTCAACAGTCATACTGGAGATAGAAGACAGATGAGAATACTTTCAAAATTCAGAGTACAAATGATGTCCAACCTAGAATTCTTCCCAGAAAAGCTAGAAAGAAAAATGAGAGAGTGAAGCACACATGAGGAACAAATAGGATTCAGGAAAAGAGATAAACAAGTGATGGGCAGAAAGAAAATTAAGCAAATGAAAAGAGGAATGACTAACTCAAAATAAAATATATATGTAAGGAAATATAATTAAAGTACACTATGTGGCTCAGACAGGAATAATATGTATATGGTCTTAATAATGTAAACCCTAAATATCTATTCAACAGACAAATAGGTGATGTTATTATATTGAGAGGTTGTGATTTGGGTAGGATGTGTTCTATTTGGGGGAGGGGTGATATATAGGACTCTTGTAAAGTACTTCCCTGATACATAAGCACCAGGAGGGCAGGAGTTTTTTTCACTGTGAATTCTTAGCGATTAAAACAATGCTTGGCACATAGTAGGTCCTCAATAAATACATGTTGAATAAATGAACTTTTTCCTAAGGACCATTTCTTCTAGGAAATTTGTAAAGAAAACAGAAAGTAAGCTAAAATAAATACAAAGAAACTTCAAAAGCTATAGTATGTAGAGTCTATTTCTTTCTTTAAGATTGCCATCTTCAAAATTTAAAAGAAGTAATGATATAAAATATTTAAACTGAGCATCAAAATATTTAAGAGACGATTTAATAGCCAGATATTCCTAGGAAACTATTCTCTGTAAATCCTTATGGTCGTTAGGTTGGTTGGAGATGCCTCGAAGCTCAGAACACTTCCAGGGAAATCAAGATGCAATTTTCTCAATTTAGAAAGCAGATTATTTTGTTGACTTTTGCTCCCATTGACTCACTAATATCATACAAGGATGAGCTGAGGAAAACTGCTTTGTTTTGCTTTTCAAGCTGACGGGCTCCCAAAGATTAGAAGCCCAAAGATTAGAAGCCAATCTCTCTTAGATTCCAAAAAGTTTTCACCAGGACACTGATCACTTTTGTTAAATAATAGAGGTGCCTTTTTGGATGAGCGATCTGCTCTTCCATCTAATGGATCGAAATTGGGTCATTCAGCAGCTTCCTGTGGAGCAGAGGGCGCAGCAGTGGTTTGTGCCTGGTGTGTGCAGTGGCAGTAGGGCCATCTGTCCCAACACTTCAGAAAAGTCCTAGTGACACAACTGGGTCTTTGGAGAAGGTGCTAGCTTTTTAGCCTACAGCTCCAAAGGTTCAAATTCCCTCAAAGTAATATTTTGGGGCTTCGTGGGAGGCCAAACAACAAACGGGACTCCTCTTGTGCTCCCTGCTTGCTGGGGAGCCTGGGGCTCCAGGGTCGGAGCCTCCCCTCTCCCGCCCAGAGATGGGGCAGTGGCTGGGGAAGACACAGTGCAGAGGGCAGAGTCCCAGGTAGCGCCTCCCAACTTTGCCTTTCCACTCCGCAGCCCCTCTCCCAGGCCAGGATGGGGAGAGGGACACAGAACTCTCCCCAGTATTTGCAGGGCTTTGCGAGGAAGGGCCCCCAAGTAAAGGCCACTTTGATGTCCCTCTTTGCATCAAAATTGAGCCCAACAATCTAGACGCAGAAAGACCTTGTTATATAGAAATATCCCTTAGAGAGCTGCGGTTTCTGGTGCGGAACTACAAAGGTCCTGGAAGTTCTCCTGCTCTGCCTTCTATCCGCCCTCAACCTCGTTAGGTGGAGGCCGACTGCCTTGCCTGAAGGAGAGATTGCAGGTCAGCCCGCCTGGAGGCACGCTAGGCGGGGGGATTGCAGGCAGGGCGGAGTCGGGATTCTTTTCAGTCATTACTTGGAGTTTCAATTGTCAGGTGTTGACGGGCAACCCGTCCTCGCCCCACCAGCTGGGGCCTGCCACAGAAAAATGACCTGGAGGCCCCCCTACCGCACCCCCCACCCCGAGCTCCTTACTGACCTACAGAAACAGTGAGCACTAGCCACGGGAATACCGCGAGCCTCTGGCTTTGCCTCTTACTCCCAACCCGGGGCGAGGCTTCCTGAACGCGCTGCGCTCCAGGAGCCCAGGGGCGCAGGGCGAGCCTGAGGCCTGGGGGGTGTAAGTGGCGCACCCTCTCTTTCTCCCCACCAACCCTACCCGCAGCCCGCTCCAAGCCTCTCTTGCCAGACCTGGGATCTTTCTCCCCAACCAGAGAGCAAGGAGAGCGCGCAGTGCCAGCTCCCAGAACCGGGCTTTCCTTAAGAAAAAAGGGAGAGATTTGAGTTCTTGTGTGTGGATATGCATGTGTCGGTGTGCGTGTTTGGGGGACACTGTGCAGCCTTGTGTGTAGAAAACGTGCCTGTTTCTGAAAGCAGAAACACGCGGAATTGCTTTTGGGTTTGGGCGTGGTTGGTTTGGGTTCGTGCGCGCGCCCTTTTGCAAGGGACTGGTGACGGCGCGTCCATTCCAGCAGTGCTGGCTATCTGCGAAAGAGTCTGTGTGAACGCGAAAGGCAGAGCGTGTGGCTGGGGTCCAGGTACAGGAGTGCTGATTCGCGCACCTGCTGCAGCTGCTCCCCTCCGCCGGTGGGCGCTGGACCCCAGCGCTCTCTGCTCTTAGGCGCTTCAGGGAAGAGGACAGGGTCGTGGAGTGAGAGAGAATTAGAGATCCGGGCACAAGCCGTCCCGGCCAGGTAGCTTGGCAACAGAGGCCAGAGGCGCAGGGCAGCTGTGCAAGCCAAACGGGCGCGGCGGTGCAGGGTCCTGGATTGGGATAGGGGATCCTGGATTGGCAGTGGAGAATGCAGGGACACCAGAGGTGGTGGTGCTGAGCTCTCTGTGCAGGTAGTGCCAGTTTAACCCCTTCCTCAGTCCTCTCTTCAATTCTTACCCATCCCAGAGGAATGAGGCGGAGGCTTGGCTGCCAGAGTGGAAACAAAAGAATCTTCTTTGGGGGCGGGGAGCCCAGAGCGCCAGGGCGCGAGGAGTCAGGGGACACCCCCCCCCCCCCAAGGGAAACCAAGTGGTCCAAAGAGATAAACTTTTCAAGGCTCCTCCCCCTCTCCTGCCACTCCTCCTACCCTGCCAAGGGCTATTTCAGCTGAGGTCCTTTTAGAAACCAGGACTACAGCTCAACCTCCCTGGGGGGCCAGGTGGCAAGCTGGGGTCCCCCACTGGCGTGGCCGGAGGGACTGCCAGGCAGGAGCTCAGAGCCAAGGAGGTAAGAAAAGGTCGGGCCCCTCACGGTAGGTGACGCCAAACTCTCCAGGACTTGCCCCCACTTTCTGGATGTCAAAGGCTCTCCACCCTCTCCCAAGCCCTCCAGCTCCCCAAGCAATGACCTCAATGCAAATAATTGTGGGAGCCGACGGCCCCCTCCCCAGGGAACCTGCGAGAGAAGTGTGAGCTATGACGCAATCGGAGCTCGGTCGGGCCTCTCATTGGCTAGTCCTGGCCACTTTGGATTGGCCGCACGCGCTGGTGGGGACCACCCCCCTCCTGCTGTCACTGGAATAAGAGCTCGGGGCTCCGCGGAGAAGGTGCCCACGGCAGGCGTTGTGTTCATCCCGGGTGGACCTGCAGCTCTCCCTGCCCTGAAACTCGCGTCGCCAGGTGAGGAACTTCCCATTTCGTTCACCCCAATAACCCTCCTCTCCGATTAGTTCCTCCAGTTTGCTCCATCTGCCTGCCTGCCCCTCCTTCGCCTCTCCATCGCCATCTCGTCCTACCTACAGCGGATGGTCCTAGCTCTCTTCCTGGTTCGGGAGAGGCGGGCGTTAAGGGTTGTCCTGGCATTTTCTCCTAAGGAGCGCTGGTGGAGCCCGGAGCATCCCCAGGGCTCAGCATGCGCGCTGGAAGCGCAGCGAGCCCAGGTAGGCTGGTCTGTGGCCCTGGCGTGGAAGCCGGTCCTCGTGCAGAATTCTGCCGGAGTTTGCTCCGGGAGTGCCTTGCGTCGCGTGTGTCCTCAGGGATTACTTTTGGTTCCCGGGATAGCGGAGCCCTGAGCTTTCCTTTGGGGCATCTCCAGCCTGTGAGCGTCCCTAGGACATCAGCTGGAATCGGGGGCAGTGCTGTTAGCTGACCACAACAGTGGGCTCACCTCGGGGTGCTGGCGCCCAGCACCTGCTGCTAAACTGCGCTCCAGCAGAGTTCCGGCTGGGCTAGTCCCGAGGAACCGGTAACTGGCACGTTAAAATTTTCCCCAAATCCAAGTCTGAGAGGTTAGCGCTCCTTTCCAATCTACCCTTCTTGCCTTCCCCTGCCATGTGTTGGCGCGAAGTCCAGCGGAGGAGAAAATGAAAGACAGGCAAAATGGGAGGGCAAGTCTACCGCGGGGTGGCTTGGTTTCCGCATAAATCAGGGCAAAAAGAGTGGGTTTGTGTGCATGCGCGCGTGGCTTCTCCCTGGCCTTCCGTAGAAGAGAACCCAAATCCATCCCCTCTCCCCGCAGCGAACTTGTTTCTGCTCTACCAAGCCATTCACTCACTGCAATGTAACTTTTTGAGTTTCACAGCAGCCCTTCCGGCAAATGAACAGCACAGAGGCTCAGGGACTTGGAGTAACCTGCCTGAGATCACATCGCAGTCGTTGTAGAGGCAGGTCTAGAACCTAGATCTGTAGCCTCGGTGCAGTGGTAACGTCATCATCTTCCCTTTACAGGGAGGCGTCATGGGCTTCCGGAAGTTCTCCCCCTTCCTGGCTCTCAGTATCTTGGCCCTGTGCCAGGCCGGCAGTCTCCAGGCGGCGCCATTCAGGTAAGACAGCCTGAACTTGGACTACGCGTCCCACTGCCCTGGGATCAGACAGCTCTGTGCTTCTGAAGTCACACCTGGCTCCTGGTGAATCAGCGCCCTTAGGTGGACAATGGCCTCCTGCCTTGTCCACTGGGAGTCAGCACGGCCACCTCCTCAGGGAAAGAGGCAGGGACCAGGAAGCCTGGCTGCATATCCCGAGGAGGGGGTAGGCAGGCGCTTACAGCCTGCACTGGGTTTGCTTCCCTCCCCAGGTCCACCCTGGACACCATCCCAGACCTGGCTACACTCAATGAGGAGGAAGCGCGCCTCCTGCTGGCTGCACTGGTGCAGGACTATGTGCAGATGAAGGCTGGGGAGCTGGAGCAGGAGCTGGAGACAGAGGGCTCCAGGTAAGGCTCCCCACACCACCCAGCACAGGCCTCCCCTCCCCATCACACTCAGGAAGGCGTAGCCCAGGTAGGAGAGAACATGCTGGCCAGGGTCCAGGACCTGTTCACCAGGACCTGGGGCCCAGCCGGTCTCAGAAGTAAGCTGGAGACACTGTGTGGTTAGATCACATTTTAAAAAATCTATTTTTGAAAGCAATTAGGGAACGTATAGAATCACTCACTGTGGGAATTGGTCTTTGAGTACTGGGGAGACTTCTCAGCACCGGATGAGTTAGGAGTGGTAAGTGTGAAGCCAGCCGATGGACCTGGAATCTTAGGAGATTTTAGAAATTTCTCCATATATTGTTCTTTCACATCTGCAAGGTGGGTGATTTCACATTTGCAAGGTGAAGGTGAAACCTTGCAGGGGGTGGGGACAGGTAGAGCAATGTCTGAGGTAGGTCTGGATCTCTAGATGTGCAGCATCCGTAGAGACATGCATGTTGTCACCAGGCCGGGGCGGGCACCCTTCCCCAGCCCCCACCTCCCTGTGCTCCCTGAGCCTGAGCAGAGACCAGCCTGGCCCCAGCACTGCCCGGGCAGAGGCATGTGTCACACCTGCATCCACTCCAAGAACCCCTCTGCCAAGCATGGAGGACTGAACAGCATGTGGAATGCCAGAAAAGGTCACTCTTCCCCACCCAGCCCTTCCCCACACTGCCCTGGCCCACTGCACCTCTGAGCTCTCCTAATGGAGGATGTGTGAGCTGCCCTCCTGCCTGTCCCTCCTACTCCCACTTGAAGCACCCCCTGCCTGGTCCAATCTTCTGAGTGACTATCCATTGTGACAGCCCCTGGTGCATGGTACCTTCTGGGTTATCTTTTCCCTGTAGCCTGGACAGCTCCAGACCTCAGTGGTGCAGTAATCTGAGTACCTACATGCTGGGCATGTAATCACAGGATCTGAACAACTTTCATCCATTCCCTGGCATCAGATTTGGGCCAGAGATGTCTGGCAAGAAAGGGAACATAGCCAGCAGCTTGCAGAGGGACCACTACCCTCACTTGGGGGTACCCAGGATGCCAACTGAACCCCTGTCACTCCTCCTGATTTCCTTTCCTGCTCCACTTTTACAAACTGGGTGCTTATAGATTCCTCTCTGATTGCTCTTCAAGCTGGTATTGGTAGCTTTGCTTATGACTGAGAATGTTTTAGGGACCTCAGAATGGAAGGAGAGAGAGCAGAACTCACAGACCAGGGTAGATATAAGAAAGCATGAGGGAAGCTTCTTGAGACCCCAGAGGATTTTACAACAGCCATCCAATTTCTGTTTCTTAATGTACTAAAATAAGCACATCCCTCATGGCCCACCATTTGATGAATAAATCTAATTTTCTAAAAGGACCTGAGCCGTGGTGCTCATTGCTCTGGTCCACATCCAGGGATGGAGGGTGTCCAGTGCCTATGTTTAGAAGTAGCCTTGGCTTCAGGACAGTTCAATATAGGGCTTAGTGGGTGATCCCTGGGACCCAGCTCAAGCAGCAAGAACAGTGTATTGAGGAGCAGGTAAGTACTTCTGCGAAAGGATGCTGCAAACCCTGTTGTCTGTGCTACTTCCAGGTAAGACTTTAGGGCAATTTCATTTTCCCATGCAAAGTGGTTATTTGGGGGCTTGTGGCTGGCATATGGTCTCTACATACTCGTTGTATGTCTTGAAGTGGGGCTGGGCCTTGTTGCCCACCACTTCCTTGAATGCTAAGTGCAGGGTTTCAGCATGTGCCCGTGGATTAGAACTCACTTTTGTTGTTGTTATTGTTGTTTGTTTATTTATTTATTTATTTATTTATTTATTTTTGTGATGATCTTTGGGCAAAACTCCTAGTAAAGGTTGCCAGGCTATTTCCCCTAACAGCTTTGATAGCTGCACTTAGGAGAAGCACTTATTGTTAAGTGGTCTGTTGAAGAGCTGTAATTCTCTTTAAGAAGGTCCCATGGGACAGGCTTCCCTCCCACCTCCCCCACCAGTCTCTCATTCACAGGTCTTCTTCTCTTCTCTCTCTATCCTGCAAATCAGTGTCACTGCTCAGAAGAGAGCCTGCAACACTGCCACCTGTGTGACCCATCGGCTGGCAGGCTTGCTGAGCAGATCTGGGGGTATGGTAAAGAACAACTTCGTGCCCACCAATGTGGGTTCCAAAGCCTTCGGCAGGCGCCGTAGGGACCTTCAAGCCTGAGCAACTAAATGCCTCCAGGAAGAAGGTGACTGCTCTTGTACTATGGGATGGGAGGGATGGGGATTTGGAGGTTAAGGCCCACACTTTGAAACCCTCTGGCCCTGGTAGGTTCTTCAGGCCCCTCTCTCCAATTTCATTCTTCCTCCTGATGTAGTATGTTCCTTCTAGAACTGAGTTTGAAATCAGAATGCTAGGACAGGCTTCAGAAATGCAGTGTCATTTTTCTGAGAAGAGAAATGAAAAACAATGCTTGCTGGATTCAGGAAGGGAGGGGGCCTACAATTCTTACCCGGGGCCAGTCCTCATTAATGAGAAAGGACTCAACCCTTGATCACAAATTCAGACCGGAGAGCTGTAATCGTAACCTACCACCAATGTTAGTGGCTACAGTGGAATTATTTTAATCTTCATTTGCCTTCTAAGCCTGCCTACAATTCATATCCATAATTCATAAATGCTGTTTAAAGAAGCACTTCTGTAAATTAGTGTTCTTTTCAGTAATAATTGTGATGATTCACTTTGTGTCCTTCTCGTACTTTTTTCCCTCTCTTCCTTTTCTTTTTCATCTCCCCTCATCTTCTTCCTCCATTTCCTCCTCCTCTTCTTTCTCTTTTGTTTTCTCATTTTAGGTTCCCATGAAGCTGCACTCACCACTTCTATTAATTTCTGTTGACAACAACTTGGTGAGAACGCCCCATGGAAGATACTTGTTTGCATCCTAATAGATACTGAAAAAAAAGCACCTTTATCACTTGAAAGGAATGAAACTGAATGCAAAATAAGCTAATACCATATTTATTGTGCATCATTTTTATATTTAATTCTATGTCCAGTAAATGTGATGGCATCTCTCATTGGCTTATCTGGTAGCAAACTGCTTCTTTGAGAGCCATCCTGTTGATCATGGCAGCTCTGCCAAACCTTAGGGGGACATGAAATCACTGCCTCTTGTGGCCTCTGGGGACACATGGTAATGGTGATGCTGTGCCTTGTTGTCTAAGAACATGACTGTATAATTTGTTTAAGAAAATGTCAATATTGTGCCATTTGTGAATGTCATCAAAATTAAAAACATATTTTGGATACGTTTGTTTCAAGACCCTGGTGGTTCATTTCAACTTGTTTTCCTATGTAATAGTAATAACAATAAATATTTTTGAATGCTTACTATGGGCCAGATGGTATTTTAAAACAGTGCTTTATACCTGTGAATTCATTTAATCTTCATGACAAAACTACGAGGTAGATGCTATTATTCTACCTCACAGCTGAGGAAGCAGAGACAGGGAGAAGTGAAGTCCAAGGTCATGCTGATGGATGGTGGCAGATCCAGGCACTGGTGTCCAGAGCTACAGGTGAAACCAGTGCATCATGTGCTTTCAACAGTGGCTCATGGGACCACTGAGTCATTTTTTGGTCGAACTGTCTGCACGTGGTAGACCCTCAGATTTTGGAGTCACATGGAAAGTTTTAAACATAGGAAAAAGCCTAGTCTTTATATAATATAATGAATTGTTTGTACCCATTACTTGAGTTCAAGAATGATGAATGGTTAATGTTGTTACATCTACGTACCATCTACTCCTCTGCCCCCAGTGTATTATCATATCAATACATTCATAAACGTTTCACCATGTATTTCTAAATGGGAAGGATTCCTTAAACATAGCCACATCCCATTTAACAACTAAAATAAATTAACAATAATTTCTTAATACTTTAATATCATATATCCAGTCATGATTCAAATTCCCCAGTTATCATTCTCATATACATATTATCATATATACATATATATGTAAATTTAGGGCTCAAAGTGGGTCTTCACATTTGCTATGGTTTGGATATGGTTTTGTGTGAAGATGAGTGTAGTGGGCTGAGTGGGGTCCCCAAAACAGATATGTCCATGTCTTAATCACTTGAAAGTATGAATGTCGTCTTACTTGAGAAAGTGCTCTTTGCTGACGTAATTAAGTTAAGACCCTTAAAATCAGATCATCCTGGGGTGGCCAGGTATGTCCTAAACCCAACGATGTACCCTTATAAGAGAGACACAGAAAAGAAGACACACACAGAGGAGGTGACATGAAGACAGAGGCAGACAGGCATGAGCCAAGGAAACCAGTGACTACCAGAAGCCAGAAGCACAGAAGAAATTCTTGCCTAAGGTCTCTGGCAGTGCAGCCCTGCCGACACTAGATTTTGGACTGCTGGTCTCCAGAACTTTGAGAGAATAAATTTCTATTGTTTTAAGCCACCAAGTTTGTGGTAATTTGTTCCAGCAGTCCTAGGAAACTAGTACAACAGATTTTCATTTCTTTTGGGTAAGTACCTTGGAGTGGGATTACTGAGTTATTTGGCAAGTGTATATTTAACTTTATAAGAAACCACTGGAGCTGGGTATTGTGGCTATAATCTCAGTGACTGTGGAGAATGAGGTGAGAAGATCACTTGAGGCCAGGAGTTTAAGACCAGCCTGACCCCATCTCTAGAACAATGAAAAGAAAATTAGCTGGAAGTGGTAGCATGTGCCTGCAATCCTAGCTACTCAGGAGGCTGAAGTGGGAGGATGGCTTACGTCCAGGAATTTGAGGCCACAGTAAGCTATGATTGTGCCATTGCACTTCAGCCTGGGTGATGGAGCAAGACCCCATCTCTAAGAAAAAAAGAAACTGAAAACCTGTTTTCCAAGGTGGCTGTACCATTTTGAATTCCCACAGGCCATGTATGAGAGTTCTAGTATTTCCAGAAGAGGATATGTAATATTATCTCATTTCCCTAATGACTAATGCTGTTGGGCATCTTTTCCTGCACTTATTTGCCATCTGTTTCCATCACTTTTGTTTGAAGTGTCTGTTCAAATCTTTTGCTAAATTTTTAGTAAGTTGTGTGTTTTATTATTAAGTTTTGAGACTTCTTTCTATGGTGTGGATGTGAGATTATTATCATAAACATGATTTGCAAATGTGGATTGATTTTTCATATTCCTAGCAGTGTCTTTCATAGAGAAAAAGTTTTAATTTTGTTGAAGTCCAATTAATCATTTTTTTCTTTTATATATTATGCTTTTGGTTCATGTCTAAGAACTCTTCGCCTAACTCAAGGTCCCAAGATCTCAATGACTTTATCCTATACCTTCTCATTAACATTTTATAGTTTTATGTTTATATTCTTTTCAGTGATCCATTTTGAGTTAATTTTTATATAAGGTAATAGATGTAGATTGAGATTAATATATGTGCATATATGTGCCAAATTGTTATACCACCATTTGTTGAAAAGACTATTATTTCATCATTTAATTGCCTTTGTCAAAAATCAGTTGATCATATTTGTATGGGAATATTTCTGGGCTGTCAATTCTGTCTCATTGATCTACGTGACTATCCTTTTGCCAGTGCCATACTGTCTTGATTACTGTGGTGTTAAAGTAAGTCTGGAAACCAGATAGAGTGGATTTTCCAACATTTTTAATTCTTTTTCAAAATGATTTTGGCTATTTTAGATTCTTCGTCTTTTCTTATGCATTTTAGAATTAGCTTGTTGATATCTATAAAATTTCTGGTAAGATCTTGATTGAGTCAGTAGATCATTTTAGGGATGATTTGCATATTAATAATATTAAGTTGTGTTTCCACTTATTTAGGTCTTCTTTGATTTTTTTATCAGTGCTTTTTAGTTTTCTTCAGAAAGATCCTGTATATGTTAATATTTTGTTAGATTTATAACTATTTTATTTTTTAATTTTAATGTGGCTGGTGCTTAAAATGTTTTATTATTTCTACTTGTCCATTGCTGGTAGATAGAAATATAATATTTTAAAATACAAACCTTGTATTCTGTGATCTTGCTAAATGCACTTATTCATTCTATGAACTTTTGTGTTATTTCTTTGGGATTTTTCTATGTAGATAGTTATGTTTTCTTTCATTAGGGTCAGTTTTATTTCTTCCTTTTTAATTAGCCTATCTTTCTTTTTTTTTTTTTACTTACTACACTGGCTAAAACTTCCATTATGGTTTTTTTTTTTCTTTTATTGAGGCAGAATCTCACTCCATTGCCATGGGTAGAGTGCAGTGGCTTCATCACAGCTTACTGCAACCTCAAACTCCTGGGCTCAAGTGATCCTCCTGCCTCAGCCTCCTGAGTGGCTGTGACTACAGGCATGTACCACCATGCTCAGCTAATTTTTTCTATTTTTGGTAGAGATGGGGTCCTGCTCTTGATCAGGCTGGTCTCAAACTCCTGAACTCAAGCGATCCTCCTGTCTTGGCCTCCCACAGTGCTAGGATTACAGGTGCGAGCCACTGCGTCCAGCCCAATATGATGTTGAATTGGAGTGGTAATAGGGCATCCTATTCAGTCTTTGTGGTGGTTTAAGAAAAAAGTCCACAGATTTTTTGAGACTACTACCTTTATAATATGGAGTCAAAATCCCTTTCCTTTAAGTGTGAATTCTATTTACTGATTTGCTTTTACCTAATAGAATGTGGCAGAGGAGATGGTATGTGCTGTGCAGTTAGAAGGTCACATTATGGCACCCTCATTGGTTTCTCTCTTGATTCACTGGCTGTGGGGGAAGCCAGCTGACTTGTGAGGAAACTCAAGCAGCCCTATGAGAGGACTGCATAGCAAGGAACTGAGGCCTCCTGACAATAGCCACTTGCGTGTGCAAGTGAGGTTGCAATTGGCTGCTCTGGGCCCAGGTAAGCCCTCAGGTGACCGCAGCACCAATAGACACCTTGACTGAAGCCTCATGAGAAACCCTGAGCAAGGACCACCCAGCTAAACCATTTCAAAATTCCTAACCCATAGAAACTGTGGGAAAAAATTTGTTATTTTAAGGCATTAAGTTTTGGGGAAATTTGTTATGCAGCAATAAATAACACAGTCTTTCAACATTAAATATGATGTTAGCTATAAATTTTTAAAATAGATGCTCTTTGTCACGTTAAGAATATTCCCTTCAATTCATAATTTGCTGAGTGTTTTTTTTCTTTTATCATGGATGGATATTGAATTTTGTCAAGTGTTTTTTCCGCATCTATTGATAGAGTAATGTGTTTTTTTCTTTAGTCTGTTAATATGGTGAATTACTTTAATTGATTTTCAAATGTTGAAATAGCCTTGCTTTTCCGGGATAAAACCCCACTTGGTTGTGATGTATCATCCTATTTATATATTGCAGGAATCTATTTGCTAATAAATTTGTTTAAGAATTTTTTAAGTTTATGTTCCCGGAGAAAAATTAGTTTGTGCCTTTAATGTTTTTGTTTTGCTGTCAGGATAATGCTGGCCTCATAAAATTAGTTAGGAAGTGTTCCCTCTTCTTTTGTTTTCTGGAAAAGATTGTTTAGAATTGGTGTTATTTCTTCTTTAAATGCTTGGAATAATTTACCAGTGAAATCTCCTGGGCCTGGAGTTTTCCTTGTTGAAGTGTTTTCAAGTATATATTAAATTTATTATATATATGTAGGTATATATATATATATATATATGATCTTTTTTGTAATACTATTCAGGTTATCCCTCTTGAATGAGTTTTGGTAGTTTATGTCTTTCAAGGAAAGGATTGCTTTTCATCTAAGTTGTTGAATTTATAGACAGAGTTATTTATAGTCTTCCCTTATGCTTTTATTGTTGATAGGGTCTTTAGCAATATCTTCTATTCCATTTATTATGCTGGTGATTTGTTTTCTATCTTTTCTTTTCTTGGTCATTCTGGCTAGAGGGTGTAATTTTAATGATCTTTACAGAGATATAGCTTTTGGTTTTATTGGGTATTTTTGTTTTCTGTTTTTAATCTCATTGATTTCTTTTTTTATTCTTATTATTTCTTGCTTATTTTTGCTTTGGGTATTTTATGATATTCTTTTTCTAGTTTCTTAGGAAGAAAGCTTAGGTTGCTAATTTGAAATCTTTCTTTTTTCCCTAACTATAAGTATTTAATGTTATAAATTTCCCTCTAAGTGCTGCTTAGCTCCAAGTTTTGCTATGTTACATTTTAATTTTTATTCAAGTCAAAATATTTTATAATCCCCTTGAGATAATTTTTGACACATCAGTGCTTTAGAAATGTATTTTTAATTTCCAAATATTTGGGAATTTTTCATCTTTCTGTTATTTATTTGTAGTTTAAGTTTGTGTATGATTTCAATTTTTAGAATATTTTAACATTTGTTTTATGGCCTAGAATATTGTCTATCTTGATTAAAGTGCCATATACATTTGAAAAGAATTTGTATTCTGCTGTGGTTCCATGGAATATTCTATAAATATCACTTAGGAAAAATCAGTTGATAGCGTTATTCAGGTCTTCTATATTCTTACTGATTTTATGTCTATCAATTATTAAGAGAAGACTGTTGAAATCTCCAACTCTGGTTATAAATTTCTCCTTTCAATTGTATTAGTTTTCACTTCCTGCATTTTGAGGTTCTGTTGTTAGGTGTATTCACATTTAGGATTGTTATTTCTTCCTGGTGAAGTGATCTTTTTATTTTTATGTAATGCCTCTCTTTATCTCTGGTAATTTTCTATGTTCCAAAAACTACTTTAGCTAGTATTAACATGGCTACTCTCTTTTGATTATTGTTTGCCTAGTGTATCTTTTTACATAATTTTACTTAAAATTAAAAAAAGTATTCTGCTATAATTTATTTATTGGCCTTTAGCTATTTCTCTTTATTTTTATTTTTTAATAGTTTTTCTAGGAATTACAATATATATACCTAACTTTTAATAATTTACTTAGAGCTAATATTTTACCATGTCAAATAAAATATAGAGGACTTATAATTTTAGAGGACTGCTTAGTCTCATCTTTTTTTTTTTTTTTTTTTTGAGACAGAGTCTGACTCTGTTGCCCGGGCTAGAGTGAGTGCCATGGCGTCAGCCTAGCTCACAGCAACCTCAAACTCCTGGGCTCAAGCGATCCTCCTGTCTCAGCCTCCCGAGTAGCTGGGACTACAGGCATGCACCACCATGCCCGGCTAATTTTTTTCTATATATATTTTTAGCTGTCCATATAATTTCTTTCTATTTTTAGTAGAGGTGGGGTCTCGCTCTTGCTCAGGCTGGTCTCGAACTCCTGAGCTCAAACGATCCGCCCACCTCGGCCTCCCAGAGAGCTAGGATTACAGGCGTGAGCCACCGCGCCCGGCCGGTCTCATCTTTTTAATGTCAGAGGTGTCATATGTGTCACCTCTAGAGACATTGCAAACCCCAATAGAAAATGTTATAAATTTAGTTTTCAGCAGTCATCATATTTTAGAGAAAAGTAGTCTGTTATATTTACCAAGATAGTAATTATTTTGGTCACTCTTGGTTCTGGCAAAAAAATTCTTTTTATTTTCTTTCATCTAAGAAATGTTTTTTTAAACTATGGAATGGTTTATTAATAGAGGCCTGAAATGCTATGCAATTATTAAAAAGAATGAGGTAGATGTATATATAAATAAATGGCAGAATTACTTGCATTGTATGACCTAATTGCATGAAAATAAAAGGTGACATGTGCCCCTATATGCAAGAAAGAGACACAATAATAGGTACCATTTACTCTGTGTTAGTCTCTGTCCTAAGAACTTCATCTAAATTATCTCCCTAAGTTCTCAAAACATGCCTATGAAAATTATTCCTGTTTTTGTTTAAAATTTCAGAATATTATGGGGGTACAAACAATTTGGTTACATAAATTGCTTTTGTACCATGTCCATCCCTTAGATAGTGAGCATTGTACCCATTATGTGTGATTTTACCCATCCCTTCCTATGGGATACAATAAAAACAGTATTAATAGGGAAATTTATGGCAATAAACACCTGCATTAAAAAAGTAAGATGAAACCACAAAGGACTCTGAACAGCCAAAGCAATCCTGAGCAAAAAGAACAAAGCTAGAGGTATCATACTACCTGACTTCAAAATATACTGAATATCTATAGGAACCAAAACAGCATGGTAATAGCATAAAAACAGACACATAGACCAATGGAACTGAGTAGGAACCCAGAAATCAATACACATACTTACAGTTAATTGATTTTTTTCCCAAGAATATTTAGTGGGGAAAGGGCAGTCTCTTCAATAAATGGTGCTGGGAAAACTAAGTGTCTATGGATAAAAATGAACCTAGATCTTTATATCTCACCACATAGAATAATCAACTCAAAATCGGATAAAATTTTAAATGTAAGATTCAAAACTATTAAATTACTGGAAGAAAACATAGGGGAAACATTTCATGACATTAGTCTGGACAAATATTTTAAGTAGAATATCTCAAAAGCATAGGAAACAGAAGCACAAATAAGCAAATGGAATTATATCAAGCTAAAAATCTTCTGCACAGTAAAGGAAACAATCAACAGAATAGGACAAAATACTTGCAAACTATTCATCTGACAAATGACCTGTCTTCAAGTTTAGAAATTCTTTCTTCTGCTTAATCAAGTCTGCTATTGAAGCTCTCTATTGTAATTTTTATTTCATTCATTGAATTCTTTAGCTGAAGGATTTCTGTTTATGATATCTATCTTTTATGATATCTATCTCTCTGTTGAATTTCTCATTCATATCATGAATTGTTTTTCTGATTTTGTTGAATTTTCTGTCTGTATTTTCTTATATCTCATTGGGTTTCCTTAAGATAATTATTTAAATTCCTTTCCTGGTACTTCATTGGTTTTCTTTTTCTTGAGGTTGTTATTAGAGAGTTACTATGTTCCTTTAGTGGTGTCATACTTCCTTGCTTTTTCATGTTATTTGTGTCCCTGAATTGATGTCTATACTTCTCATGCAATAAGATGCCTCTTTCAAACCTTCTAGAGTGTGTTTTGTAGAGAAGGATTTTCACCTAAGTTGGGTCTTATCATGCAATTGGAAAGGGTCTGGTGACTCTGTTTCCAGGTAGGTGCAGTGGTATAGTCTCAGAGCAGCTTCTTTGGCTGTGTCCAACATCAGCAATAACTGTAGGTGGCTTAGGCTCCAGAAGTTTCTGGTAGTGACAATGGTAATGTAAGCTGTTAATGTCCTTGGGGCAAGGAGTTTTGGGGCCCTCCTATTCTTGTTTTCTAAACAATGGGGAGTCTTATGCAAGGGGATCATTCTTGGTGTCATGTCTGACATGTCCTACAAACTGCTGCAGTGGTGATAGATTCCAGGTTCAGGTGCTTGGAGTGGCTGTGGGGTCGGGGTCAACCTATTGGTGGAACCTGGGTCTTAGGGTGCAGGTTAGCACTCTGTGACAGGGTTGGAGGTAGCTTACTCACCAAGCTGGGAACTGTGACTCTGAGATCCTTCCTAGCAACTTGGGTTCAGCAGATTGGGTTGTAGTTGTAATTCTACCCCTGGGAGGCAGGGCACGGCCCTGCCTGATCTAACTCTAGGGAAGAAGGGGTGCTCCAGAGGTTTGAGCCTGAGATGCAGAGTACAGCTGTAATTCAGGTCTGAACCAATAGGGCTCAACAGCAACTCAGGTCTCTGGGGATGTGGCACTATGTAGGGGTGACTCTGGACCCTAAGATGGTGGGGTTTGGCAGTATCCCTGACTCTGTGAGGCCAGGTGCAGTGGCAGCAAGTACCCAGAATGGCCAAGCACAGCTGCTGTTTTGACGCTGGGAGGCAGTGGGCAGCATAGTGATGACTCTACTTTCTGGGGAGCCTAGCAGCTCAGAATCTAGGGAGCTAGTCCACTTCCAGGGAAGCAGGGTACTACAGTTGTTTGGCCTATAGGGAAAGGTGTCTCTGCTCAGCTAACTCCACTCCTGTTTTCCCTGGAGCACTACGTAATACATCATCTCATCCCTGGGCTGTGCAGCTTCTTAGCTTATCCAAGGTACTGATTCCCCAGAGGGTGATGTTCTGCTTCAGCTCAGGCCCAGGATGCTTGACTGTTCTAGGCAGCTCAGGCACCTTTCCCTGGGATGCAGGACTCCACCAAAGCACTGTTTCCTTGGGAGGCAGTATACAGTTTCAGCTCAGGTCCCTAGGGGTGGGGTACAGTTGTGGTTGAGAGAGGTAGATGGAGTGATTCTGTCAAAACACTATTTTCCCAGGGGGGACTGTGTACCTTTAGCTCCAGCCCAAGGCAGTGGGGGCAGGGGTAGGTAGGTGGAGCAGTTCCACCACTGCTTGGCCCCACCAGGAAGGGTATAACAGTTGCTTGCAGCTTGACTTGGGGATGTCAAGCCACCAGGTGGGAGTGGTGTGATGGTGGTTTAGCCTCAAAAGTAAAGGTGTGCCATGGCTACTTACCCTGGGACATGACACATTACAGCATTAGCTCCATTTCCAAGATGACATAGTGCAGTAGTCATGTGGGCCACAGGAAGCAAGACACAGTGTCAACTCCTTCTCTGGAGGAAGCACAGCTTTGTGGGTTCTAGGCAGTTCCTTGAGCTGGACTTAGTGCCTATGAGGACTGCAAGGGACTCCAGTGGTGAGGACTGTAGTTGTCCAAGGTCTCCTGCCTGAGTGGGTAGGGGAAAGGGTAGGTAGAGCTGCTCTACTGCTTCTTGGACCCACTGGGAAAGGTGTAACAGCTGCTTGCAGCATGGCTTGGGGATTTCCAGCCACTGAGTGGGGTGGTTTGGTGGTAATTTAACCTCAGAGATGAAGGGGTGCTGTGGCTTCTTGCCCCCCAAGGAAGACACACTCCAGCAGTAGTTCCAGTTCCAAAATGGCATAGTGCAGTATCCGTGTGAGCCACAGGGGTAGGATACAGTCTCAGCTTCTTCTCTGGGGTGCACATAGCTGTGTGGATTCTAGGCATCTCCTTCAGCAGCGCTCAGTGCTTGTGAGAACTGTAGCTGTCCAAGGTGTTGACAGGGGCTGCTGGGATCCACTTGCTTATCTTTTCACTGTAGGAAGAAGTTTAGTACAAGTAATCAGTTTTATATTGAGTGTCATAGTTGTTAGATCCCACGTGTTGGAACACGAATGGGCTTTGGGGCTATCTGTCACATATCAGCTAGACAAATGGTCCTACACCTCCCATGTTCTGCATATTTCCCTGGACCTCTCTTTCCTGCACTCCACTCATGGTGTCAATCTCTGGATCAGTCAGGATTCTTAGCTGTAAGCAGTAGAAATGGACTTGGGCCCTCTCATGCAGAAAGCCAATCAAAGATTCACTAACTTCTTGAGGGTCAGTAATGTGGACGTGTCTTTGCTGGATGCTCCCAGTTCAGAGTCCTCATGAGGTTGCAACCAAGATATCAGCCAAGGCTACAGTCTCCAAAGACTTGAATGGGGCCGGAGGACCTTCTCTAAGCCCACCAATGTGGCTGTTGGCAGGAGGTTTTAGTTTCTCACCACGTGGGCTTCTAGGATGTTCACGTCATAACTTACCCCAGAACAATTGATTGGAGGAGGAGGATGGGGGTGGGTGGGAAGAGAGAATAAAAGTGCAACATGGAGGCTGCAAAGTCTTTTATGCCCAAATCACTTCTGCCATATTCTGTTGTTCACACAGATCGAGCATAGTAGACTGTGGGAAGGCATCACACAAAGGTGTGAATACTAGGAGGGAGGGGGCCATTTAGGAGGCTGTCTACTACAATGGCTAAGTGGATGACAAAGATGAGAGAAATAGAAAAAAATCAGGGGTGCTGTGAGGGCCAGCCAGAAAAAACTTCAGAAAATGTCATGGAGCAGGAACAGAGGTCTTTGTGCTGTTGTTGCCACTGTAATGAATAAATTGTTGGGTGTTTTGCTCAAGATTTAGAGCCCTGGGAGAGAGCTGAGCCCACTGTGCTTTCATTCCCCTGTGCAAGGTTGGGAAGAGAGAATATCTATTCCATTCATTATTGCCATGTATTCCCCATCAGGGGAAGCAAGGACTATCTTCCACCAAGACTGAACACGACAGAGAATTCTCCAAATGGGAGGTTAGGGTGCCATAGGAAAGAAGGGATTTGTGCTAGAAACACCTGCCCCTTCCTAGGAAAGACAGTATCTACTAGAGTCATATAAAGTTGGGGAATCTCCAAGTAGCTAAAATGATCTGTAATTCTGAGAGATCTATGCTGAATAATTAAATATGGGAATTATTGGCATTTGAATAGGAGGTATTTGAGATCATGATAATACACAAAAAGAGCTAGTGAGTGTTTATAGAGACAAGAGAAGAGGGCAAGGAGGGACACTTAGAATACTTCAGAGGGTAGGAAAAGTTGGGCTCATGGATACTGTCTCTTTTCTGATTTCTCACTGTTTGAATGACACACAGGAACTGGATCACTTGTAAGTCCTTTATGCTATTGTGTCTCTTAGTTTTCTTTTGTCTTAAAGTGCACTCTTCCTCAATAGGCTGGAGCTCCTACCAGGCAGAGGCTGTGTTTCATTCACCTCTGCCCCTGGCTCCACCATAACTCAGTGTTAAGTGCAGCTATGGTTGGTTATTCTGCCCCTGCAAAAGCTCAAGAGAAGACACCATTCCTGGACATTAGCAGACAGCTGCGGCAAATGTCTTTCAGAGTCTGCTTTGGGGAAGAATCATTTTTAATTACAGCATCCATTTGATGATACTTCAGTAACCCTCAGATCCAAACCTTTAGAAAGATAGAATTCATTCTAGAGATAGAACCATGATCTGTTACAAAGAGACAAATTCCCAGTGTTTAGTATGTCTTATGTTAGGGAATGATATACTGTTTGCATAACTTCTAGTTCTTAGTAGATGAATATTGTGGATTAAGCTGTGCTTATAGAGATGTGCCCATAAAGGATAAAGCCAGAGCCCCTCTGTGGGAGATAACAGCCTTACCTGTAGGGTAACCTCGTTACTTGTCCCCGTTACCTGGGGGGTATGGGCTTGCTTCTCATATCAGAAACTAGAACTTGGGAGAAGAGGTCCAGGTCACCAGAAGGAAATTAACCTCTTCTTTGGTCTTGATTTTAGGAAAGGGTTGTTGAGATATCTAGGAAGAAGGCTCACTGATGACAGGTGTTGAGAGAACGCTGACCACCTGGAGGCAGGCAGGGAGCTGAGAAGGCGGGACCTAGGGAACAGGGTCAACCCTTTGAAGCTAGTTGGTAGTGATCTCTCTGGGATGGAAGTGAAATGTTATAGGCCTTCGAGCCCTGAGAATGAGCTCCTGGGGGTAAAACCAGCCGTGAACAGTAAAGGCAGACTACCTATTCCTTTGGTATTTATTTCCCTATTGTTTTCCATCTGGGTTTAGTAAAGTCTGTGAAAGTTATGGATGGTCTTGGCTAAGCTCTGAGGGTGCCCAGGTTAGGGGCTGTGTTCTATATAAGCTAGAATTATGGAGGAGAAGTCATAGAACACTTGCTTGTGGCCAGCAGCGTGTTCTCAGAGGGGATGCAGAACGAAGCCCGGACATGCACCATGCCTTCCCGTGTCCCGCTGAGGTGTGCCTGGAACATTACCCCATCTCCCTGGGCCTTCTCCAGTCACACTGCTGGTCCCTGCTCCTGCTGCCTCCTTGGCACCCCAAGCCCCGGTCGTACCCACTAGAAAGGGTACAAATCTCAGTTCAAGGCAAGAGTCTGTACTTCTTATCACTTAGGTCCCAGAACCACGAGCCAAGGGCCTAATTTTTTTTTAAGGACTCATGAAAATGTTCAAGTTGACAAAGTATGTTATTGGCTTCAAAATACAAAAATGGTAAAACAGATAAATAAATGTTTATTTACACGTCTTCATGTCCATTGGTCTCCTCCAATTCAACTCTCACGCAGTTGGATAGAAATTATATTTTATGAGACGTACAGATGCATTTTAATACGATGTAGGGTGAGAATTTCGTAAATAAAAGTGTTGAGGTCTGGCAGTATAGCCTGTTTCTGCCCAGTCCCTCCCGCTGGGTGCGAGGCAGCCCCTTCTCCACCAGAGGGCGCACCGAGCAGCTCTCCAGCTAGCTTCGCCAGGGTCCCCTCGTCCCAGCCGGGTCCCAGGCAGGTTTCCCAGATTCCCCTCTAATTCCTCCTTCTCTCTGAGCCTCGGTTTACTGGCCTGTAAATTTGGATTCATGGCTCCTCCCGCACAGTGGTGGGGCAATGTCCTCCCAAAGCACTCCGCATCCGGGGGCAGGTGGTAACCCTTAGGAAGGAGGCAGGCTTGAAGGTTCCTGTTGTCTGAGAAGCTTCCCTGAGTCACCCAGGGACTGAGAAAAGGGCAACACAGTGAGAGCTTTTTTGCTGCGTTGTGGATTTCCCGCAAAGCGCAAAGGCTGGGGCAGGGATGGAGGCGTGGTGGCAGTGGGGGCCGTTAAAAGACATCCCCGGATTTTAATGCGCATTTTGACACAGGCCTGCTCCTCTTCTTGAGCCCGTCTTTCCTCACTAAAATGTATTATTTCAAAATGCTGTCTGAGCTCAGAGGTGGCTTAGAGCTCTCCTAGCTGGTGATGGGGGGTGGGGTGGGAGAAGACAAAATTAGGAGGTTTTATGGAGGAGTTAGTCTTGACCTGAATGTCAAAGGGCCTGTGGGGTTTGTTTTTTTTTTAGAAAAAAAAATTAACTTGTTTTCCTGATTATAAAATAATACATATTCAATATAGCAAATTTAGAAAATATGGGAAAGCCAAAAATAGATAAATAAATAAATAAAAGGTGTCTGTATGTTTCTTAGTTATCTCATCATTCAGAGAAGCCTATTTTTTATACAGTTTGATTAACAGTTTGGTGTATGTTCTTTCTTTTACATCTTATCTTAGTTCATTCCTGCTGCTATAAAACATACAATAGACTGGGTAATTTATAAAGAACAGAAATTTATTTTTTACAGTTGTGGGGTTTGGAAAGTCCAAAACTCAGGCACCAACCATCAGACTCAGTGTCTGGTGAGGGCTGCTCTGTGCTTCTTAGATGGCAGGTATTGCTGCATGCTCACAGGGCAGAAGGCCAAAACAGGGGCAAACACTGTGTCTTCACATGGCAGAAAAGATGAAAGAGGGGAACTCACTCTCTCAATCCCTTTTATGAGGGCATTAATCCCATGAGGGCTCCACCCTCATTACCTAATCACCTCCTCAAGGCCCCACCTCTTAATACCGTCACCTTGGGCATTAAATTCCAACATAGGAATGTTGGAGAGACATATACATTCAAACCATATCACATGTTACATACATATTCATAAAAATGTATCACACCAAACTTACTTCTTTGAAATCTGCCTTCTTTAGTGCATATCTTTCTATGTCATTCTGTGTTCTTGTACTTATTTTTTGTTCATTTCACATTGCATTGAATAAATGTGCCAGTGTTTACGCAATGAAGCCCTATATACATGTAAGTTATTTCCATATTTTTATTGTCATAAAAATGCTGTAAAAATAATTTTTGAAGCTAAATTTGTGAAATGGTCACATTTATTTTCTTATGGGAAATGCACGTGGGCACCATCTGGGATCATCTTAATGTAATTTTAATCTAATGTGATACCATTTTTTATCCTTTCTAGAAGGGGAATGTATAGTCAAAAGGTAAATGCATATATAATTTTGCTAGATTCAGGGAATGTGCCATTTTGTATTTCTACCTGCCTTATTTGAAAGTTGTTACTTCTTGCAGCCTCACCAACTGGATATGTCATTACATTTCTGGATAATTTTCTGGATGGCCAGATGTATGAGGAAATAGGGCAATTTAAACAACAGGCAACAGAAACAGACTCACAGGTTCAAATACAGGGGGAACTAACAGGAAGAGAAATGTCAGCTCAGTTTGGGGAAGCACGTTCTGTCAGTTGTATCTGTCTAAAGACAGCATGACAGCCTCAGGAAGTGATAGGCTCCCTGTCACTGGGATGTTCAAGGAGAGGCCGGATGACCATTCAGCAGAATATGATAGAGAAGATTTTAGCACCAGTTTGGCATCTGGACCAACGACCTTTAAGACTGGAGTAAAATGTACAGCCGTACTGATTGCCTCATTTTAAATCCCTAAATCCATTAGGCCTTTATTGCTGCCAGGAATTCATATTATATGTCCTAGTCCATCCACTCTCCCGTTAACTTCTAAATAATAATTTTATTTCACCTCCTTAAACTCCCACCACCTCCTCTGCCATCCTTATTCTCAGCTCCTAACCTTGCTTCCTACTTCACTGAGAGAATGGCATCCCTCAGAAATGAGCTTCCATAGTCTTACACCAAAACATCTCTGCGCTTACTGGCATCTGCACCCAGGTACTCTTTCCCCACTGGTTGCCATAGATTAACTTTCCATGCCCCTCGGTAGAGCCATTTCTTCCATTTGTGCACCAGATCTTATCACTGAGAGGTATGGCTCCAGCTACTGTCTATCTCTGCCTTCATCTCCTCCTACACCCCTCCCTCTTGTTCACTCAGCTCCACCTTACTGATCTTCCAGCTCTTGCTCAAAGATGCCAGGCACACTCTTGCCTTAGAACCTTTTCTTTGACTGATTCCTTTTTTTGGGAAAGTTATTCTCACAGTAACCATTTGCATAACACGTAATTCTCTCACCTCCGTTTACATTGACTGGATTTAAAAAAACGGTAGGCTTTTTGCAAGAGCCATCTAAAACATAAGAATACAGAAAGGGCAAAAGTAAAAGAATGAAAAAACAATATACCATATAAACACTAACCAAAGTAATGGTAGTATAGTTATATTAATTTTGAATAAAATTGACTATAAGACAAAAAAGCATTATAGAGATGAGGGTTACCTTATGGTAAAAGTTAAAATTTTCCAGCAGAATGTAAGAATTATAAATGTATATGCACCTAAGAACATAGCCTCACAATATATAAACCAGAAATATGCAATTATAGTGGGACATTTTAACTCACTTCTCTTATTAATTATCTCCCAGTATGGGAATGATTTATTTATATCTCTTTCTCCACTACTAGGCTGTGGACATCACAAGGTTAGAGACCCTACCTTAACCATGGTTGTATCTTAAATGATGTGCACAGTGCCAGGCATAGGGCTGGCCTTCATTCATGAAGGTTTACAGTACTAAACTTCCTCCAGCAACAGTGAGATTACCATGTTCTGAACTAGCACATTCTTCAGGAATGTTCTTATTCTTAGAAGGGTCTTAGTCTCCTGACTGAAACCTGTCTCTCTCTGCACTCCATCTCCCTACCTCATCCTAACTGGGCTTGGGCCTGGATGGGTCTGGAGGCAGACCTTTGAAACCATGAGCAGTGTTAATTGTAGGGAACTTAGATCAATTTTTTCTTTCCTACCAAGTTCTGGTCTGGGCATGGTTTCTATTAGAAGGATCCTTTCTGGGCAATTACCCATCCATTATCAATAATGTATCTGGGGGTTGGCATTAAGGCTTTTCAATTATTCAAATTGTCAGATTTTTCATCTCCTGGTGAAACTTCTTTGGAAGCTCCCATCCCAGCTGTTGTGTGTGCTTGATAGCATCCTTGGCAGGCCCTTAGCCAGGGGCTGTAAATCTGGGCCTATCAAGACCATTATGGCAATTTAGAGGCTTTCTGGAGAGTTCAGCGCTTCTGTAGAGAGATTTAAATGAGGGGGAGTCTGTGGGGATTTAGAAAGTTTGTAGGTCTTGGTTTTTCTCTGGGTTTTGCTTATAAACCTTTGGCACTATGCACCCTCCCCCACAGCTTCTCTGTCATCTCTGCTCTGGGTCCCGAGGAGCAGAGTCCAGACCACATCACCTGGACTCCTTGTACTCTGGTTGGATTCAGCCAGTGGAGATACTGGCTGGAGATCAGAGGAAGGAGAGAAACAGGCTAGGGAATTTCCTCCCCACCTCCTCCTTTTGAAGTCATGGTTTTACAATCCCAGCTTCTTCTGGGTAGCCTGTTCCGTGGTTCCCTTACCCCTAGACTTGGACAGGGTAATGACTTCCCACAGTTGTCTGTCCCTGGGTGCCTCAAACCACTTTTTATTCTCTTAACCCTGAACATAAATAGCCCTTCATTAAATTACCTTCCAAATCCCACCTGAATGGCCTCCTTTCCTGCTGGGATCTGCCTCAGATATGAAAAAGTACAGAATATTGCTTGAAAGATGGCCCCTGTCCTGACCTCACGGGCTCAGAGTCCTCATCAGATACCCCTGGAAGGAGTCTCAGACTGGGTCACAGACGCTATAGACAGGGAGACTTGGAGAAGTAAAGACACTTGTTCAGGGTCACAGAGATAAAAGGTATGCCTCAAACCTTTATCCCCTGTGCTGTGTTCTTCCCGCTAACTTGTCGGCCTTCTCTTGTTGCTGTCTTCACTGAGGAGACAGGAAGAGGAAGTACAAATGAAAAGTTTTAAACTTGCAAGCAAAAGAAAAAAAATCAAGCCAGTTAAGGGAAATAAGAAAAATGTTGTTAGAATGTGTGGGCATCTCACGGGACCCCCAGGGCAGGGAAACTGTTGGGTCTCACAAACCAGTGGTGCGAATGACCCTCTCGGGGAAAATCCTTGGAAATCCAAGTCTTCTTCCCTTTCGGGGCTGAGTTTTCTGTTGGCTCCTTTTGCCTTTTGTGCAGCTGGTTCTTGGACGAGCTATGCTGCCTCTCTGCTCTGCCACATGGGCAGGTAAGCCTCCACCGGGCTTGAACCATTCCACGGAAGTTTGTTGAATATCTACCATGTGCCAGGAACTGTGCTAGAAGATAGGGTCTGTGTTCTTGTGGCGTGGAGGGTGGGAGGGACAGATAGTAATCAAACACATAAATAAACAAGGACATTTCAGAGAGTGGTAAGTGGCATTCACAGAATGACAGGGGATGGTCCTTTCCAGGTCAGGGAAGTCTTCTCTCGGGAAGATGATGTGACCTGAGACCCTGAGGGAGAGAAGAGTCACATAGGGTTTCGTGAGCTAGAGTAGAGGGTTTGCAATTTTTATTCCAAGAGCAATAATAAGAAGCTGTTGAAAGCGTTTTCGGTCAGGGAAGACAACCCCTTATTTACATTGCTAAAGGATGACTCCAGCCGCTGTGTGGTCAAAGGAGGTTGGAGGGCAGAGGAGGAGGCCGGGAGGTTGTTGCAGAGGCTCTAAACAGGAGCCCAGGCATGCGTGCGACGATGGCGTGGACTGGGGTGGGCAGTGCAGACAGGAAGTGGTGGAGGGCTTAGGGAGACAGTCTGGAGGTAGGGCAGAGAGGACTGGCTGACCAGCTGGATGTACTGGGAGGGGGACGGGGGTGGGTGGTGAAGAGGACTCACAGACAACTCAGGTTTTTGTCTTGATTAGCCAGGTGGAGGTGGTGCCATTCAACAACCTGCCTTGATTTGAACTCACAAGCAGTTCCAGAGCTGCCTCACCCTCCAGGTGGGGAAAATTCTATGACTCCCGAGTGCCCACACAGGTCAGTCACCTCTATCTGCAGGCCCCATTCTCTCTGGGATCTGCTCTTGTCTCCAAAGTCAGATCTGGAGTCACTAAGTTCTGGCTTGGGTGCATTGCTCTCACTGGCTTCATTTCAAATGTATGTTTTTCAACCCTAGCAGGGCCCCTTTTGTCCTTCCTAACCCGATCCTTTCTTCTCATTACTTCCCATAGGAACTGGTCTACCCCATCCCAGACTCCTCAAGGCCCCACCTCCACTTGTGCCCCTTTATTCTCTGCAAGTCTCCCAGCCTTCCACCTCTCCTCCCCTCTCCTGTGCATGTCCTCCTGTCCCAGGTGAACCTCTGCACCTGTATTGAGACTCTTGGGGCCTAGAGTTGGGCAGACCTGTGTTTGATTCTCACATCTTCCATGCTCTGGCTGTGTGTTTTTGGGAGAGCAATTTAACCTCTCTCAGCCTGTTTCCTTTCCTCTAAAGTGGGATCAGTAATAACTACATCATTAGACTGTGGTGAGGCATATGTGAGATAAAACATGAAAAATACTTAGTATAGGCAGGGCTGCTGTGCAGGAAGAAGTCAATACATGGTAATGCAGTAGTTATTTTTATTATTATTTTGCTCTTCTCCCCAAGACTTCACTTCTTCAATTACTCTCAAATCTCATCTTTCTCCCAGAACTTGGGGAACACAGGAAATTGAGGAAACACTGGACTCAGAGCTGGAGAGGCCAAAACGGCTTCTGGAGCCAGTGGGTCTCCTTCCAGAAGGACACCTAAAGGCCAGACAGAGCAAGCCCCTGAGAATCCAAAGAGCCAGGAAACATCCACAGAGTCACCCCTCAACTGGGCATCAAGGCAATGACAGAAGTAGCATTTCTCTGCTGTGTCTCTGCTGAGGTTGTCCTGCCGTTTTTGAAAAGATATTGCCCCTTAGATTTGGAAAGAAGAACTCTGTCTTAGTTCGTGATGCATAGTCACTGCTTAGCCTCTTGGGGTTCCCTAGGAGCATGGAGTTAGGGGAGCTGGGCAGGAAGGAGTGTGACTGGCCCACACAGCCCATGCTGGCCATGCACCCTGGTGGCCTTTTCTTCCTGACCTGAACAGCCTTTGGTTCATTGTTGGGGAGGCCAAAGCTATGGCCCCTCCCGCTAGAACAGTGGTCCTCAAACTTTAGCAGTCACCAGAATCACCTGGGAGACTTGTTCAAACACAGCTTGGTGGACCCCAGCCCCAGAGTTTCTGATTCAATAATTTGGGGATGAGGCCTGGGAATGTGCATCTTATTATATGATCTCAGGTGTTGCCAATGCTGCTGCTCTGGGAACACTCTTTGAAAACCACTGCTCCAGAGAGTTGCATATTTCACACAGTCACTCATCCTTTGGCGTTCGGTCTGAGGGCAGGGCGTGATGTAGCCGAAAGGCAAAGAATCTGGGGTTGTTATGTTCACTATCTTGCTCTGTGGCTGTATTTTCTGCAGGTAATTTTCATTGTGAGTAAGGGAACATAGATTGTTACTCTAAGGATATGGAATTTGTTGGGGGGATGCTAGTGGATCTCTCTGGATTCAAGGAAGAGATGAGCAGTTAAGGCTTGGGAAGGGCAGGGCAGCCCTGGAATTCAGGTGCCGCTGTCCTGGACACTCCAGACAGGAAATTCAAATTCTAAACACTGATGAGAAGTAATCTGATTGGCCCACAAGGGACAGGACTTTCCCACCCTTCCCCGCCTAGCCAAGCCACACAGGTATGTGGAGGAGCAGACATGGGAGAGGGCCAAGTAAACAGGTAGCTGCTCCCAGCCCTCACCACCCTGCACTGAGCAGCCCGCTGCAGTGACCTTGACCCGGACTCTTTCCAGACTGGGCCTCAGTTTCCTTATATATACTATGAGCGGTTGGGGTTAGAACTCATCACTAGATCAGGGTTTCTCGAAGTGGGCCTGCATCATAATTGCTTGGGATAGTTGCTTTAAGATAGACACCCACAGTATCCTGTGGTGTGCTGGTAAGTGATCAACAGCAGGCATTTCAAAACAAAACAACCAGAACACAACAAAACAACAAAACACCCTGATTTGTAGTGGTTTACCCAGTTTCTGTGGTGTGAATAAATACTCCTACCTTGGCCAAGTTCAGGCCAATAATGTGAAGTCACTGAACTTCACTTTGGGAAGGGAGGTGCATGTGGGTTCCGGTACACAACCCACCTACTGACTCAGAACCTCTGGGGGAGGCCTGGGACTCTGCATTTAGGCCTCCCAGGTGATTCTAGTTGATCACATAACTTCAGTACCCTTGCACCCAGAGATCCCCTTTCTGGCCCATCTATTTCTCCATTCTGATTACAGTACAGGTCCTCACACTGGCTCTGGGAGTTGGGGAACATTTTCTGTCTTGAGACAATTGCAGAGCAAGGTCTCGAGAGATCGATGGGCTGTTGTCCAGGTGAGTCAGTGGTGCATCTACACCAGCCTGTCTGGTCCTCTGTGGCCAGATTCCTGTCTCCCTGTTCTCTGTGAGGGGCCATCACAGGGCAGGGAAGCATCTCTATATGCCAATCTCAGGAATACAGGAGGTTGCAGCTGTGGGTACTGGGGTCTTTGCCTGTTTCTCGTTTCTCTGGGTGGGGCTGGCATTTTAGCTGCCATCATCATGACCTTCTAATCTGTTATTTCCATCCCTGGAACACAAAGCCTGCTTGGTCCTCAGATATTTTTGAGCAGGTCCCTCATCTTGATAACCTTCTCTGTGCAGGTGGTGGACAGAGTGGAGGATGCCACTTCTGTCTTGAGGTGTGCTGGGGTAGAGAGAGCCACTATGGAGCCATGAAACTGCCCCCTCCCACTCTCCCCACCAATGACAGGGGTAACGCAGAGCTTGGAAGGTGGAGGTGGATAAAGGAAGGTACAAACTGCTGACAGGATTGTGAATTCTTTCTTTAGGGAACTTTCAGGAGAAACCATTTATACTTTGAAGGTAGGTTGGAAATTTAGTTTCGAAGTGGAATGACCCCTGACTTTCTCTTATTCTAGAAAGCAGTGGTTCTCAAAGTGTGATCTCTGGATCTGTAGCATCAACGGTCAACTGGGAACTTTTTAGAAATGCAAATTCCCAAGCTCAGAATGTCTCCGCCTCTTAGAGCCATCGCCTGAACCCCCATGGTTCCTGGTCCATTTGTGGGAGATAAGCACGCGTCTCTCCAAAACCCTTTTCCAAGGCTGATGCCCCTCAGGGCTGCCATGCTGAGCTGTCAACAGTAGAGATCGCTCTGGCTGTGACAGGCCTTCCTGGGCACTGTCTATTGGAGCTGCCTGGGAGGAAGCCCAGGGCCAGCACACCTCCTGCCCCTGCCTGGAGATGTTTAGCATAGCACGCAAACGTCAAGCAGTGGACAAGCTCCTGACCTGCTGAACTCTACGGATCTCTACTGCATGTCTGTTCTCTCAACTCTCCGGACTCGGGACTTTGCTGCTTGTCTCACAAGTGACAGGACTTTCCCACCCTCCCCCACTTAGTCAATAAGCCCTGCAGGGGTGTGGTGGAGCAGACACAGGAGACGGTCAGCTAATGGCCCTGCCCCAGCCCCATTCTCGTCCCATTCCTCCAGGCTTTGCCATCTGTCCGCAGTGTGGCTCCAGCTCCCTCGGGCAGCACATGCTCTGTTCTACCCCATGCTTGGGCTCCTGTGCAGGGCCTTGCCCGTGGGCCCTGCTCAGCCTCATCTGGCCCAGGCAGTGGAGGCTGGGAGCCCTTCTTGGCTAGACCCCGGCCAGTTCTCAGAGTCTCTGACGTGCTCCCTACATGGGGGTCATGATCCCTTCAGAAGAGTGACCACTGATGGTGTGCTAGGGACACTGGATTTGGAGTTGAGGCTGGGGGCTGACTGTGGACCTGGCTGATTGGAGTATAAACCTGAAGCTGTTCCTCCATGTAGGGCTGAACTTGTCCTTCCCGAATGATGTGTGAAGTTGGTGGATCTGGGACAGGCCATTTGGGAGGGGAGAAGAACATGATCAGGCTGGAGGGCACCTTTGCCTGACACAGCTCTGGGCCACTCCTGAGTTCCTACTTTGGTTTGGACGTCATGAGCTATTTTGGGGTGTGCCTCTGAGTGTGTACATGTCTACCTGCACCTGTGTGGCTCCCTGAGCATCTAGAAGGGTTCCCACATATCTGTGTAGAGTCTACCTTCATCTTAGCAGCTGTGAGGCCACAGACAGGGGATTGAAACCACCTGACCTCCATTTTCCCTGTCTGTATTATGGAAATCATAGTAACTTCTACAAATAGTCACCTTGGTGGCAAAATGAAACAATGCACATAAGCCTCTTAGCACAGGCTCTGGTGCTCATGGGTGAGGCCACTATTGCCAGATGCCTCATGCAAGTTGCTTAACATCCCTGTGCCTCAGTTTCTTTGTGTGTAAAATGAGGATAATACTAGAACCTAGTGCTGTTATGAGGATTAGAATAATTGATGTTTGTAAAGTACTCAGTACCATGCAATAAATGACAAGATTAGAATACTCATTATCTTTCAGTGTATGGATGTATCTGGGGGAGAATATCTGAGTTTGTGAATGTCTCCGAGTGTGTCTTTCTGCTTGTGTATGTATGTACACATGTGTATGTGTGTGTAAATGTGTTTATATGGCTAGACAGGCCCCTTCTCTCTGGGTGGAGTTTGCTGTTGGCCCAAGTCTGGACTCCCTGAGCCAGCTAGGGCCGGCGCCGGGGATGGAATTTCCATTAAGAATTAAGCAGGACACCACTGGGAAGCCAGGCAGGCAGATGGGAGGGGGCTGAGGGGAACGGAAGCTTCAACCCTGAGCTCCTTGGGCAGCCTCAGTCCTGAACTGCCTTGGAGAAGGCCTCTGCCAGCTTTGTCTTGAGTCACGGGCCTTCCCAGGGCCATGGCCCAGAAGGATGGGCAGGGAGAGAGAAGCTGCTCACAGGGGCCTCTGTGAGGAGACCTGGAGTTGCTGCAGCCAAGAGTGGAGCCATGAGGCGGCCCCTCGGGAATGGAGCGGCAGCCAGCGAGGGTCCAGGCGGCTGGGGCTTATGGGGAGTCCAGGAGTCCAGGAGGCTGTGCTGTGCTGTATGTATCTGGGAAGGTGGATGTGTGTGTGTGTGTGTGTGTGTGTGTGTGTGTGTGCTGGGGAATGCAGGGTGGGAGGCATTCATGCCAAATGACTCAAGGGAATGTCTAGCAAACCAAGTCTGTTCCTCTCTTGCCCTGAAACCCAGGCACAGAGTTTGGAAATAAAACACCTCTGAGGTTTTTTTGTTAACATTGATGCTGCTTATGATCTAAGCTTCATTCCATTTCTAGCATATTAAAAAATATGTTAGTTTTCCAGGTACTTTTACATCCCTGGCCTCATTTCATACTTCCAACAACCTTATGAGCTAGACAGAGATTATTATGACTCCCATTGTGTATACGGGAAAACCAAAGCTCAGAGAGGTTAAGCGATTTGTCCAAGAACACACAGCTAGAAATTAGTAGAGGCAGGATGCAAAGCCAGGTCTTTTTGAGGACAAAGTCCAGGCAATTTTTATATCACCTGACCTACCAGAAACAGACTCAGAGAGAAGATTCTGCAAACTCTGCCCATTTGAGGAAGGCTGTGGCTCCTGTGTTAATGCTCAGCCAGGTGGCTGGCTGGAAGCACCAAGCCCTGTCCTCAGGCTCCAAGACAGACCTTTCGAAACAGGAACTGAAGCCCCTCTCAAGGAACTGGGAAGTAGAATCAGCCTGTTCCAGATGGATGGAGGCTGGAGTCAAAGCTAGCTTGTCTGAGGGGAATGACTTGGCCACCTACAGAGCTCTGCACCCCCAGAGAGTGGAGGCAGGTGAGTTAATGTCAGGGGCTAGGGAGCAATAGTCAGTTTCAGCCAGAGCCTGAAAAAGGGAGTAAGGACTGTTAGGGATTATCAAGGAAGAAGGCAGAGGTGGGACCCTGGAGTGGTCATTTTGTCATGGAGATGCAGTTGATCTCTCTCTCTCTCTCTCTCTGCCCCTAAACACATATTGTGAGCAAATTGACATAGTTTGCACTTGAGAGATTTAAGTTAGATGCCAGGGAGAACTTTCTGCTAATGAGAGGGTTCAAGCTTTGGAACAGGGCCCAAGGAAAGCCAGAGGCTGCTTTTCCTGGTGAGCCCCAAGAATAGGTTGAGGTCCCCCAAGCTCTGGGGAATTCGTGGCAGGGTGGAGGGAGTCGTATGAAACGACCTGGAAGCTTCCCTCCAGTTCAAGAATGCGACATTCCTGAGCCTTTGGGTAGGAATCAGCCTCCTTCTCTAGACTTAGCCATTTGACAGAGTGCGGGGAGGGGGTGTCCGTTGTGCCCAAGTTAGGAGTCTCTGCAACAACCCCCAACCGTTTTTGGCAGGTCCCGGATGTGGAAGGTGACTTATACGTGGGTGACATAGATTCCAAAGGGAAGCACCTGTGGTGAATAAACCAAGTCGCATTCCAGGCATTTGGGGGCTGCTCAAAGTTAGGCGGCTCCTTCCTCAGAGCATGTGAACTGCACCCAAATCCCTCCTTGTTTTGTTTCAGCTCCAAGCGAAAGGATCCCGGCACGTTCCCTTCCCCTCTCCAGATGTTGGCATTCGGGCACATGTGGGCGCCCCCGCCCCTCTGCATATGCCGGGTGATCACCCGGCGTGACTCCCGCCGGCTGAGGGAGAGCCGGGTCTCTAATTAGGCCTGACCGCGTCCCCGTTCCAGCGCTCCGCGGATGAGGGAGCGCACGGTGTTTCCACCGCCAAGGCCACCGAAATAGCCCTCGCGGCCCAGCCGAGACTCGCAGGCAGCAGTGCCTGACGCGGGACAGAGGCTTGGCAGGGAGCGCGCTGTGGTGGCAGGTCCTTGGGAGTCTGCAGCCGCCTGGGAGAGGGCGGGCGGGGGCAGAGCGGGGCGGGGGCGGGGGGCAGCGGGCGGCCCCTCGGGCTGGGCCGGCCCAGCGGCCACTTTGCGCGAGGCCTCGGGAGCTCCAGCTGCGCCCTGCCACCGCTGGCCGCTCGCACGCACCGGCTCTCTCGCACGCTCCGAGTAAGTAGACAGCTCCCCTGGCGGGATCTGGGGACAAGAGCTGAATCTGCCAGCCTAGTTGGGGACGGAGCCTACTTCGATAGTGGGTGTAAGTATGTCAGTACGAGTGCTTGTGCGCGGAGGGCGCATGCCAGTGGAAGGGATGTCAGCATGTGGGCTTTTCTAGCACGTGCCCCAGGGTGTGAGTGTGGGTGAATGAGTGTATCAGTGTGCCCACAGGTGGCTGTGTGTCTGTGTGACAGCTGCCTCCCAGGGTGGACCGTGTCTGTACCTGTGGAAGATCATGTGTATGTGGCAGGAATGCCTCCCCGTGGGCTGAGCTGGTCCCTATGTGGATAGATGGATGTGTGTGAGAGTGAGCCAGTGAACTCAGAAGCTGGGGCATGAGGAGTGTTATCTGAACTCAGACTTTCTAGGGTGACCTGACTTGTCCCCGGCTGAGGTGTCTTCTCTGTGGGTCATGCAGCTTTGGTTTCTCAAGGCTTTGTGCAGGACAGGCACTTAGAGCTCTCACCCAGCGGTAGAGTGAATGAGGCTCTGGCTGGCCCCACCTGGCTGGGCTAGGGCAGAGGGACAGCTCAGGGGACCCCACCCTCATGCCAGGAGAAGAGGCAGGAGGACAAGGGGATGATGAGCCGACCACAGCCATGCCCACCCACAGACACAGCGCACCCACACCCACATGCTCACACACACACACATACACACATTCCTGCTCACACACGCCAATCTCGCACACACTTCCTCTCAGGACATCCTGGCAAACACACACGCAACTTCAGCATGTACACCCATGGACAAGAACATGTATGTAACATGCACCCATATTGTCAAATGCATGTGCTCAAACATACACCCCTGGCTTGGCCCCACCCTCATCCTCTAGGCCTCCTTTTTAGCTCCCTTTAGCCTACATGTGGTACCTCTAACAATGGGTCCAAGAAACTGGACTCAGCAGGGAATATCTTAAGTCAGGGACTTTGGCTGGGAGCGGTCAGGGCACATGGTGATATGGTGCCTTGGAGGTGTCCCATTTAATCTGAAACTGAGGCTGCCCATGGAGCTCAGCCAGAGAGCACCCTTGGATCTCAAGGTTTGAGACTTAAAAGCAGCATTTGCCCTTTTAGAGGTGAAAAGGCCAGTCTTGAAAGGCAAATGGGGTCAGCCTGGGGTCCGAGGTGGAGCTCAGCACCTGTAACTTGCTCCAGACGTAATCTGGATTCCCCTTGCTGCAGAAAAGCAGTGAACCTTCTGGGATAGGGAAGGGACAACTACTTGACCGGGAGGACAGGGAGTTGAGCTGCATTGATTTCTTCTCTTTGGTTTCAGTCTACCCTATTTTGAATCTCTCATCTACTTGCTGGTGGAGGGATAGCCTTTGCCCCTTTCTTCCAGCGGTGATTTCTTTCTTCTTCTCCATGACCTCCTTCCTCTAGGGACCACTGGGGACACCCTAAACAGTGATTGGAAGAGCAGGTGCCTCAAAATGTCGGCTGGTAATCATTATTATTATTATTATTATTATTAGCATCTAGACCTGCCCCTCTGGCTGTTCTCCTCTGGACAGGCTTCGGCGAGGTGCTAAGACTGAATGTGCTCCTTCAGCTGGAAAGTTATTAATGGAAAGATGGTACTGACTTTCTCCTTTCTTAGTGTTTATGGTTTGGCCTAAGGGGTGCCTAAGTTCTCACCCCCTAACTTCTCTAATATACAGGGGAGGAAGTCAAGTTCAACCATTTTCTGAGGGAGGTGTTAGGATATTTCTTCTCTTTGGCCTAGTCCTATACCTGACCCTTACGGTAGTTAAATAAAGGCAGGTTGTGGTCAGTCCAGAAGATTTCCTATGAAGTGAAGGTGATAGAGGAAGGAATTATTTTCCTATTGTCTTTCTCTTCTCACTCTGGCTGCTAGGAAGCTCTTAGTCCATCATATTGCTCCATTCTATTAAGTCTATTAATGGTAACTACGTTAGTTGAAACTGTAGCTTTGAATTTTAATTTCTGCTTTAACAACTTTGTAGAATATATATCTTTAACTGTAAACTACCACATCCTTTGTAGAAGGAGATTAGAATAAATAAATGAACAGTCAGCAGTTAATCACTCTGTTGGTCTTTGATGATGGGAACCACATTGCGTGGATTTTTCTGAGACATCCTCAATTTCAAATATTTCATCTGGTTTTCAAACTGTATGTCTCAATTTTGGCTTCTGTATTTTTGGACTCTAAATTGTGACCATGTCTTGGGATTTTTCTTCCTAGTGACTTTGGGAGATAATACCCATCTCTGTGTTGGCTCAGACAATGGGGATTGTTGAGAATGAATTGGGCCATTGATAAATACTCCCTGCTCTAAGTGCGCTTCAGCTGCCAGCTCCTCCCTGTCTCAAAAGCTCAAGTGTCTGGGTGCCTGAAGGAGTTTGACCCTTGCCCTAGGCCTGGCCCTGGAACCATGGCCACCCCTTCCTCATGTGACCCCTGCCTAGCCCACGGCTCTGCTGGGAGGTCTGTGTCTCTTGGATTTGAGCCCTGACTTCCCCAGCATGGACCACAACATCTCTGGTCAGGAATGGCTCTCGTGGAATTGGAGCTTGGGGTGAGGAGCTGGGACTTAGGAGTGTAGGGGGGCACATGAGGGGCTTTCCTGCCCCCTTTCCTGAGTATGGGAGGCCATAAGCCAATGCTCAGCCCTTTTTCTTTCCCTATAATGTGTCTCTAGTCTGCTAAGTGGTCAGGGAGTCATTTGTAACCTCTCACCTGCAGAGATGCACCTCATCTAATTGCAGAGCAGGGCTCTAGCCACATTGCGAAGTTGGTGAAACTTGTAATTCACTCCAGGACTGATTTTACCCTGCCCAAGGCCATTAATATTTGGAAAAAGGATCACTGGAGGGCAGTGCTTAGCACCAAAGAATGATTAGAACAAGTCTGATGGTGGGCTTTTAGGCATTGTTTTGGGGTCCTGCTCCTTGGTATGTGTTAAATCAACGCACACTGATAGCTGTTACCCACATTCCAGACTAATTCTCCCAGAAGCACTTTATCACAAAGTGGGAAAGAGGAAATCCCCCGTGGCCCGGTACTGGCTAATGTGCTAGTGGCTTGATATGGGCAAGAGGTTTGTTTCTTCCCGGATAAATGTCTTCTCAAAAAGGCAGGACTAAGTTTTCGTACTATTTAGACTCCGGTTGTTCTCTGGACATTAAACTCAACCAACTGAAAACAGGCTTACAATCCTTAGGAGAGCTTCGTGTGGGCTGGATCGAACTTCTGTGTGGGCAGGGTGGCTCATGGCTACTCATATTTATTTAGTATCTACTAAAGGCTAGCCTCTGTTTTAGCCTCTTCGCATCTTTTGTTTAATGAAACCTCTATAACAACCCTATGAAATAGGTTCTACTATTTTTAAAATAAGGAAACTGAAGCTCCCCAAGATTAAGTGACTATCCCAAGGTCAGAGCTAGCAATGATTTCTTCCCGGGTCTGTCTGGCTCTGGAGTGTATAGTGAATGTCCACTGACCACTCAGGGACACTTGTGAACTCCCTTATTTGAAGGGCCTTGAAAGCAGGAAAACCACCCCTTTGGACAAACTGGGGAAGGGGTTAAGGGGTAGGCAGTGCTGGACTTCTGTGCTTCACTTCTCCCCTGGAGCAATCTCCGTCCTGGGAACCAAGCCTCCACCCAGACTCTGCAATCCAACGGCCAGCCCAGCCTCCCCTCCCCCAGCTCCAGGGTCCCCTCAGTGCCAAGCTCTGGAGGAGTCCTGGAACCTTTGAGGACGTCTCTGGGCAGAACAGATCCTGTTTGGTGTGATGCAGCGTCTGTAGGCGTCAGCAACTTGGCTGGGTACTTGTGTATAGTGTTCACTTTCTGCTGGAGAAAGGGAGGTTTTTTCTTACAAACCAAATATCCTGGGTTTGGCAACCATGTGAAATGTGGCCTGTGGTGGGAGGGTGTGAGCTGCATTGTGGGCCTGTGTGTGGTGCTAGTTTGAAAGACACTGTTGAGGGACAGAACAATTGACTCAGGCCCTGTCACTTCTGCTGGAAGGTCAGAGGCAGGCGGTACCTAATGGCGATGTGCAGAGAAGAGAGCACCGGCTTTGCAGCCAGACAGATCTGCCTCAGTTTCCTCATCTGTAAAATGGGGTTCTTCATAAGGCAATGATGATGCTAGAACTAGAAAATTTATTTTAAGTGCAGTGTCTGGCATGGAATTAGCAAACCATAAAAGACAATCTCCTTCCTTCCTGTGCCACACACCTGTGAAAGAACACTGGACTGAATGTCACGAGATAGGGATTCCAGCTCTGGTTTATCCTTGGGCACGCTGTGTTATCTTGGGTTTTTCACTTACCCTCTCTGGGCTTCTCTTTCCCTGTGCATAAAATGAGGAAAGAACTTGTCTCTCTCACTCCTCTGCATTTTTTGAGGATAGTGAAAGAGACCCAAGTCAGGGGTTCTCTTGGAAGATCCAAAAAGTTCAGTCAATACTGACCATTTATTCATTCCTCAATATTTAATTGAGATCCTTTGCTGTTCCAGGGCCTGTGTAAGGCCCTGGGGACAAAGGTAAGTAAGGGATATCCCAGTCCTCAAGCAGCAGTCAGACCATGTGGCAAGATAGACTTGTAAACAAAGCCCTGTCTGTGGGGCACAATCAAAGCAGATACTGGAGGTGTATCAGCGAGGAAATGTCATCTCCAACTGGGGCAATCAGAGAGGCCTTCCCAGAAGTGCAAGTACACGTACACGATCTAGGTCTTGAAAGGTAACAGGAAGTTGCCAGGAAGACAGGAGGACATTCTAGGCTGAGACCAGCATGTGCTAAGGCACAGAAGCGTGGCCTCATGTGGTAAGCTTGGGGGACTTTAAGCAGTTAGCATGATTGGAGCCTGTGGTATGAGTGGTCAGTAGTGACAGGGAGAGATGCAAGACATTGCACAGAGCTATATGGGTGTCATAGGATTGCTGTACTGTGGTGTTTGGATTTTTATCATATTTATGGGCAAGCACTGAGGTATTTTAAACAGGGGAGGGTCATGGTTGGATATGGGCTCACTCATTCATTCATTCAACAAACATTTATTGAGTGCTTATAATTTTTATATCACTTTTAATTTTGATATCAAATGAAATTTAATGAAAATTTGCAAGACTGGTATAAGAAATCCTTCTTTATCCATATCCCTCAATTGTTTGCATGATCTTCTTTATCATTCTCATTCCCTCTCTCTCCAATAATATAAAAAATGTTGTTTTTATTATTTATGTGTGTTTTTATTGTTTATAATTTGTTTCATTGTTTGTATATTATACTATATTTACTGTTTTATTATATATAAGCATACATATAAAAAGTTTATATTTTTGATGAGTTTAAGCATAAATTGGAGACATGATGCCTCTTTATCCACTAAATACTTCACTGTGCATTTCCTTAGAGACAGGGTGTTCTCTCACCTCAGTATAATTCAGTCCCAATAATGTCCTCATGATTCTTCCACCTCTCTCACCCTATTCAGGATCCAATCCACCTATTGCATTCAGTTCTCGTGTCTCTTTAGTCTCCTTTATTTAATCCAGAACAATTCTTCTGCTTTATCTTTTTTGAATAGTACAGACCAGTTATTATGTCAAATAGCCCTCAATTTGGGTGTGTCTGATGGTTCTGCATGATTAGATTCAATCTATGCATTTGGGGAAGCAATGCCAGTTAAGTGAGGTTATGTCTTCTCTAGTCTTTATATCAGTGAGCACGTGATGTTGGATCCTCCCAGTGCTGGTGATGGAAGCTTTCATCACTTGTTTAAGGTAATGTCTACCAGTTTCTCCACTGTGAAATTACTATTTTCCCCTTTGTAATTAGTAAGTAATTTGTGGAGAGATACTTTGAGACTATGAATATATCCTGTTCCTCACCAAACTTACACCCACTAATTTTATCATCATTGATAATTTTGAACTCATCATTTTTTCTATATTTATTAGTTGGTATCCTACGGTGAGAAAGAGCTTTCCCTTCTGTCTCTCTCTCTTCTTTCCTATAACTAGAGACTCATGGATTCTCTTTTTATGAAAAAAAATTTAAAATTTTAATTATTATGGGTACATAATAGTTTTATATATTTATAGGGTATATGTGATGTTTTGATACAGGCGTACAAGGTGTGATAATTAAATTAGGGTAATTGGAGTATCCATCACCTCAAGCATTTATCATTTCCTTGTGCTGGGAACATTCCAATTCCACTCTTTAGTTATTTTAAAGTATATCCTAACTTATTGTCGATTATAGTCACTGCGCTGTGTTATCAAATATTGTTCATTTTATTTAATTATCTAACAATTTTTTTGTACTCATTAACTATCTCTCCTTTATTCCCCACTCCCTGCTACCCTTCCCAGCTTCTGGCAACCATCACTTTACTCTCTGTCTCCACAAGATCAATTATTTTAAAATTTAGCTCCCACATATAAGTAAGAACATATGAGATTTGTCTTTCTGTGCTTGGCTTATTTCAGGTAATGTAATGTTTTCCAGTTCCATCCATGTTGTTGCAAATGGCAGGATTTCATTCTTTTTCATGGATGAATAATATTCCATTGGGTGTATGTACCATGATTTCTTTACCCATTCATCCACTGATGGACACTTAACTTGATTCCAAATCTTGGTTATTGTGAATAGTGCTGCAAAAAACATAGGAGTGCAGATACCTTTTGTATATACTAATTTCCTTCTCTTGGATTTATACCTAGCAGTGGGATTGGAGAGTCATATGGTAGTTTTATTTCTAGTTTTTTGAGGAAATTCCATACTGTTCTCCATAGTGGTTGCACTAATTTACATTCCCATCCACAGGGTACAAAGGTGCCCCTTTCTCCACATCCTCGTTAGCATTTGCTATTGCTTCTCTTTTTGATAAAAGTCTTTTTAACTGGGGTGAGATGATTTCTCACTGTAGTTTTGATTTGCATATCTCTACTAACTAATGATGTTGAGCATTTCTGCATATACCTGTTGGCCATTTGTATGTCTTCTTTTTAGAAATGTCTATTCAGATCCTTTGCCCATTTTTTAACCAGATTATTTGATTTTTTCCTATTGAGTTGTTGGAGCTCCTTATATATTATAGTTATGAATACCTTGTCATATGGGTAGTTGGCAAATATTTTCTCCCATTCTGTGGGTTGTCTCTTCACTTTGTTATTTGTTTCCTTTACTGTGCAGGATCTTTTTAGCTTGATGTGGTCCCATTTGTCTAACTTTGCTTTGGTTGCCTGTGCTTTGGCAACCACAAGAAATCATTGCCCAGACCAATGTCCTGGATCATTTCCCCATTGTATTTTCTTTTAGTAGTTTCATGGTCTCAGGTCTTAGATTCAAGTTTTTAAATCCATTTTTATTTAACTTTTATAAGTGGTGAGAGATAAGGGTCTAGTTTCATTCTTCTGCATATGTTTTCCCAGCACAATTTATTGAAGAGATTATTCTTTCCCCAGTGTATATTCTTGGCACCTTTAAATGCACTATAGATGTATGGATTTGTTTCTGTGTTCTGTTCCATTGGTCTGTGTATCTGTTTTTATGCCAGTACCATACTGTTTTGGTTACTAAAGCTCTGTAGTATAATCTGAAGTCAGATAATGTGATTCTTCCAGTTTCTTTTTTTCCTCAGGATGGCTTTCGCTACTTTGGGTCTTTTTGTGATTCCATATACATTTTAGGACTATTTTTTTCTATTTCTGTGAAGAATGTCATTGATATTTTGATGGAGATTGTGTTGAATCTGTAGATTGATTTGGGGTAGAATGGACATTTTAACAATATTGATTCTTCCAATCATGAGCATGGAATGTCTTTCCATTTTTTAATGTGTCTTCTTAAATTTCTTTCATCAATTGTTTATAGTTTTCATTGTAGAGACCTTTCACTTCTTTGGTTAAGTTTATTCCTAAGTATTTTATTTTATTTGTAGCTATTTGTAAATGGGATTACTTTCTTGGTTTCTTTTTCAGATTGTTTGCTGTTGGCATATAGAAATGCTACTGATTTCTGTATGTTGATTTGGCATCCTGCAACTTTACTGAATATGTTTATCAATTCTAAAAGTTTTTTTGTGAGCTCTTTAGGTTTCTCCAGATATAAGATCATTTTGTCCACAAATGAGGATAATTTGACTTCTTCCTTTCCAGTTTGGATGCCCTATATTTCTTTCTCTTGTCTGATTGCTCTAGCTAGAACTTGCAGTACTATGTTGAATAATAGTGGTAAAACTGGGCATCCTTGTCTTCTTCCAGATCTTAAAGGAGAGGCTTTCAGATAGTCCCCATTCAGTGTGCTACTAGCTGTGAGTCTGTCATATATGGCTTTTACCATGTTGAAGTAAGTTCCTTCTATACCCAATTTTTTGAGAGTTTTTATCATGAAAGGATGTTGAATTTTATCAAATGTTTTTTCAGCATTAACTGAAATGATCATATGGTTTTTGTCCTTTGTTCTATTGATACGATGTATCACATTGATTTGTGTATGTTTGTTTTAATAAATTACTATCTTTATTTTATTTTGGTGTTCACATTGTCCCAGATTTTATCACTGGGAGCCTCTGCAAACAGGTTTTGGTTTCTTTTTGACTTGTCTCCCTGATTCTCTGAGAACTTCCTTACTATCTACTCTAGCAAGAAATTACAGGCTCATTTTGCTTTTCTTGCTCCATCTCTGGAATTAGCCATTTGTCCAGGAGCCCTGTATACTTTTAGTGGAGAATGGTATTTGGAAACCAAGATCTGGCGGCAACATGTGCTCCTTGTTATTGCTGTGTCGTCACTTCTGTGCTCTCTTAGCAAACAGAGCTAGGTCATATATGTATATTTATTTTTATTATGAACAAATACAATAAATTGTTACATGTTATTAGAAGAAAAAAAATCCCAAGTGATTGAGATAGAGAGTAATGGGGTAGGAGTACTTTAGATTGGGTGGTTAGAGAAGACCTCTTTCAGGAGGTGATATTTGGAAAGACCTATAGAACGAGGTGGATGGAATTGGAAATAGGGAATCTGGAGACTGTTGTAATTATCTAGGCAGTAATTACAAGGGACTGAACTAAGTCTGGTTGGAGAGGAGGTAGACTCTATAGGACACAGTGACTGATGAATGCAGAAAGTGAGGGAGATGAAGGAGTTGAGGGGACTCCCAGGTTGATCTCAAAGGCCTGTCAAACTCCGGATGTTCAAAATGGAATTTCTGGTGTTCTTCCTCTAAACTACCCTACTCATACCTGTTCCTCTTCAGGTATTTCAGATCTCATCAGATGGCTCCTTCATCTATGCAGCTGCACAAGTCAGAGAGACATAGGAATAACCCCCAACACCTCTCTCCCTCAGAGCCCGTATCCAATCTATTCCCACATCTTGTTGCTATTGGCTTGCAAATATCTCTCAAATCCATCACTCTTTCTCTCCATCTCCTCCAGCATCACCCTAGTTCAAGGTACCCTTTGCACCTTTCTGGAGTACCACAGGAGCCCCCTCAGTGGTCCACCTACATCCATGCTGGCTCCTCTCCAACCTGTTCTCCACACAGTAGCCAGAATTCATTTTAAAACAGAATTCTGATCATTTCATTTCTCTCCTTAAAAATATGTTAGTTGCTTCCTATTGATCTTAAGATAAAGACCAAATTCTTTAATAAGTCCTGCAAGGTCTTGCTTGCCTGGCTCCTGCCACCCTCTCTGACATCTGTCCATTCAGTACCCCCTGTGCTCTCCCTGCCACACTGGCCTCGGCTCAGGCTCAGTCCCTCAGGCTTGTGAGTCGCCCTTCTGCCACAGGTGTTTGCATTCACTGTTCTTCTGCTTAGAATGCTCTATGCTCTTCCTCCTGACTTGACCTACTGATTTCCTGCTTATCTCTCAGTTCTCAGCTCACTGTTACATGCGTGATCTTCATGACTAGGTAAAATCCCATTTTATAAGGCTTTACAACACCATATGCTTCCTTTGAGGCTTTGTCGTAGTTGAATTTTACATTTATTTATGTAATAATTCGTGCTTATCTTCTGTATTTGATGATGAACTCTGTGAGGGCCAGGACCATGTCTGGTTTTGCTCATTGCTTTATCCAAGCAGATACCACGTTACTGACACAGACCACAAATATATGTGTGTGAATAAATGAATGAATGAAGTTTCATCAGCTGAGGAACCAGATAGATGATGGTTCACTCAGTGGAATAAAATTCTAAGAGAGGAGTAGATTTGAGGAGGAAGATGATGAGTCATTTTGGGTCATATTGCATTTGAGGTGCCTGTGAGCCACATGTCTGCCCCCAAAGACCTTATCATCTTCTGGCAAACAAATTAGGCTGTCATCTGGGAGCTTTGTAGGGGCTGGTGTTAGGTGACAGCCAATTCCTGGGTGATTCTAAGGAGCTCCCTGGAGGAGGTGGATAAGCATCCCTGTGCTATGGCTTCTCCATCTACCCTTGACTCTGGTTTGTAGAGGATACGGGAGATAGGGGGTCTTCAGGTGGTTCCGACTTGGCTCCTTGGCTGCTTATGTGAAAGATCTTTATAAACCCTATGAAGGTTCCTTGGAGAGTTACTTGCATGATTCACATTGGTCAGCAGCTTTCAAGCTCCTTCCCACCCTGGGACTATACAAGACATAGGCCTAAAAGAGAACACAGAGAGCATGTCTTACAGATATGGCCCAGTGAACCATCCTTGCAAAGTGTCATCGGCACTAGGACAGACCAGCCCATTCTATCCCTCTGGCTCACTCACTCTTGCATTCCTCACTCACTCATTCAACTTTCTATTTCATATCTATTCAGTTACTTGCCCCCCCCCCCGCAACCTGCCCATCTGTCACCCGCCTATCCATCTACAAATAAGAATTTACACTGGATTTATAGCAGGACTCAAGGCTGATGAGTCTCCCTCATTCTCTCTCTTTCATCCGTATTTCCTGCGGTCCTCACAGCTCAGAATCCCAGGTAAGGAGACCATCAGGGGTGGGGGAGATGTCACTGTGCTGGTCGAGTGCTGGGCCATATGTGATTGCAGGATGTTAGCAGGAAGAGTAGGGGACCAGAAGCGGCTACACTGATTACTCCTCCTGTCTCATTCCCTGCTTTTCTGGCTTCCCCTCTTGCAGTGGTGATGAAGGAATTAGGATCTTCGATCAGACAGATGTCAGGTGGACGCTGGGCTCTGCAGAGGTGCTAGGGGCTCAGGCCCAAAGGGGAAAAAGAAACACAGCTCCCTATGAGCCCTACTGTGGAAAAGAGGATGCCTTTGTTTTCTTCTTCATTTTTGACTATGATTGCACTTTAACCCTGTGGAATTTGCAGAGAGGCTGGGGCGGGGGGGAGGGTGGGAGAGCAGGATTTTAAAATGTGGCATTTAGAAACCAGGCAGTGGACTAATCCTGGCCCTGCCCCTCCAGAAGCTGCTCTTTCAGTTCTTTGAGGGTTGTCATTTACAAAGAGCTCTCCAGAATGCGTGCTGTCCATCTGCTGTGGCAGCAGACGGGGCTGGAACTGAGCAGACATAGGACAATGGCAGCCACATCAGATGAGAGCATCTTGGAAAAATGCCCAAAGGTGCCAATTGTCTAAGTTACAGACTCATTCACTAATTCTCTCACCCACTTATTCACTCAACAAGTATCTACTTAGCACCTAATATGTGTTATATATTGTTCTTGGTACTGGAGATACAGTGGGCAAAACACAAATTTCATGCCCTTGTATGATTTGCCTTTTGTTTTGTAAAGAAAGACAGTAAACAGGGTAATATAAAGTATACAAAATGGTGAATGCTATGGAGGAAAAGAGAGTAGTAAGGGAGTTCTAGGGGATTGGGAGGGGGTTTGTACATTATACAGTGTCAGGAGGTTCTCTCTGGTAAGCAGACATTTAGGCAGAAGCCAGGAGGAAGGGAAAGGCAAGCAGTGTGAACAATTGGGGAGGAGGAGTCAAATAACGAGAAAAGCAAGGGCAAAGGCCCTGAGGCATGTTTGCAAAAGAGGGTGAAGGTCCATGGGGCTGGAGTGGAGTGAGAGATGGGGAGAATCGAAGGAGCTGAGTCTGTGTAGTCATGGGACCAGGTTACAAAGGCTCTTGCAGATTATTTGAAGAATTTTGGCTTTTAGTCTGAATGGTGTGGGTAGACATTGGAAGGTTTTGAGCAGATAAATGATATGCTGTAGCTGCTATGAAAATAATAGACCCTTAGGGAGGGGAGAAAGATGAGTTAGGAGCCTACCGTAAGAGTTCAGGTGAGAGATGATGGCAGCTGGGACCAGGGTCCACTTATTCATCCATTCATTCATTTATCCATCCATTTTGTTTTTCTATTCTACAAATGTTGATGTCACTGCCTAGGTATGAGGCCCTTCTCACTATCCATCCACTCCTGTCCTCCTGTGATCTGTCTAGCTATCTTTATTGCTTTTTTTTTTTTTTGTTTGTTTGTTTTTCAGCTCATTAAGGGGGTACAAAAGATCAGGCTATATACATTGCCCATGCCTCCCCATCCCCCCGAGTCTGAGCTTTAGTTATGTCCATTTCCTAGACAGTGCACATCACTCTCATCATATAGGTGTGCACTCCTCCCCTCCCCCCACCCCATCCCTCCCAGAGAGAACTTCAAACGTGTCCATTCCCCAGGCAGTGCGCATCGCACTCATCAAGTAGGTATACACCCATCCCTTCCACCCAGCCCCGACCTCTGTCCAATACCCAATTGGTGTGAATCCCAAATGTGCACTCAGGGAAACCAGTTTGCTGGTGAGTACATGTGGTGCTTGTTTTTCCATTCTTGGGATATTTCACTTAATGGAATGGGTTCCAGCTCACTCCAGGAGAACCAAAGAGATGCCATATCGCCATCATTTCTAATAGCTGAGTAATATTCCATGGTATACATATACCACATTTTGCTAATCCATTCATGAATCGATGGGCATTTGGGTTGTTTCCACATCTTTGCGATTGTGAATTGTGCTGCTATAAACATTTGGGTGCAGGTGTCTTTTTTATAGAATGACTTTTGTTCTTCTGGGTAGATGCCCAGTAATGGGATTGCTGGATCGAATGGTAGGTCTACTTGAATCTGTTTAAGGTATCTCCACATTGCTTTCAACGAGCCTTTACCTGCTACCCATAGAGCACTGTGACAGATGCTGTCTGATATGGGCATATTCTTGTGTAACTTTGGTGCTTGCAGGGAGACACGATGTGCCCATGGGAGATCACCAGTCAGTAATGAAACTGAGCAGGCCCTGGCCAGCGCAAGATGAATGGTGTCAACACTTGAATGGTGTCAACACTTGAGTATCTTAGGAGCCCTGTGGGCTGGAGATCAGAGTAAGTTACGTGGAGGCCATATTTAATTAAGCTGAATGTTGGCAGGTGGGGAGGGCAATTCAGTCCTGCAGAATAACAGGACACTTGCCCCGAAGCTTTGACATAAGGGACATGTCAGGGAGTACTGGGTGGTAAAGCTAAAAATGGGTGGGTTGGGCTGGAAACAGGATCCGGAGAGTAATGAGCGCCAGGCTAAGGAGTTGGGATCTGAGTTGAAAGACTCTGGGGAGACAAGTTTTCAAGGAGCTGTGTTTTAAGCTGTGTTTTAACATCAGAATGAGGAAGGATAGGCTGAAGGCTAAGAGGCCAGCGAGAAGCCTGTCACCTTGTGTGAGCCTGATGGTCAGCAGGAGCCCTGAGTTGGGGGCACCATGGGGGCGGCTCCCAGGTGCACAGAAGGCAGAGGTGCTGTGGTGTGGGGTGCTAATGGCTAACACAGCAGCAGGGGATGGGAGTGGCAGTCACTGGGACAAACCCTACATATTTCCTGTAACTCGAAGCCACCTTTGTGCAAAGAACACAGAGCAGCCAGGGTCCTGGGCAGAGCAAGCTGGAGAAAAGGGTTTGAGTCTGGCCTCTGGCCATGAATGACTCTTTTGGAAGCTTCTGGGTAGGAGGGTCACTGGATTGTAGGAACATTAGATTCCGAGCAGAAGCTCATCTAATCCAGCTTTCTACTCTTATAGATGAGAAATTGGAGGCCCAGAGAGGGAGCATAAATTGTCCAAAGCCGTATAGAGCACTTGTGGCAGAGAAAGGTCAAGCATCTCACTGAACTCATGCTGGAGGAATTTCTATGTTTTATTAAATTATGCATGTACATGTCTCTTTCAATGGAAGAGGAAATTCTAAGAAGAAGAAAATTGTTTTATTCATCTCCTTCTCTGTCACATCTAGCTGGGGCTTGATACAGAGCAGATGCTCTGCCTGACCTCCAGGGCCACACTGTCTCCCCTCTTAAACCAGACCAAGGCAGGATGTTAGGCTGGTCTCAGGGCTGGCCAGGTGTGGGATCAGAAGGAGCTGCCCATGGGTGAGGGTGGAGCCCAGTTCTGGATCTCTTATGGATTCACGTGGCTTGGCCTGTGATCAGTTTCTATCTAAGTCTATGGCTTCACAGCAAGATTTCAGACGGAAATGTCCTTTGATGATCCCTGCATTCAGGATCCTAGTGGGGAGGGCTGAGGCTGGAGATAATTTCTTGAAAAGTTAGAGGGATTTGGGCTGTAGATCTTGTAAGCCCGGGCCCCAGGGTTTGCGTCAGTGCTGGATGGGTAATTGGTTCTTAAGCTCTTGGTCAACACATCCTATTTGTCTTGTGCTGTCCATTGGCACAGGGATTTCCACATGGAGAGGAGTGAGTTATGAGTTATACTTGTGAGCTAACTTGTAAACACAGGAAAATAAGCACCCTCAGTCCACGTCCCTTGGTGAATGTCCTGGGGAAGGCAGTGGCGTTTTTTTTTCAGCTGTGGGGTCATCATGCCCTTCAGGATAGCAATCAGGGGCCAGGTCAGGTTTTGGACAGATTCTTAGTGGGAGGCTGGAAAGAAGTTGAGTTCTATGCTGGGTTCAGCCATAAATTTGCTATGTGACTTGGACACATCATTTGGCCTTTCTGGGCCTTAGTTTCCTTTTGTGTATGTTACAGGGTTGGAAAAAACAATTCCTGAGGACCTGTCCTGTATAACTTTCTAGATTTCTTATTTACATTATGCCAGCAGAATTTTGGTTATGACTTTGACTTTCAGATTTCTATCCTGGCCCAGGGCTCATTTTTCACTTTGCCTGAAATTTCACCTTTATAGATTCATTCCTTTGTGTTTTTTAAGACACTCTTATTTCCACAGACCACGTTGCCTAACAAAATCCCTCCTATATTCATGGCATCATATAGGGATACAAAGCAGTATCATAGTGTTATATTCATTATTATTATTATATTTCAATCTGTACAACTGTGCCAAGTAACCAAATATATATTATTATCGCTAGTTTGCTTATGAGAAAAGAGACCCAGAGAGTTAACTAACTTGACTAAGGTTACATAGTTAGCGTCCGGCAGAGCTGAGACTAAGCTGCAGGTTTCTTGGCTGATGGTTTGTGCTTTTTTGTGTCACCCTTTGGGTTTGGGAAGGGTTGTTATAAGGACTGCGTGGGATGGGCGCTGTGGTGTTTACCAGGTGACAGAAGTATCAGGGTGAGAGCACCTGCCACCACATACCTAAACTACATAAGGTTGCAGTGTTCTTAGCCTGGGGCAGCCTCTCCCACCTGGGCCGGTGATAAGGGCTGGGCTGGCCTGGCCCCTGTGCCTAGAGAGGCATAGGTCAGGGCAGCAGCAGGTCCTCTGCAGGCTGTTACCAATGATCCTGCCCTCTGTCTGCTGTTTTAGCAGGGTCGTGGGTATGTGGCAAAACCCAGGGCCTCTTAACCTTCCTTTTTTTTGTTTTTAGAAGCTTTTTCATCTGCTTGATCCTGGAGCTGGGCTGGCTCTTTCTGGCTGCAGAAAGGGGCTCTTAAAGTAACCCTCTTAGCTTGTGTCTCTTCTGCTCAACCCAGCTAGATCTTTGCCTTGGGGCAAGAGGGAACCTGGAGGGTAGACGTGCATAAGCAAGAAGGAGCCCTCTCCTCTCACACTAGGCAGGAGCAGCGATGGACTTCAACTACCTCCCCACACCCCATTCACTTTCTGTTTGTGGTTTGAGAAGTGTGTCTGTGAGCTCTGAATCTGTCACCCTCCCTCTTCCCCTCTCATGAATCAAGTTTCCATATTTGCTTGGGTCTATTTTGGGGCTTGCCATTCCATTCTCTAAGTTTATTCTGGGGTCAATATCACACTGTATTTATTATTTTTTTTAAAAAAGGCTTATTATCTGGTAGGAAAAGTCTTTTAAATAATTTTTCAGGACTGTCTTGGCTGTATATTTCAGATTCAACTTGTGAAGTTCTCAGAAAAAAATCCTGTGAGTGTTTGATTGGAATTGCACTGAATCTGCAGATCAGCTTTTGATGAATTGACATTTCCCTATCATATACATGATATTTCGTATACATGAACTATCTCTTAATTTATCTTGGCCTTCCTTAATATCTTTTAATAACATTTTATAATTTTCTCGTAAGGGGCTTACATTATGCCAACAGAATTTTGGACATGTTAAGTTTAATTTTTTACTGTATGTATGTTTGTTGCTCTTGTTTAGTGGCCTCTCTTCTAAATTTTACTCTATGCTTGTGCTGGTGTCTAGGAGTATACTTGACTTTTGTATCTTCATTTCCAGCCAACTCTTTAAGCTCTTTTATGAATTAAAATAACTTACTTGTATATACTTTTGGGTTTTCTACATACAATGAAGATGAATTGCTAGTTCATATGACATTTTTATAAGAATTAGAGAAAGGTACTACGTTTGGGGAAACACAGATCCATGGACACTGGGCTTGCTCAGTGGACTTCAGGTTTGTGCCTGGTGAAGCTAACCCTGTGTGGGTGTGTGGCTGGGTGAACACAGTGGAGACCAGCTTCAGCGTCCACTCAGTCCCTTGGCTGTGTGCTGGCCAATGTGGCGGCCCTATGGAAAACCACATCAAATGCAAGCAATGACAGTCTTGTTTCTTCCCATTCTTATACATTTTTTTCTTTCTATACTTGCTAAGATCTCTAATACAATAATGAATAAAATTTAGTGAAAGTTGGGTATCTTTATTTTGTTTCTGATCTAATAGGAATGCGTTCAACATGCCATCATTAAGTGTATTTTTTTCTTGGGAGATGCCTTTTAATCAGTTTAAGGAAGGTCCATTCTATTCCTAGTTTGTTCAAAGGTTTTATTGTGAATGGATGTTGAATTTTATCAAATTATTTTTCTTTATCTATTGAGATGGTCATACTTTTTTCCTTTGTTAGCTTGTTAATGTGGTGAGTTTCATTAATCTATTTTCTAATATTAAAATAACCATGTATTTTTAGGCTTAATCCAACTTGGCCATGTTGTATTATCCTTTCCATATATAGCTAGATTTTGTTTGCTAATATTTTGTTTAGCATATTTTTATCTATGTTCATATATAAGATTGGCCTATGTATTTCCCTTTCTTATGTTGTTCTTGTTTAGTTTCAGCCTCAAAGTTATGTCAGCATCATAAAATCAACTGAAGTGTGTTTTCTCTTTGCCATTTCTACGGAAGAGTTTATCTTTTCTGTGAAATGTGTGAACCCATTTATGAACTTCTCTGGGCCTGATATTTTCCTTATGGGAAGATTTTAAACTATTAATTAATTTGCTCAGTGATTATAGATATGTTTCTTCTTGAGCCAATTTTGGTAAATTGTATTTTTAAGAAATTTATTTAGTTTATTTAGTTTTCAATAATATTGCATAATATTCTATCTCTACTGTGTCTGCAGTAATAAACCACATATTGTTAATATTGTTTATTTGTGTTTCCTTTTTTCTGATTTTTTTCTGATCTTACTAGAAGTTTGTCTATTTTATTTATGTTTTCAAAAACCAACTTTAACTCCATTGACCATTTTGTTTGTGTTTATGTTTTGTTTTGTGTTTATATTTGTGTTTTGTTTAATATTTGTTCCTATCTTCTTTCCTGCAGATACTTTCTTTGGAATTACTTTTCTCTTCTTTTAAAAATTTCTTATGTTATTAGAAGTTAGAAATTCTTCTTATTTTCAGATTTTCTTATTTTCTATTTGAAATATTTAAGTCTGTAATTTTTGCTCTTAGTTCTACTACTTTATTTACAGACTACATGATTTTTACATGTGTATTTTCATAATCATTCAGCTTTATTTCTCCCTCCAAGTACTAACCAGGCCCAACCCTGCTTAGCTTCCAAGATCAGATGACATCAGGCACGTTCAGGGTAGTATGGTCACAGACAATTCATGTTTATTTTCTAATTTCTGCTCTACGTTCTTCTTTGTTTGTTTAAAAATATCCAGATATATGGGGGTATTTACATTGGGGTAGAGATTGCAATCTACAGAATGTCAATCTTTTGAAATTTGTTGAGGCTTGCCTTTAAGGTACTAGTTGATTAAAAAAACAAAAAAGAATAGCTCATGAATACTTGAAAAGAATATATTCCTGACATGTTGGATACAGTATTCTATTCATAAACATTAAATCTAATTTAAATGTGCCATTCAAGTCTCCTATAATGTTACTGATAATTCTTCTGCTTGATCTATCAATTAATGAAAGAATTGGGTTGAAATTTTTGTCATTCTGGACTAGTTTATTTCTCCTTGAAGTTTTATCAGTTTTTACTTTATATATCTTAAGACTGTGTTACTAAATACATCCTCATTGTTATATCTTCTTGATGAGTTAAACTTTTTATTTTTATTACATAGTGAATCTCTTTATAATGCTCATTGTCTTAAAGTTTGTTTTGTATTATATAAATACATTAGCATTAAATTTCTTTAGGTAAGTATTTTATGACATATCTTTTGTAGCCTTTAACTTTAGGCTGTTTTGGGTCTTTTTGCTTTAGGGATATTTTTTGCAGTCAGCACGTAGAATACACAATCTGCCTCCCTCCCAGCTGGTTAATGCACCCTTCATAATCCTTTCTTATAACTGGGTGGTTTAGCTCATTTACCCTCATTGTGATTACTATATGGCTTTTGTTCTTGTTTTTTTTTTTTTTTTTTTTTTTGAGATAGAGTCATACTCTGTCACCCCAGCTGGAACTATTGGTGCATGCCACCACATCTGGCTGATTTTTCTGTTTTTTGTAGAGGCAGAGTCTTGCTGTGTCACCCAGGCTGGTCTTGAACTTCTGGCCTCAAGCACTTCTCCTGTCTCATCCTCCCAAAGTGCTAAGATTATAGACCTGAGCCACTACGCCTGGCCACTATATGTTGATACTTTCTTCTCCATACATTCTTTTATTTTGATTAATCCTCTTTCTTTATTAGTCACTCATTTTTTTCCTTTCTACATAGTTGGAAGGAATTGTCTATTCCTTTCTCTATGTCTAATCTTTTAGTTAATTACTCTAGACATTATAGCATTAATAACCTAACAAGCCTAAAGTTAATTTTCATCTCTCTCTTCCTTCCCCCCAAATAGAACCTTAGCACACTTATTATACTTTAGTAATCCCCTTTTGAATTTATATACAATATTTTAGATTCATTTTTTCCCTTCTCTCACAAATGAGATATTGTAAGGTCTTACAGTCAAAGTTTGTTTGGATTTACTCACATAGTTTCAAATAAGTTTGCTCATCATTCTTGTATCTCCAACCTTCCATTTGACATCACATTCTTTCCGTCTGAAGTAAATCCTTCAGAAGTGCCTTTAGTGTGGGATTTTTAGTTGCCTGAAAATGCTTTTATTTTATGCTTATTCTTGAGAGAGAATTTTTCTGAATATAGAATTTTAGGACAATTATTTTCTATAATCAGATATTTTCCTGTTGTCTCCTGACTTTCATCATTGCCATTAATATTAAGTGGTGATCTCTCAATCTCCTTTTCTTTTTCCTTGAGATGCTTTCAAAATCTCTGTCTTTGGTGTTCTTTAGTCTTAGGAGTTGTATAGGGTGCGTGTATCTTTTGTATTTATCCTGCTTAGAATTTCATTGCATTTCTGAATTGGAAAGTTATTTTGTCTTTCAAAAATTCTGGGAAATTTTTCAGCTGCTATTTCTTTGAGTATCACTTTCCCCCATTCTCTCTTTTCTCTTTCTTTGCAAATACGATTAAATGCTTGTTAGACTATAATACTCTATGTTTCTTAGCTTTAGTTCTGCCGTACTTTTTTCTCTATTTGTCTCTCTTGGCTGAGTATTGAATAATTTCTTTTGTTCTGTCTCTCAATACACCTATCCATTCTTTAGCTGTGATTAATTTGTCCAATGAGTTTTTCATTTTAAATATTGTATTTTAATGTATAGAAATTCTACTTAGTTCTTTCTCACATTTGCTGGGCCATATTTTATGGCCTTTGTTCTTTGAAAATGTTTCAAAGTCTCTCTTATTTCTTGGAACTAAATTCTCCAATTGATCCCCCCGCCCCAATAGATAACGTAAATTCAGGCCACAAACCTAAATGAGAGCCATAGCATGGTCATTAATACTCAACTTTTCTTGCTAACAATTTTGTATAGAAGGTTTATTTCCATTTACCCTTACACTGAGTTTCTGGTTTTCTATTCCTCTATTTGATTCCTCCCCTTGGGAAGTCCCTTGGATGTATTTCTTGTCTCCCCTGCCCTGTACACGCATGAAACGGAAGTTCAGAAAATACAACATTAAGCAGATGTTCTCAGGGAATAAACTCCCTTCCACTCTTGCTTAGGACTCCGGGTTCTGCTTTTGGTCTCTCCAGATTTCTCATACTTTTGCCAGCTCAGTGATGTATTTAAAAACATTAAAACCATCATTATTCATCCTTTGAAGTTGTGGAGAAATATTTTAGAGTGGTCTGCCATAGTTCTAGAAATAAAAATTCTATGTGAGTTTTCTATATGAGGAGAGAGCTCAATTGTTAATTAAAAATGAGGTGCTGAAAAATATTGTCATGGTATGGAGGACCTTAAAGAGAGAATAGAATCCTTACCCTCACTCAACTTATTAGCTGTGTAAATTATTGAATCTTAGCAAATTATTGAACCTCTCTGGATCTCCATTTCCACATCTTAAAAATGGGAAAAATAGTAGTACTGATTATTTTGGATGTTTGGAGGAATAAATGAAATTATTTATGTGAACCACTTAGAAGAGTTCTTGGCACATAGTTTAGTGCCTAATACCATATTTCACTGAATTTAAGATGTCATATATTGTGAGATCCTTGTTACTTCATAAAAAAGAAAATATGGTTCCAATTAAACTATGACACAATGCCAAGATGCCACTGACTGAAACATACATCCCAATTTGGGATGTTAAATTATGAAAAAAAATGCATCTTAAAATGACCTGGCTATAGTAAATTTTAACTATTATTATGAATGGATGCGGATGAGCAGAGAAGGCAATGGTTGAGAAACAGAATCTTACTCTCAGAATTGATAGGATTTTAAATGTTTCTAGGTATCTAGTCCATTCCACCCTTGTCCCATCAACTTCTGGACGCTGGTTGTGTTGTGCATGAGTTAGAGTCAGTGTCCAGAGGGCCAGTAGACAAACAAAATATTCCATCATCTCCTCCAAGACTGAGGAGGAAGGGAAAAGGAACTTATATGTAATGAGTGACTTCTGTGTGTCTAGTGCATTCATGAGTGCCCTAAATATAGCATTTACTTTAATTTTCACAATTAGCTTGATTAATTAAGACAAGTTGCTGCAAATAACTTCACCCCCCCCCAAATATTAGTGGTTTAACATATTATATTAATTTCTTGCTTATCCCACAGACTGATGTGGATTGAGTGGCTCTACTCCAAGCTGTGATTCAGAATTCATCTTCTTCCATCGTTTTGCTTTGCCATATTGTGGCTTTCAGGTTGTGCTGGCAGAACTCAACAGGCAGGAAGGGGAAGAGGGATGGAGAATTGAGAAAGTATACCTTCTATTACAATATAATTTAAAATCATTCAAGACCTTACAGTTTTCTTTCTGGGTGACTTTTTTTGGAGGGAGAACTTGGTATAGATTACGGTATTTGGAAGGGCCTCCCATATGAGGTGGGGTGAGAGCTGAATCCGGAAGCATTGGTATTACCTGGAGGTAGAAAAAGAAAATTGAGAGATTATAGTCAGGATGTGCTGGTATGCCTTGACCAATGCATAGAATTATGGAATTGCAGCCTGGTTTTGGAGAACCATGGCACACTTTGTTGGGCGAAGAGCTAACATTTATTGAACTGCTACTCCATGTTAGACACTATGCAAAGCACTGTTCAGATGTTACTGTGACATGTGGCATACTAGACATAAATGAGTCTTGATAAGACAGCATTCTGTGAATGGGCTGTTTTTCATGTTTGATCCATTCTGTGCCCCAAAGAGTTAGATGTGGCAAACATGGTCCATGTACCAGATACCCTCTCTCTCTCTCAACATAAAATATTCATTAACTGAGGATGTTATGACAATGACAATAGGATCGTTGAGAATGACTGTGTTGTGCTCACACTCTGGGTTATTCTGTTTATACACAGTGGTTCTAGAGTAGGTGATGGTTCTGTCTTTGGTTCCTTCTCATTAATGAGCTGTTGAGAATCCTTGACTTTGTGGCTGAGCCAAGGTTCTGGTTCAGTCTGGATTCTCCTTTGAATGTCCCATATTACTTTGGTCACACAGGATGTGAGCTGTGATGTTAATTATTTCTTCAGGGTCAATTTTACTAATCACAGAAAATGTCTTAATGTTTTTGTATGTATTTACTCAAAGCATGGTCTCTGTTTTTGTCCATTTTGTGCTGTTGTCACAGAATGCCATAGACTAGGTAATGTATAATGAACAGAAATCTATTGGCTCACAGTTCTGCAGGCTGGGAAGTCCAATATCAAGACATCTTCATGCTTGGCATCTGGTGAAGCCATTCTCTTCTGCAAAGATGGTGCCTTGCATCTGGAGGGGAGGAAGGCTGAGTTCTCACATGGCAGAAGGTGCGAGAGCCAGGAGGGCAAACCCATTTCTGTGAAGCCTTTTGATAAAGGCATTAATCCATTCATGAAGGCTCTGCCCTAATGGCTTACAGGCATACCTCAGAGATATTGCTGGTTTGATTCCAGCAATAAGCCAATATTGCAATAAAGCAAGCCATATGAATTTTTTGGTTTCCCAGTGCATATAAAAGTTATGTTTATACCATACTGTAGTCTATTGAGTGTGCAATAGCATTATATCTAAAAAAAATCCATACCTTAATTTAAAAACACTTTATTGGGCCAGGCATGGTGACTCATGCCAATAATCCTTTGGGAGGCTGAGGTGGGAGGATTAATTGAGGCCAGGAATTTGAGACCAAGCTGAGAAGTATAGTGAGACTCTGTCTATACAAAAAATAAAAATATTAGCGAGGTGTGGTGGTACACAGTCCTAGGTAGGTACTCAGGGGGCTGAGGCGGGAGGATTGCTTGAGCCCAGGAGTTTGAGGCTGCAGTGAGCTATCATGATGCCACTGCACTCTAGCCTGGGTAACAGAGTGAGACCCTGTGTCAGAAAAAAATACTTCATTGCAAAAAATGCTAGCAATTATCTGAGCCTTCAGTGAGTTGTAATCTTTTTGTTGGTGGAGGTTCTTGCCTTTGTGCTAATGGCTGCTGACTTATCAGGGCGGTGGTTGCTTAAGATGGAGGTAGCTGTGGCAACTTCTTAAAATAAGACAACAATAAAGTTTGCATATTGAATGACTCTTCTTTTCATGAAAAATTTCTCTGTTGCATGTATGCTGTTTGATGGCATTTTACTCACAAAATTGAAGTCAATCTTTTCAAACCCTGCAGCTGCTTTGTCAACAAGGTTTATGTAATATTCTAAATTCTTTGTTGTCATTTCAACAATGTTCACAGCATCTCTACCAGGAACAGATTCCATCTCAAGAAACCACTTTCTTTGCTCATCCACAAGAAGCAACTCCTCATCTGCTCAAATTTCATCATGAAATTGCAGCAATTCAGTCATACCTTCAGGATCCACTACTAATTCTAGTTCTTTTGCTATTTCCACCATATCTGCAGTTATTCCCTCCACTGAAGTCTTGAACCCTCAAAGTTATCCATAAGGATTGGAATTAACTTCTTCTAAACTCTTGTGAATGTTGATATTTTGACATTGATCAAAATATGGAGACAGCTTCTTCTTTCCTTAAAACTCATGAACCTACCTCTGCTAGCTTCAGACTTTTCTTCTGCAGCTTCTTCACCTCTCTCAGCCTTCATAGAATTGAAGAGAGTTAGGGCCTTGCTCCAAATTAGGATTTCTCTTAGGGGAATGTTGTACTTGGTTTGGTCTATCCAGACCACTCAAACTTTCTCCATATCAGCAATAAGGCTGTTTTGCTTTCTTATCATTTAAGCGTCCACTGGAGTAGCACTTGTAATTTCCTTCAAGAATCTTTGCATTCACAACTTGGCTAACTGGCTCAAGGGGCCTGGCTTTCAGCCTGTCTCAGCTTCCAACATGCCTTCCTCACTAAGCGTAATCATTTCTAGCTTTTGATTTAAAGTGAGAGATGTGAAATTCTTCCTTTCATTTGAACACTGAGAGGCCATTGTCGAGTTATTAACTGGCCTCTTTTCGGAATCGTTGTGTCTCAGGGAACCCCGAGGACTGAGGAGATGGAGACTGATGGGTGAATGGCCAGTTGGTAGATCAGTTAGAACGCACACACATAGGTGTTAGGTTCTCCATCTTATATGCGTGTAGATCGTGGCTCCCCAAAACAATTATATTTTTAAATTAACATTTTTTTTTTTTTGAGACAGAGTCTCGCTTTGTTGCCCGGGCTAGAGTGAGTGCCGTGGCGTCAGCCTAGCTCACAGCAACCTCAAACTCCTGGGCTCAAGTGATCCTCCTGCCTCAGCCTCCCGAGTAGCTGGGACTGCAGGCATGTGTCACCATGCCTGGCTAATTTTATCTATATATACTTTTAGTTGGCCAGATAATTTCTTTCTATTTTTAGTAGAGACAGGGTCTCGCTCTTGCTCAGGCTGGTCTCAAACTCCTGACCTCGAGCAATCCACCCGCCTAGGCCTCCCAGAGTGCTAGGATTACAGGCGTGAGCCACCGCGCCTGGCCCCAAAACAATTTTAACAGTAATATCAAAGATCACTAATCACAGATCACCATAACAGATATGGCAATAATGAAAAAACTGAAATATTTCAAGAATTACCAAAATGTGACACAGAAACATGATGTGAGCACATGTTAGAAAAATGGCACCAATAGATTTTGCTTGACATAGAGTTGCCACAAACCTTCAATTTGTAAAAAAAAAAAAAAAGAAAAATGCAATGCCTGTGAAGCAAAATATAGTGAACTGTAATAAAATGAGGGATATCTGTAATAACCTCTTAAAGGTCTCATCTCCCCAACTGTCACATTGGGGATTAGGTTTTAACCTATGAACTTTGGAGGGAAAACAAATATTGAAACCATAGCAGTCTCTGTGTACTAGACTTTTTATCAAATTTCTTTGTAGTAGGCTTTGGTTCTTTCCAATATATTTAATATAGTCTGCTTTTTAATACCCTTTGGTGGGAAGCAGCTCTTTGGGCCTGAAGTCTTGGCAGGAAATGGATCCTTCTTTGGGCACAAAGATGGATATCATGAAACTTCCTATGTGGTACCGTTAACTAGCCCCTGGGTCAAAGTAGCCTCTGGTATTTTTATTTTACTTGCTCTGAAGTATCATGCAGGCTACATGATCTTATGTGATTCTAACAATAACCCTGAGGAAAGGTTCTATTCCCATTTTACAGATGAAGAAACTAAAGGTCTGAGAGTCCTAGTAAGAGGCAAAACTGGGATTGGAATCCCAATCCTTCACTTTCAGATTTCCCAGTCCTCACCATGCTACCTCCTTCCAAATGTTAGCGAGCAAACTCTAGTTTGGAGGATTTGGGGAAGATATAAAATCAGAGAAGATTGGACTATCGTTGTTGTTGATGTAGTACTGATCTGTTCATGGCTTTAGAAGTAAGAGAAAATTACATTTGTGAAACTATAAGAGATTGTACAATTCTCTCTCCTCTGTCCTTTTCCCAAGGGTATATAGACCCTTTCAACCTGGGTCCACATCATGACTCAGAGAGGAAAATAGCTTGCCCAGTGTGACCTTTGAGTACGATTTATGAAACAAGATGTATCCAAATTTTCACCACGTTGGAGCTATTCAATTTTCTCTAATGGCCTTTATCTGAGAGTTATGTCTATTCGTGGCAGTCACAACCAGTAAGTCATTAGCTTAAAGTATACTGATTGTTAATTTTAGCACCCTGGGACCTGGGCCCAGTGGGAGAGGTCTCTCGCTTTTTGCAAATCGAATCTAAGGAACATTGAGCAGTTGGCTAACATTCACATCAGGAAAAGTTAGAAAGAAAGAAGGGATAATTAAAAAGTTAAAGAGTAAAAGGAGTTGAATAGTTGGAGTTCAGGAGGTGCAGAATAGCCTTTGTCTGGCTGCCTCGCTACTGCTAGACACAGTCCTCAGCTAGAAGAAAGATGGAACAAATTTTTAAATAAACATCCACTGTGTGACGGGCACGTCACATATGTGATCTCACTGATGTGTGCAGCATTCTCAGTTTATTTTCATTATATATCTCATTTTGTAGATAAAGAAACCTAAAGCTCAGGCTCACACAGATAACAACTGATGGAGCTGGGATTTGAACCTAGGCTGTTTTACTCCTGAATTTATATTCTTAAGCAACAGAGCTCTGGATTGGGGTGGCTCAAAGGCTCAGCCATGCCTCCCTTGGGGCTACACTTCACCTAAGGTCTTGAGGTCTGGGTGCTGGATTCTCACTTTTGACCCTTAGAAAATCCGCAGCTCAGGGCCAGTTCCCAGAATGTCAGTAACTGCAGCTTCTTTGTGTGGCTGAGGGCTGGGAGCTCCTCTGATGGGCAGCCGGGTGGTTAGAGCCTGGCAACCAGAAGGGCCCACCCAGAGACACAAGGTGGGAACCACCATGGCTTTCCTGACTACAGGAGCCTCAGCTTCCCTCTGGGATGGACACACACACTCCTTCAGGGGAGGCTGCCTGGTGGTTGGCTTGGACAAGGTGGAGCCATTTAGAGGCTGGGTGGTCATATAAATCAGGTACTGGGACACATGCGCCTCAGTGGGGGACAGCTAGACACTGGGCTCCTCTCTCTCTGACCTCTGGGCACTTGTAGGTCCCTCTGAGTCAACCTGCCTGTCCCATTTCAGGGCTGAGTGGAATCTGACCAGGCCCCTTAAATTTCCCTGCCCACTCTACTTCCCTGCACTTGGTAACCACAGCAAAGGAGGAAGAGCAGGCGTAATCATCCCTGCTTTACGGATGGGGAGCTGAGGCTCCCATAACCTCCCATGGAAAACCACTCTGACCTGGTTGTCTCTCTAGGCTCCAGCCAGACAAAGCCCTGTTTTGATTTTCCATGGGAGGAGTTCATGGGAGTGAGGAGAGCTGCCTGCAGCCCCCAGCTGGGCTTGCTGTGGGACCTCAGGTGGACTCTTCTTCTTCTGAATGTGTCTCTCCATCATCCACATTAACCTCTTTGTGCTTCTGTCTCCTTGTCTGAAAAATGGGGATGACAATGGTAACCTATCTCACGGGCTAGTTTGAGGATTAAATGTAAAGCGTTTACGAGAGTGTCTTACACATAGTGAGCACCCGGTAAGTGCTTCTCCCTCTCTGCCGCCGCCTCCTCTTCCTTGTTGCTGTTGCTGTTACAAGGGCATAATCTCTAAGGCCCTCATGCTCTACCCAGAAGGCTGCCTGCATTTTGCTTGGAAGCTGTAATCTTAGCCCCGTCAAGTTCACGGTATTTGTGTAGGTGAGATTCCTGTTGCCTCCTAGGAATCCCTCCTGGAAGGGAGATGTATCCAATTAATCAGGTGGAGGCTTGGAACCTTGTCTGTGCTTTGCTGAAACTGTTCTGGCTCCAGAATTGAGGGGCAGAGCCGAGGTCTGGGTGGGGCCTCCTCTACCTGATGTAAGTCCTTCTGGCCTATCCAGCCAGGGTTTTCAGGGCCTGGAGGAGACGAGGCCCAGCTCTGGGAGTCCTGAGGTCTGTTTTGCCTACTCCCTGGGCTCTGTCGCCTGACAGCTGTAGGGGGCTATTGGGGCTTCCTCCAGGGAGCCAGAGCTCTCTATATTTCATGAGGCCGGGTCCATTCAGCAGTGCTGGGTGGCAGCTTGCATGGTTTCTTGTGCCTGCCCTGGGAATGAGGGTTCTTAAAGCATCTGATTGCTGCAGGATGGCGGCCACCCCAGCTAGCAGTACTGAGACATCTCCGATGACTATCGCCACATTTGTACAGGTCACACAGAGGCCCAGAGTCGGGGCAGGGAGGGAGATATGTTGTGGTTACCTCCCAAAGCTCTCTGCAGCCCTTTTTTTCAACCCCAGGCCTCTACTACCTCTCCATCTCCAGGGCTTGAGTGCTCCCGTGGAAGCTTGTACCTGCCTCTTAAATGAACACCTGTTCTGATCCCACACCCTTGAGTCCATCCACTCCACTGCTCACCATGTGAACTGCAATCCCACTCTAATCTTTTCACTCCCCTGTCCAAACACCTTCAATGGCTCCCTATCACCCATATGATAGAGTCCAAAGAATCAGTTCCTTTCCCAGTGAGGGTCACAGAAGCACCTTCCTTCCAGCCTCCTGCGAGAGATCTGCACCCTGAATACTTGCTACCTGTTTTGGTCTCCTTACCATGGCTCACTCTGCCCTCTTGGCCCTGAATGCCCTTGGCCCATGTTCACCTGGCAAAATCCTACCCTGTATTTGAGGCCCAGCTCAGATATCACCTCTTCTAAGAAGTCTGCACTACTCCCCCAGCCAAAAGTGACCACTGTAATTTCTACATCCCCACACTACTGGGATAGTTTCCTGTAAACTCCACAACCAGCACAGAATGCTCCAGCCTTCTAGAAACACTTGCAGTTCCCTAATCTTACCATGCTCGTGATTCTGTGCCTGTCACATGCTCTTCCCTCTGCCCTGTGCACTCTTCCTTTCAGCCCCTTCTCCTTCCTCTGCTCGCCCCACATTCTTCTTTTAAGTTTCAGTGTTGGGATCATGACCTGAGAAGCTTCCTGGGACCCCTCCTTTCTGCCTTCCATTCTGACCTAGTACTGCTTAGAAGCCCCTGCACCACCCCACCCCCCAGCCCGGCTTAGCATGCCCTTGGTTACCTGCCATTGTAGTTTTCTTACAGCATTGTGACTGTCCATTGGTTCATCTGTCTGTCCATCTGGAAGAACCTGATGAACACAGAGCTGGGGGTGGGGAGGGAGGCTGCCCCGCTGGTGCGACCAGTGAGGACTACAAGAACTCTGGAGGGACAGGTGGCTTTGTCTCAGTGGAGGTTAGGAGCAGAGCCCTTTCAACGCACAGTGTGTGTGGTACACAAAAGCCCTCCCGTGATTGTCTCACTGTACACTCATGACAACGTGGTGAAATAGTTACCTTTGTCTCCAGTTTATCAGTGAGGAAGCTGAGGTTCCTTCAGCAGAAACTCATCCAGTCAGTCAACAAGTCGCAGACACCGAGTCAGGCATGGGGGACCCAGCAGTGAGCAGGGCAGACCCCTGTTCCCTGCCCCAGTACCCTCAGGGAGAAAACAGTGAGGCTCTTATATCAGTTAGTTATTTAATTACAATTGTGATAACTTCTATGGAGGAGAAATACTGAAGGGGTTGTAGAATCTCATAGTGAAAGACTTGACTAAATCCGTAGGGCAGGCCAGGCTGTCCTGAGGAAGTGGCAGCTCTGAAGGGTCATAGGAATAACGCGGTGAGGGGAGATGGAGGCCAGGCTTCTGTGGACAGAGGAAGGAGTACCGTGAAGGTGCTTGGAGGGGAGGCATGGCTTGCTGAAATGGGAAACAGCAGCCAGAGTGGCTGGAGGGCTGAGAGTGACAAGGAAGCCTAGAGAGGTAGGCAGGGGCCAGATCAATGCCAGCCAAGTGGCCCTTGGAAGGGTTTGTTCTTTGTCTCAGTAGCAACAGGAAGCCATTGAAGGCTTTTAAACAGTGAATTGATGTGATTACATTTGTGCTTAAGATCACTCTGGTGGTGTGGAGAACGGTTTGGAGAGGGGCAGGTCTGGAGAGGAGAACGGAGGAGCACATTAGGAGGCTCTTGCAGAGGTCTGAGTAAGGGATGACAATGCCTTTGACCAGCGAGGTGTCAGTGGAGATGGAAAAATATGGAGGATGAGGGAAAACGCCACATCAGGGATAATTCTTGGGCTAGGCACCCAGAAGCTAGCCGTCCAGACTGTAAATCCTGTGCATTTGGCTCAGACTAGGGAAGGCAAATTGGAAAAAAGCATAAATTGAAGGGCCATTTTGAGGTGTAGTCTGCATGCCAGGTACAGGGGAACTTGATTCTACTGTAGCCACTTAGGCCCCAGAAAGAAATCTCCTCCCACTCTCAAGCTCCTAGTCCTGTGTCCCTGATTGGTGAAACCTAGACCATCACAGTAAATTATTCTCCATGTGCCTGATTGGTGAAATCTAGGCCACGTGCTTCTCCTCTGTATCTCTGATTGGTGAAACCTAGGCCATGTGCTTCTGTTCTGTCTGCCTGATTGGTGATACCTAAGTCATGTGGTTTTGCTTTTGCTGCAAAAGAGGCTTGGAAACAAGTGCCTGGCTTTTTCATTTTCTATATTGGGAAGCAAGTTTTCCCTTCATTAAGACTCCTAAGGACAGGGATATTTCTCAATGGTGGGAAGTGGGTTCATATGTCAAGGGACCAGAAAGAAAAGTAAATATTTACGCATGGATTATCTTAATGCCTGCAACAATCTTGTGAGGTTGAGTCTATATTTTCCCCATTTTACAGATGGGGAAACAGATATTGAGGCATTGGAAAAGCCGTGATTTCTTCCCCAGCCAAGCATGCTCTGTTAGGGCCCTTTCAGCTCTAAATGTAAAGTGATTTGTAATGACGGATGGCAAGACAGCTCTGTTGCTTCCAGCTCTTGCACTCTCTGAGGTCTTTGAGAAAAAGGAATTGAGCCAGATTGGCCTGGTCCTGTCCCATGCCTCTCTGACACCCCAGCTCCCTCCTCCCTCTATTGGCGCTTCTGCTGAAGCTTGACTGCTTTCCACAATATTTACTGTCCCTTCCCTGTTGACAGCCCTAATGGACTCTGCAGATTAAGCAATCCCAGCCATGCCTTGAGCTGTACCTGGATCGGCCCATTAGACAATGGCAGAAACCACCCTTGTGCCTGGTTCTAATTGAATAATTTACTGTAAATAGCCTCCATTTCCTCTCTGAGCCCAGTCTCGTTAGCCAAATGGAGGTGAGCAAGGGCTGTCTCTAATGGGATGTGGGAGCAGAAATGAGCTGTCCAAATGGAACTGTTGTCACAGCAGGCATTGAATTAAATCAGAGACTCTTACAGCTTCAAGTCCTTGTTGTAAACTAGCCACTCCTGGTGGGGGAGACACAGCTCAGAACCCTGAAGAAACAAGGCTGCAGGATCCATGGGATTCTCACTGAGTTAGGAAGGGCCCTGGGGGAGGTGACGAAGGGGTTTCCTCTTCCCTGCTCACTCCTTCATGTGTCCTTTTCCCCACTCTTACTGGGCAAAGCAGCATCTCTGCCTTGAGATGTATTTCTCAACTTCATCTTCCAAGATGAAGGACACTCCCTCTTTGATGCTACCATGTGCCAAGCACAATGTCAGGGACTTTTGCAAATAACCCCATTTAATCCTTATGAAGTTCATGGAAGGTAGGTATAATTGAGGGAATTAGTAATCTGCCAATTACTAATTGGCAGATTAGTAATTTTCCCAAGGTTATGTACTTACCAGGTGTAGAGTCAGGATTTGAATCTATCAGACTCCAAAGTTCATGTTCTTTTTGCAACACCAGTGAGATCACATAGCTTCGTCGGACCAAGGGTTACCTTGAATCCAGTCTTGGTTTCAGACTTCAGCCGTGGGCAGGGGTGGCTGCAAGGGCGTCAGACTGAAAGACAGACCTTTATAGTAGTTGAGTTCCTGAGGACTGCATGCTTAACACAGGTCTCTGGGGAAAGCTAATGCCACTTTGCAGCTTTATGTGGGACGATGGTCTCCCTTCCCCTGATCCCTTTAGGGCCCATTTCTGTCTATAGAACTTTCACAAAAATAGCCAATAAATGAGGAACAAAAGAGAAATATCCCACTGTCTGTGCCCCTCTTCCTTCCTCCATTTGACAGCAGTGATTGCTTCTTTTCTTCCTAGGACTGTTCTTCTGTCCTCTGCAGGACTCATAGTCTGGGAGGTGGGAGCAGAGGGAGGTACTGGTGGGAGGGAAGAGTGCTGGGCTTTCTGTGAAGGGCCCACTGGGGCTGGGTGTTGCCAGCAGGGAATGGAATCAGGTTGCCTGTTAGCAAACATGGGCACATGTTGGCTGTTTGTTGCTCTCATCATCTTCACTGCTCCAGCACCTCCCCTCCAATCATAAACCTGGATTCTGCTCCTCTGTCACCACTAGTCTGTGCTTCTTCCTAAATTTCAGAGGTCTCATCTGTAACAAGGGGCTGATGATAGTGCTAAATGAGTTAGTACTACATGAAGTATTTAGAACAATGGTTAGCACATGGTATATGTTCAGCAGATATTAGCTATTATTATTATTGCTATAGGCACTTTATAAATATCAGCTGGATTAAACTCCTGCCATTCCCTGTCTCACTTTCAAAATATTCTCCCTCGTCCCCAAAGAACATGAGCTGCGGTTCCTTTGAGAGCTAATCTGGTTCACAGCCCAGGCTCTTGACCATGCAGGTCATTGCGTTGGGTCCTGTGCCCATTTTCACACTGAGCAAGATGTGGTTTCAGACATCAAGAAGTCTTGTACCACTGGGGGAAAGAGGCAGCCATAAATAATGCAATCTGGGAATAGGGTGGTGGCACATATGCATTCCAGATGTCCTCGAGTTGCCTCCCCAGCCTCTGGGCACACATAAGATCACATGGAACAAGGTTGTGTTAGCTGGCAGGCTCCACCTCCATAACTGCTGGGAAGCTATGATGAAATGGATGAACAAGGGCATCTCACTGGGACGTTTTAACAAACACCAAGATGTATTAGAGACTTATTTCAGTCCCCTCAGCTAAGAGCTCAGAGCCCCTAATGGAAAGGAAGTAGATTACTTTGGTGTGACTTGTCTCTACTGTGCTCTAGCTGGCTTCTTATGCTCACCACTTCTTTCCGAAGCATTCACAGATTGGTGATCCAGAATTTGCTGAAGAATCTGTGGTCACCAAGCTGTGTTTCTGGAATCTGCCCCTTAGAAATCAAGAACGTATCTTACATTCAGGCTTTGGCTGATGACAGCTCTTCCTTTCTCTGGGTCACTTAGATATGACTTGAAGCAGATCCAGAGGTTCATGTAATATTCTATGGTAAGCTACACCTCATCCTACAGAGTCCTGTTGGTTCAAACGTTGAAGGGCCTTGGAACTTCCTTGCTTTCGCCTTGTCTCCTCACCCACCTTAGGCTTTAATGCCCTCTCCAACATTTTTTATGTTGCTTCTGTTTTCTCCATGATGAAGATGAAAGTAAAATAGGATTTACTTGCTCACTGACATTTAATCACTTCTTAGCTTTTACCCTGAGAAGTCGATATTTTCCTTTTTTGTAATTTAGTCAAACACATCAAAAAGGGAAAAAACACCTCACTTTGTTGTTTCCGGCTTTTTCTTTTGTGCTGTCCTTTCAGCCTGCTGGCTCATTAAGTTCCAAAAATATACCTTCTCAATCATTATAGTAGTGATAGAAACAGTGATGGCACAAGACATGGTAACAAATGCTGGTTGAGCACTATCACTCTGCTAAGTGCTTTACGTGGTATATTCCATTTCCTGCATCTCTCTTAGCTTAGCTGACCATGGGACTTAGCACATAGCAGACCCTAAGGGCAGAATGAATAATAATAACAGCTGCTTTTTATTTAGCTCTCACCCTGGCCCGGTAGAATAGATATTATTATCCTCAGTTACAGATGAAAAGATAGGGCTCAACATAAATGTATTAACAATTCATTGTACTCATTCTTTCAACAGACACATAGAGTGCAGGCTACATGCCTAGCCCTTGGCTGAGTGCCAGGAACACGGGCAGTCCCTGCCCTCAAGAGGCTCTCAGCCTAGTGGGGCCCATAGATGAGGAAACAGGCAATGGCAGTGAGTGTCTGGAATTATCTAATGCTCCAGTTTGTTCTGGCTCCTGCCTCTCCATGCTTTTCAGATTGGGCATTTTAATCTTTCTTCCCAGCATCATCAGGGGTTACTTTGTGTTCAGCCTCATCACTATTAATTAAAGTTCTCCTCCTCCATTCTTTTCTAGAGGGGTCACTTGTAATCATGGAGTTAAGAGTCTTCTGTTGCTCTAGCCGGGCAAAGGTGACAGAATATCCGTTTTCCCCCGGGAGGGCTTACTTATTGGCTTGGAGGAGTTGCAGAGAGAGAAATGAAAAAGAGGATTGTGGAGAAAGGACATCCAGGGGCAGAGAAGGGACAAGGCAAGGCAGGAGAAGACAAACACGTGGGCAGCAAGATTTGGTCTAACCTGTGAGGCACAGACAAGCCAAGCACGATCTCCATGCTAGAATAGGAGGCCCCAGAACCTGCTTCCCTTTTATAAGTTAGGATGCTTTTGGCTGTGCAGAACAAAAACGCTCACTTAGACTGCCTTAAATGATGAGAACTTTTATTATCTTAGAGAATAGGAAGCCTAGAGGAGGGCCAGACTCCAGGACTAGTTGATTTGGTGTCTCAGTGATCAAGGACCCAGTTATTTTTTCTCTGTGCACTAACTTTGTTCTCCAGCTAACTCCTCTCATGACTGCAAGATGGTCTCTAGCAACAATGAAGTGGATATGTTTCCCTGTTCAAGTCCAACGGGAGAGAGACTGTGGCTCTCTGTTAGGAGAAAGAAAACTTTCTCTAGGAGCAATCCTGTCATCACTCATTGGCCTGAATTGAGTCACATGCCTGTTTCTGAACCAGTCACTAGCAGTTTGGGTGAAATGACATCATCTGAAGTGAAATGGATCTGGGAAAGCAACCACTATGCCCGTTACAGGATCACATTTTCCAAGACAGACTTAAGCATAATCACAGTGAAAACCAAGTGCCGTTGTGGTACGTAGCCAGGGGATTAGAATATAGAGTTGCCACATTTAGCAATAATATGGGATGTCCAGTTAAATGTGAATCTCAGATAAACCGTGGGTACTTTCTAGAACAAGTACTTCCTATGCAACATTTGCTGGCCCGTGTGTCCCAATATTTGGTGTACCAAATGGGTCAGGTAAATGTTTGACAATGGGACATAAGAAAAGATTGTTGGGGCTTATAGTGGGCTAGGAACCTAGAAACAAGATCAGATCTGGTTCTGCCTTGTATGAGGTCCATATGAGGAGATCTAGAGGCCTTTTCTTCACATCTGCCTTGGTTCCTTGTGGCCTGGATCTGGGTGAGAAAGTGATTACACCTTTTCTCTTGGGGCTTCACTGAGCTGTCCTGCCCTCTCTTTCACAGGCTCCCGACCGCTGTGGGCAGGCCTTGCTGCAGATTGGGATCAACATGATGGCACTGCCTGGAGGCTGCCATTTGGACTCCATCCCCATACCGGGGCAGCGGTAAGTCCTACAGCTGGCTGAGGCCCAGCCCCTGCATCCGGAGGCTGCAGGTGGCTCCATCTCTCCACACATTGTCCTGGGGGGATCCTACGACAAAGTATTGGGGGATGCCATGTTCACTCAGCAAATATGAATGGAACTTGGCCCTGGGACATGGAGGAATCCGGCATGTCCCAGCCCCCAAAGAACTGTGGTCTAAAGTGGAGGCAGACAATGAAATCGAGTGGGGTGTGCTGCTAAGATGGAGGATCCCAGAGGAGGCTCCTGATTGCACCTGGGCCAGGGGGCCAGAGCCACAGGGGTTCCTTGGCCTTAATGCAGGCCCTCTCTGAGCCTCTCGGAAGGTGCCAGTCTACCCTTGGATATCTTTTCTCTCCCCCAGAGTACCAAGGAGAGCATTGAGGTTAGAGATGATCCTTGGGAAATACTTGTTGCTCTGAGCTGGGCAGTGTGGGAGGGGGAGGGAAGCATACACTGAGCAGAAGGTGATGCCAAGATGGTGAGGTGAGAAGAGCTTGGGGACATTCAGTCCAAAGAAGGAGAGACCCGGGGCCACTAGAGATATCTGCACACAGCTGAAAGGTGTGGAGAGGCTGGTGTAGATTTGATCTGCCTGGTCCTAGAGCCTGAACCAGAACCAGGGTGAAAGTGACAGGGCACCAGATCTATGCTTACCAGCTGGGACTGTCCTGATTTGGGCATGAAAGTCTTGTGTCCCTGGAAACTCAGTCCCAGGCAAATCTGGACAGTTGGTCATTTTAATGTAGATTAGTCTATGGAGGAACTTGGCAACCTTAGGGTGCTCAGGGCTTCTGCTTGGCCTTTTTTTCCTTCCTGAGAAATTTTGAGGGGCTGTCTTGAGACAACAGAATCCAAGTAGCCTTGGCAAGACTATTAAATCATTGTTTTGTTTTATTTTGTAATGTGTTTGTTTTACATATTACATGTATCACTGACATCTTATCTTTTTCCTTAATCCCTCACCTGAATTACTGGGGATTTCAACTTAACTACATCATCAAGTTCTATATTGTTTGTTTGGTTACTGAGTATTTGTTTTTGAGTAAGCGTTGCTTTTAAAAATCACAAAAAAATATTAATTATTTGGGAAAGTCTACTGGATCTGGCTTAAGCCTCTGTGAAGGCACCAAGCTGCTCCTCTCCAAAGCCATCATAATAAGGAGGTTTTAGGATGTGACATACAGTTCATACACGTTCCTAAGGACTCAGAACACCATTAGAAATGTAACTAAGAATTTGCTGTGCAGCTGGAAGCTGAAAATAAGGGAACTTATGGGGGCCCAGCTATCTTTGCATGCAGTGTCCCTAAGGTAGAACTCAGAGACGGTGAGATACAGACCTATCATGTATGTGGACGTGAGGCCCTTCTTAGCCTGGAATGGCTGATGGCCTTTCATGAGATGAGGAAGAGGGCTCACAGTTGGACACGTGACCACCTGGCTTCAAAGCTGAGCTCTGCTTCATAGTAGCCACGTGGCCTGTGCAAGTTCCTGAACCCCAGTTTCCCCTCTGTTTTCCTCACGTAATAAGAGCACCTACTTTGTAGGGTTAATGTGAGGATGAAATGAATTTATAAATGCCAAGTGTCCTTCACACACTGCGAGCTACACAAGGGCAACTGCCGTTTACCGAGTGCCTGCTGTGTGTCAGGGGTTCTCCACGTAGGTGATCTGAGGGAATTCTTCCAGAAACGCCTCTCCTGACCCCTCACTCTCAGCAGGCAACCTGACTGAGAAAATGAGAAATCAGACAGATACTCTCAACAACCTAACATTTTAAACCAGGAAAAAGGGGAACTCCTCTGGATGAAGTGAAGTCTAAGTCTCCCCTCCCCTGACACACCCAGGGAATAGGTTGGGACTGTGTAGCCAGATGGGTGGCAGCAGCTGTGGCCACAGGGCTTTGGGGTCCCTCCATAGACCCCTTGTGGTCCTGGGGTGGTCAGACCTGAGCCTGTGCTGGTGTCGGGGAAGCTGTCATCACAGGGTAGTTTAGGACAGTGGTTAGGAGTCCAAACTGCCTCTACTTGATTCTCAGTTCTGCTACTTATTAGCTGTAAATTGGGTCTTCAGTTTCTTCATCTCTGAAATGTGGATAATTTGTACTTACATCATTGTGCTCTTAGGAGGATTTAAATTAATATGTATAAAGCACCTGCCTGGCACACAGGGCTTGCTTAATCAATGTTAAGTTCTCCTTCTTCAGAGGAGGAATAGGGGCCCCAAGTATAGAATATGGGCCAAGATCATACCCTGGTACCCTGTGGGCCCCTGGGAACTACTGATCTCTCTCTTCCTCTTTCCTACTTCCAACCTCCTCAGAAAATTTAAGGGTAAGAGGAAATTAAATTACATGAAAATGATTTAGGAATCAAATTGTTATTCTTTTGGAGGCAGGGTAGGATTTCTAACTGATCTTGCAGAGCAAATACCTTGAAAGAAAAACCCCAGACTAACATAACTATAAGAGTTATGGCTAGCCATAAAAGTAGCAATCTGTGAAATTTTTTTTTTCACAATGTCTTCATTCTTACAGCTCTGATAGGGCAGGGTGAGCAACAGAGAGAGGTGGTTTTCCTTTAATAAGTTCACAGCTTAGCATTGCTGGGCCTGCCCAGAACACTGGGGGAATGTAATCCCCGGGGCTATCAACCTGTTAATCACATGTGTTCTGGGGGCATGTGTATGAGCCACGTTCACAGAGAAGGCCCATGTGTATTTACAGGATGTCAGAGGCATTAATTTGTTCAATCTGATGCTGCATTACAGGCAGACAATAGCAGCCACCTCTTCTTTCCTCCTGTTCCAAGCCGCAGAGGACTCTCTCGTGGGGAATAACACCATGTTTATTGTCTCCAGATAAATAATTAATGCCGGATAATTGACTTCCTTCTGTTGTGTTCCACTGAAACTGAATTTCATTTTGCAGTGCCATTGTTCACCTCCCTGTGCGAAAATAAATAACTAAATAAATAAGTACTGTCATGTTGCATGGAATCTTCCAGCAGCCTGGGCGAATCATGTGGGCTTGGCCATTGGTATTTGAGACTCCTATGAATAAATAGGAGCAAAAGGCCTGTTCTAGGTGCAGACTCCTGGGAGAGAGTGGGGGCAGGAAGCAATAGCCCCCTAGGCAAGAGGTTGGAATCCCATGTTGAATTGGCATGAGCGATGGGAGGTGGTCTGACAGGCTGCAGTGGTTCTCAACTCTGATGGCATCCAAAATCTGCTTGGACACTTTCATATCTGAAAACAATGAAATAAAAGAACAGAACCCTACTCTTAGAATCTTTAATGTCAGCCTAAGTGGTTGAAAGCATGTAGACCTTGAAATCAGACTTGGGTTCAAATCCCAGCTCACTTCTTACCAGCTTTGTGACCCTGGGCAGTTGCTTAACCTGTCTGAGCACCAGTTTTCCCTTCTATGACATGGTGACAATGATGACTGCTATAAATGGTAGCATAATATAAGTGCTTGGATCCAGGAAGGAAGATCTCTCTAGGGCCTCAGGGTGCTTTGCAGTGCACAACCCTCACTTTCCCAGTGACAGTGACAAGACCCTATCTACCCCCAAACCCCACCAAGTAGTGAAAATACTGCAATCTCAGGTCCAAGTTCCTCCCTGGAAGGTCAAGGATTTATTGGTGGGAGTGAAAAGGGCCAGAGATGAGTTCCCTGGACAGCAGGAGACTGTGGCTGCTATGCCCCTAGCTGTCTTCATTGGCTTCTTGGTCTCTGGACTGCCATGTTTGCATCTGGGATACTAGACCTTCCTGCTGGCTCTGGGCATGGTGGCGGTGCTTCTGGAACCCAGCCAGGGTGGTCAGCATGTCAGCACCAGTCTGCACGCTCCCAGGGTTGTGCCCTCCACCATCACAGCAACATCACAGCCCTCATTTTCTGCAGGGATCCAGATGGCCCAGTCCTTTGATTTAACTGTCTTTATGGGAAGGTTCCTGGGGGTAAGTTGGAGGCCAGGGTCCACAGAGGGCTGTGTCCAGACATTCCTTCCTCACTTTCTTTCATTTCTTCTCTTGCCCACAGATCAAGCTAGGGCATCTTGCTATTTTCTCTCTGGGTTCCTGCCAGTGAAAGGGCGAAGGGCAATATTGATTAATGGACGGGACTTTATAGCCCCCATAACAAAGCTGGCTCACAGTTTCAAGCACTTGCTATAGGCTGGGTACTGCTGCACACAGCTATTCATTTAGTCTTCACTATGGCCCATGAGTATATTTATTATTACCTATATTTTACAAACGAGAGGTCACAGGTTGGGACCTCTGGGAAGAAGCCTTAGAAGTGGAGTTAAGAGTTCAGGATGGTTATTAGGGAGCACATTTGGGACCAATGCCTGTGGCAGGGAGAGGGAGAAAGCAGGACTGGGCAGAGGGTGAAGATGAGCTGTGATGTTGGCTCGATGACCTCAGCTGACCTCACATGGAGCTTTGGAATCAGAGTTGTTATTCATGGGCTGAAATGGCCAGATCCTTTATATCCCACTTTTATCTGTCTTTGGAGTGTATTTAAATTTTTTTTTTTTTTAATTGGGAGACCATTAGGTTAGGGCTGCTTCAGCAGTTTAAGTTTCTATGTAAGCAAACCAAAGCCCAGTGTAAGCAGTAAAAGGAAACTGGAAACTTTGCCAATCAGAAACTGTCAACTAACCTCTAACTGGAGTCTTTCCACTCTAACCAATCACGCAGACTTTCTTTGTTCTCCTTCCGTGTTCGGCCTGTCTGTGCTGTCCATGCTGCTGGCTCACGCTTTATTCACACTTCATTCACTGCCTTCTCTCTTGGCCTGATCAGGCCTGGATTTGTGTCAAGTGTACAATTTGGGACTTTCCTTTGCAACCTCTCTGGCTCAGAGTGCTGCCTGATTCATGAATTGTTCTTTGCTCAAATAAACTCTGTTAAATTTATTTTGTCTAAAGTTTTCCTTTAAATAAGTGGGCAGCTCTAGGAAGGGTGTGGCCTTAGGTGAGGTGACTCTGAGTATCAGGAGGGCCTGACAACTGAAGGCTGTCGGCTAATGATACTTCCAGGAGCCGGGGCAACAAATCCTTCTGTAAAGGGGAATCTGGACAGCACAGCACAATGTCCATCCCACAAGGAAACTGAGGCTTGGGGAGGTGAAGTTACCTGCCCAAAGACAGAGCTGATAGGTAGCAGAGCTAGGGTACGTGTTCCTATATGGTGCTTAAACCTGAGTGCTGGCCAATACTCCATTTTGTCTCTGCCTTTTCCACAATGTTCTTAGGGCATTACGCAAATAAGTCATTTATTCAATTATTAAGGTACTTGTGTATTCATTAGCCTTCATCAAAATTATCCTACAAATATATACTGAGTATAGATCATGCACCTTGTATGGTGCTGTGCCCTTGAGGACATGTTGAGACCTATTCAGACATGGTCCCTACCCTCAGAGAACTCATGCTTTATTCACTGCCTTCTCTCTTGGCCTGATCAGGCCTGGATTTGTGGCAAGTACACAACTTGGGCTTTCCTCTGCGACCTCTCACTGTGAGTGAATCACTTCCTTACACGGTTTCTGTTCAGCTTGGTGTCTGAGATGAGCCAGGGCTGGGTGCAGCTGCAGCTCGTGGCAGGCGGCCTCCTGGTCGCCCCTGGCTTGATGGGGAGACATCCCGCTTCCCTGGCCAGTGGGGGCCGTCGGAGGCGAGCCTGTCTCCATGCAGATAATGGCTTGCATGTGTGCACCCCTGGTCTGCGGCTGCTTTTCTGCTGGTGGGTCATTTTCTATGCCTGTGGTGAAATGTGCAGACTGTAATTGTCAATGAGATAATTGGATATTTTTCTGTTGTTTAAGCTGAAAGGAAACCCAATCAAAGCGAGAATCAAATTCCCTCCCTTCTCCCATTTCCCAAGAGAAATCCACAGAAACACAGGGTGTGACCTTGAGAAGACAGAGGGACAATGATTCAATAGTTATTTTTAAGAAGAAAGGTTGGATTTAGCTTCCCAGACAGTGCTGGGAACTGGGATCATAGAGGCATTGGATGTTGTTGCTGGGAGCTTCCGCAGAGTACATGTATGCAACCTATTATAAGATGGGGGAAACTGAGGCCCAGAGCTTATGACCACTGTTAGCAGTGAGATCTTTTTTTTTTTTTTTTTTTTGAGACAGAGTCTCGCTCTGTTGCCCAGGCTAGAGTGAGTGCCGTGGTGTCAGCCTAGCTCACAGCAACCTCAAACTCCTGGGCTTAAACGATCCTACTGCCTCAGCCTCCCGAGTAGCTGGGACTACAGGCATGCGCCACCATGCCCGGCTAATTTTTTTTTCTATATATATTTTAGTTGGCAGATAATTTCTTTCTATTTATAGTAGAGACGGGGTCTCGCTCTTGCTCAGGCTGGTCTCGAACTCCTGACCTTGAGCGATCCACCCGCCTCGGCCTCCCAGAGTGCTAGGATTACAGGTGTGAGCCACCGCGCCCGGCCAGCAGTGAGATCTTGAACAAGTTATGCAATGCCTCTAGGCCTCAGTTTCTACATCTGTAAAATGGGGATGTAATCTCTAATCATCAAACCGCTGTGAGGGCTGAAGCAGAGGGTGCTTGGTACACAGAAGGTACTCTATAGCTGGTAATTGCCTCCCTTTTTGTTGTGTGGGTGGTTAATTCCCTCTGACTTTCAAGCACTCCTGGGGAAATATTTTAGGGAGTGCACTGTTTCACAGTTCAGTGTCTTAGTATGAGACTTTGCTACCACCCCAACTCCACCCTGGATAATTTCAGCTTAAAAAATGTCATCCGGCTAGTAGCCTGGTATGTTGAGATGATTGTGGTTACATCTGGCTTTGTTTGGAGTCTGCTAGACTCCAGGAAGCTCAGATTTTAGGACTTGGTCACCTCATTCCAGATGTCTAGGGAAGTCTCCATCAGAGAGCAATGAGCAGGGCTTCTTGGGGAGTAGGATTCTGCTGGGAACTGGGCAGGACTCCTGGGAGACACGTTCTCTGTCTGGGGTGCCCTCCCTGCTCCTCAGGCAAGGGGACAATTTTACAGCATCAAGTCCAGATTCCAGGTCACCATGGAAACCAAGGAAACCAAACCCTAGTCCTGGCCCCTGGCCCCTCCAGTTCCTTGGCCAGAGACCCTACAGGCTCCTGACTGTGGTGGTTTTCCATCATGAAGGGAATGCGACTCATTGCCATTCCATCTGCCTTCACCTCAATTTTCAGTTCCCCTCCTCTGTGTGAGTAATAGGATCACTCGTCCGTACTTGCAAGGGAGAGATTTCATGCATGGTGAGATGGCAGCTGGAAGTTCATGGCTGAGGACAGTTGAACCACTGGGAGTTGGGAGGGGCAGGGGCAGCAGGCAGCCCCCACTGCACAGCCAGAGCTGCCTTGTTTAACCAGACTTTTTATGTTGGGGTCAGGTAACAAATCCAATAGGAGAGGTCAAGCCCAGAGAGCTGGAGAGCTAATGACAGAGAGTCAGGCGAGCTATGCAATTATGGGATGTTCAGTGCTCACACAGTCCAAACCTTAATGAGCCACAGTGCCTAGACTCCAAAATTGAGAAGAGCAGCTTATTATGTGGCGGCACAGTGACCACGGCTGGGAATAGCCAGGCTCGTGGCAGGGCCATGTGGGGTTCACCAGGCCTGGTCTCCTCTCCGGGAAAGCTTGGGCCCCCTTTGCTGGGGCTCTCTGCAGGGCCTGTCCCCCACTTGTGCTGTGGCTTTGTGTTTCCCACTTATCATAGTGCCTCACCCTGAAACCAAACAAAATGAAAACCAGCTTCTCCCTGGATGTGTTTCCTATCTCAGCAAAGGCAGCTCCAGGAGAAACCCAGGTCCTTTCCCCTCTTTCACTGTCCTATCCTGTCTTCTCGCTTGCAGATCCTCTGCTTCCTCCTCTCCCACGCCACTGCCTTAGTCCGGGCTTCTGTCTTCTCTCTCTGCTCTGGAACCAGCATCTCCCGACAGGCCACCCTCCTGTCTAGTATCAAACCCTGCTCTGGTCCATTTTCTACTGACTCTTTGCACAAATATTGTCACTTCCCTGATGTAAAATCCTTTTAGTGGCTCCAACTTGCCTTTGGGATTAAACCCTAATTTCTAATCCTAGCATTTGAGGTCTTTGATGCTTTAGTCCAATAACTCTTCTTGCCATATTTTATTTTTGTGCCTCTGGGCCTGTATACATGGTGTCCCCTCTATGTGGACGTCCTTCTGCCCTTGCTGTTCTGGGCAATCCTCTCCTCTAAGAACCAGGGCAAATGTTACTTCCTTTGTGTAAATATTCCCAGGCAAAGTCAAGCCCTCTTTCTTCTGTGATCTTAGACTATCCTGCTCACAGCTTCTTGACAGCAGTGTGGTGTTTCGTTGATAAAAGCCAAAACTCTGGACGGTAGAGGCCTGGGTTTGAGTGATGGCTCTGCCACTTACCATGTGACCTCTCCAGACAGAAGTTTCCTCGTCTGTAAATGGGGGTAATAATAGTACTTCTCTCGCAGGGCTGCGGGCAGGATTGGAGGGGATAATGTACACAGAGGGCTTGGACACGGCCTGGCTCCTCACTGGAACTCAACACATTAGCTACTGTTGTAATTATTACCAGATTAGATTGTGGGTGGTTTCTTGCCTGTTTTGGATCTTGGCTGAGCTCTGTGAGGGCTGGGATTTTCTCCTGTTCATCTCTGTAGCCTCAGCATCTAGCATAGGCCTGATTCTGAGCAGGTCCACAGAAAATACCAGGAGAGCAGGGCTCCAGGACTGGCTCCAGCGTGTACTGACTGTGGGACCTGGGCCAGGCATCTTCCCTTGGCCTCTGCACCTCAGGGCCCTTTTGGAGAGCGGAGCTGCCAGCGCAGCCCAAGGTGAAAGATCTTTTTTCCCTGGAGTCTGCCCACAACTGGGGATAGAGGATCCTGGGTCAGAGCCTGAGGCTTGGGGGTGGAGCAGGGCTTGGGGGAGGAAAGGGGTCCAGGTGGTGGGGGCTGATGGAGAGTTCTGGAGCTTGGCAGACGGTGTAGCAACCGGCTCTCGGAAACCCTCTAGTGGTGAGTTCTGTACTCTCACCTCCCTTCACAGAACCACACAGAGGCATCAGGATGGCAACAGACACATTAGATCTGTGCATTCTCCTAAATGTCCACTCTGGCAAAGGAAAATTCCTTAAAGCAGGGAGGAGAAGAGACTAGGAAAGACAAAGCTAACCCCTTTTTAGTCTGCACATCAAGTCCCATATTTTGCCATGAAGGCTGAACATAAGCAGAAGAAGTAGCTGAATTGGTGCATGTGAGAATGCATTTATGATTCTTACCTGGCAGCACTACATGTGGCATTTGGACAGGGCTGGTTTTCATAAAGCGGGTTAGTGCAGCATTTAGGAACTCAGTGTCTAGAGTCCAAGGAGCTGGCTTCAGAGCCAAACTTTGCCACGTATGATCTGTGTGATCTCAGATAGGTTATTTAACCTCGCTAAGCTCCGGTTTCCTCACCTGTAGAAATAAGATCGTAAGAGTCCCCTCCTCACAGGGTCATCGTGAAGACTAACTGAGGCAATACATGCGTATCAGTCCATATGACAAATGGCACAGGGCTCACCCTTAATAAATGTTACTATAATGATATGGATTTTATCTCCCTTGACTCTCATACTCCGATGAGACAGACAGCACGACAACATAGGTTATTGTTATTCCCATTTGATAGATTTTTAAACCTAATTCAGCTCCATAAAGAGACACTGAGCATCTTCAGTGTGTCAGGTCTGGTGCTAGGGGCGGTATGTAGGGAGGACAGGACAGACACAAGGCCTGCTCTACCTTGACTGGTGGATAAAGCAGACATTTATTTACGAGTAAACAGTTGAGACCAGTGTATAACAGTGGAAAGACAGGGTGCTGCAGGCATGTAGGACACAGGGACATAAACTTATTGAGATGTCAGAGAAGCCTCCTTCAGAAGAGACATTTAGATCAAGACTTCAAGGATGGGTAGGAGTTGGCGAGTGGGGGAGGCGGTGGGGAGAGAGGGACCAGCACGTGCAAAGGTTGGGAGTCTGGGAGTTACAGCAGAGGGACTGAAAGAACTCCGTGTGGCTGGAGGTGCAGCAGGTGTCACATGCAAGGGAACGCAGCTATCGAGAGGTGGGCGTGGGAGGACGACGCAGGTGATGGCTCCTAAGCAGGTGTTCTTTCTGACGGTGCATATACACATACATTACCCTTTTTAGAGGTTAAAAAATAAAGCATTCATGAGTTAATGAAAGGCCAGGGAGTGTTGAGGATATCTTCTGTCAGTCAGGGGGCATCTAAAATGCTGGAGTTTGACACAGTTAACAAGATATAGCTCTGAGTCATCAGAGAGAAAGCAGCTGTCAAATGCACATATTAGCACATTGGACTGGAAACAGTTACCTGGAGCCAAACGCAGGTTCCCCAGCTTTCTGAAACAGAAACAACAAGCTTCATTAGGGGGCTGGACAGACCGGGGAGGGGGTGAGAGCACAGGCTTTGGAGTCAGACAGACCTGGGCTGAAATTTTGGCACAGTCATTGACCAGCTGTAGGAACCTCACTGAGTGGCAGTTTTTCTTCCTCTGTAAAAGGCAGACACTAAACAGGGTTTCTATGAACACAAGTTAGATATTGTATGTGCAGGTATTTGATATGTGCCTGGTATGTGGAAAGTACTCAATAGTTTCTTTTATAGCATGCTTGGAACTATGCTACATTAAAAATTTTGTTAGAGGAGCCAAATCTCTACCCTCAAACCCTCCTATGGTTGGAGAGAGGGCCACAGCCTGAAGAAATGGACATGACAGAGTGACTGTAGTGCCATAATCCACGCCCCCTTCACAAATTACTCCCAGTATTAGCTTTGGGGTGTATTGGTGGGCTCCATTTTGTCTTTCCTAGCACCACTGGGGTTATCTGAAATGTAGGATTCACTCTTACCATGTTATACTGAACAGTTTAACTAACAGAAAATAATATGGAATTCACAGACCAAACATTAAGTGGGTAGGATGAATAGTGATGAAAGAGATTTCTTGGTAATGTCCATTGGAAAACCCTTTCCCAGTGGAGCAGCTTGGAGCAGAGGGTCAGTGCAGGGAGGTGGGTGAGAACACAGAGGCCATTCCCAGTGCAGGTAGATGCAGGAGGCATTTTGCAGAGTCCACTGAGGGAGAGAAAACCTCCTTCCTGTTTCTGGTGTTGCACAGATGGGTCTGTGGCAGTTAGGAACAGGGCCGCTGTGAGCTGCTCAGCACCATCCACTGGGGTAGGAGCTACACATACATAGAATGTGAACTCGGAGTGCGGAGGGATGGAGAGATGGAGAATGGTCTACCACTTACTTAAACAAAAGCCCCGATGCACAGAAAGGCCTGTGCTGATGCAGCTCAGCCTGGGATTCACAAGCAGAATGGAAACACTGGAGACACTGAAAAAGATCAGAGTAGCAACATTTCCCTTTGTCACACTTGGCTGGGGCCTCACCAGTGCCTTGTGCGGAGGGGCTGGAAGTTAACAGCCTGACCATGCTGTAAAATATTTATAGCTTGCTGCATAAATAATTATGCCTCAATTAACTGTTTAGTAAACAGTTTATAGTTCACTACATAACAAAGGTTGAGTCATTCTAAACTAATGTGTGTTATTTTTATAAAGCTCTCAGTTAGAGAGTCTTCCAGGTTGGGCTGTAGAGGAGTGTATGGGCTAGGTGGACCCAGCCAACATCTGGCGACAAGAGTCCTTGGAGGACATGGGAAGTATCCTGTTTACTCAGAGTAAAACCCAAAGTGCTTACAATGGCTTCCAAGGCCCTGTGTGATCTGCCTTGATCCCTTCTCTGAGCTCATTCACTCATCTTTCCGTTGCTTACTCTACTCTAGCCACACTTATCTCCATCCTGTCTCTCAGGCAAACCGGGCATACTCCCTTTCAGGGCCTTTGCACTGGCTGTGTCCTCTGCCTGCAACGCTCGGTACCCATGTTTCAGCATGGCTAATTCTTTCACCCCCTCATGGTGTTTGCTCAAATCTCAGCTTCTCAATGAGCTCTACCCTGACCACGTATTTAAAGTGGCAATTACCTCCCCGCTTCCCACATGAGTGATCTTGGTCCTCTTTATTCTATCTCTACTTTTTAATAGAAATTATCTGCTTTTAAAGTACTGTATACTTTTTAATTTATTATATTTATTGTTATTGTCTGTTTTCCTCTGCTATCATGTACTCTCCACAGGAGCTTGGGATGTTGGCTTGTTTTGTTTGCTAATATATCCCAAGCAGCTAGAACAGTTCCTGGCACATATTTGGCACTAAGTAAATATTTGTTGAATGAATGAATAAATATTCAGAATGTGACCTGTGAGAGTATGAAGTGAAGTCCAGTAAGAGGGACTGGACTTCTTGAAAAGAAGAGACGGCAGGTCTATTATAAGACTCCACATGTCTCGAACTGTGTTTTCCATCACTGTGTCTTCCACACTTGGTTCTCCCATCCGTTCAGCTGCTCAAGTCAAATAATCTGGGTCCCATCTTTGATTATTCCCTCTCACTCATCATCTGTATGAATCAGAGTACAAGTCTTGTTGATTTTATCTTCTCAGTTATTCTGGAAGGATTGTTGTCCAAAACCACTTCTTCCATCAGAGCTTCTTCTCACCTTATACTTGAAAATCATTTTGGATGAATGGAAAATCCTTGGTGCAAACTTCATTTTCTTGAGTATTTGAAATATGAAACTCTACTTTTTTCTGGTATAAGTATTGCTTCAAAAAATTCTGCATGTACTTATTTCTAGATGCACAAAGGATTCTCTCCTTCCTCCCTTCCTTCCTTCCTCCTTCTCTCCTTCTTTCTTTCTGTCCTTCCATCCTTTCTTCTTTCCTTCCTCTCTCTCTCCTTCCTTTCCTACTTCCTCCTTCCTTCTTTCCTTCCCTCCTATTCTTTCTTTTCTCTTGTCCAATAATCTTATTAGAACATGTCTTGCATGTTTGTTTTTATGTATGCAGTATGCTCTTTCAATGTGTATTTTTAAATCTTTTCCCCCACCAGGAAATTTTTCCCGACTTAAGGTTCTTTGTATTTATTCTGTTTCCATGCATTGGGTTTCTTCCTCAGGAACTTTTATCTATTGGATCTTATTTATCTCTCTTTAATATTTGTCACTTTCTCTTACATTCTTTTGTCTCTTTCTTCATTTCTTATTTTTAAAATTTTCTTCATTTTTGCATTTGATTTTCTTAAGCCATTATATTACTTGCTTCTTCTTGTTTAGTCTTTGTTTCTCAAATAACTTTCTCACTTTTATTTCTAATTCTTTCCTGAGTTAGGACATCTCCTTTCTGAGAATTTGTACTTCTTTTTCATGTCTTATATAATTTTCTTAAAATTTTAAGTTTATTTTAAAATAGTAAGCTATAGTTTTTATCTTTTTTGTGAGATTTTTTTTTCCTGGCATTTCCTAATTGTAGAGATATTATTCTGCTTTTTATTCCCTTTATAAAATAACTTGTACAGGATGAGACTTCAATAATTTTCTGTTGCACATTTTTAAGTACAGTTAGTTTTCACAAATCTTTGGAGGGAGGCAGCATTCAGGAAAACTCTTGTAACTTCAAGGAGTTCCACTTTCTTTTATTTGACTGTAGGGTCCAAAAATATGGTGACCTGCTCTCTGAGCATTCCTAGCTCTCCTTCCTTCCCTCACATTGATCCCAGTATATCTTTCCTTTGCCTTTGTTGTCCCCATCCCACTTAATTCTGATTCCACTTCCAGAAGTTTCTCCATAATGTGGCGCTTTGTTGTAAAGAGATTCTTGGTGGGTCATTTTGAGAGTTCAGAGGACACCATGAACTCACCTGTATTGGAAGGGCAAACCCCCTTGTAGTTTCAGCTACTGTTCTCACATTCTCATACTGTGCTTCCCAGTAAATGTCCAGTGGCCATTTTGGGTTTTCCTTTCTCATGTTCATCAGATGCCACCTTTTTGCTTCCTCTTTTCTTCTTCTTCTTCTTCATCACAAGATGATACCAAGTGTTCTTACAGCTGCTGGTGGTTTGACCCTACTTGCTTTTATTTTGAGGTTTGTGGGGCTACCTTACCACCTAGTTTTGTGATAAGTATTACCCATGGGGGGTTGTTGTCTAGTTGCTCTGTCAGTTTTTATGTGGGGATCTGGAGAGATTTAAAAACTCTGCTGCCACCACTGCCATCTTCCCAGAATTTTCTTTGACCTTCAAGTAAAATAGTTCTGATGACACAACTGCTTTATTAGAACTGCCTTACTAGTAACTAACACATATAATATTGCCTGTCAGGCGTTTCATATATTTGTGTGTGTATATGTGTGTGTGTGTATGCGTGTGTGTGTGTTTACACATATAAAATCACAAAAAAAAGCCTGGGAATTAGGTACTTTCATCTTTCCCCATTTGCTGATGAGGAAATTGGAGCACAGAGAGGTTATGTAACTTACCCAAAGTTACACAGTTAGTGAGGGGCAGAGCTGGGATTTGAATCCAGGCAATCCAGCTCTAGAGTTCATGCCCTAGTGGGAGCAGTGGTACCCAACAGAAGCCACAGTGATGTGAAGAAGATCCAGTGGCACACCTGGCGGTGGGTGGTATGATGGTACCTACAAGAGGTAGCAGTATGAGAAGAAGAGGTGACTGTGGCAGCCTGAGATGTCCAGTAGAGCCCAGAAAGTATGACATTCACTAGAAGGAATGACAACCGTGCTGGGTGGACATGGCAGGGAACAGCAGCTATGGTCATGCCCAGTGCAAGCGTGCTAAAGGAAGAAAGAGTGGCAGAATCACCTGGTTCCATCTTGTGATTGACTGAACCAGGTTTTTTTTTTTTTTTTTTTTTTTTTTTTTGCGAGGAGACATGTATGAGATGAACTCTGGGGACTCCTGGAAACACCCATCATGATGGGATGAGAGCAAAGTCGGGCTATGTTTGTTTATGTCTGCTGCTTCTGTAGGCTGCGTGAGCTTCCTAAGGGCGGGGATCACCAGCAAAGGTAGGGCACATAGTCAGCGTCAACGGTGTTTCATTGAATCAGGTTGACCAGGGATTGCCTGGGAGACACTGCTTAATATTTTAAATCTTTTTGAACTGCTTGAGAATATTCTAGATTTGTTACTAGTGTCATGTGGGACCGGCACTTCCCAAGGGCTCAGGTATATATATCCATGCCTCACTAGATCACCGTTTTCCTTTAAGTTCAGGCCAGATTCTGAGGGTTGGGACAATGGTTGCTAAGGGTCCAAGCTCCACCCAACCAGAGCATTGCTTAGTGGAAAACAGGAACGTTTGTTTGTATAATGTCTCGTATGAAAGATTTGTCTGGTTTTATGGACGTATGAAAGGTTTGTCTGGTTTTATGGACATCTGCTTCAAGTATTTTTATTCAGAACCAAAAATTTTATAATGTCTTTTTGTAGGATCTAGTTACTTACCCAACACTTACACTTTTATCACAGGGCAGGGAACTCACTATGTTTGACTTCCCAGCCATACACAGAATCCACACCTCCCGAAAGTAGTCTCGGAACAGAGGATGCAGTGGGTTCGGGGCATTCTTCTGTGCCAGTCCAGGACACCCATGTCCCTCTTCTGTAACTTCCTGCAATTTCAGAAAATATTTTCAGCTGGCTTGGCAAGGCTTATGACCCATCTGTCCCACATAGTCTCAAGATTACTTGACTTAATTACAGATTTTTTGATACCTACTATGTGTCTGGCTTCATGCTGAGTGTAGGTGATACTGAGATGAATTAGACAATGCCTGCTTTTGAGGGTACGACAAAAGTCTGGTGGAGGAGAGATGCAGGTGGGAAACTAAATAGAGTGTCAGCAGCACACAGTCTCTGGAGTCAGGCTGCCTGCATAGAGTTCTGCTCTCTTCAGTCATGTATCCCTTCTATACCTCCATATTTTCATCTGTAAAGTGGAGACAATAAGAGTGTGCATCTAGTCAGGTTGTAAGAATAAAATAATGCATGATAAGTGCACAGCCCTTGGGGCACTGTAAGGGTTCAATAAATATTAGTTATTGTTACTGATGAATTTTCTCTACTTTTGTTTCCTTGTCACTTCAGAACTACTTTGCATCCAGTTCGCTGTGTATTTTTTTCAGATAACCACAACTATGTTATTAACCCAATGATTTAGTTGTAACTTGGACAGCTTGGGTGCAAAGCATTTTGGGAGAAGTTAGGCTGGGTGGAGGGCCCTCGAGCAGGTAGCTCATTTTGCCCTGCACTTGCTGGTGGGCCTGAACCTCCCAATGTCCTCCCTGCTCTGGACCCAGGCAGGATGCGCTTGCTTGACAGGGCTGGGGACGAGCCACTGAGTGCGGTTAGGAGGAGGCAGGGACCCCTGAGCTTACTAGCCTGCTCTGTTTCTTCTTCTCTGTATAACTGGCTGCTGCTTAGGGAGAAAGAGAAGATATGTGTTTAAACAATCTCTAGAAATAAAAGTTATTTTAAGCTCTTTCTTAAAGAAAACCAGATTCTGCTTTCCCACTGGTGCCTTGTCCATCCTCGTTTCTGAGGCTGTCACCGTGGAAGGCAGCTCCTGAAGCTGGCCAGCCTGGAGTGGGCCTGGCCTGAAAGCAGCTGTTGTACCCCTGAGGCCCGTCCTTTTTGTTCACCCTCCTCCCCAGAGCTGTAGGCAGAGTCAAGGGCTCACAGTTTCCCTTTATCTTCCTGTTCCTCACAGCAGCCCCTGAAATTTTTGCTTGGGAAAATGGTCCTTCCCATCTCCCTGTGTTAAGTGTTAAGGTTGCCTCTTCATGCTCTCTGCTCCTCTGCCTTTTTTTTTTTTTTTTTTTTTTTTTTTTGAGGGGTTGGCAGGGTGGGAAGCAGTAAAGTATAGCCATAAAGATATTAAGAGCAGACTCTCAAGTAAGGGAGAATGGGTTCTCCCTTTTAGGGCTACTACTTTTCACCTGGGTGATTTTACTTCTCTGCATCTCACCTTCCTCATCTGTAAAACGGGGAGAATAATAATATTTAAGATCTAATGAAGACAATTGTCCTGGGGAGTAAATGAAATAATTCATGTAAAGCTCTTAGCATGGTGCTCAATGCATGCTGGCCATTATTACGTTTATAGTTACGTTATAGGTGTTGAAGTGGTACATGTGGGGAAGGGCAACAAAGAGAACTGACATTTTTGAGCGTCTCCTTCGTGCCATGTGGGGTACCAGGCCCTTGACATTCACCCTTTAATTTAATTCTTCCATCAATCTTGTGTGGACAGTTCTATTACTATCTCTGTCTTACAGATGAAGAAATTGAGGCTGAACGAGGTTAATTCAGTAAGGTTGAGTAAGTAAGAGACTTACTCAAAACACTAATTTGTGATGTTGAAAGTCAGGACACCGGTTCTTCTGGTTGGGGAGTGACCAGAAGGGGGCGTAAGGGAGACTTCTGGGGTATTAGTAATAATTCTGTTTCTTTTTGTGTTTGCTGGGTGTATGGATGTGTTGATCTTATGGAAATTTATCGGACTGTAGATCAACATTATCATTTGTTCACTTTTATGAACATACGTTAAATTTCACAAAAATTTCAGAGAAAAGAAATCAAACAAGCGGCAGCCTGAGGTCACACAGATGATGAGAAGCAGAGCTAGTGCTTTCTACCCCCACGTGCCAGTGTGCCAGCCTCGATGGCTTTGCCTGGCCAAGCCCCTCTCACGCCGTGGGCTGCTCAGGCCGGAGGAAGCTCTGGCTCCAGGTCTGTCTGTTCAGGCGGTTAAGGAAGGAGCTGGGTCACTCTGAGCCAGTCAGAGGGGCCCCAGAGACAGGGTCCCCTGAGGTAGCTAAGCACAGGAGGCACGGGTCTAAGAGGCTCTCCTGGGATTAGTCACTGGTGGGCTCTAGGACAGATGATGGGGGCGCGACTGGAAGGCAAAGGCAGTGAGGCCAGCAATGGTCTTTCCCCTGAGAGAACGACTTCTATCCCCAGCCCAGTTGGGGACCCCCTTTCCTTCCACTTCCACGTTCTTTAGCCAAGTTGCACCTGCTGGTCCACTGGAGCTTGCTCCCCATACGGAGCCAGGAGACTGCCAGTCTCAGCTCGCGATACGGCTGCAGGAGATGCAAGGGGAGTGACGTTCTTCCTGGGGGAAAGAATTTCATCTGAACTCCTCCACCCATCTTGTTTTTTTTAAAATAAACTTAAACTTTAGAATAGTTTTAGATTTACAGGAAGTTACAAAGGCAGTACAGAGAGTTCTCATACATTGCACACCCAGTGTCCCTGCTTGTTAGTGTCTTCCATTACCACGGCGCATTTGTCACAACTAAGGACCCGGCATTGGCCCCTTACTATTAACTAAACTCCACACATTACAGTCGTCTCTCCACTTCCGTGGGGAATTTGTTCCAGCACCTCCATGGACACTCAATCCACAGATGCTCAAGTCCCATTTGTAAGAGAGTGTAGTATTTGCATAGAACCTGTGCCCATCCTCCTGTGTACTTTAAATCATCTCTAGATTATTTATATACCTAATACAATGTAAATGCAATGTAAATAGTTGTTATACTGTATTGTTTTTTAATTTGTGTTCTTTGTTATTGTTGTACTATTATTATTATTTTTCATGTTGAATATTTTCAACGTGGAACCTGTGGATACAGAAGGCTGACTGTATTTGGATTTCACTAGTTTTTCCAGGATGTTCTTTATTTGCTTCAAGATTCCACCCGGGGCATCATATTAAGTTTAGTTATTACATCTCTTTAGTGTCCCTGGTCTATGACAGTTTCTCAGTCTTCTCTTGCTTTTAATGACCTTGGCAGTCTTGAGAAGTATTGGTCAGGTGTTTTGTAGTATTTCCCTCAGTTTGGGTTTGTTTGATGTTTCTGTCATTATGAGACTGAGGTTATGTGTTTTGGGAGGAAGAACTCCACAGGGTGGCATATCATATCATACCAGAGGTACGTGCTGTCAACATGGCTTATCATTGGTGAGCATAACCGTGATCACTTGGAGAGGTAGTGTCTGCTAGGTTTCCCCACTGTAAAGTTACCTTTTTTCTCCTCTTTCTGTCCTCTTTTCTTTGGAAGTGAGTCACTAACTGCAGCCCATGCTCAAGCCCCACACCCCTCTACTTTTAATCATCGAGTTTATTTGACATGAGACCTGTAAACACATACACACTCATCCAAGTATTTGTGCAGGTAGAGGGATATGTAAGCTCACGCCCAGACACACAGATGCAGGCATCCAGATAATATAGACAGACACCCAGATGAATTCATATTCACAAACACAGACACTCATAGGCACAAACACTAGGCTCCTGGAGAAATCAATAGTTCTGTCATTTCACTTCTCCTACCAGCACAGTGATGAATCGACTAGGATTTTAATTAACACAGCCTCTCAAATCTCACTTTCTTCCTATTTCTTAAAGATCTTAAAGAGCAAGAAATGAGTATGCCTCCAGTGTGCATTAAAAGGTTTAGCAAATACATGAGTTTTGGGTCTCAGCAGGCCTCCTAGGATGGGCCCAGGCCTCAAGCATTGGTGGCTCTGACTCCCTTTTTCTCCTTTCCTGCCTCTTCCCTGGCTCTTTCCCCTCCAGGCTAGAAGTAAGGAGGTGTCAGCTCTTCCATTCAGAGGATTACAGAGCTCTTCCTCAGAGAGGTGTGCTGAGAGGCCACCCCAGTACACAGGTTTCCTTTGTGCCAGGTGCTGGTCCCATTTGGCCATCTTCCAGCCCCACCAGTCCCCACCTCTGCTGCTCTGCCTTGCCACCCTTCTGTAGCTTCTCAGGGCTTTCAGTGTAAATGCCCAGCCCTACTCCGGCATTGAAGGCTTCTCACACCCCATCCACATTTCTGGTTTTCTTCCTCATGGCTCCCTCTCTTCTGGAATGTGGGACTCTAGTCCAAGGGACTTCCTCATTGTCCCTTTGACTGCCCTACCCTGGAGTTTGCTCCCACTGTCTTGATGTGTCCAAACCCTCCCTAGCTCTCTGAGCGTCTCCTCCAGCACTTTCCCCTGACCTCCAGCTGGAAGAGGCAGCTTCCTCCCTTGAATTCCCAGAAGACCTTTACTCTAAGGGATGGCACTGACTCCACTTAGTTATTTGTGGACTTGTGTTTTAGCAAAGGTTCTTTTGGTTATAATCAATAGAAATTAACTCTTGGACTTATCTCCTACTCCCCAGATGATCCTGGAGTTTCTCCTGGAACAAGTGAAGTTGCCATCATTGCCATGTCCCCTGTGCAACCATCCCTGTCTCTGTGACTCTTGGTTCTAAGTTTCACGGTGTGGGAGAAGGAATTGAATTAGTGCAGCTTGGTTCAGGAGCCACCCCTTGATCCACCACCGACTGTAGCCAGGAGCGTTTTCACACCTTCAGACATGGCCACTGGTGGACCACCCCTATGTTTGGGAGGAGGGGCTCTTCCCAAAGAGGAGGGAACAGCTGAAGCTTGGGCAGCCACCCCAGGAGGTAGCTGATGTAACTTGTCTCTGCAATTGACAGAAGATGGAGGAGGGGATGCTGAGCAGACAAAGCAACAGATGTCCACTGCAAAGTGCTTGTGGAGTGACTGAGTCAGTGCGGGAGTGACTGAGTCAGTGCCAGACTGACTAGTTTATTTGTTGCCTCTTAGCAGCCCCTAGGTCAGTTTGCCTCCCAGTCATGTGTCTCTAGAACACAATGATCATATGTTTTTTCATCCTCTATATCCCCTTTCCTATCATGTCAGTCTTGGGACGCTTTCTGGGCAGCACGAATAGTGGAGGCATATGAAGTCTTCTGCATAGGTATAGATGTATCCCAGGAAGTGCCTGGCACTTCGCCACACATTCGCGGGCATGCAGTTACAGAGTGACTGATATATGTCGGGCACTGGCAACAAGCCAGACACAGTGACAACAGAATGCTATTAGTGCTCCAATGGAGGATGCAGGGGCCCTGGGAAGGAACTGGTGAGTTCTGGCTGCAGCTTTTCAGAGGCAGTGATGTGAGAGGTGGGCCTTGCAGGGTGAGTAGGAGTCTGCCAGGTAGAGAGGAAAGAAAGGGGATTTCAGTCTGAGAGACAACTGAGTGTTCCAGGGCACAGGAGATTGTGAAAGAGAGTGGTGAGTGTGGGAAACGGGGAGGCTGAGCGTAGCTGGAGTGTGGAGAGCATGTTTATGGCAGGGGTGCTAAAGTCAGGGGAGATGGAAAAGGGAGCTGTGTGTGGGGAGGGAGGTTGGAGCCAGGTCATAGAAACTCTCCTGTCTTAGCCCCGGGAGTTTTGACTCATTCAGGTCCCAGCTAGCTCTCCGCCAGCTACTTTGGCCTCCTTGCTATTCCTCACATGTCTCAAGGACACTTCTGCCTCAGAGACTTTGCACTTGCTGTTTTCTCCCCTGGAACAGTTTACCCCCAGATAGCTACATGGTTCCCTTCCTCATGTCCTTCAAGTCTTTGCTCAAATGTCTCTTTCTCAATGAGCCTTTCTGACCCACTTATTTTAAATTGCAATGCCCACTCCCCTTTCCGCCACCCGCACTCTCTAACCTTCTCTTCTGTTCCCTTTTACTTCCTGGCACTTACTGCCTCCAACATATTATATACATTGCTTATTTATTTTGAAAATTGAATGCCTGCTCACTTGAATGTAACTTTCACAAGGGAAGTGATTACTCGTTTGCTGCTATAGTCTGTCTTAGAATAACACTTGGTGCACGGTAGGCACAGAACACATAGTCGGAGAATGAGTGAGTGAATTGGTAGTAGGTACGGAATGCTTCAGGCAGGTAAGATTAGGACAGAAATACTAATCAGAAGGCTATTACAAGCCAAAAACAAAGGGAGTTGAGCTCAGCCTTAATTATTAACTATGCATGTCTTCCGTTACAAAATGATGACAAAATCCATTGTTGTCTTGTTTTCTTTTGTTTTTTAAGTTTTATTTTTAATTGACACATAGTAATTGTCTTTTAACTTCTCATTAGCTTGTCTTGATTCTTTAGGTAGATCAAAAGCTCCTTGAGGGTAGAGACTTGACATCTTCATCTCTACTTTTCCTTCAATGCCTGGAACTTACATGATATTAAATACAAGGCCCTTGACAAATATTCAATACTTCATTCATGAACTGTTATTACTAACTTTTATTTGACCAAATGAATTTTAGAGTGATTTTTATTTGCTTAAGATACTAGAATCTAATCTATATTCTCATGCTGTTGTACTAAATAAAGTTAATTTTTTTCCATTATAAAAGTAATATATACATGCTCACTATAGAAAATTTGGAAATTTAAGAAAAGTTAAAAAAGCAAAAGCCTTTAGTTTTACCACCCATTAAGAGCTTTTAGCATTTTAATGTCTTTCCTTTAAATATTTTTTCTGGACATACCTTAAAATTTTTTTATTATAATAATTGTGTGCTTACATTTACATTTTTTCATACTGTATTCTCCACTTTATTGTCACATACATTTTTTTTTTGCTTTAAACTTTTGGAAAGCATTATTATAAGTAAGTGGATACTATGTAACCATGTAGCTATAGCATAGCCCACTTAATGTAGCTATTATATGATATTTAGGCTATTTCCATTTTCCACTTATTGTAAAGACCATTTGCTACTCTGTCAGACTTCATTGTCTGTCTGATCACCTGCAATCAAAACTTCTGTGCTTCAGGCTTATTATCTGTAAGATGGAGATAACCAGAAGTGAGTTCATGAATGGGAGAAACAGTGCTGAGCATGCAGTAGGTGCTTAGTAAACATCAAATGGCCTGGAAGGGAAATCTTTGGAAATTGTGGCGTGTTGATAGTCATCCTGGTGCTGTTTCCTGGTTGCAGGCTGCACCTAATGCAGGTGGACTCAGTCCAGCGCTGGATGGAGGACCTGAAGCTCATGACGGAGTGTGAGTGCATGTGTGTCCTGCAGGCGAAGCCAATCAGCCTGGAGGAAGACGCACAGGGTGACCTCATCCTGGCCGGTGGCCCTGGCCCGGGAGACCCCCTGCAGCTGCTGCTCAAGCGGGGCTGGGTCATCAGCACTGAGCTGCGCAGGATCGGGCAGAAGCTGGCCCAGGACCGCTGGGCACGCGTGCACAGCATGAGTGTGCGTCTCACCTGTCACGCCCGCTCCATGGTCAGCGAGTACAGCGCTGTCAGCAGGAGCCCCTCGCAGGAAATGGGCCAGGTCAGCTGCCCTGGGATGAGGGTGGGTGCGTTCTGGGAGTGGAGATGCCTCCGAGCAGAGTGGGTCTGAATTGTGTGGAATGTGCACCTTTCCTGCCTTTTCTTCCAATAAAGCAAGGAAGAAAGACAGGAAGGACCTTTACTGAGTACCTAATGTGTGACATCGTGCTAGGTGTTTTTACACATATCCCATTTAACCTGCACAACCTGTGATGTTGGCACCACCACTGTGAGAAGCTGCACAACAGTTAAGTGTGTTAACTTTAACGCCAGACTAGCTGGGTTCAAATGTCAGCTCTGCTGTGCGGACCTTGGCAAGTTGCTTCACTTCCCTTTGCTCTAGTTCCTTCATCCTAATGGGTATAATAATAGCATTTATTTTACAGATTCATTGTGAAGACTAAATGAATTGTTACATGTACAACATTTAAAGCAGTTGATTAAAAATATCAGTATTACTATCCTCATTTTACAGATGAGGAAACAGAAGTTCCGAGAGGCTGAATAACTTTCCCAAAGTTGTGCAGTGAATGGTCTCAACAGGATTCAGCCTAAGCTTTTCTGATTCCACGGCTCATGACATTGAATTTTCTTCTCAAAGCCCAAAGCGAACCGTTGAAAATCTCCCTTGTCATTATTTCTCTTTCCTTTGTCATTTGCTTTTTACCTTCATGCTTTACCCTTTGCCTCAAACTTTTCCTTCCATTACTTTGCAGACAGTAAACTTCTGTTTATTCTTCAAAACCCAACTGAAATGTCTTTTCCTGTCTGAAGCATCCCAGACACCCCAGCATAACTAATTGCTCAGTTTTATTTTCTTATTTTTATTTTCTCCCAAAGCAGCTGACAACAATCTCTTTTGCCACCCATATCACACTGTGTTACAGATCAAGTGCCTGTTCCCCAAGTCAGATAACTTGATTCTTCCTCTCAATGCCCCAGAGTGCTCGGCACAGCAGTTGGTCCTCAATCAATGCTTATTGAATTGAATAAAATTGATCTACTTTTCTACAGATTGAGAAGCTGCTAATGGAGAAATGTTCAGAGCTCTCAGCAGTCACGGAGAGGTAAATCTGGACCTTGGGTCTCCCAAGATCTGCTAGCCTGTCTTGCAACAGGGGACAGCGCTGGCATCTTCTTCCAGAGGGAGAGTGGGAGTGGAGAGAACTGGTGATAGTTTAGGAGTTTCCTTTTCCTGACTTTTATCAGAAACCTTAAAAGGTTCCTTTGGAATTTTCTGCCCCATTTTCTGGCCCTAGGGATAAGACAAAAGGCAGAGGAGAGGGCTGGGCATAGGAACAAGGAGGATTTTCGAGGAGTTGGTAACAAGGAAAAGGGTTCCCACAGCTTTGGGAAGGCTCCCTAGTCCCCAAAGTCAAGGCAAGAGTCCAGGCAAGGTGAAAGCAGACACGCAAACCCTTAAACACACAGACATATGACACAGATGTTCACAGACACTCGCTTGCTCATACACAGATATATAAACACACACTCACACAACCACAGAAATACACCCACACCCTCTTCTCCATGTTTCGAGTGCATAAACATACATAAGTTTACACTCAGACACATACACACACTCAGCCTTACATGTATACACATCGGGTGTGTGTTGACACTTTCCCTCACCCTTCCCAGCCCCCATGTTCTGCAGGGAGAACCTGGACCTTGGCATCCCCTAGGGCTCCATGGGGTCTTTGGTTTTCCCGGGTGGAACATTCTCAGGCCACAGGGGTAAATTTGAGCCAGATCCCCCTCTGTGTTTCCATCTGGGGAGAAAATCCTCAAGGGCCATAGACTTTGCCATATGTCTTTAGAGTGAGCACTGGAGATACCTGGCACTGCGGCTCCCCTCTTCATGGCTTCCCGTCTCTCCGACCCCCACCCCAACGCCAGGCCTGGAGCAGGCCCAGATCTGGCCCCTGCAGTGGCTCTGTGTGGTCCATGTGCCCCTCCCAGTGGCTCACACCATGGTTCCTTCTCCCCAGGTGCCTCCAGGTGGAGAACGAGCATGTCCTGAAGTCCATGAAGGCCTGTGTGAGCGAGACCCTGAGCACGCTGGGCCAGCACTTTGGCCAGCTGCTGGAGCTGGCCCTGACACGGGAGGTGCAGGTCAGTGCAGGCCGGGCTGTGGAGAAGGGTGTCGAGGGGACACTTGGGGGGAAAGGGGGACGGAGGGGCTGAGCCAGGCTGGGGGAAGCTGCTGAGGTGGCCTTTCTTGGGAAGCATCCTGCTTAGACCACCGAAATCAATTCCAGCATCTGAAAGACAAAGCAGCAAGCTGGGCAGAGGCTTCCTGAGCATCTGACCCAACTCTGCATTTTCCAGATGTGAAAATGGGAGCCCAGAGAGGGGAGGGAGTTACTCAAGGTCACACAGCACGGCATTGGCAGTGCCATCTCCCAATCACACTTTCGATATTGTCCCCACCGCCCTAAATCTTCTCTGTTGAGTTATTGTTCATAGTGCACCCAATGGATCTTACTATCCCGAAGGACTTATGGTACCTGCCAAGCATAAGTCAATTCTGGAAATTCTGGTAACAGGGAAGAATCTAGAAAGGTCCTGTAGTCCTGCCCCTGCCTCTAGGCAGGCTCATGTTTGATTTTAGAAAGACAGGGAGGGCTTTGGAGCCTGACAGATCTATTTTCAAACGGTGGTTCACCTTGGGACCTTGGTCTAGCTCCTTAACCTCTTTCAGCTTCATTTTCCTCATCTGTATATTGAGAAACCTTCCCCAGGAGAAAAGTGACAGGACTAAGCAAAACCACATGGAAGGTGCTTAGTACATAGTGGGGGTTAAATACATGTTATTTCCCTCCCTTGCCCTTTGCTTTTTTAGAAGCTTCCCAGTAAAGCAGATTCCATATGGTTCTCATTATGAAATGTATTTACATGTTATTTATAGTTACAGAAATATTGTGTTACATACTTGCCATTCTTTTCCCACCACCAAATAAAAGCTTCCCACAAATAACAAATCCCTTTCCATCTTGGCTTCTCTCCAAACTCAGCCTCTCTGCCAAGCCCAGAGTTTCCTTTCTCTCTTTCCTGAGCATGTGGCTCATTTTGTCCAGGGTCCCGGCCCTTCTGGGCTGATTCACCTGCCCGTCCTGCCTCAGTCCGCACTCCTCGCTCCCGCAGGGCCTGCACCCCACGTCAGTGCAGCTGGTCCCAGGCCTTCTCGCCCTCCCAACCACAGAAAGGTCCTCCGATGCCACTCTCCCTGCCCTGACAAGGACAATGGGGAGGGATGGCTTAAGGCTGGGGACACTGGGGAAGGCACTTAATACTGATGAGCCAATGCTGACATCCCAGGTTGGGATGGGTGATGGTTCAAGCTGGGGTTCCTACCCCAAACTGAACCATCAAGTCCAGAGGGACCCACAGGACATGGGGACCAAAATAGGTGAAGCAATCGAGGAAGTGATGAGTGGGGAATATTGAAGTTAGCGGTGGGCGGGGGGCCTGGAGGAACGTCTGAGCAGGGGCACAGGGGCCGGCTGCTGCTCTTCATGCCGGTTTTGTAACCACCTGCCTGGAAGTGCCAGGTTCAATGAAAAGGGCTGAAATGGAAATGGTAAGTTGGATTGTCAATAAGATCCAGCCGGGTTTGGAACTAGTCATCAGCTCTTTCTACCAGGGAGCAAAGGGTTGGGGTATCTTTGGTGCTCTAGTTCATGAGATTCTGGGAAAAGCTCCCCGGGCCTGCCGGGAGCCTACTGGGACCTTTTGGTCTGTGTATTTGGATCCATTCTGGTTTTTCTTCATTCTGACCTTATTCAGGGTAGAATTTCTTATCCGGTGCTCCTACTTCCCTGCCTGTCCCCTGCTCCACTGCCACGTCTGACCAGTGGGATCACTGAAGCCTGGCCTGGGAGCGGAACAGGATCAGCTACTCCTCTGCTAGAATTTGGTCCCTCATTTGCCTTGCTCCCCTGGTGGGATCAGCAGAGTTTTGTCCTCTATTCATCTGCATATTTGTTTCCTTTCCTGGTGCTTTCCCCCTTCCCTGCCAGAATGTCCCAAGGTGTCATCTAAGCTCTCCTAAGGACCGAGCTTGCCATGCTCAGAATATTTTTTTAGCTGATCTTTAGCTTCTTTTTACATTAGAAGGTTTCCATACAGGACAGCGGTGACAGCAGAAAATATATGGGCTGAAGACAAGGTAATTTGTGTTCAGTGATGTAAGCATGTGTTTCCTAAACTAGTGACTCAAATACTGTTCTCCAGGATGCTGGTAATTATACCAGGATCCTATATTTGGGATGTCTTGATGTAAATGAAATCAGATCTATTTCTTTGCATCAGAACTTCTCCTATGATGTGCCATTCTGCATTGCAAATCTTCCAAAAGGTCCTCACACACTCATAGTGTTTCTTGTCTGACTTGTAGCCTCCACATATGGGGACATTTTTGTGTGTTGTCCATGTATATATCTCTAGTGACCAGAACAGTACCTGGCATAGAAGGTTAAGTGGTATATTCCAAACTTATAGGGTCACAGAATTTTCAAATTATTATTATTAAAGTGCCTATTTAATTATTCTAAGATGCTGATATTTCAAGAAATGCAATTTGGGAAATACTCTTTTAGCACTAGGAAGCCATGTAGGAGCAATCTTCTCCCCCACCACACATGTGCACGCGTGCGTGTGCGCACACACACACACACACGAGTATGTGGTGACATATTCTGTATAGCAAGGGCAGTGATAATCTCACACTATTCTGCACAGGTCCGCTCCATTCTGGAATATTATGTCCAGTTCTGGGCCTTAGATGGGTGATTGACAATGATTGTGCTCATATGAAGTTCCTAGGAGGATGGGGAGGGGCTGAAGATCACAGTTTGTGAGGAATAGTTGGAGGAGCAGGGATGTTTAATCTAGGGATGGGCACTCTGCTACCTACAAGGTTCTGTGCTTTGGGGGCCCCAAAGGGAAGACAGACCTAGGGCCAGTGGATCAAATCTACAGAATATCCCATGTATAAAGAAGTTTGTGAAGCAACAGGGCTGCCCAACAATGGAAGGGGCTGCCTTAGGAACTCCCCATTACTCAGATGGGCGAGCCATGGCTGGGGGGACATAGGTAGAAGATGGAGCTTGGGCTGAATGACTTGTAAGGTTTCTTCCAATCTTGATGGTATGTAAGTCTATGAATGTGGGCATTGTGGGGCAGTGACTGAGCATAGAGTTGGCAGGCATATCAGGGTGCAAATCCTGACTGCTACTTACTGGCTATGCAAACTTGGGCAAGTTACTTAATTTCTCTGACCCCTGGTGGACTCACCTCTACAGTAGGTTGTGGTTAGGGGTTAAATGTGATAACACATGAGCAATTGGTGGTAGTCTCCTGATTGTGCCATCTGCTTTATTCACTAGAGACCTGCTCTGCCTTAAGAGAAACCAACAACAAGCTTTACTAAAGAAGACTCCTAATCTCCTAATTGTTTATTAAGATAATTGAACGAGTTTGTGGGGAGGGAAAAATTTAAGACTTAAATGTTAACAGGAAATTCATGAACAATAATGATTAGTCTATATAGGAATAAAGGATTAGCCGTGTGAGAGTTAAGGGGAGAAGACTTGACTTATAAAAATTGATTTACTTGAAGACAACTTAGGGGACTCTGTATTGAACAAATTGATGCTTGCCTATATCTTTCAGTCTTTGATCAGCTTCATGTGGATAGGTGTTATGTTCATTCACCTATTCACTGAGTCAATAATTTTTATTTTAGTTTAAATATCACCTTTTTAAAATAAAACTAATCGGGGAACATAGCTTTGGCTCTGTGGCTAAGAGAGCTTGTTAAAGCTTCATCTCACCACTAAATTTCTCCTCCTTGTCCCAGGCAGAGCTGGACAATCTCAGGCCTCACCTGAGGGACAAGCACCTATCCCCTGACAGAGGTCAGACCAGAAGGACCTTCCTGAGAAGAGAGGGAGACACTAAGCTGAGCATACTCACTTCCTTTTTCGCAACTGCCCAGTCAGACAGCTCATCCCCACCCTCTCGGTGAGGTGAGAGGGAGGAGTGGGAGCAAGACCAGCAGAGGTGGCCTTGCTGAAACCCCACCCAGGCTGTGGTTTGGCAGGACTGTGGCTGGGTCACTTGGGGGAGGTCCACCGTCTGTGGGGAAGTCCTTTCCTGCCTTCACAAAGCCGTCCTCCCACATAACAACCTTGACTCCTTTTGTGGGTCCTTCTGAAGTTACCACGGGCAATTTAGACTTTGCTTCCAGAAGGTTCAGAAATTACTCAAAATATTATGGTCATTAAGTGAACTCTAAGGATGTTTTGCAACCACGGCTCAGAATTGGCTTCCTATTCTGTTTCCGGCTCTCAGATTTTGCTCAGCCATGTTGTCCAATGTAGGTAAACAGGCTGCAGTGAGATTAAATGGCAACAAAAAGAGAATCCAAACATACTTACCTGCTAAGAAATATAAAGATTTCCAGAATTTTAATATGTCCCCATCCCATTTTAAAGTTCCCTGGGAGAAAATAAAGTAAAAAAAAAAAGAAAAGAAAAAGAAAAAGAACCCTTTTACTGTTAATATAATCTTATCAATTTTCTTATTCTATTCTCCTCAGCCAGGAGGGCCCCACTCCAGTGTGTGGGGACTCGTGTTTCCCTCAGCGACTGCAGTCCCGGATGTCTCTGCAGGAATGGGAGGGGTCCTTCAGGATTTCTCACTTCCTACTGGTCTTTCCCAACCATAGGTGACAGGTTCCAAAGAGCCCTTAATACTGGGTACAGCGTGATATCACAGCACTACCCCTGTGCTCACAGAAAGTGAAAACAGGCCAATCCTTAATCCCCAGGGCAGGAACGCCAGTCGACATTTTGTCCCAGGCTCAAAGGCCTCAACAGACGCTCATCTGTAGCTGAGGAAAAGAGGATGAGCGGCTGAGACTGTCTTGGTTGCAGCCTTGGCAGGATGCCAGTCAGCTTATTTCAGGTGTTCATGCCCACAAAGATTTGTGAGCACTCACTGGGGGAACACATCCACCGTGGGTTAATTGTGGTACTGTGTTTACCATATATGGGAGAAAAAACGTCTCCTTTCTCACTGAAGGGCATTTGAAACGTTTTCTTCTTCCTGCAAAGTCAGGCATTTGCAACTTCTGTACAAGGACTTGCTTGATTTGCATTCTTTCCCATCCAGTGTATTCAAAACGTCTTAATTTCTAACTCCCTCTAAGCCCTGTGTTTCTGCCACACTAGGCTGCATTGATTTGGGCTCCTCGCAGTGACTTAGACCAGTGGTCTTCAGACTACTTCAAATGCATTGCATTTCCCTGGTTCCCAAAGATTTCCCAGGAGAAATGCAAGCACATATTGTTTTAAGGAAATCTATTTCCAGATCTTCAATTTTCATTTGTTTCCTTTCTTAAAAATGATCTTCCACATAATACACTGAGTTTTTTATAGCCCTTCTGTTACTTTCCAAAAGAAGGGCATAATCTTGATCCATCCGAAATCTTCCAGTGCATTGCCCCGCTGTGCAAAAGCCGTGGGATGGGAGTGGAGGACCAAACAAAGGAACGTCGCTTGATTAACGAACCATAAAACCCTTAGGCCTCCAGGAGTTATTTTCATTCTTTATACATATTTATGTTGAGAGAAGCATTAGAAATTGTGTGTTTTTCCCAGTGTGGGCATTTTCTGAATTTGGATATATGGTAGAGTGTATGGTTGGAGGGGTGGTTTTGAAAGTTTCCAATTTATTTTATCCTTTCCATCCATTTATTCTCAAATAGTGTAAAGAGGGACATTCTCCTTAGACCAGAGCAAAGAGAGGACTGATAGGACACTTCAAATGCTGAAGAAGGCTTTTTTAGGGCATATACTTAAATGCAAGCAATCCCTTTCAGCTATTTTTCATACTCATTCCTAGGATGTGACATTTGCTGAAAAGTGTCTTTGAAGAGATTCTAAAGGTTAATAATGATACTGATTCTTTTAGATGTAAGTGGAATGTTGAGAATGACCAAAGTTTTCAAAGTATATTGGATAAAATACAGAAGCAAGTTTTTTATGATTTTTTTCATGTTTGATGTACATTATTTAATAAAGCAATGAAAGTCTATTTTGTCAAAATATTTTTTGAAATATTTATACTACTTTCTACTTCCTGTTAATGAAAGATACAATTAATTGTTAGCAGCTGGGCTAACTAGATTTAGGCAGTATATAACTTTTTCCTTCATTAAATACATAGGAAAGTTTGATCATGAGAGTCACTAACATTAATGCAATTATTTACAATTTTTAAATTCTCAGTTCTTATTTAATTATTCCCTCAAAATGAACACCAAACTTTAATACATTTATACAGCTACTTACTAAAGGAATACCATGTCTTTTATCATATCTTAGATTTATAATTAACTTAGAATGTTAGCTACATATTACTGTGCATTATTACAAATTCAATAAATTGTTTTGTTTTGGCTTTATAACATATGCAAATAAATCAAATTTTATTTTAGCTCTACTTTATTTTAATATTGACAGTTTTTAGCATTTTCCCTTAGGGAATGGCTTTCCTAATTATTTGTCTGTGGTTTTAGCATTTCTTAAAATACATATAAAAAATTTTAAAATCAAAAATGAAGTCAAGTCTATTGAAAGACAGTTGAGTCTGACTTGGCTGATTGGGCTGACTAAAAGGACTTTCTTTGCCACTTAGGCTATAGGTGGGTATTTCCTATAAATTAAATAAGCAGAAGCTGTGGCTTCATAGTTTTGATAAAATATATTTGAAAAACAAAAATATTTTATTAAAAATTGTATTAGCAATGAAATTAATAATATTTTGATTTTCCCAATCCATTCTGAATAATTTGGGTGACCCAAGTTTCTCTAACTAAAAACATAATTAATAGTTATTTGATAAGTCTTGGTAAAGTACTTTCAGAATTTTTCCCAGAAATTGAGAAAGTGAATGAATGACTCTAAGATTGGGTAACAAATGCTTTTGCAAGTCAAGTAGTTTCCAATTCTTTGCTTTTAGTAATTTAGAGAAGGACTGATTTAGAGGAGTTATCAGCTGCTAGATCATTAAAAATAGTGTTTGATGATAGATCACTACGTGATTACATAACTCAGAAGGTGCCCAAAGTGTTCAGAAACGTAGCTACACAAACTCCTCCCATTCCTCTTTTTCGGTTTATGGAAACAAGATTTTTCAGAGTTTACATTGAAAAATATAGCATTAAGTCAATATTCAATCATGAATACATAAATGAATTAGAAAGGCTAAAAAGAATAAAAAGACCCATTCATCTCATTAAGAGATATAATAAAATTTTAATTTTTATGATTTATAATTATTTACCAAAATTTATAACCTATTTAGTTATGACAAATTATGCTGATAATAGTTGTAACAATAACTCAACCATAAAAATATTTTTAAAAAAACACTTGGAGTCTTATAGTAACAGGAAATAAAATTTCAAGTGTCAATGATAAGCATGATAAGGGTGATCAATAAAACACTTTAAAACTTAAATGTATTGCATTAAGGTAAAATTCTGAGGGAAAATTGAAACGGGAATATAAATTTAGTGGTGAAAAGAAAAGATGCAAAATGTTAAAGAAAGAAATTATTCATAGGTATTTAAATAGTTGATGCTGGTATCAAGTTGTTTTGGTATTTAGATGCCACTGAACACATCTGAAAGAGTGATGTAATAGTTTTATTGTATGTCAATATTTACAATCTGCTGGAAATTACATTCTTTCCAACTTTGATTTTTAAACTTATGGCATACAATTTTAGCTGCCAAATTAAAAATGTGCAAAGAGTCACATATTTTTCAAGTTTTTTTTAGGACTAAATAAGAAAAACTCTTTTGACATAGGATACAGAGGTACTTCTAGTTCTATATCATGATGGCTGTGGTCCCTGCCTCTTACTCTAGGGAATTGCTTAGGCATTGAGACCCCTATCTGCTAGAGAGATTTTCTTGTTGCATTGAAAGAATCACCCTCAGCAGATACCTGAACTTAGGCCACTATTGATGCTCCTGATGTCTGACCCCATAGTCCTGGAGATGACCACCAGTCTGTCTGCCAGGTGCTTCTCAAAATAGCATCTTTCTATACCTTTTGAATATTCCAGCCTTGAGTAGTATTAGTTTATGCTACATCTTTTTTTGCAGCAATGAATTATCCCTCCAGTGTTCTCTTTCCTGTTAATTTCCTACTCCTTTCAGAGAGACTCGGTTGAGTATCTAAGGGTTTACTATCCTTTTCATGTGGGTCTCTTTCCTTCTATAACTCACAGAGTGAATGTAGCAGTTGTATCTGATCAGCTTTTCCCACCTTTATTTCACTTTGCTTTCTAGCAAATTCGTCTGTTTTTCCAGCAAACTCTTCTAGACTTGGGGATTTCCCTGATTGAGAGAAATGAAATCGATTATGTTCTGGGTCTTCCAAAAGCCTCTAGTTCTAACAGATCTTATCCACACTTACCTTCCTAAATTGGGTATTCCCACCCAGGAGGTATTTTCCCATCTGATGAATAGCTAGTCCAAGCCTGGATTCAATTATTATTTTCTCTTCAGTATGCCCTCAGAGTCCTAATTCATGCATTTCTCCAGCATGTTCCCTTAGGACACAGGAAATGCTACATCTCCACTTCCAAAAACTGTCACCTGGAAATTTATGCAGTAATCCTTCGAATAGTTCATGCTGATTTCTGTAGTCTTTTCTGATGTTCCAGAGCTCTCTTAAAGCATAATGAAAAAAAAATCCAACAACAACTGTTTTTATTATATCTCATGATTTTAAGGGTCAAGAATTTAAGCAGGGAGGGCTAGGCTGAGTGATTGTTCCATTTTATGTGGCATCCACAGAGGTAACATTCAGCCGGCAGGTGGTTTGGAGAGTCCTAGGCAGCTTCACTCACATGTCTGGTGCCTTGAGCGGTGGCTGCAAGGCTGGACTCAGTGTGGAGAGGGTTGACAGGGATCCTACACACGGCTTTTCCAGCATGACAGTCTGAGAGCCATCAAACTTCTTACCTGGCAGCTCAGGGCTCCCAAAACAGTGATCCAAGAGGCCTGGGGTGGAGGCTTTAAGGCTTCTTATGACCTGGCCTTGGAAGTCCTAGGACATCACTTTTGCCAAGTGTTGGCTTCTGTTGATCAAGCAAGGCTCTAGGGCTAGCTAGATTCAAAGGGAGGAAAATTAGAACTCATCTGTCTATGGGAGGAGTAGAAAAGAATCGATAGCTGTCTGTAATCTACCACCCCTGTCAAGTGTGCCTACGTTTTATGCGACCCCTTTGCATAGATGTCTGACTATGGACTCCATCTAGAGCTTTAGGAAGGAGCCTCCCAATATTTTCGTGGCTCCTTCTGAGAGATTCATTCCAGCCTGCTCTTTGAGAATTTACCTCCTTTCTGATAGATTTCATTGGGTTGCAGTCACTCTTTCTGGTGGAGGAACGATTAAAAATACATCCTTCTTTTCTAATGCCTTATGTAGAGCAGTTAGACTGCGTGCATCTCCTTAACTTCTTTATATTCCTTTCTCTGGCTCTACGAAGATCTTATTTTTTTTGTTTGTTTCATATCTGCCTAGTCTGTCTTTTAAATACATATTTGTCATTCAGTCTATCTTCCCTAATTTTGTTTTCATTCTTTCACCACTCTTCTCATGATATAGAGTGAGGCATAATATTGAAACTTCTCTAATTTCTCCTTGAGTTCCTGAAAAACACACACACACACACACACACACACACACACAAAACTCTTGAGTTTTTGACCGCATTGCTTTGAGGACGTCACTAAGATAGGATGAGACAGGTGACTCCTGTGGAGCAGGAAGGGGAGGAAGGAGAAGTAGGCACGGAAAGCCACGCTGCCCGTCTGACATCCAAGAAAGAAAAGGAGGAAGGAAGAAGCTCATACAGGGAATCAAGCCAGAGGCACCTGTTAGAGGTCCCACAGTCCTGCTGTGCTTGGCCACAGCTGGAAGTGGCTCAGGAGAGATGTGGCCTTGGCAAGAGCGCAGGGAAGGAAGATTCACAGGGGCAGCAGCAGCAGGGTCCCCAGTCAGCTATGCCTCTTGCTGCGAGAGCTCTGGTTCCCACCACACCACAGAGTGCTGGGTGCGAATGGGAAGCCGGGAGGGAGAACCACTCCCCTATTTGGTGAGAGCCTTGAGGCTTCCAGCTCCACTCTACCCGGTGGGGTCCTGCCACCATTCAAGGAGATGGATTCACCAACTTTTGAAAACGGGAAGTTGGGTTCACAGGGGGCAGGGCCCAGCTTCACCCTGGATCACATGTGTGACCTTGGTCATGACTGTGTCTCAGTTTCCTCGACTGTGAAATAAGGTTTGGACAAAAGATTTCACAGGTCCCTTCCATCTAGATCTGACATAATTGATTTCAGTGGTGCCTTTAATCTCCTGTCACAGATTTATGCTGTGGCAAGGATGCTTACAACTTTCCTTTGTCAGAGATCTGATTCACAGAGACATCGCTGAGGTGTAATTACTGTATATATGTGTACAGATATTAACATGAAATTATTCTCTGATTTAAATGGTCTAATATTAGCAGCTGATTGCAAAAGACATTGGGTTTGAATTGTTTAATGTAATGCTAATTTGCTTCAAGTGCAAACACTAATCAGGAACATTAGGTAATTATCATTTAGGTACAGGACCCCAATATATGAAATCTGCATTTTCATATGAGCCTTAGCATCACATGTGTAGCTGCTTACCGTAACGATGGAGAAGGGTTCTAAGAAGTGTGATCATTACAGAGATTTGTAGTGACAAATCTTGGTTATTAATTTTACCTTTTGTTGAATCTCTCATAAGAGGCATCTATCAACTTAGAGAATAATTTTTGTATTTAACATAGTTTGATTAAACACATACTTAATCTTAGACTGCTCTACGGAGGATTAGCATGCTGTGTGTGTGAAGAATTTCATGAGTTTGAATAAAGAGGAAAAAAGGGAGAACAATTTACCTTGAGCCTCAAACCTCCTTAACTGGAATAATTTTGAAAATGGGGAAACTGAGGTATAGGTAGTTTATCTCAATTGCTCAAGAACACAAAATTATAACTGTTAACAATTTTATTTTGCTTCTATGTGGCAGCTATCTTTAGAAGTCCTTTATGTATATATTGACAACCTTAAGAAAGGGGCACAACCTCCTTAAAAGATGGACACTGTTACTTATACCATTTTATAGATGAGGAAACTGAGGCAAAGAAAGTCTCAGTTGCTCTAAGTGTTGCTTTTAAGTGTCTAAGTTGCTCTCTTCTGTAACACCAGGGTTTAATTAAAAACAAACTAGTCTTAATATTTTAAAATAAACATGGTAACTGAAACTGAACAAGTGGCTGCTCACGGCACCCAGCTTCCTGTGTGAAGCCCTGAAAGGCAGCTCCCCCAGGCTCTATCTCCACACCTCCCAGGAGAAACTTGAGCAACTGGCATTAATTAGCAGGTAGGAATTATTTATAATCAATAAATCAAATGCTCCAAAGCAAATAGCTGATTATGAAGTGGTTTCAAGACACATGAAAGAATTTTTTCCCAGAAATTAGTTTAACTTTTCTATGAATAATCTTCATATCATATTTGTTAATGAATCTTCATTTATTTTCCTTTCTGGGCCTCCCTTGATTGTATCTTCAGTCATTCCCAGCCCCTGTCACCACTAGACTTAGCTTTTTCAGCCTTGATCAGTATGGCGTTCTTCGCTGAGTCACCCACCCTTTGATAGGATTCCAGTGTTGCTGTTTTGGCATGGCTGTACACCCAAGCAGTGAGCTACCGTAGAGTGCAACTGTCTCAACAAATGTTCCCCAGGCAGTAAGCTATTGTCGAGTATTTCTCCTGGCTTAACTCCTGAACCCATCACTCAACTGGAGTCCACCACTGGCTAATCACCATGCAAAATGAGCACATTTTTGGTCATAGCTGTAGCAACTCACTGGTTTTCAACTTGATGGTTTGTTTATGTAACTGACGGTTTCCATTTTCATTAGGAGCCAGTAGCACAACTAAGTGGTATTTATTGAGCCTATCAATGTTGAGAGCTGATTTTCTGATTGGCTGTGGCAGGGCAAATTTTTGCCCATGCCTCAGGGTTTGAAATTATTCCATATCTCTGACATGTAGCTCAGACCTCACCCTGACTCATGTCTTTCCCAAAGCTGGAACCTCATTGCCCCCATGGAGGGGTGGTGGATAAGGCAGGATTATAGATTCCAGAGGGGCTATTAGGAGCATGGTATTAGGAATAACTGGTATTAAGATGATCACAGAACATATGAGGGTGAGTAACCAGCTGACTTTTCTCTCTCTTGTTAGGCACTGGTGAGAAAAATTGATGCCTCGGACAATATCTATACCATGGAGTCCACCACAGGGAACCTGTTCAGCCTGACTCAGGAGGGGGCACCCTTGTGCCGCATCATAGCCAAGGTGAGCTTTGTGGTTATGGACCAGAATGGCAGGCTGGGGAAAGAAGGAAGAAGCTTGTTTGTTCAATGGGAACAGCTGGTTCAAGAGGTCTGTCTTGGTTCCTGCATAGCTTGCTGCATGACCTTGGGAGAGTCACCTGTCCTATCTGGGTCTTGGTGGCTCCACCTTTAATAGGTGGCTTGATCCTCTGATCTCATTTCCCACTTGAGACAAAAAGATGTTACCCCCAGAGCTTCTACTGTCTTTCTTTATGTGGTGTCTGTTATAAATCTCAAACTTCCTTCCCCATCTCCTCACATCCGTTCCTTCTTGGTGCCTGTAGTATCCCTCATGTCCACAGGATGATGCAGTGGATATAAAGACCATCTGGCATATCACAGATTGAATGACCTTATGTGGCCCCCTAACATCATGGATGGAAGATATGGAAATGTCTCAAACCCAGTTTGAAGGAAATTTTTTTTCATATAGAGATTTGTCTACATAGGTTAAGCCCCCACCCACATTTCTTAATGCTATCACCATAACAACCTATACCCCATAATAATTAGCAGTAGTGTTTTCAGGAGAAATAGGAGGAATAGGTCTGCAAAATGACCTTCACCTCAAATTCAGAGGCATTTGTTCTCAGGGGTCCCATCCAGTGCCCTTATTCTCTTTTTGTGTCCCCTTTGGAGTCTCAAGAACCTCAGCATCTGCCTGTGAGCCCTGGAAAAGCAGGAGGAGAATCTGGGCTTCCCATTATTTTGTCACTAAGGGGACTGGCCAGTGTTCAGCAGGCATCAGGACAACATGGGTTCCAAAATATACCCAGTCACTGCCTGTCCTAACCAGTGCTACTGCTAAGCTGTCCTACTCTTCACAAAAAGAGAGGTGGTACAAATCTCCAAACAAAACAAAATGCAAGGACTTGCTGGAGAAATACAAGGGAAAAGAATGCCAGCTAAATTGCAAAGCAGGCTTGATTTAAGTAATTCATCTCAATTCTGTTTGCATACTCCTTCGTTTTAGCCTTCCTATCAGTTTCTTCCTCTCCCAGGCTGCAGGGAGACCAGAGATAACCTCCATCTCTCCCCAGGCTCTATAGTATTTGTTCTACATTCTGGCCATTGGGCTGGGGTGGCCATGGCTGTCCCAGCCGCTTGTCTCAGGGAAGCGCAGAGGACTGCCTTCCCCAGATGTGGTTGAGCTGCCTGAGACCCCAAGGTGGTTGTCAGTCTCATTGTGGGTGGGGCTGGATCTCTCTGAGAAGTCCACGCTTCTCAAAGTGCCATCATCTCCCATTGGCCTTGTCCTTTCACAGCTTTGTGTTACTCTTCTTTTCCTGGTAGCCCTTGATGAACAAGGTCATGAGTCATGACCTTCACACCTTTTGTCTTTGTGGTATGAATGCCCTTCTCTCTTGTTTGCCACTTGGAAAATTCTTGCTCAGCTCCACGCTCAGCTGCATTTTTCTGTATTGCTTTTCAGACACTCTCCCACCTGTGGTGTCTATAAAGAGTACCAGGCACTGTCTCAGCACTTACCATATTCTATTTTGTTGCATGTTTTCAGCTGTGTGCTTTTTGAGGACAGAAACATCTGAATCATCTCTGTATACTTAGTGAAATGCCTACACAAAGCAGGTCTCAAAGAATGTTTGTTGAATGAGTAAGTGACAAATTCATAGATCCAAAATCTCTGAGAGCTGGGAGGGATCTGAGGTTGATTTAACCCCTAAATTCTCTAGGGGTCCCTGAGGAGCTGTTGAGTATCCAGTGGCTTATCCTATGGCCAGAAACAGATTCACTGGGTATGGGGAATTTTAGTGAGCTCCCCTATCTCCCATCTCTCGTATCCTCCAATTTTAATGCAAGCTCTCAGTGTATTTGAGAAATGCAAAGATAATGTGGCACTCCCTATGGACATTTAAACTCAGGCTAGATTTGTATATATTGGAAGGCAATTCACATATATTGACTCTATTATATATATATTTTTAATTTTTAATTATTATGGGTACATGATAGTATATATTTATAGGGTACATGTGATTTTTGATACAAGCATTTAATGTGAATTAATCAAATCAGGGTAATTGAGGTATATGTCACCTCAGGAATTTATCATTTCTTTATGTTAGGAACATTCCAATTCCACTCTTTTAGTTATTTTAAAGGACATCTAACTTATTGTTGATAGTAGTTACTGTGTTTCGCTATCAAATATTGTTCATCCTATTTACCTATTTAACTATATTTCTGTATCCATTAATCATCCCCACTTTTTCCTCCCCTCCCTGCTACCCTTGCCAGCCTCTGGTAACTATCATTCTACTCTCTGTCTCCATGAGATCAATTATTTTAATATCTAGCCCTCATGTATAAGGAAGAACATGAGAGATTTGTCTTCCTGTACTTGGCTTATTTCATGTAACATAATGTTCTTCAGTTCCATCCATGTGTTGCAAATGGCAGGATTTTATTCTTTTTAATGGCAGAATAATGTTACATTGTGTTTATGTACCACAATTTCTTTAGCCATTCATTCATTGATGGACACTTAGCTTAATTCTAAATCTTGGATATTGTGAATAGTGCTGCAGTAAAAATAGAAGTATAGATACCTTTTCAATATACTGATTTCCTTTCTTTTGAATATATACCTAGCAGTGGGATTGCTGGGTCATATGGTAGTTCCATTTTTAGTATTTTAAGGAACCTCCATACTGTTCTCCATAGTGGTTGCACTAATTTACATTCCCACCAACAGTGTGTGAAGGCTCCCCTTTCTCCACATTCTCACCAGCATTTGTTATTGCCTATCTTTTCAATAAAAGCCACTTTAACTGGGACAAGATATCTCATTGTAGTTTTGATTTGCATTTCCCTGCTGACTAATGATGTTGAGCATTTCTCGGCCATTTGTATGTCTTCTTTTGAGAAATGTCTATTCAGATCCTTTTCCTATTTTTTAATCGGATTATTTGATTTTATCCCATTGACTTGTTGGAACTCCTTATATATTCTACTTATTAATCCCTTTTCAGATGGGTAGTTTGCAGATATTTTATCCCATTCTGTGGGGTGTCTCTTCACTTTTTTGATTGTTTCCTTTACTGTGCAAAAGATTTTTAGCTTGATGTGGTTCCATTTGTCCAACTTTGCTTTGGTTGCCTGTGCTTTGGGGATCCTTGTCCAGACCAATGTTTTGAAGTATTTTCCCAATGTTCTCTTTTAGTAGTTTTACAGTTTCAGGTCTTAGATTTAAGTTTTTAATCCATTTTGTTTTGGTTTTTATATACTGCGAGAGATAAGGGTTTAGTTTCATTCTTCTGCATATGGATATCCAGTTTTCCCAGCTCTGCTTATAGAAGAGACTGTCCTTTTTCCACTGTATGTTCTTGACAACTTTGTCAAAGATAAGTTTACTATAGATGTGTGTATTTTCTTCTGGGTTTTCTATTCAGTTCCATTGGTCTGTGTGTCTGTTTTTATGCCAGTAGCCTGCTCTTTTGGTTACCACAGCTCTGTACTATAATTTGAAGTCAGGTAATGCGATTCCTCCAGTTTTTTTTTTTTTTTTGTTGTTGTTGTTTGTTTGTTTTTTTACTCAGGATGGCTTTGGATATTCTGGGTCTTTTGTGGTTCCATATAAACTTTAGGATTACTTTTTGTATTTCTATGAAGAATGTCATAGGTATTTTAATGGGGATTGTATTGAATCTGTAGATTGCTTTGGGTATTACCGACATTTTAACAGTATTGATTCTTCTAATCCATGCACATGGAATATCTGTCTAAATTTTGTATCCTCTTCAACTTCTTTCATCAATGTTTTATAGTTTTTGTTATAGAGGTCTTTAACTTCTTTGGTTAAGTTTATTCCTAGGTATTTTATTTTATTTGTAGCTATTGTAAATGGGATTACTTTCTTGATTTCTTTTTCATATTGTTTGCTGTTGGTATATAGAAATGCTGCTGATTTTTGTATGTTGATTTTGTATTCTGCAACCTTACTGAATTTATTAGTTATAATAGTTTTTTGGTGGAGTCTTTCTCTTAATATAAGATCATGTAGTCTACAAACAAGGATAATTTGACTTCTTTTCCAATTTGGATGCCCTTTATTTCTTTCTCCTGTCTGATTGTTCTAGCTAGAACTTACAGCATTATGTCAAATAACAATGCTAAAAGTGGGCATCCTTGTCTTGTTCCAGATCTTAGAGGAAAAGCTTTCAGTTTTTCCACATTCAGTATGCCACTAGCTGTGGTTCTGTCATATATCACTTTTATCATGTTGAGGTAAGTTCCTTCTATACCCAGTTTTTTGTGAGTTTTTATCATGAAAGGATGTTGAATTTTATCTAATTCTTTTTCAGTACTGGTTGAAATTATCATATGGTTTTTGTCCTTAGTTCTTTTGATATGACATATCATGTTGATTGATTTTTATATGTTGAGCCATCCTTGCATCCCTGGGATAAATCCCACTTGATCATAATGAATAATCTTTTAAATGTGTTATTGAATTTTGTTTGCTAGTATTTTGTTGAGGATTTTTGTATCTGTGTTCATTAGAGATATTGGCCTATAGTTTTCTTTTTTGTTGTATCTTTGTCTGGTTTTTGTATCAGGGTGACACAGGCCTGGTAGAAAAATTTGGGAGTATCCCCTCCTCCTCAATTTTTTGGAATAGTTTAAGGAGGATTGGTATTAGTTCTTTGAATATTTGGTAGAATTCAGCAGTGAAGCTGTAGGGTCCTAATGTGCCACTTGTGTTGAGGACACATTACTTTCTTTGGGAGTTATTTAGGAACAATTTAACTTGAAGAGCTTGTGGTGGTATTGGGGCAAAGGGATGGAGAGAGTAGCACTGGGTCTGTCCTTTCCAAGCATTCTGTGACTCAATCATTCATCTTGGTCAAGAGCATTGACTGCAGTGGTCTGTCTAGGTGCTATGTGGGAACAGAGAACTGCTCCAGCCTCTGGGCTAGAAACGAACTCAACGTCAGTTTAATGATTAACTTCAAACAGTAATTAGCTAAATTTCTTTTGGCACAATGAAGATTTTTCCATTTCAAAATGAGTTGCACTGGCTGTATTTGGGTTGCCTGTGTGGATCTGAGGTCTGGATGGGGTGAGGACCTCTTCTGAATGGCAGTGTGGGCCATTCATCTGAAGGTGTTTTATGTTTTGGAAAGAACAGGCCTTGAAGTTTCCTGGGAAGGAAAGTTTGCTGAGCACAGGCTCTGAAGCTCTGGGTATTCTATTCCAGGGCCTGAGTACTCAAGGTGTGTCTCTATGTGCTGCTTGGTGTAGACAGCTCATACCACTTGCCTGCATTTGTGCTCTACTTTCAGGAGAGCAAAGAGGGAACATGCATTTGGGTATAAGCCAAGATGGTGTTTGGCCTCCTGTAGAGTTAGTCTCTGCTAGGACCAGACCTTACCTCTGATTAAACTTTGATCCCAAACATTTCCAGTGGTAGAAAGCAGAGGAGATAGGCTTGGGTTGGGACCAGAGGGCAGCTCCTGTCCCTGTTGTGCCATTAGCTCACTGGCAAGGTTGGCCAGGTCACTGGGGCATTAGCTTCTCCTTTGTGACCTGAGGAGGCTGCATGATAATTATGAGACTTTCCAAATATACCATGCTGCCTAACTTTCCTGCTGTTTTTATGTGGAAAGTAAGGGTGCAATTTTAATTTTATCCTATCCCATTTTTAAACAGAAGGTTAAGGTGAATTGTTTTCTACATTTAGTCATCACTTCCTCCATTTCTGTCTATAGGCTCCTCACCTGTTCCACCCCCTCCTCAGCTACTTATGTATTCCTCACCCCCCAACACAAGCACTGGGCTCTCAAGAACCACGCCCAGTAGTTGTTTAAAGATTTGGAATGATCCTTTGAGTGTTACATCAGCCACACCCTACTAGAGCCTATCAAGAAAATGCATGAGTTGTACTGAATATTAACAACAATCAGAATTACTATTTATTGGTGACTTCCTATGTGTCCAGTCCCTGTGCTGGCACTTCCCATACAGTTATTGTATCTCATCCAGATGCACCCTTCTGAGATGGGTATCAGTGACCCTGTTTTACAGACGAGACTCCAGGACTCACAGAGGTTGACTACCTTGAGCACTTAAAACCAGATTTTTTCCAGCTCTGGGGTCAGTGCTCTTTCCATGGCACCAGCCTAGTTGGCTAAAATTTAGAATCCTTCCCTTTCCAGGCAAAACTCCTGCCACAACAAATCTGTTTCCCTCTTAATCATTATTTCTGTTTCCCTGCTCCTGGTGCACTGCACATGATCAGCTTGCCCACTCCAGGCTCTCGAAGGTTAGATTGGGGGTCATTGGCAGTAGTGAGGGGAAAATGGGAGAATCTGAGATTCCTGAAGCTGGAAGTGGCCAACTTTGATGATGATGATGGTGATGATGATAGCTGTAGTGGCAGGAGTAATAGAAAAATAAACATCTGCACAGCACTTACTATGTGCCAGATAATGTTCTGAGGGCTTAGACATAATAATGAATTTAACCCCCCTAACAGTCCTCTCTGATAAACAGTATATGCCCCCATTTTACAGGTCAGGGAGCTGAGACTGTGAGAAAGTCAACAGCTAGTGAGTGACAACTGCAATTTGAACCTGGCTGTTTGGCAGCAAAGACTATGCTCTTGGTTACTGTTCTAAACTGCCTTTCAGCATCACCTCCTCCTCCTCTTCCTCCTACCTTCCTTCCTTCTCACCTTCTTCCTCCCACCCACATTCCATGTCCATTTTTCACTCAAGCACTGTGCTAAGCTTTCCACTCAGGATTTCATCTGATGCTCCCACAGTCTTTCGATATGTTAGAATTACAATTCCTACTTTTAAGATGAAGAAACAGAGGTTCAGAAAGAAGTTAAATAACTTTTCCAAGGTCACACATATTAATGCATAGCTGAGATTGTGACCAGGTCCACAGACTTCAGAATCTCAGTCTCAACATTCTATGTCTCCGGTCCTAGGGATGGAGTGGGTGGAGGGTTGAAGCAGAGAGAAGATTCAATGAGGACTCCCATCTTTCCAGCCTGGAAAGTGGTGAGGCTAGTTCCCCCAGCAGACACACTGTGTTTGGGCTTGTGGTCCTGGCAGAGATGCAGGAGCTGGGAGGCCCTGGCATGCCCTGCACAGCATCCTCACCTTGGATGCTCAGTAGAGGTGCCCAATATGGTGACAGATGTGGGGAAGTTCCTCCCACTGGCCTTCCTCACGCACCTCTTTGGGGCACACTGTGGTCATTTTTTGGGTCCTTCATCCATCTGAGCTGCCTCCCAGAGGGAGCTTGGGCAGCCTGGCTGAAGTCTGTTCTCTCAGCCTCTTGTGTTCCTCTGAAGACCAAAGGATAAGCCCAGTCCTCCCTGTGACAATGGTGGCAAACCCATCCCTTCCGCAGTGCAGAACACAGAAAGCTCTCCGGTGCCTCATCAGAATCACCCCCAGCTCCTCTGCTACTCCTCCACCACCAGCCCACACACCCTACAAGTGGTCTCTTCCAGCTTAATGACAACTCATCCCCAGTCTGTCTGAATAATTCATGCTGTTATATAGTTGGGCTCTGAGCCCAGAGCTTTCTATAAAATTAAACAAGCTCTAGCCAACAGTGATTCTGCTAGCTCAGGCAATTCCCAGCTTTACTCTAGGATGAGTGCTGTTCTTGGATCTTGAATGGGGGCTCCAGAGTGGTCCACGAGACTATTCCATCTTACTTCCTCTGTGGCTCCTGCCTGCTCACCTCTCCCACATAGCCCAGCCCTTGGGGTTCATGAGGGTTTCATGAGGGCGTGAGACACTCTTCTAATCCGGAAGCCTTCCATAGCCTGACCCTCACCCCACTGGCCAGAACTGGGTACTAGGCCCTTCCACATAGGTTAGTTCAACTGATCCCCAACAGCCCAATCATGTAGCTGTCAAATCCCATTTTTAGCCAAAGTGAACCAGTGGCAAAGCCAGGATTTGGACTAGAATCCCGTTAGTCTGGATCCAGGAATTTCCGCCTTCCTCTCCCATCAGATAAAAATGCTAGGAAGGCCATTTTTCACAGGCTTGGGAAGATATAATGAGAATCCAGTGCAAATGCATGCAGAGGCCTAAATATAGTTGTGCTGGGCTCAGTGCCTCCTGAGCCACAGGAGGGCTGCCACGTCCATGCTGGCTCTCGGCCTCATGCTCTGTGGCACTGTTTCTTCATTGTCTGCTCCAGATTTAAGTATCTATCTGTCAATCATCTAACAATCTCCTCTCTCTACATATATGTAGAAATGATATTTATACTATATATGATTATAAATATAAGCACACATGTATAAATACACATCTGTATATGTGTACATATATTTACATCTGGAGAGAGACTATTAACAGGCAGCAGGGCTGGCTAAGGAGAGTTTAGGACTCCCGTTTCTTTTCTTCTCATTTGAAAGAGCAACTTGGTTTTGCTTCAGTGACTCTCTGAGTGAGGTCTTCATGAGCAACCCTCATGCAAATGTCCCAGGAGCTGTGGAAAACAGGAAAGCAGGGGGGAAGGACTGTGGAAAAAGGAACCAGAGGGGTAGGCATCTGTCTCATGCCAGACATATTTTTATTGGAGTAATGATGTGTGTTTAACGTCAGAGTGGTTCTGTCTGACCCTTCTATAGACCCTTCCCAGATTATTATGCCCCCAGGAGTTAGGGGCTCCTGCTCTGTGCTCCCTTAACCTTGCACCCAGGCCCATTTCATTGCACCTCCACCCAGTTTTGTCCCTACTTTTATAATCGTCTGCCTTCCCTGCCAGATCGTGAGTTCAGTATGGATGGGGACTGAGGCAGTCTTGCTCGGTGCCCAGCACAGTGTCTGGCATGTAATAAACCACGAGTAGTTTTTTGAATGCATGAATGAATTTACCAGCCCTAAGATATGCCCCCTTTGCATCAAATCAGGTACTCCAGGAGGAAGTACTATATAAAACTTTACAATCACTCTTAGCTGATTATAAAATGTCAGAAAGTATCCTCTCCCCCAGAGTTGGACACCTTTGGTCCCTGCAGTGCTCAACAGCAATGAAAAGGGCCCAGGAGCCTATCTTTTTGGGGTGTATGGGAAGGGAAGAGCTGGGATTGAGCTATTTTGGTGAACCTGTGTGGGCCCGTAGTGGTCATTGCTTCCTCTTCCCATTGCTCATTCATTATTTTTTCAATAATTCACTGCTGCATCCTCAACACACAGAACAAAGCCCTACACATAGTAGGTGCTCAGTACAGTTTTTGTTGACAGAGTTCTCAAAAATCTGACAGAGGGTGGTATTTTGCTGAACTCACCTTCTTCCTATAACATTTTGCTCAGTTTTGGAAACAGGTGCAATGCGCTTAAACCCAGAAGTGATGAGGTTAAAGCGAGTGCCCCTAGAGGCCCAGTTCAGATCGGTTGCTCCTGCATTCTTTACTGCTACAACCGGGGAAGGGGACATGGAGGGAGTGAGGCAAAGCCAGGTGCAGGGTACCCAGCTTCTCATGCTCTGGCTGCCGGAGGCAGAGTTACCACTGGTTTGCGGGGCACCATGGTGAGGTCCCTTGGTGATTGTTGGCTCTCTCATTTTGCTCCCAGAGCTAAGGTGGGCTCCAGTGATTACTATAGAATAATATGACTAGTTACCAGGTACCTGGAGGAGAGCTCCTCACTCCCAGATTCTTGCCGGGTGGTGAACACTTCACTGGAAAGAAGTTTTCATAGGCAGCACTCGCAAAAGGAAGACCACATGCTCACATTCAAGAGCTGGGTGATTGTTCCTAAAAGAGTTTTTTTTTTCCCTTCCTTTTACAAATAGGAGTAAAGGACTGAAAAAAATGACGATGTGGATTTAGGGTAAATGATTTTACCCATCTGGATTTCAGATTTTTCCACCACAAAATGGGAACACATTATAATACTGATAGAATTTTTTTTTGTCTGCCTCCCGCAGTGGTTGGAAGGATCTGAGGCCGTAGCATGGGGATTGCTGGCAGAGCAAGAAGTAGCCCTGGGCATCTAGTCAGAGCCCTGTGCCTGCCTCAGATTTGCTCCTGGGACCTGTTCCCTGGGACTCCAGGCTTGCTCCATGGGGAGCTGCTCAGAGGGAGTCACCAGGTGTCCGGGAACTGTGTTGAATGGCGTTGCCCCCCAGCTCTAGCAAAGATGCCTAACTTGGCCCCTGCCACCCAGCCCCAGAAGCATTTAGGGAATCCTACCTCCAGCTTGGACAATCCAGGGTGACGTTATTTCTGGAGCCAGCGTTTCACTGTAGCATGCGTGTGAGCGTGTAAGCGTGTGAGCGTGTAAGCGTGTGAGCGTGCATGTGTATGTGGGGGGCGGTGGGGAGGGAGGACTTGAAAGCACATCTGCTGAATGAGGGATGCCAGTTATTCTGGAGTCAGCCCCAGGGAAGGTCACATGTGAGGTCATGTCACATTTTCTTTTTCTTGGCAGGAAGGTGGGGTCGTAGCACTCTTCAAGGTTTGCCGACAGGACAGTTTCCGGTGCTTGTACCCCCAGGCACTCCGCACGCTGGCCTCCATCTGCTGCGTGGAGGAGGGTGTCCACCAGCTGGAGAAGGTAAGGGCAGATGGCTGGGTGGTGCCTGAGGTCCCTGGGCCAGCTGGGGGTGGAGGCAGGCCTCATGGTGGCCCCTGAGTCCCTCCTTTTCCCAGGCGCCAGATGGGGTGACTGGGACCTTGACTGTGGGAATCAATGAAGAGGCAGAAGGGAAGGGGACTGAGGAGCCTGACCAGGAAAGGCAGGGCCCAGAGGGGGACTCAGCACCTCCTGGGTGGGGTAACCAACTGGGAGAGTCCCGTGGATGGAACACAGCAGGAGGCCAGTGAGTCAAGGGCAGTGGTGTGGAGGTTCGAGGTGGTCGGTTCTTCACCCACAGCAGGACCCCAGCAGAAGGAAAAGGATGCAGCTCCTGGGGGGATGCAGCAGGCATGACCAGGGTGGGCATTGGGTGCCTAGGCAAACTCGTGGGGTTCTTCTCCCCTGAGGACTAGATGCCTGGGTGAGGGAGACTGAAGCCCCAGTCCAAGTACATCTGGGCCAACTTTGTAGGGTGGAGTCGGAGGAGGAATGTGGTGGCCTGGCAGGCCCGAGTGCCTCAGCTGAAGCCCAGTCTAGGGTGACATGATTAATTCCAGCCACCCCCATCCTTTGCCCAGGTGTAGGGCTGAGGATCTGAACCTGCAGATGGGACCTGAGGAACTGTAGCCAGGAGGGCTGGGGAGACTGGTGCTAATGTTTGGGGATTTTGCAACCAAGTTCCAAGGAAAGATGCTGAAAATTCTTATAAAAAAAGAAGTGGAAATGCCTGGTATGTCCTAGTACAGTTGTGGTGCTGGCAGGATTTGGGGCTGGATCTGAGTCTGTCCTTGTGAGTGGTCTAAATGGGGATGGGGTGAGCACACTGCTCCCCTTCCTCTGTGTCTGTGTCCTGCAGTCTGTTCCTGGCTGCTCAGATAACCCCACCGGACCCCTGGCCTCCTCCCTTTGGCTTGGATTCCTAGACACATGATCGTCTTAGTTTCCACCCTGCCTATTTTATTACTAGGACAGAATTCTAGGATCATGGATTTAAAGATGCTCTTAGCTGAGGATGGAGGGTGGATGGGGAATCTGCTCATTTTACGGATGAGAAAGCCATGGATCAGAATGGAGAAATAATTTGCCTAAGGTCACACAGTAAGATAGTAGAGGAGCTGGTGCCAGTTCTTTGGACCGAGTGCCCCTTCTCACTGGGCTGAACCTTTCCTATCTGGTTGCTATGAGCGCTGGATTTGGAGGTGACAGATCCATGCTCATGCCTTGGTCCTGTTGCTCAATGCGTAAGTAGGCTCTGAGGAGGGAAATGATATGCTCAAGGTCACATAGCCACGAAATAGAAGAACAAGAAGCCAAACTTAGATCTTCCAAGACTGAAACCAATTACACTTCTCTCCCCATTGCAGTGCACTGTCTGATTGTGTGAGCAGACATGCCTATGGGTATGTTTCCTTGGATGCCAAAATAGAGGAGTGGGGTGGGTGGCGAGAGAGAGAGACAGACAGACAGATGGACTTGATGAAGGAATACATTGAGCATCTTCAGCTTCATGTGCTGAATAATTCCCTCTCTTCTCCCATAAAACTTCTTCCTTGGATAGTGGCCAAAGGGCCAAATGGGGTTTGTTTTTCATCTTTCATGTGGTTGGCAGGGAGGAAGGGAGGAGAGAATAGAAGGGACTTGGTATTACCAGTCCTCAAAGAGCAGTAGATTGCTTGGCTTTCCTGAGTTTGCAGTGCAGCAGGAAGTTTTCAATTCAGGGAAGAAAAACAGCAGGGCTTTTTTGTTTAGAGCTTGAAGACCTGCAACTGGGATAACTGGAGTCAATTTTTCCTTCTACCTGTCTGATGCTGCTCAATGCCAGAGTGCTTTAATGTGTCTTTCCCAGGCCAGACAGGTTGGTCCTGGACTGGGAACCAGACCCTGCCCAGCTGAACAAGAGGAGGAAGGGATGCTCATGGTCTGAGCGCTTACTATGTGCTAGGTGCTGAGCTGGCCCATTCCATATGCCCCTTCATGAATACACCTTGTGAGCTGAGCACTATTAATATCTCCATCTTGAGGAAAAGGAAATAAAGTCTCAGACAGTTTAAGTGACTTGCCCAAAATTGCATAGTTAGTGAGACTTGGAGCCTGAATTTGGACCCAGTCTGCCTGAGTCCAACACCCAGTCTACCTCACTGCCACGCTAATTTAAAGAATACTCTGAAAGCACCAAAAAAGTCCCTGCATTTTAAACCCAGACCAATTTGCTACTCCTGGCTAATGTCCTAATCCCCAACCCCCAACTGGCATAGGGGATGGTAGCCTACTTGGGCATTCCCGGCCTCCACGTCAGGTTGCTTATGATATACACTCATGAGATATCTCCTCTGGGCCAGGCACTGAGTAGGAATGAGACTTACCCCGAGAAGGGCCCCTGGCTGGTCAGAAGAAGAGGCTACATTGTACAGCAGTTATAGAGCTTGCAAAGTGACTCCATAGGGATTCTAATATCATTTGATGCTTACCTCAATTTTAGAAGCATCCCCATTGTACAGATGAAGAAATTGAGACCCAGAGAGGTGAAATGATTTCTTGAATAGAATCACACAGCATGTAATTCATTCATTCAGCAAATGTTTATCATCTGCTATTTGCTAGGCACTGTTTTAGGTGTGGGAATATAGCATTGAACAAAACAGACTAAACATTTCATCTTCCTAGAGCTTACATTCTAGTCCAGGGGTGGTAATTATGGCCAATGGGGCTATTGCAGCCTGCTGCTTCTTTTCGTATAGCCCATGAGATAAGAATGTTGTTTGTTTTTATTTTTTCTCATTTTTAAGTGGTTGAAAAACAAATCCGAAGAAAACTAACATTTTGTATCACATAAAAAATTATGTGAAATTCAAATTCCAGTCCATAAAGTTTTATTAGAACACAGCTATGCTCATTTGTTAGGTGTTGTCTACATCTGCTTTCACACTGCAACAGCAGAATTGAGAAGTTGCAACAGAGCCCATATAGCCTGCAAAGCCAGAAATATTTACTATCTGGTCATTTATAGACACTGCTTGCTGAGCCCTGTTCTAGTGGGTTATGAGAATGTCATGACAATGATGAATAGGACCATAACGAGCAGAAATGGAATACTTGCTTTGGGCAAGCACTTTGCTAAGCCCCTTTTCATCCGGTCATTTATTCCCTGCCACAGCTACATTCCATGCTCTTATTAGCCCTATTGTTTACAGAAGAAGGAAGGGAGACTCAGAGAAGTGAAGCAACTTGCTCAAGGGCACACAGCTAATCAGTGGCCCAGACAGTCATTTAATTCCAGCTCTGCTGGGCCAGAGCCAGCCTGGGCTATTAACCATTGTGTAGACTCAGGACTCAAAATCTGATATTATGAGTCCAGTGTTCACACTCTTTTCTTCTACATCGTGTTGCTTCCAAAGTTGTGAGAAGTTTGGGAGCCACTCAAGAAGGCTTTCGTCTCCCCCACCCTCCACCTGTGCCCCTTTTCTGGGTCCTGCCCACATCTCCCACCCTCTGTGGTCCAGGCTGCTTGGCGCTGGCCTAAGAGGCTCTGGGAAGGCCGGCCATTGCCAGTGTTTAGGAAGGTGGAGAGGCCCAGGCCCAGGCCCAGGCTGGACTATGGAAACCACAGAGTGACAGGCTGGCGAAGGCGGAGTGGGGGAGTGCGGTGCCCCAGGGCTCTTGCCAGCTGCCAACTCACCAGGCACGAATCTCAGCCTAACTAGATAATGTCAGAGTTCCAGCCTTCACACTCCTGATTTACTGCCCTGGCTTCATCTCTGAGGTTTGCTTAATTAATTGGCAGTGAGAAACATGCTGGATTTGGTGAAATTCATCTCTGTCATGGGACTTCCCCCTCCTTTCCCTCCAACCTTGAAGATGCTCATTAGATCCTGCACAGCCCCCGGCGGAGGTGTGGGTCTAGCCAGGTCACTGCATCCATCCTGAGTGCTGCTGTGTGATGCCCGAGCCCTGTCGGGTTTGGGGGGCTTGTGTGGCCATAGATTCAGTCACGGCCTCCTTCGTTTACCCGCAGGAAGTCACCTTATTGCTTCTGTCTGTCAGTCAGTCGTTCACATACTTCTAAACTCACCCACTCACTTGCTCTTTCGTGAAGTCCATCACTGGTTCACTCTACGAATTCATTCTGTCGTCACACGTCTGTTGTGAAGCAGCCCGGTGCAGTGGAGAGACGGGGACACTGAGAGTCAGGCAGTGCTAGCCTTGAACTCGGATCCTCTGCCTGTGAGCTTGGGCTTGTTACCCTGGGGAACCCGCTGAACTTCTCAGAGGTGCAGTTTCGTGATTGCTAATGTGGACCTAATAAAATTGACCTCATGTGCAGTAGTCTGATGCTTGGCACACAATAGGCGCTGAATAAACAGCAGCTATCATGACTGTGGCAGGTACAATGCTGATCGCTGGGACTTAGAAAATGAATGGAAGGTTAGGGTCTGTGGGAGAAGGGAGGGCCCGTGTGCCGTAGGAGGGGCTGGCTGGGTCAAAAGTGTGGTGAAGCACAAGTGCACAGTGTGGAGAAGTTGGGTGGGGCTGGAGCACGAGCCCTCACAGCCCTTCCATTTGACAGATGAGGAAACTGAGACTTGGAGACTGTGTTCCTGCTGTCATGAATGTAGAGCTTGGATTCCGACCCAAGTCTAGCTGATTCTAAACCCCTGCTCTTTACTCTGCTACCCTGGGAAGAGCTGGCCCCTCTGAGGTGGGGACGAAAGGGATGGCTCCCTGGGAGCCAGGCTCTTTGTGTTGGCCAGGGCAGGCGGCAGACATGGGCACCCACCAAGCAGGGTTGGAGGGTGCAAGATGTCAACACCCACAAAGACCTCTTTGGAAGAGTCTGGAGGACCTTGCGAGGCTCCATTCTTTCTTTTCAGAGCTGTCCTATGGAGGTCTGGCTCATCCCGGCCTTGCCCTCCTCACTGTCATGTTCCCTTGTGTCAGTAACTGTAGTATGTCTGTCCCACCTTCCCCGTGTCCTCATCAGACAATCACTCCTCATTTCCCTCTGGAGGGGAGAGACAAGCAGACCTGCTCCCTGTCTCCAGGGATGGCCAAACAGGGACAGGCCCAGCAGTACAGACAGTGGGGTGGGCTGTACCAGGTCCATCAGGGCCACAGACAAGAAGCCACACCTCTGCCGGGTTGCTGGTGCAGGCAGCACCAAGGACACAGTGGATCTGGGCCTAGGAGGGCCAAGGAGGAGCTCCAGGAAGGCCAGGGGAAAGCAGTTGTGATGATGGCAGAGGGAGAGGGACTCTTTTAGGATCTCTGTGTTCAGCAAATTTGGGGAGTCCTGAAGAGGAGGCAGTGTTCTCTGGACCCCACTTGGGAGGACCCTGGAGGGAGAGAAGGAGGGCCAGGAAGGGAGCGGGGGACCCAGAGCCAGCCCCATGGTCCAATGAGAGCAGGTGAAATAAGTTGGTCAGGGCAGACTGGCCAGGGCTGCCTTCCTGGAGGGCTGGAGCTGGCCAGGTGGGCTGAAGTTACCGGGGGGAAGATTGCTGGGTTTGGGGGAGGCTGAAAGGCGGGTAGGGAGCAAGCCACTTCTCCTCTTCAAACCTTGGCTTTCTCTTCTGCAAAATGGGACTAACACCTCCTTTGTGGGGCTGCTATGGTGATGCAGTGTGATGATGCAGGTGGGGTTTGCAGCATGGGCCTGCACGGGGGAAGCACTCTTCCCGGTCTGTCTCCCTTTCCTCCTCCCTGGCCTGTTTGTCCCCACCTTTCCAGGCTGGTCTGGGGAAAACCATGCATTGCCCCCAGAGGGCCTGGGTCTCGGAGATTTTGTAATGGCCCTGGCAGAGTTGCAAGTGTTCTGAGTGGCTTAAGGGAAGGTCAAGGCACTGCTGGTTCAGGGCCTGGGGGTGGATGGTGACAGGCAATGATGAGGTCGGAGGGGGCTGGGGACCAGAGCTGGGTTGGGGACTGTGGTCTAGGAGACGGGCCGGGGATGTGAGGGATGGAAACCTACAGATCTATGGCCATGAGAGGGGGGAGGCCCTCAAACCCTAACGCTCAGACAACCTCCAAGACAGTTCTAGTAATTGTCTCTTGCAGCTTAGGACCAGAGACAATCTTGCTTTCAAAGGAGTGTCCTTTTATTGCCACCCCCTCCCTTTTGTTTTATTTTTTCAAATAAGGAGTTAGTTCACTCTGTGCTGGAGCCAAGGGGAGAGTTTAATGAAAATCAATAGAGAAATTAAAGTGGGGAGAGGGGAGGAGGACTTAGTTTCAAGTCCAAGAAGAAAATCACCGAGGGCGAGGTACGGGAAAATTGCTGCTTGTCTCCGTGCAGCTCCGTCACCCCCTCCAGTTTCTTGGGGCAGCTTCTTGGCATCAGGATGCCCTGACATCTGAAAGCCTGGGCTGGGTGAGAGATGGAGACAGGGAGGCCTGGACCCAGCTCTTGAAATCCCAGAGGCCTTGGGCAGCAGGGAGTGGGCTGCAAGGGGGGTGGTGGGAGGCTCCGCGTCTTCAGCTGCTGTTTTACAGGAGTCTCTCTCCACTGCCTGCTCCCTGTACGATTGCAGATGGTCAGAAATAGTTCATTTTTGCAAACTTCCCCCCAAAATAAAACAAACAAACAAAAAACAACAACAGAAATAAACCTTTAACCAGTTTTCTTATCCTTTTACCCATTTGCTTCTCACAGTCATTTTGTCAGGAAGGCAGGGAGAGATGGGCGTGTTACAGAAGAGCCAGGTGAGGCTGGAAAGGGTAGAGATACCTGGGCTGAGAACCCTGTTTTTTTTTTTTTTTTTTTGCTCCCAGTCATAGGTGTGGCCTCTACCCCATTAATTGAAAGGTGTCGTGGTGTGTAGACCCCAGGCAGCTACTTTACCTTGCTAGAGTCAGTTCTAATAGCTGGGTAGTGAGGAAGGCACTATGAGTGACAGGCAGAAAACCTTTGCTTAATTTGATTTTCAGCCCCTTCTCTACCTAGGAGTAGCTCCTGGAGAGAGGGAGAAAGAGAATTCCTCCGAATGGGGGCCCCAGATGCCTCCCCAACCCTCGTCAGGGCTTAACCCACGTAGGATTATCAGGTTCTTCCCCGCTCACACCCCCGACAGTGGCCTTCAACTGCTCTAGGGAAGGGCTAAGTCTGTGCAGAGAGCCCCAGCGTCCCAGGTCAGCTGTCTGTGCTGTGACTCTGGCTGACAGTGGAGAGGGGTAGGGACTGGCATTGCCACTCTCCCCAGCCTTGCAAGGGGGTGGCAGGGTCTGTGACAGCCTTCCCAGAGGAAGTGTGGCTTGTTCACTTCCACACATGCCAAGGCTCTCATCCTACCTTGAAGGTAGGGGCGGGGGCGCTTAAGGAGGCCAGGATGCCAAGAGAGGGAAACAATCGGCCACATGCCCTGCCTCCCCTCTCTTCTTCTCAGAAGGCTGAGATCGTGGGCCAGTACTGCCCAGACTGAAGGAAAGCCGTGCTGGCTCGGGGGCTGCACCATACCAGCCAGGTCCAACCTGATTGTGGTGAAGGGACAGGGCTGCCTGGCAGTCTGGGTGTCTAAGTGCAGCGGCAGGTTCGCAGGAGCAGGCTCTATCCTCAGGGCTCAGCGGGACTCCATGCGCTGTACAACAGCGGCCCCTGGTGGACAAGAGCATCAGTCGCAGCTCCACCCGGCTTCCTGGGGCTGCTGAGCTCGTGTGCGCTCTAGGCCCGGGACCAACAGTGAGGGCCTGTGTGTGTGTGTGTGTGTGTGTGTGTGTGTGTGTGTTGGGTGGGGGGGGGGGAGGCGGAGAGGGGAGGAGGATTTACAAATTCAGGGCAACGAGGGCTTCTTCTCGCTTCTTCCCACTGACCCAGCCTCCTCCAGGAGGAGGATGTAGATAAATCTCCCAGTCTAACAGGTCACCAACTTTAAGGCTTCCCCAGAGAGTCTGTGCTGTCCCTTCCTGGAGTGGAAACCTTCCAAGGCCTCCTAGGTCCCACTGTGAAAAATCTTAACCCCTCAGCCTGGCACTGAAGGTGTCCTCTGTACAAGCTGCCTCCAGCACATTGCCCTCTTGGTAAACAATCCTGGGTTCATTGCCTAGTTTCATCACTCACTGGGTGTGACCTTGCACCCCTCTGAGCCCCGTTCCATCCATCATAGGTAAAAGTGGAGTGATAATCCCTGTCTCGCAGGTTGTGAAGACAAAAATGAATCGGTGCTGTATAAATGTGAGTTATTTTCCCCTTCCCACCAAATTCTTCCATCAATGGCCCCCAGGGCTTCCTTGCCTTGGAGCCTCTGCCTCTGTGGGGTGTCCTAACCAGAGAGTTCCACCTCCACTGTTGACATGCAGCTCAGACGCCTCCTTCTCTGGCCCTCCTTCCCAACTGCCCTCCTCTCTCCTTGGTGCTCACACGATACGTGGTGCTGCTCCTGGACCATGTCCCACACTGCCTGTCCTTGGGGCTCTGTCTGGTCTTCCCCACCAAGAGACACTATGTCACCCACCCTTTCAGCCCATCAGGGAAGTGGCTTGCACACACAGGTGCATGAGGTTTGGTGTAGGACCGAATAAGTACTATTTCAAGCATTTTGGTGCATTCTTGGTCATTGAAGATAAGAGCATCCAGAGCCAGAGAGGTGAAGGGATGTGCACACCCACATTTCTGTGATCAGCTGTAGGGCTGAGACCAGCCTGGAGAATGTCTGACTTCACTCAAAACACCCTGGCAGGCTGCCGTGAGCAGTTTCAGACCCTAGTGTGGGGTGGGGGTGGGGGGAGTATAAACATTGTAGGGCCCCTCCGCAAAGACAGAGTGGCTAAAAACCTTTCCATGGGATTTATCCCCTTTTGCACCACTCAGCCCTGGTAATTTTCACCAGCTTCTCCTCTCTCCCTGTCTCCTCTGCCTCCCCTGGCCCCGACCCCAAGTTTTTAGGTCACAAGCAGAATTCAGGAGGCTGTGGGCCAAGATGAGCTCTGCGAGTCAGCTGGAGATAAGTCAGATGAACAGAAGGCACTTGAGACTGGCCTGCCTCCTGGGGAGAGCCCTCCAGGCTGGGTGTTAGGGGAGAGACCTGGAATCAGGCCTTTCCTTGGTGCTGGTTTGCTGGTGGACCACAAGGAAGTTTCCTAATCCTTGGGAGCTTCAATTTTCTCATTTGGTGGAAGTCCTTGTTCTGCTGGTATCATGTGGCATATGAAGTCATTTTGTGAGATGCTCTGCGACGAGCACAAATTTGAAGGTGTTGAGATAGCTGGGCTGGGGATTCCGGTGCCTGTTCTCTGGGGTTGGGGTGTGTTCAGAGGGTGGTGATCCTCCAGGAGCTGTTAGAAGAGAACTGGGTACCTCCCTACCCCTGCGAACTCATAGATGGAACCCTGTGTTTGCGAGCCTGCTCTGTGTGTGAGCGTGTGTTTGTGTGTGTGTGTGTGTGTGTGTGTGTGTGGTGGGGGGGGGTGGTGGTGAGAGGCAGTGGGCTCTTCCACAGGGTAAAATCTTAGTCAATGTGCATTTCCCAGCTGGGCCCAAAGAAGCAGGTGGGAGCAGAAAATAAATCAGAAGTGAGATGTAACTAGGATGCTGGTGCTGGGGAGAAGGGACACTGTGGCTGCAGGGAAGCCAGGGTTGCTCAGGGCATGGGACAAGGTGCAGAGGTGGCACTCTCAGCCACCAGCACTGGCTTTCCCTGGGCTTCTGGAGTGGGGCATGTGCTAGTTTGGGGGGAAAAGGGGAAAGGAGGGGCTTGAGAGGGTGGCCGGAGGTGCAGGTTTGGGGGCAGCATTTGACTAGGGAGGGTCCACTTCCTGGGAACAGTTTGGCACTGACAGCACAGCATTGACAGCGGGCCAGCCCTCAAAGCCCAGAGCTGGAAATGGCACCCGCTGCCCCGTGGTGGCAAGTGATGGGTCTTCTGGTCACTCACAGAGACAGAGACAGGGTGATGAGAAAGAGGGAGAGATTCACAGAAGGAAGAGAGAGGGAGGGGAGATGGAAAGACACTCACCCAGCTAATGAACAATCACAGTTTCGAAAGGAGTGTTTCATTCTCTCTCTGGGCTACTTCAAAAATATTAATACAAATCAGGTTATTTGTAGATTTGTGATAGCTGGATGTGCAGTCCCCTGCTTGTGACTTACTTGAGTGTGTGGTTGTCTCTTATTATGGTTTTAATTTTTTATCTTCCTGATGAGGAATGATTTTGAATACTTTTTCATATGCTTATGGCCATTTGGTTATCATCTTTTGTGAAATGCTGGTCTGAGTCTTTTGCCCATTTAAAAATGCTGAGTTGTATTTTCTCATTGATTTATGAAGTTTAAAAATTATATTCTATATACAAACCCTTTGCCACATATATAGATACATAGATAGATAGATAGTGAGCCCGTGGTTTGCTTTTTCATTCTCTTAATGGTATCTTTTAAGAAATAGAAATTCTTAATTTTGTTAAAGTCCAATTTATTGATTTTTTCTTTTATAGTTAGTGCTGCTTGTGTCCATTTAAGAAATAGTTGTTTTCTCCAAAATCATGGAGGTATTCTGCATTTTCTTCTAGGAGATTTATTGTTTTGCCTTTCACATTTTGGCTTGTGATCTATTTCAAATTAATTTTTTAAATGGTGTTCAAGGTTCAGTTTTTTTTCCATATGGATTCTCAATTGAGCCAGCACCATTTATTGAAAAGACCATACCTTCATTACTGAATTGAAGTGATGCCTTTTTTTGTAAGTAAAGTGGTGATATATGCATGAGTCTGTTTCTGGACTGCTTTTTTCTCTGTTCCATTTGTCTTTTTGTCCATCCTTGTGTCAATATGGCATTGAGTTCCTGTAGTCTAATAAATCTTGATATTTGGTAGTATCAACTCTCTAACTGTGTTATTTTTAAAGATTATTTTGGTAATTATTAAACTTTTTGTATTTCTCTATACATTTTAGAATCAGCTTGTCAATGTCCACAAAAACACCTCCTGAGATTTTGATTGGGATTTTTTAAAATTTAAGATAAATGTTTAGATAATTGACATCTTAAACAATATAGGATGTTTCAATCAATGGACTTAGTAATTTCTCTACTTAACACAGACTGCCTAATTTCTCTCAGCAACATTTTGAGTTTTCAGTGTGGATATCTTATATATCTTTTTAAAATTTATTCCTAGCTATGTTTTTATGCTAATGTAAGTGGTATTTTAAAATTTTTATTTTCTAACTGTTGGTGCTAATATATAGAAAATGCAATTTCAATATTGCATTTGCAATTTCAATGCATTTGCATTTCAATATTGCAATGATCTTGCCAACTTCACTTATTGATTTTAGTAGTGTGTAGATTCTTTTGGGTTTTCTATGTACACAATTATTTATGTGTAAATAATGACAATTTTGCTTCCTATTTTCTAATCATTCTACCTTTTTATATTTTTTCTTATCTGATTGCATTGTCCAGTACAATGTTAAATGGGCGTGATAATAGTGGATATCTTTACTGATTTGGGGCAGAACACTGTCAATATTTCATTCACTATTTCATTGTTAAATATGATATCATTATCATTTTAAGGATTAGCAAACTGAGGCTCAGAGAAGGTAACTTGCTCATTTCACCAAGAAGTCCAGACTTTTCTCTCTCTGAAGGCTGTACCACTCCCTTGTATTTTAGGTACCTTTAGAACAGTGATGCTCAACCAAGATGTCCATGAGACTTACCTGAGGAGTACTAAAAAATAATGATGCCAAGACTCTACCATAGACCAACTAAATTCAAATTTCTGGTGGTGAATCCTGGATATTAGTGTTTTTAAAACTTTCTCAGATGATTCTAAGCAGCTAGGGTCCAGGCTGAAAACCACTGATCTAGAAGCACTTTTGGTACAATTCAGATCCTAGCTGTGCCCAGAAGTGCTTTGCTGAAAACTTGATATTTTCATACCTAGTAATCCTAATCAAAGGGAAATCCACCCCCAAATGCCTTCAGAGCGTTTCTTTGAAAATCTGCTATAAGGAAAATCATCTTCTTGACAGGGAAATTATTTACTATATAAACCTTTAAGTGATTCAATCTGTGATTTCTCTTTGCCTTAATAACTCATTTCTGCTTCCTATGACTATACATCTCCTTGCTACCTCACTGATTTGCCTGCCAAACTATTTGTATAATCCCTTTCATCCATTGTTTAATTCCCTGTTACATATTAATATTTCATTTATCCACTTTGGCACTTAGCTTTAAACCAAAGATTCTTGTTTGAAATAGCAAACGAAGTTGAGTGGAGTCTGGGATATATTAGTCTGGGGAAGGATAATATTATCCCCTTCGTGGTCTGTTTTAGTTTCTGTAGCTTTCTACTGAGCTGTCGGCCCTACTACCACTCCATAAAAAAGACACCTCATTTTATACAGGGAGTCTTTAACCTCCTGGATTGTTTGCAGACTTTACCCTGAAACTTGTCCTTATCTGGTTTACACCCCACATTTGGATTCTTCTTCTGCCCCATGGGTTCATTTATTCCACCAAATGCTTTGCCCCGTCCCTTGGCTCCTCTCTTGCCTTTGCTTCCTTGGACATGACCCTTGCTCCCCTCTCTGACTATCATTGAATTTTCCTTCTGACTATACCCTGCACAAACAGACCCATACTACCTGGACCTAGGAGCAAGATTCCAGCTGCTTTGTGATTCCCACTGGTCTTGTGTTTTTCTGCAACCTTTAGGTGTTTGAGTGGACAGAAAGGCAGATTAGATTTGAGAGTCTTTAGGTCATTTTCTCTCTCTTATGGTTGGCTTTTCATTGCATTCACATGATGCTGTTTAATGATTACAATCTAGCAACCAACTCCTCTGCCTTTCCCTGAAAACTAAATACACAAAACAAAAAGAATCATAATTCCCCCACAAAGCAAAATTAAGAAGTAGCAGACTAGCTAACCAGTAATATGTGATACACCTTTGTATACTAGCCTGTGTCCCTTAGATAATTGCATAGAAGCCACCACTGATGCTTTTCTAATTATTAGTAGGAGGAATGTTGCTCATAAATCTGACATGTTTACTGTACGCTTTGGGTTCCTCAACTGCAGGGGTTCTGCTATGGTTTGATTGTATCCCCCAAAGTTCATTTGTTGGAAACTTAATCCCCAATGCAACAGTGTTGGGAGGTGGGGCCCAACAAAAGGTGGTTAATGCCATTATTATGGAAGTGGGTTAGTTATCTCTGGAGTGGGCTCCTGATAAGAAGATGAATTCAGCTCCCCGCCCCCCGCCCCCCAACCCTGCATGCTTCACACATGCTCGTTTGTCCTTCTGCCTTCCACCATGGGATGGTATAGCAAGAAGGCCTCGCCAGATGTGGGCCCCCAACCTTGGACTTCCCACTTCAGAACTGTAAGAAATAAATCTGTTCTTTATAAATAACTGAGTTTCAGGGCATTTTTATTATAGCAGCACAGAACAAACTCAGACAATTCCCATGCTGCTTCTCCCACTCCCCAGAAAGAATCCCAGCATTCACCAGCTCCCTGTGTATCCAGATTCCAGGTGCATCGGCCTGCTGCCCAGATGATGACCAGACCACACCATCCTCATCACCACTTGCGTGCTTTCCCACTAGGGAGTCGGGCCTCAGGCCCAGGCCCCTCCCATTCCACATAAAAGCTAATTATCTATAAGTGCTTCAAGCAGCAATTTCTTTAGGGAGGTGAAAGTGCTTGATTAGATCGTTCTCTTGGCATCATCAAGTTTACAACTGGGGATGGGAAGTGGGTGGTTTGGGGGTGGATACTTCCCTAAAGTGGGACCAGTGTTTGAGGAAGCTGGCCTCAGGCTGGGCTACTCCTGGGCCCATCAGGGAAGCCGAGCTGAGCAGCCCCTGTTGACCTGGTCCTGTCACCAACACCTCCCTTCTGTCTTGCCCAGAGGCCCCTCCAAAGGAGGCCTAGGACAAGGAGTGGGGAGACCAGGATTGGTCCCGGCACTGGCATTACCTTGCTGTGTGGCCTGCACAATCTCCTCTCCTCCCTGGGCTTTCGTTTCCTCAGCGCTCAGCCCAGACTTCATAAGCTAACTGCTGTGTGTCTCAGCTCCTGCAGAGAATTCGGTGCAGGAGCTGCCCTGAGTGGCTCAAATCTTGTGGGGGGATGTGCGCGTAGCCCAGTGAGATCATCCAGCATGGCGTGTGCTCTAGATGAGGTCAGGCCGGAGTGGTGTGGCAGCGGAGAGGACAGAGACCACCTCTGTCTCAGGGAGGTGGGTCCGTGTTCACAGAGGAGGTAACTTTTGACTTGGATCTGAGAGGGGAATTAGGAGAGAAAATAGGGAAGATGACCACTTCAGCTTCAAGTGAATTGGGTTTGAGGTACCCATGGAATATTCAGGAAAATTATTTTTGGAATTAAACATAAAATGATCCAACAGCAGTTTGGAAACATAGATGTGGCTCTCAGGAAAGAAGGCCAGGGCTGGAGGGCTGGGCCTGGGGGTAACAGCAGTGAGTCATCGAGGCCACTTGGGTTTGGGTGCCGTTGTCTGGTATGGGACAAGATGGGCTGGCAGCAAACCTGGCATATGCCAGTTTAGTTGGATGCGAAGGAGGAGAGGCCGAGAGAGCAAATGGTAAGAGGTCCTAGCTAGGGAGGGGAGGAGCGCAGAAGTGTGGTGTCATGAAGTCCCAGAGGAGAGTGGGCCAAGGTGGAGAGAGTTCTCAGCAGGAGCAGAGCTTACAGAGAGGACAAGGGAGAGGGGGGCTGAGAGGCGGGGTTTGGGTCATTTTCCCTAATCCTTTGGAAGCATATGATTCCTCTCTGCACCCCTGGCTCCTTTCTGTCTCACTCTGTCCCATCCTCTCAATGTTTTCTTTCTGTCTTTGTTTCTCCATCACTATTTTACTTGTTCCTGCTTCATCTCTGTGTCAGTGCCCAGGTCAGCACCTGTTACATGTAGGTGCATAGTAAATGTTTGTTCAACTATAGAAATGCAGAGACAGTGCTAATTTTCTCTCTCCTTCTAAGGGTTTGTAATCACTCGTGTTATTCATTGTTCTTGGTCAGGAATTAAAACAGGAATTGTTCCCATTTTAAGAGTCCCAGTTCTGGGCTGCATGATCAGAAGATGTCCAAACAAGTGGGTCAACATGTGGGTCCCAATTCAAAGGTTTGCAGTGGGGTCTCAGTCCCAGAGGAGGGTGCAGACAGGAGCCCTGGAGAGCAGCCCACACAGGAGACTGGAACAGGCAGAAGAGGAGTGAGCTTGGACTCAAGGTGCCATGTCTAGGAGTGAGGATCTGCAATCTGCCAGGCGGGACTGGGAGGGAAAGATGGTGCCATTATGTGGCAGGCACTGTATACGCAGTCTCTCATTTAACGATTGCGATCATCCTCTGAGGTTGATATTTTTATCCCTATTGTATAAAGGGAAAAGAAAACCCTATGAGATTGGCATTAGTATCCCCATTTTATGGATCAAGGCTCAAAAAAGATAAGAACCTTGTTCATCTAGTAAGGGACGGAGGCAGGATTCAGACCTGGGTGGGCCTGACTCCAATGCCTATGCATGTTCTGACACTATAGGAATTGGCTTGGGAGCGGGGAAACCTAGAGCCCCGTGGTGTGGGGCCCGTCAGTGGCCTCCCGCTGTGGTGAGCTGGGCTGGGTTGGAGCTGCTGAGATGGTGATGGATACCAAGATCAACCTGGTTGGGGCAGCCTGCTGGCAGCAGGCGAAGTGGCAGGTCAGCAGCATCAGAATGAAAGGTCAGGGAAATTTGGCTCCTATGAAAATCCACCAAATAGAAAAGTAAGCAAAAACATATGAACAGGCAATTCAACCTGCAAAAAACAAAAGCCAAAACAGACTAAACCACAGCAAAACAAAATGATATATTAATAAAAAGATTCTCAACCTTATTAGTAAGTGCAGACATGCAGGTTAAACACAATGTTTGTACCCATTGAATTGGCAAAAATTTTAAAATCTGACAATACCAAGTATTGGCAAGAATGTGGAGTTAAGTGCGGTTAGTATACACTGGTGGGAGTATACATTGCTGCAACTTTGTTGCAAAACAATTTGGCAATGATGATAAACGTAAGGATGTGCAAATACCATGTCCTAGGAATTCCACTCCTAGATTGAGACCTTTAAAGAAACTGGCACATGTTTACTGGGAGACATTTAGAATATTTATAGAAGCACTGTCTATTATAGCAAAAACTGGGAAACCACTTAAACACCCGTGGACAGGAGAATGTATAGGTAAATTGCAATTGATTTGTGCAATGAAATACCATACAACAGTGAAAATAAATGGACTCTAGCCATATGCAGCAATAGGAAGGAATTTCATAAACATAATGCTGACTGCAGAAAAATGCAAATTGCTATAAACAATGTGATACCACTTATGTCAAGTACAAAACCTTGTAAACCAAACAATATATGCATGCAATAAATCTCTAAAGAAAATAAGGGAATAATGAGCACAAAACTCAGGGTAATGGCCCATCCAGCTGGGGAAAGCAGAGGTATGAGATCTAGAAAGGGGTACAAGGTGGTTTCTTGGTTTTCTTTTATTTCCAAGACTAGAATTTCTGAATATTAGGCATATACATATACACATATAGGTGTTAATTTTATTAGTTTTATACCTTATACATTTGACATATATTTTTTCTCTTTTAAAGGGATGATATATTTCATAACTAATAAATTACCAAAAGAGATCTGAACCATATAAAACAAATTAGAAGGAAAGCAAGACAAGAAGCAATTGGCAATTGTATAGACAGGACTCCACAGGACTTTCTGGGGAACCAAAGGGCAAAAAAGGAATTGGGGTCCATATCAGGCTAGGGGTACTTTCCTGGGGTCAAGAATCTGTGGAATTTATGTCCTCATGTTGGCCATGTCTCCAGTATTGTCTTCCTGTAGCTTCCTTTGCTCACAATGTCCCCTCCATCTGCAATGCCATTCCTCTACCTTCACTTGTCTAAAATGTGTCCTTAAGTCTTAGGTCAAATTTTACTTTCTCGCATTTATTCCCCATTTGCTGAAAACCTATGTGCCAGGCCTGGAACAGCCAAGAGTGGACAAGGTGTGGTCCCCAGGCTTGCCGAGGGGAACAGGGAACACAGACGGACAAAGGAGCAGAGGCTCCTGCTACAATAGTGCTTCTCCAAATTGCTGGTGCATAAAGGTCAGCCGTGGACCTGTCAAAAAGCAGATTCCCAGGCCTCCCCAGAGATTCTCCTGGACTAGGTCTGCGTGGGGCACAGGAATCTGTTCTTAAGAAACTCTGCCTGAATTTGATGCAGTTGGTCCACAGACCTCACTTGGAGAAACAGGGCCCATCGGTGGGATAAATGCTGTGATAATAGCAGAAGTGCTTGGACATGGGAGCCCTGAAGAGGGCCACCTTTCCCCACTGAGGTGTGGGCACTAGGTCGGGGCAGCTTCCAGGAGGCCTCGCCTTAGAGCCTCCTCGTTGGAAGTCACGCACGGTGTGATGGTTATTTATGGATGTGAGTCACGTCCCCCACTGTGGGGGCCCTCCTCCCTGGTGCACCTTTGCTTCAGCACGGAGGCCTGGCATGCAGTGTGTGCTCAGGAAGTTTTACTCAGCGGGTTTGCAGAGCAGCATTCTGGGCTGGGGAGTGGCCTGACGTCCAGGCCTTGGGTGGCACTGGGCCCTACGGGCCACCAAGGACTTGGCCTCTCTGGCATGTTCAGTTTGGCCTATCTCCGTGACTGTGTTGGGGACTAGGGCAGGATACTGGTTTGAATTTGACCAGTAATTCCCACCTGAGTCAGGGATCAGGTCGTATCTGTAACCAAGATATGATTAAGGAGACTGGATTGATTGAGACATTTCCACATTAGAGATTCTGTAGCTTCTCAGCAAAGGCCTCGATGGGTGCAGGAAGGAGGAAAGGGGATGAAGGCCAGACAGGCTAAGAGGTTTCTTATGTTGGCAATAGAGGTGCTTCCTGTTGCTAGGCCCAGAGCACGTCCCCTCCTCTGCCCTGAGCCCAAATGAGGCCCCTCTCGAAGGGCCCATTAGTCAAACACCTGGCGTGAATCCAGTCCTGCCAGGGGCCGCCTGGCTGCTGTTTGTTCCCTTTTATTAAGCACATCCAGGTGAGTTTTATTGCGGACAGTTCCCTGGGCTCCTGTTTCCACATTTGTCTCCTTTGAGTCCGAGATTGCCAAAGGCTTTCACAGCTAATGGACCTTACAGCTCCCAAGAGCCATTTAAGGGAAGCACAGAACTCACAGGTGGTAATTAGTCAAATGAAACAGACCTCTGGAGACCCACTGGAGCTGAGTGGCAGGAAGAGGTAGGGACAGGAACCTCAGGCCTGTGGCAGGTGTGGGGGGTGTCAGCACAGGCTATGCCTCACCTCTCCCTACCTCCCACTTCCAACCAGGGAGGGACTCCTTGGTGTTTGGTGTCAGGGTCCTCAGGCAGGCTGTGTCCAGGGGTGTCTAGGGGCTGCAGTAGCACCGATGACCTAACCTTGACAGGTTACTGCCCCCCTTTTCTCCAATAGGTCTCATGTGCTGACCCCTTGGTGCAGGTGGAAGGCTGAGCTCAGGTGCCATTTCTCAGGAGGCAGTGTCATGTCCTGTTCAAAACCTGGGCTTTGAAGCCAGACCCATTTGGGCTCCAATCCCAAACCAACTACTTTAAAACCAACTACATTGATCTGGGGAAAGTCGGTGAAATTTTCTGTGCCTCGGTTTCCTCGTCTGTAAAATGGGGATAATAATACTGACCTCAGAGGGTTATTGTAAAGAGTAGATGGTCTAATAACATATGGACTCTACCTAGAGTATGGTACCTGGAACACTGTAAGCACTTGATGAGCAGAAACCATTTGCATGCCAAGAGCACGGGTGATCGAGGCTGGAAAGCTGACGTCTTTATCTGGCATTCATGTCTGTCTGCCTTGCTTCTCACTGGTGGGGCACAAAGAGCAAGGCCTCCAGGGAAGCAGCCCCGCTTCTGCGGGGAGAATGGTGAAGAACAAGATGGGGAAGGAAGACTGAGCTCAGCCTGTTGCTAAATCCAAGGAAGGGAGGAGGGAACCAACATTTTTTGAGCATCTCTTCTGGATCACGCATTGCCTGCTTTGTCTCTTTCATCCTCCAATACCCTGTTAATGAAAACGGAGTCCCAAAGAGGCTAAGTGACTCATGGCAAGTCGGATAGCAAGGAAAAGGGGGCTGGGATGGGAGCTCAGGGATGTGAGATTTCTAAGTGACTGTTCTTTCTACCACCTTTTGCTGTGGTAGAGGACCAGGGTCCAGCCTCTGGACTCTTGGCTTGATGTCTGCTATCTAGAAAGCCCGTGGGAGGTCACTGATCTCCGCTAGACTCAAAGGAGAGACCTCCAGGTGCTAGAGTTTGAATCATTCTGGAGGTCCTGCCACCTGGTTGTCTCTGGCCCCACACTAGACCCTGGGCTATTCTGGGAAGCCAGGCCTGGCCGTGTAGGGGGTCTTGAGTTGGTCTCATTAATGGCATGAGCAGTGATGCCCTCCCAGCATGCACAGGGAAGCTCCCTCTCTCCATCTGCAGGTGGATGGCGTTCTGTGCTTGGCCGACATCCTGACTGACGACAGCCACTCAGAGGCCACGCGGGCTGAGGCTGCAGCCGTGGTGGCCCAGGTCACCTCCCCACATCTGCCCTTCACCCAGCACCTTAGTAGCTTCCTGGAGAGCATGGAGGAGATTGTGACAGCCCTCATCAGTGAGTCACCTTGGGTGGGTGGAACCCTGGGGAGAGGGCCTTGGCACTGTTGTCTGCAAGAAGAGCCAGGAGGGCCTTCCTGTCCACTGCTCACTGCACCCCAAATGTCTCCTGCATGGTGACACTTGCTGAAATCCCACCATTAATGGAGCAGAATTAGGCTTGGAAGAGCTCTACTGCCCAGAGTTTCCTATTAAAATTCACACAGCCCCAAAAGAAGCAAGTTGAGTGGTGGTCAATTTGGGATTATTTGGCCTTTCAGAAGGGGGTCCAGGAAAAGCCCTGGTCAGGGGGAATGGGGCCTCAGATTTTGAGGTTCAGATTCTGGACCTGAGAAATTCTGATAGGCTTTGTTTCTTAATTCTCAGTCATTGTACCCAACGAGTGTGGCAATGATGACCAGGGCAAGTGGTTTCTCAGAGAGAAATCCCACCAGCAGTCTCACATTGTGGGGACTTGAAAGCGTTGACTCCTCTAGAATGATCCTAGTCAGACACAGGTGCTCCTGGCAGGAGAGTCATAGCCCATATCTAGAATCTGCTGTTCTCCTAGCTTGCCTTTGCTACACTGAGGAAACTACAAGGACTTATCTGGACACAATCCTCAGGGAACTAGTTTTACAAACCACCTCTTTTCTTTTAAAAGTGCTGGTGGTGATCTGTGTTTCTACTTCTCTCCCTTTCTCTGTTGCTGTCTCTATATCTGTATCTTACTGAAACTTAAGGAAAATTAATTTCATCAGAAAATTTAGAGTCAGCTCTTGGAGTCACCATACCAAGGCTGGGAATATCTGGGATAGCACAGAACACTGGGCTAGGAGGCAGACCCTGGGTTTGGGTTCTGGTTTTGCATTTATCCATTCAGCAAGTAGCCATTGACCATCAGGCGCTGTGTGAGATCCTGCCATTCATTGCCATGTCACACTGCAGGGCTCTCTTTACAATTTTCCTAATATATAGAACAAGAATTTGCAAGTCGTTTCTTTCAAGGGTCCTTCTAGGTCTAGGATTTTAAGATCTGCAAGTACTTCGCACAGAGAAGACATCAGGTAAGTTGACTTTATGGCTGATTCTAGTTATGAGGCCAGTGGTACCCACAGGCCAGGCTGGGAGAAATCAGTTTGCCAACATCCCACATTTATACAAAATTGAGAAAACACGGAGGCCAGTTGTTGAAAATCTTGGCTGGAAGGAGCTCAAGAGACCGTAAACTCCTGCGTCCACTCTCGAGGAGAGGAAATCTAGGCCTGGTTGAGGAGTTTTCTCAAAGCCACAGGACAGCGTTAGGATTCCTTTGTGCCAGAAGCTTCATGCTCAAACATCTGCCAGAGCTCAGCAAGACACATAATTGAGTTGAAGAGAGAGACGGAAGAAGAAAATAAGGGGGTTTGAGTCCTATGTTGAATCAAAAAGCCCATGCACCGACGAAAGGGGATGGTCACTGCTAAACTCCAGTTGATTGTTGCCATGTAGGAAAGGCCTAGGTTTTTTACGATAAGACAAAAATGGTAAATTTTATAGAAAATCTCCCAATTTATAAATGTTATCAAATAATAAAACAAATAAACCAAAACAAATGTAGTCCAAACGACCTTTCACTGTTGTCGTATGTCCATTCCTGCTTCTGTGCCCAGGCTGGATTTCCCCCTGGAGATGAGGAATCTTCCTATTTATTTCATCCTGATGAAGATGTACTGTAGAGTCCACTCTGAGACTCAGCAGATACCTTCTGGGCGGGAAGCCAGGGCTCTGTTCTTTGGTGGGAAATAGCCCTCCAATTTCTTGCCATTCCCTGGAAACATTTATAAATGAGTCACTGGAATCCTCAATTTAATCTTCCTAACACATCCCAGGTGACTCAGACTATAGTTCAAATAAATGTGCAGCAAAATTAAAAGGCACTTAGATGGTTGTGTTAATAATTGCTGTGTCGGCAGCAACAGCAACTGCATGAGAATGAGGGGGAGTGTTTGCACCTAGAAGAAATCTTACAGCAAAGTGGGCCACTGAGTTCTGTAGTCTTACCCCAAACCCTGGATGTAGGGAGATGGCTTGGAAGGGATTGAATGGACTCTAGTGGTTCCCCCAAAATTATATGTCAGGACAGTCATTGGATAAGGGAAATCACAGAATTCTTAATTCCTTGGCTAATCTGTTGTCCCAGCCCTGAGAGGTTAAATCAAAATTCTGAGTTGTTTAGGGGTCACACCTGGGCCATGGGGAGCAGAGCTTCCGAGGGGCAGGCATTACCCTCCTGGTAGGACTGAAATCTAGGTCTGCATGGGCATCACTGGGAATGAGTCAAAGAGGCTGAGATACAAGAAGCAACCTGGAATATAGAAAGAACGGGAACTCTGGAGTCAGGAAGACTTGGATTTGATTCCAGCCTCCAACAATTACTTACTGGCCGTAAGACCATGGGCAAAACACTTAACATTTGAATCCTCAACTCCTTCACTTGCAACATAGTGATAAAAATTGGATTGTTATAAGGATTAAATGACTTAATGAGATTAAAAAAAAAAGTATAGCAGTGCCTGGCACAGAGTAAACATGCAGTGCATGGTAGCTGCTGCACAGCTACTAGCTTCTCTGAGACTCAGCAAGTTGTGAATGGAGACAATCATTTTCTACTTTGAGGGTGCTCAGAATTTACTGGCACAGTGAGAAGCACACTGCAGGTGTTTGACTAATGTTATTGTCTGTCCCTTTGTAGGTAGGGACCAATGAGTGCAGTCACTGGAAGGTGCTAAGAGGTGCCAGTTGCAGCATCAGAACCTGGAAGTACAGACTCTTTGTGGGGAGGGAAGAAGTAGGGACCAGGGTAGAGCATAGTTCAACTCTTTCTCCCGAGCTTTCTCTCCTGGGGCTATTTTCCTGAAGTGTGGCCTCTCCTCCCGTGGCTTTGTAGAGGGGTTACCAGTAGGGCCTGGACCCAAGAAGCACCTTGATTGGTGGTTACGTTGGAGCTGAGGATCAGAAGTCAGGTCCCTCAGGCAGGGGCAAGCCCCATGGACAGAGCCCGCTTCCTCCCGAAGTGGGAGCCCATCCAGGTGCTGTGGAGCCCAAGGGCGGATGTGTCAGGTGCTGGGGGAGCAATGGGGCACTCTGCTCCTTAAAGGCCCTTAGTACAATTACAGATGGTAAGTGGGGGGATCTGGTGAGGGCTGGGCTGTGACCACTAGGATCACAGAGAAAGACCCTGGCATTCAGAAGCTTGCTGTGGGACTTTTCTGCAGCCAGATGACACTACCCTGGGGCCAAAAGGAAGTCCTGAGGCTCTGCTGATGGCAGCAGGAGAGGTAGAGTCACTTTGTTTTACCTTTAGCCTCTTCCTTAAGGCAAATTTCGCAGCAGTCTAGCGTGCATTACTACAGACACAAATGGACAAAGACCTCTTTCCTGCCTCACAGCCTTTGTACGTGCTCTTTCTTTGGTGTAGAACATTCTCTTCCCCAAATATTTTCATGACTGGTCCCTTTCCTCCAGGGCTCAGTCGTAAAGTCACATTTTTAGGGATACCTTCTTTATGCACCCCAGTGGGCCCCTAGTTATTCTCTGTCTTAGCACTTGTTTATTTTCTCTTTCATATTATCAGAATTTTGCAATTATATTAATGTTTTAAAAGTTCATTTTCTCTTGCCCACTAGTAGAAGGTAAGCTCGCCTGTTTTGGTCACTGTGCCATCCCAGTATTGATACTTGTTGGATGAAGGAGTGAATCAAATCACATAGCAGGTCTCAAATTCCAGCTTTGCCACCTATGTAGACAGTCACTTTTCCCCCTCTAGTCTACTTTCCTCATCTATAAATTGGATGTTATAACATCAGCCCAAATGTTCTCCCAGAGCTATTATAGGAACCAAATGAAATAACTGATAAGAAAACACTTGGCCCCAAAGCTATTTTCTTCCTCTATGCCATCCAGAACTGTGCCAAGAGGCCTCATCTGGGGAAGTTTTCCTGCTGGCCTCTGCGGCCCTTGCCAACATCACCTTCTTTGACACAATGGCCTGTGAGATGCTCCTGCAGCTGAATGCCATCCGCGTCCTCCTGGAAGCCTGCAGCGACAAGCAGAGGGTGGACACGCCTTACACCCGGGACCAGGTGAGAAGCTCAGAAGGGAGCAGGCCTATAACCATGGAGACAAAGCGTAGGAGGCCAGTGCTTAACTTGGGGGGCAAGGGGGGACAGCATGGCCTGGCAGCACATGGTCAGTCTCATTAGACTGTTTTTTCTGGCACTCCGAGCTTTGCACTCTGTAGGAAGGTAAAGGAATACGTTCTCAACATTTCTCATTGACTTTGGAGCCTCTTTTTGAGCCCCTCCCTGCCCCCTTTGCTCATTCCAACCACAATAGGGCTATCTATCTGCACTCAGACTGCCCATCCCGGGAGGCAGATAGACCCATGGGAAGGTCCCTGGACCCCCTCCAGTGGTCTGTGTCCCAGTCGAGCTGGTGCCCATCTGACATTGTAGTGCGTTGCTTCCCTCTCTGCCCCCATAAAGAACCGGGACTTGCAGCAGAGACTTCATTCTGGGACTCAACCTCTATATCAGACTCAATTCTTTTTTCTCTATTTGGCTCCATGAAAGATTTTGTCTTACTGTTAAAAGTGTTTGGAAGCGTAGAATGAGGAGGTTTTAAAGGCTCTTTAAGCTCTGATGTCCTGGAATTTTATCCCCTTCCACCTCTGGCCACATTCGGCCTCCCATTTCCCTACCATGGGGTGGGGGTGGTAGACCAGGTGGGTTTTACGTCCCTGTAAATTCCATCAGGCTCCTGAACTCTAAGTAAGAGGAGCCTCTAACCCTCAACCCCGCTTATCCTTGTCTGTGTTTTAGCCCCAGCCTCACGTTTCTTCCAGTCTCATCTCTTAGCTGAAGCTGCCACAGCTCTGGGTTCTAGCTCCCACCCCAGCCGCTCCAGGGAAGGCTTCCCTGCTGGCCTCAGCTCTCTGGAGTTGCCTCCTTTGCTTAACGTCCATACCTCAGAATGCAGTGTTGACTTACCTAATGACATTTATTCCTCTTAGTTATTTCATGTGACTTTTTATTTTTTTCCCCTTGGGGCATGATCTGTGTTCTGTGCTTCCTCACTATTTCTTAAGACCTCTAGCCCGGAGCTGGCACCCTTGGTGAAGTTCCCCAAATGCGTGTTTGGGGCATAAAAGGAAGAAGCAGGATGGCACTTCATCAGTTGTTTCATACACTTACAATCACCTATGCAAGGGCAGCTAACCATAGAGGCTACCACTCAGAGAGAATTTTCTAGCATCTAAGCATTTGCATATGAGGGTTCTAATAATACTGTGACACTGGTGATGTTTGCCCCATTTTATACCTGAGAATATTGACATTCAGGAGGATGTCCCCAAAATCATATGGTTGGCAAGTAGCTAACCGGTTTTTAAATCAGGATTAAATTTAAATGCTGGCTTAGACCTTGAATTCTGACTCTCATTTGCTGCCATCCTTGAAAACGACGCGAAGGAGGTAGCTCAGCTGTGGGGTCAGAGACACTGGGTGTTGGTCCTGCCCCGGCCAGTTATTAACTGGGTGACTTTGGGCAAGTCAAAGCCTCTTGGGTATTGGTTTTCTTCTCTGTTAACTGGGACATTAATGTCTGCCTTGCAGGATTATTAGGAGGTGAGTGAGATAATACATGTAAGAAACTGATATAAGGCTTAGTCTCTACTAAGTTCACCAGAAATGGTGAATATCATTAACTTTCAAACCTGATACTCCATAGAAGAGCACCAATAGTGAATTATCCAAAATCCTCAACTTGGCCTCCCAAACCATACATGTATGATATGGTTCCAGACTTCCTTTCCAGTCTGATCTGTTACTCTTAAGACTTGGACAAGCCCCCGTGGAGCCGAGGCATGGCAGTACCAACAGATACACAGTGGTGGCCCACTGGGCTGGCCACTGGCCCAGCTGTTTCCCAAGGGGGCACACCCAGTGTCTACTGTGGTCACAGCCTTTGGTTGCGGGCAGGGGGCTGGAGGGCCCACCTGTGTGATCTGCCTTCCTCTGCCCTTTCTTCAGTTAGATGCCTCCAGTTGCTGGGTCTCTCGCCTACCTGACATGATTTTAGGTCCCTTCACCTTCAAATGCTTCTCCTGCGGCCGACTCTGGTCATTTCATACAAGATCCAGTAGTGAGGCAGCAAGAACAGAAATTTTGGAGTCAGATGACCTGGGTTTGAAACTTGTCTACTGTTAATAATCATTTCACTTTGGGCAATTCACTCCGAGCCTCACTTTCTTCATCTGTAAAATGGGGACAAATAATACATACTTTATAAAGTTGAAATAAGAATTAAATAAACTAATGAATATAAACTCTTGGTACAGATCTTGGCACATAGAAACTATTAAATCAGTGGAAGCCACTGTTGATGTTATTATTAGTGGCCCTGGAGTGTGTGGCACACAGCACTGAATGGAAACCTCCAGAGAGGAGTTCCCTAGTCTGTAAAGTGGGCATGACCTCTTCCAGCTCGGGCAGCCTGTGACTCTATGTGCAGAGACCCCTTTCTTATTTCAAAGAGTGACTGGCCCCCCTCTTGAAGCCTCACTGATTCCTAGGAAGGAAGGGCTCAGGGTAGGGAGAGAATGTGGTCAAGCTGTAGGCAGAGAGTTCTCTCTGCTTCTGGAGCCAGGAGTTTTCCCGTGTCCCCACTGTCTGAGCCAGGCATGTCTCCCATGTCCTCAGGATGGCTTCACCTTCTGCCCTGGCTCAGAGCAACCACTTAGCTAGTGAGAGTGCACCCATTACAGAAACAAATGGCTCTTTCCTGTGGCGGAGGGAGGATTAAGGTGATCAGAGGGCTCTCTGTAATGAAGACAAAGAAGATGAATTAGCCTTTGAAGTGCTCACCGCCCCCTGAGATACTTAGGAGATTAAATGCCCCGTGAGGCTTCCGGTAATGAATCTGCCAATGATGCCAATGCTGTGCAGAGCCTCTTGGTCTTGGATCTATATACTTTGTCCACCTCTGTTTGGACATCTCAATGAGAACCCCTCCACCATCCTGGCAAGCTGGCTCCACTTGATTTGTCCAACAGAAGCCTGGCTGGGCATGCCTCTCCTGTGCTGACTCTTGGGGTGTGGATGGTGGTGAGAGTAGCCTTGGGCCTGGCTCTTCCATCCCTTTCAGCTAATCTAGAGAGGGGCAGCGTGGAAGGCCTGACATGGGCAGGCATCAAGAAGAATGCCCTGCCTCACAGGCAACTTGGATAGTCCTGTGTTTTCATACCCAGGAGGTATTTTCCAGGGGTTGTGCTGCCCAGGGAATCCAGCTACAGGCTTGACAAGGGAGGTGGGAGAGGGACTACCTCCAGGCGTGCTGGGGAACCTCTGCGCTGCCCATCTAGCAGGGACAACCTAGGAGGGAAGGAACCCGGCTATGTTGTCTAATCCACAATGGAGACTTTCCTGAGCCTGTTTGTGACCTTCAGAAATTAATTGCTGTCACAAGGGTAAAGGGTGCTGGTATATATTTCTCATAGAAATACATCATCTATTTGACATTTTAGAATGACCAAATTTTATAGCATTTCTGGGCTTTCACTGTGAATACCATTTATCAGAAATGCCAGTTACTACAGATTGCAACTTTGACTCACATCTCAAAAGCTCTCTATAGTTTATAGAGCTCTGTTATGTACATATGTGACATATACGACGTATTAGGGAAGAGCATAAACAGCATGGGTCTTGGGTTTAGACCTGAGTTCAAATCTTGGCTCTGCCATTTCCTAGCTGTGTGACCTTGGACAAATCACTTAACCTCTCTGAGCCACAGTTTCCTCATCTGTATAAAGGAGATAACAGAAATAATAATATTTCCTCCCTCCTCATGTGATTGTGATGATTAGATGGGATAATGCTCATAAAGTATTTAGAACCAAAGTGGGTAGTCAATATCAAATGGGGCCGGAGTCTCTACTAGAAGTAGGCATTGGGATGGGTCTGAGACAGGGGATATGAGCTTTGGAGCAGGAAGGTAGAGTAAGGAAATGTAGTTAATGTAGTGGGGAGTGTTGTTTGGCGTGGATCAATGTGTGGTATGTGTTGTTTCAATTTGTGTGGGCATACGCAAGTTGCGTGCACGTGTAGGGGTGTGTATGTGTGTATAAGGACCGTAAGCCACCTCGAGGGGTGTGTATGTTTGTTTGTGTATGGAGTCATATGCAAATCAACCTATCTGGAGAGGTTTGGAGGAACCCAGGATCGTAACACTGAATCCTGACTGTTCCCCGCTGCCTGGCAGGGACGGGGAACCTGCAGCCTCAAGGCCACATGTGGCCTTCTAGGTCCTTTAATGTGGCCTTTTGACTGAATCCAAACTTTACAGAACAAATCCTTTTATTAAAGGGGTGCAGCAGAGAAAGATGAAGCTTTTCTTGCCTCCTTTGGTACTTATAAAAGAACAATCTTGAAATCAGATTGTTCCCCACCCCTGGAAAGGCAAATCAAGCACAGAGAATGCGTCCTGGCATTTACGTGCTCTCTAATACTGCGAGGTTTACACCCCGACATCCATGCAGTCCCCAGGGAGGGGATCTGGTTCTCACCGCGGGGAGTTCTTTGGCCTAGCTCATCAACAGCCTGGGACCTACATCCCAAACAGCTTTGTGGCTTTTGTGGCTCTCTCTCCTGAGCCTGAATCTCAGCCCTCCAGTCTCGCCTCTTCTCCCTGATGGGCCGGTGAGAAAACCCAAGTGCCAGAAAGAAGAAGCAGTGTGTTTGCCTCCAGGCCTAGGCGGGTGCCCTGCCCGTCTCCTCTCTGGCCTTGGGAAAGGAAGTGTGCTCAAAGAGACCACACCTTTCCTCTCTCAGATCCCTTAACTCTTCAAACCAATGTCCCTGTCTGGATTCTTTCTGCTCTTTGGTAGAGGATGTGGTATGGAGGGAAGAGGGCAGGGCAGAGAGAAGCTCTGAGCTTCCACTAACGGCTGAAAATGATCTTGCTTGCTGGTCTCTGGGCTGCAGTTAACACTGTTGCTGTCTATTGCAGAGGGTTAACGCAGTGATAATAGAAATCTAAATATTCCATCTGGCAATTAAGGAGTAATTCTGATTATAGTCATATGAACTGTTGGTCTTTTTGTCCTAATTCCCGCACAGCGTAAAAGTAATCATAACTTTTCATTGAATGTATGCCAGATTTTCTGTGTTGTAAATTCTATTAGATCAGAGCGCCTGCCTCTATTTGGGTGTCCTGATTATTCTTCACCTGCGTTATATGCAGTTTTGTCTTCAGTGTTGGTTTACAGCATAGCTAAAGAAAGGGGACGTGGGCAGGACCAAGGGTGTGATCAGGGCTGACTGCTGAGACACTGCTGAGCATGAGTGAGGCAGCCTGGGTCACACCTTGGCACCAGCGTGTGGACAAGGGTTTTCAGAACACCTGCTCTGGGCCAGCACAGGGGGAGCCTTTTCCTCTGCGTGTGCTGACATCAAAAGGCTTTGCCGGCCTCTTTCCTGCCACACAGGGACATTTCTTCTTGAACCAGTGGGACATGGGAAGTCCCCTGCTATTCTGGCTCAATTTGCTATTTACCTCAATTTTCTGAAAGTCTTTGGAGGCCAAGAAAAAATAATTTCCAAATGCCACAGAAGACAGCGAGCACACACTTTGTTGTTCCTTTGGTGGGAAGGGCTCCTCCTGTTCTGGGACTAGGACCACCTTCGGAATGGATCTCACTTTAGCAGTGCAGCTTGGCGTCGCCGGTGCTCAGCCCTGCGGGCCAGGCGCTGAGCGGTGTTGGTTAGTGCTCCTGGATGCGGTCTTTGCAGGCCTGGGTCCTTTCAGGCTCTACTCCCCAAAGGCAAATTATATTCATTTTATTTAACAAAGGATGCTTGATGAAACATTAACTCATTGAACGCTCATAAGGGTCTTACGAATTATCTTATTTTTATCTCTTGTGGTGGCCCCCAAAGATGTCCATGTCCTAATCCTCTAAACCTGTGAATAATATACTTTCTATGGCAAAGGGGATTTTGTAGATGGGATTGAACTAAGGATCTTGATATAGAAATATTACCCTGGATTATCCGATGAGTCCAGGGTAATCACAAGGATTCTTAAAAGAGGGGGCAGGAGGGTCAGAGTCAGAGAACAAGATGTGATTAAGGGAGCAGCGGCGAGAAGGATCGCTGCCAAGGGCCAGGGAGCGCCAGCAGCCTGGAGAAGCTGGAGAAGGCAAGAAACGGACTTTCCCCTACATTCCAGAAGGAACGAAGATGTGTCAACACCTCGACTTTTGTTGTGTAAGACTCAGTTAGGACTTCTGACCGCCAGAACTGCAAGATAATCAAATTGTGTTGTTTCAAGCCACTAAGTTTGTGGTAATTTGTTGCAGCAGCGATAGAAAATGAACACACACCTTCATTAACCAAGGCACAGAAGGTTGGGTGACATGGCCAAGGTCACAAGGAAAATAAGTGATAGAGCCAGGATTTAGGCGTGTGTTGAGCCACACACTTAGCTTTGACATTACGCTGCCTCCCACCTAGGGCCGGGCTCAAGGGTGCTGTCCTCTGGATTCACCAAGTAACTAACTGCAGGGGGAACAGTGCCTTGTCACTAAGGAGGGATCCAATTTAGCTGAACATCATCAGACAGGACTGAATTAGCCTGGGCCAGGGGAAACTGTCGGCCTGGCTCCTGCACTCTGTCCCCTGACAGCATTGCTATCTTGTATCCAACTAGGTGAACTAGTTGCCCCTAAAATCCCAGCGGTGGGCTTGGCTGGGAGGATAAACATTGACCTCTTTCCCCTTTACATCATGGTGCATACTAGGATGTTTCAAAAGGGGGACTCAAAGCAGGGCGTAATTGGCATTTATTCAAATTGTGCTTAATTGAATACTTCATCTGCACCTCCAGAAAACCACATGGGGTACAGGCTCTGTAAAGAGGAAGTAATTTTCATTAACAGGATCTAAATTAGTCTGACACAAAGACCTACTTGGTGCCTGTGACACGGCTAATAATTACTGTGTAATGAACTCGTTGCTGCAGACAAAGCTTTCCTTTTCCTTTTCCATTTTGTACCTCTCACCCTTCCTCCCTGCCTTCCTTCCTTCCTCCCTTCCTCCCTTCCTTCACGAACCTGCATGCCAAGCAAGTGCTTTTATTCGGAGAGACCTCGCTGGCGATGCTGGAGTGTAGCAGCCCCTGTGGGTTGGGAACAGAGGCCACGCTCCCTGCTACTGCTGACAGCCCGGAGAAAGCCAAATAAACTGTAAACTGACGTGGACTTGGCCTCGTACCTCCTCCCACATAAGGCTGTGCACATTTTATGCCTCTTGGGAACCTTCAATTTTTGACTGCGTCTTCGACTCAGCTTGTTCCCCTGATTCTTTCCTCTCAGCCCACAGACACTTTCAATCTAAGAGTTGGGGGTGGAGGGGGGGAAGAGTTTTCAAGTACTAAACTTCCTTTAGTCCTGTTATCTTTTTAAAATGCAAATATGAGTCTGTCACTCCCCTCATAAAACATCTGGTGGTTCAGAATTGCCTTTAGGGTAAAGTTTTTGGGGTGTCCTCCTGTCCCTCCCCTGGCAACCCTCTCCAGCCATGCTGCCCCACCCAGGCCCCTAACCCGGCCTGAGCTGGAAGGCGCTGCACACACATGGTGGCTGCAGCAGCCTAAGAACATGGAATCCCTTTTCACAAGTGTTTGGAGGGAAATGGGAAGAGAGAGAGGTATTCTATTAATACGGCAAACTTTTTCCTTTCTGCTTAAAAGAAGAAATTTTTATATACATTTGTGATCTAGAGTAGTATGCCAATATTAAACCAATTAAAATCTGGGTAATACTCTGTCCTGGTAGATATCACATTACTATCCAGTTTCAGAATTTAAGCCTCCTGAATTGTGTTCAGGAGACTGTCAGTTTGCTGTCTCAGAGGTGGGGACCTTTGCTTATAGCATGCTGCAAGCTTTGAAGAAACCTTCCAAGAGAAAGAAGCCTGTGTTTTTAATTTTATTATTTATTTTAATTACCACTTGAGAGTGCTGTTGGCTTCTGTGAAAGTGGGTGAATTTTCTTGTTGCTGTTTGTGCTGGGAGCAGAGTTGTGGGTGGCATCTGAGTTAATAGGTACAGTGGTGTATATATTCCAGTAGGGTTTTGGTACCCTGTAGAGTTTGGGGTCCCTGGAATTCGTCCCTTGCTGGCCCAGTTTTTAATCCAGTTTGTGTTGTGAGTTCTCTGTGCTCCCTTCATTATACTGGGGATATAGGTGAGGTCAGTTCTAGCCCGTGAGGTCGTAACCAAGACTCACCATCCATCTGGTGTCAGCATCCCTTTCCTACAAGCAGAACCTTTCGGCGATGACCGACAAGTGAGGGTTACAGACCACAGACTTGTAAAGTGCAGCTGGGTATGAACTTCCTCATCGTATTCCATAAAATCCCTGCTGCGTGGGGTGTAATACTGCCTCTTCCTACTCGTGCTCTCTGATGTGGTCTTCGTCTTCATCCATTTCAGGTTGCAAGTATGTTCTAGTCAGTATCTGGGAAAGAAGCTGGGATGGAGGAACCCGGTCTAGGGCATGAGCTCACTGTCAGGAGGACAAGCCAGCACAGAGAAATTGTGGGATAAAGGGATGTTTTGTAGCCCCTGGCTGACCTGTCTGTAGAGAGCACCATTTGCATTAGATGTGGCCATTTTCATAGTTTCTTGATTCTCTTTTCCAGATTGTGACCATCTTGGCAAACATGTCTGTCCTAGAGCAGTGTGCCTCTGACATCATTCAGGAGAATGGTATGTCTTTGCAGCAATGTACATGATTATCTGGGTGTAGGGGACCATGTCCCTTTGTGCTTGTGTGAAGGCCTATGTGCAGGTATGTAAATACATATGTGTCTCCACGTTTGCACTGGTGTGTATATATATATATATATATATATATGCTTGTATGTGTACGACAAGCACACATGTATATATTTGTTTGCTTTCATGGGGCTTAAATTCTAGTGGGAGACAGACGATGAACAAGAAGATGATGTTAAATGGTGTTAGTGTGATAGTGCCATGGGGAAATAAAGCAGGGGGGAAGGGTAAGGTGGTCTCAGGGTGGTGAGGAGGAGGAGAAGGCAAATATTTCATTATGATTCAAAAGATAAAAAGCTATTCCTACCAAGGGATGCATTCCAAATTTAAATCCTTCCTATAATATCTTATTGGATTTGGCCTCAGTAGAAAACTGAAGAGTCTGGGAAGGGGTGAGGGTTGTGGGGCAGCAGGTCAGGACAACCTGAATGCTCTGACCCCTCCCCAAGAGGATCTCTTCTCCCATTTGCCCCTCCATACCCCCATTCCACTTTGTGCTGAGGGTGTCGCCAAGGTCCAGGTGAGGTGGGACCAGGTTTCGTTGGCCTGGAAGCTGATCTAAGCAGTCTACGCTGGAGGACAAGGTTGCTGCCTTGCACCTGGGCACAGAGAGTGGCAAGGGCTTCCTGTGATTGGGAAATAAGGCAGCAATTAGCAACCAGTTGGAAACCAGAGACACTAATGAGGCAGAGTGAGCTGGGAACCTGGGCCGGCTGCTTCTGCTCTTGTTAAACCCCCACCTCCCGAGCTGCCCTGCTGTCTTAACAAACATACACTTCCCCATCCACCATCGCTCTAGTACTAATTGAAAGACATTTTGTGTTAATTTTATGTGATTGAGCTAATAATGAGAAACTTTGCTGAGCCAGCTGAGGCCAAGAGGCTGAGTAGTGTCATTTGTACCCTCTTCCTTCAGCACTTGGAGCCTTACGTTCGAGTGGTCAGTGGGGTGGGTCTTGATAGACCTATGGATTTGAGAGTGGAATATTTGGCATCTAGGGTGGGTTTTATGGTTTGAAAAGTGCTATTGACTGACTGACTCAGTCAGCAGTTATTGAGACCTACTACATGCCTGGCATTGTGATAGACAATGAGAACACAGAGATAAGTCTTTGCCCTTATCCTGGAGGATCTCACAGTCTAGAAGGAGTACCCAACTTGCCGAGAGTGATAACATGATCAAAATGTAAAATCTACAATGGAATAATGCAACAGAGGGAAGATGGCATGGTGGTTGAGACTGTGAAAACTGGAACCATATAGAGTAGGTTTGAATCCAGACTTTGTCATGCGCTGACCATATGACCTCTCTGTTTTCCATCTGCAGGATGGCAACAATAGTAATGCCTACCTCACAGGGATGACGTGAGGGTTAATGTGAAGCATTAGAAGAGTATCTGGCACAGAATGAGCACTGTGCTAAGCCTATCTGCTCTTTCAGGAAATAGTGGCAGTCTCACAGAGTTTCATTGAAGAGTTTGATGAAGGAACTATTTGCAAAAGTGGCACAGGATTTGAGGGGTCAACAATGTGGCGATGCAGTCAGGGCCACCAGAAGAGAGTGGGGCTCCTAGGACTGGACAGGGCAGGCCCTGTTGTGCAGGCTGCCTCTGAGCACCCATGGCCTAAGTCACAGGTTGCAAACTTAGACACCTACTCGATCCAGACAGGCAATGTGAATACTGACGTGGCTTACCGAGCACAGGATCAGTCTCTTTTAAAAGAGTAAGCTTGGAATAAGCTTCAGCAAATTGTTGTCATGCAGAAATGTGGGCCTAATGTTGTCAGTTCAGGAGGCAATTTTTTAGAAGTCAGAAATCTGGATTTTTATAGAAATCTCCTAATTTGCATATTAACAAAAATTTAGGCACTGTGTGGAGCAGCAAAACAGAGCAAAATATATCCTTGGGTCATGTATGGTTTAAGTTCTAAGCTGGCACGAGCCACTGGGTGCAGAAAAGGGCTGTGGGCCAGAGCAGGTGGGGATGCGCTCACGTAGGAGGTGGACTTCCACTACAGCCTGCAGGATGGGAGCTGTTTAGCTGGTACAGAAGAGGGAAAAAGGCATCCCTGCAGAAAGAAAGGGTGGGCAAAGGCATGGAGGTGGGAATGGATGTAGGTGTGGTTTCTAGAACAATCAGAAGACAGATCTGGTTTCAGGGGCAGATGAGAGGCTTCTCAGCCAACTAAATTCAGGGCTAAATCTCACAGTGTCCCTACTCCACTCCCTTCCAGTGCTCGAGTCTGCTCTGACACATTTGACATAGTGATTGTCCAGCCCAGGTGTGAGTCACCTCTTACCAGGGGCTCATCACCTCTGGACCTGTCTCAGATGCAGCCAGCATGAGAGGTGAAGAGGTGATGGAGAGAAACCAGTTACCTAAGTTCTAAGACCTGCTTCCTCAACTCCTAACTGTGAGACCCTGGGAAAGATATTTCACTTCTTTCTGGGTCTCAAAATGGAATTATAATAGCACCTAGCTCATGAGGCTATTGGGAGGTGAGAGGGTCATGCATTTACTGTGCATTTAGCATGGTGCCAGGCATGTAGTAAAAGCTCAGTAACAGCATTAAAAAAAATAAAGATGGCCTCAGGTGTCCCTTCAAGGTATAATGACTTGGCACATGGAATCAGAGATATCCTCAGGGAGTAGACGGAGTAGAATAGTGGCCTTGTCCAGCTTCCCCTCTGTGAGTAAGACCCCCTAAGTCATCCTGACAGCCTTTGCTTATGGCCTTCAGCCATCTGTCCTGCTGGCCCAATGGGGGAAGGCGCTACACTGGGGGTAGGTAGTAACTTGTCATTGCTTCCTGCCCAGGTGTCCAGCTGATCATGGGTATGCTGTCCGAGAAGCCGAGGTCTGGGACCCCCGCTGAGGTGGCAGCCTGCGAGCGAGTCCAGCAGAAAGCTGCAGTGACCCTGGCCCGTCTCAGCCGAGACCCAGACGTGGCACGGGAGGCCGTGCGGCTCAGCTGTGAGTGGTGCTGGCTGGAGTGGAATGGGGGCTTGGCGATGGGAGCAGCCCGATCTCACAGTGGCAGCAGTGAACACAGGGCAAGGGTGGCTGGGGTGAGCCCCACTCTCTGGGTGCTGGGAAGCACTGGGACAGAGGCCCAGGGTGCAGCCCCTAGTCTAGATTGTGACCTGGGGCTGGTGCAAGAGAGAGAAAGGGCCTAGACAGGTAAAGTTGGCCAGAACAGTGACTCACCTGCAGACTCCCTGTTAATTAGGTCCCCATTCATTCATTCACTCATTCCCTTACTCAGTTATATTCACTTCCTCATTTGTTTACTTATCTACTCATTTGATCGTTCATCCTCTAGTTCATCATTGATTAACACATTTTTGACTTCATTTATTCACTATTAACTCATTCACTAACTGGCTCATTAAATCACTTATTCATTCAGTTAATCACTTATTTACCCAACAAATATTTTCAGAGCACTTTATGCTAAGCCCTGTTCTGAGTGCTGGGCATGTAACATTGGATGTGACATTGTCCTGACCACAGGGGCTTACAGCCTCATGGGGTGAGAGATGTGGAAAGAAATGTTTGCACTTGAGTATCACGGGAGCAACACTCAAAGCACGTCTGTGGTACATTCCATGAGCAGAAGTAGCTCACGTTTATCTGGGTGAATCAAAGGACATTTTAACAGGGAGGTGAGTCTATGTCAGTGGTTTGAAGGGTAAGTAGGAGTTATTCTGGTGTGAAGGCTGAGAAAGGAATTCCAGGGAGAGGCTTGAGAAAAGGTGTCACCAATAGCAGTGTCACCAATCATCCAGGTAACCCAACGCACAGTAAGAGGTAGCCTGGGGCAGCAGAGGGTTCCTTCCCCATAGAGACTTTATAGGATGATACAAGAGGTGTTATTTCACTATTGTTTTGTGTGGCTGAGTAGTATTCCATGGCGTACTTATACCACATTTTATTAATCCACTCATGTATTGGTGGGCACTTGGGTTGTTTCCGCATCTTTGCAATTGTGAATTGTGCTGCTCTAAACATTCGAGTGCAGATGTCTTTATTGATATTATAGGATGACAGTTTTTCCTTTGGGTAGATACCTAGTAGTGGAATTGCTGGATCAAAAGGTAGTTCTACTTATAGTTCTTTGAGGTATCTCCAGGCAGTGAAAAGACAATATATGTAACCTCAACGTTTGTACCCCCTCATATTCTGAAATTTTTAAAAAAGACTTTATGGGGAATAAACCTACAGACTGTCTTCATACCTTCTAATGCTATCTTATAACCAGTTTTTTTTTTGAGTTTGAAAAAAGTCAATCTGCATTGAAAAATGGAGTCATTTATTTAACTTTCCTCAGTAAAGCCCTTAGGAAACATCATTAGAGTCTGCGGGTTTTTTTTTTTTTTTTTTAATTTTAGCACAATATATTTTCTAACTGAAATAAGCAATTGGGGAAAAAAATGTATAGCCAGGAAGTCTGGTAATGATATAGAGGTTAAACATAGCTCTGGTAAAATCAGAAATACCTAAACAGGAAGTCCTTTCTCAGAGAGACGGGCAGTTCCTCTGCTGCAGTTTTCACCCAGTTCAGTCCTGGCCAGTGTTCTGGCACTTGTGGGTTTGACTTTGGTGCATGAGCTGGACCGGGCCTTGACCAGGGCCTGTTTACCACAGAGGAAGTAGAAAGTGTCTACCACAACTCCTTCAGGTGGGATCAACCTCCTTCCCTGGCAGACTGGGGGACCAGTGGGGCCCCTGTGAGCCTCCTGTCTCCACAGGCTACCATGCAGAGTGGGTGCATGAGAGAGGGCCAGCACCTCTGGGCCAGGCCTGGCCAGGTCCCCCATCCCAGGCATGACGTTCTCCCTGTGTCTCGTGCAGGTATGTCCCGTCTCATCGAGCTCTGCAGGTCCCCGTCGGAGAGGAACAGCAGTGATGCTGTGCTCGTGGCCTGCCTGGTGAGTTCTCTGTCTTCCCTCAGTGTTTTCCCTGGCCTTGGGAATTGTAGACCAGGGGCCAGGAGAACTGGCTATGCTGTGGTTGCCTTGAGTAAGCCATAAAGCCTCTCTAGGCTTTAGCTTTTCTCTTTAAGAGGGTGATGGTTCTACTACTTATTTCACTTAATTCATAAAATTGTGATGAAAATTACATGAGGTTGTATATGTGAAAAATCCCCATTGTTCTATCACCACAATTTTAGTAACCGTGAACTTCTGAGGTTCTAGGGAATCTTAAAGGCAGATCAAAGCCAGAGTGTTAGGCTGGCAGAATGTTAGGGGGTGGCGTTGATGTCATGGTGCCTGCAGAACAGGGGAGCTAGGCTAGGGCTGTCTCCTGCCTAGTCCGAAGAGGACCTTGTGAGAAAAACTCATTTACTCCTGGATGGGGCCCCTCTGCTGGCATCGTGGCTCCCTCTTCCTTTGTGGGATAGGATGGGAGAAACATGAATGAATTATTCAGCCAGCCACCGGGCTCTTCACCTTGAACCCAAGTGAGTGCATTCTGGAGCCCACCTCCCAGCTTCTTGATGCTAGGGATCCACTGTGGAATAGTTAACAGCCACCTTTCCTGCTCTTCCCCAAGGTCTTCTTTCCAGTTTCAAACGCCGTCTTCAGGTGGAGGGAGGGAATTTCAATCATTGTCTCCCAGGTCTGGGAGGGGGCAGGGCAGACTGTCTCACAAGCAGAATTGATTTTTCCTTAATGAAGCGGCTGTCAGTGGGCTGCTGGCCTTGTTTAATACTTGGGTGCTTTGGGGATGTCTGGGAATGAGATTGTGGGATGACTGGCTGTTAACCCCCCCGGGGAGGCAGAGGCCGAGAGAAGGCTTGGGAAGGTGCAGGGCCCTCGGAGGCTGCTGGGCACTGCGGAAGGGGGGTTTTGAGCTGCTGTGGGGCTCATGTCCTGCAGGCTTTCCAGGGACCTTGGGGAGGCGAGGGTTTCCCTTCTCCCTCTCTCTCTCTCTGTCGCTCTCTGCTCTCTGTTGTGTTTTTGCTCTTTGCTTTTCTCTCTTTCTAGGGGTAGCCTCTTCTCTCTCTCAGCAGTTTCTCTTCCTTCTTTCCCTTCCTCCCTTATATTTATCCCCCTCATCCCTCTCTCCCTCTCTTTGTTCCTTCCTTTTCCTCTCTGCCTCCTCACCTCCTCCTACCTGTTATTGCCTCCTGTTATTGCCCCCATAAATTTCTCTTTTATTTATTTTCTTTGTCATTGTTTCTCTTTCTCGCTCCATCCACCTGTCATGCTTGAACTCTTTTCCTTCACCAAATTCATCTCTGTCTCTGTGTTTTAGCATTTCCTTCTTGCTCTTTCTGTTGCTGTCTGGTTTTCTTTCTCTGCTATTTTCTATCTCATTTATTCTCTTGATAGATCTATGTTCTATTTTTTTGTCTCCCCCCCCAACTTTATTTTAAACTTTGATGATGCAAAATGTATCGATGGCCTCATATCCTCATCTGCGGAAGATGCCTGGTTCCATTTTCACAGTGACAATTCAGGGGCAATGGGGTTATTTCTCTCAGCTGGGGCCAAGAGGAATGAGGAAGTGCCATGGAGTTCAGCTTCTTTAGCCCTGGGGGTAAGTCATGCCGCAGGAGAGGCAGGACACGCTCATTAGAGACAGTCTTGAGACATCTACTTCCTGTTCTGGGGTCTCAGACCCTGCTCATATACACAGAGACACCTGTTCCTTCTCCTTGATCTGGCTTGACATGGTAGCACCTGTGACTCCTACAACCAGCTCAGACCATCTTCTCTTTTCATCTCCTTGGTCTGATTTCTCAGCAGCAGGCCACCGGCCATGTCTAGGTAATGAGCTCTACTCCTGCCTTGTACTCAGTATAACCTAGTGTCCTGGGGTTGCAGCATCCTGCCTGTTTGTGTAACTCTGAGTGTGCTGGAGTTGGACTGCTGTGTGATGTTCTGGAAGGCCACTTTCCTTCTCTGACACTTAGTTTTCTTATTCTCAAAATGGAGATCATGATATTTAGCTTGTAGCATCATGTAGAGATTAAATGAGATACTCTGTATATCTCTGTGATACTGAGACACTCAGTAAGTGTTTGCATTCCCTCCTTCTTTGCTTCTTCTGCCATTATAGATATTCCCCCACTCTCTTTGTTTCCAGGGGTGGGAGAGGAGGGGGCACCTTGTTCCCTGCTGTGTATATGCTAACGAAGAGGGAAGGAATGACTATCCATCAAGCACTTAGTACCATTGCCTCAGTTAACTGGCAAACAGGTCTAGGTAGGTGCATAGCTCACATTTAGTTTCCGGTTGCTCTATCAGTAGACCTCAAATTTAAAGCACCTCATTTGTTCATTTCTTTTCAGCAGGCATTTATTGAGCCCCATGCCAACCCCTGTGCTGCCTGCTATAGAGAACAGAGAAACATAAAACTTGATCCCTGCTTTTGAGGAGCTCACAGTCTAATGTGGGAGATGAATACCCCCAAACCAGTTATAGTCAAGTGTGAAAAGGTTGAGGTCAGCCCAGGGGCCCTGGGTGCACGGTGAAGGGACAGATCACCTCTGCTTCAGGGTAATCAAAGAAGGCTTCACAGGGGAGGGGTGACAATGGGCCAGGCCTTGCACGACATCTGCTGGCCAGAAAAGAGTGGGGAGGAACTTTATGTCACAGGGAAGAGTATGAGCAAGGGCACATGGACATAAAGCAGGAAGAGTATACTCAGTGCTCAGTGTGTAGGGGTCTGGGGAGCATTTTCATTCTGCTTGTACCTCTATTTCCCATTCACCCCCCTCTCTGGACCTTGAATTTCTTGGTGGCAGAATCTCCATCTACTCTGATGCTATGTTCTCCCTCTCTTCCCTCCTTCCTTCCCATCTTATAGTGCTTTGTCCAGGACCTTGCTATTCTAAGGTTATTCTAGGGACCTGGAAGCAATAATATAATTCCACTGATGCTTCTGGTAGCTCCAGTCTCTAGGACAAACACATCTTGACCTTAAATATGTCACTAAGTTGACCAGATCCTTAAAATGACCAGGTTCTTAAGATGACTAAAAATTTAAGATGGCAAGACCATTAGTAAGAGCATTTAGAGCTTTCAGGTGACATCTGCCATAGTGACCAAGGTGCAAATGAAACCAGGAAACCAAGTGATAAGCTTGATATGGTGACCAGGTGAACAAAATGGTCATTAAGGTACCAGGTGGGCAAGACGATGATGAGCCCAAATTGCCTGCCCACTTCCTGAAATGCATCTCTCAGGGCAGTTGAAGGAAATACATGCATCAGAACAGGGCCCACTCTGACCTGTGTCACCTCTTCTGTCTTCTCCCCAGGCTGCTCTGCGTAGATTGGCTGGAGTCTGCCCTGAAGGCCTGCAGGACTCCGACTTCCAGCAGCTGGTCCAGCCTCGGCTTGTGGACTCCTTCTTACTCTGCAGCAACATGGAGGAGAGTTTCGTGTAGCGGGTATAGGAGAGGAAAGACATCCCGCCCATTCTCATGCTTCCTCTGAGTACACACCAGCTCTCCTCACCTCCTTATTTATACTTAATTTATTTTTTACGTGAAATACACAAAGAGTGAAATCTTAGAGCAACATTATCAAACAATCTGTGGTCCTTGGGAGTCTTTTTTGTTCTTATTTTTTGACTTCTGTGGCTTTTCAGTTGCAGATGTTGAAATACACAATGGCTAATACGACAGATTATCATGGGTGATTTCACTTCATCTTGTTTTCTCTACTCTCACTGTATAATCTTATCTTGCCTCATTTTTTTGTTTGTGTTTTTACTTTTGAACCAGGGTATTTTAACTGCCTAGCAGGTTTTTTTTTTTTTTCCTTAAAGTTGGATTTGTTCTTTCCAAAAATTTAAAATGAATTTCATAGTTGGGGAGATATACTGAAAGGAAATTTTTTTTCTTTAATAAATGGAATCATGCAAAATCTGTCTTGGATTTTCTGATTAAATTGTATGTTAAACTAAGTTCTTGCTTCCCAAGGTTTCATTCCACAAAAACCTTTGCAACTATTAAAAGTACATAGAGAATTGTCTTGTTTTCATAGGTACATAAATGGGTCAAGTTCTGAGTAATTTAGTGAAAGATCACAATGACTTTCGAAAATATTTCTAAAGACACCAAAAATTCAGCTTCCTTTGGCTTCTCTGCTCTTGTGTAACCTCCTGTTTACCTCCTGTGAACTGAATCCACAGATGAGGTTTATTGAATGATTCTTCTTCAGAAATATACCTGAAAGCAGTGGTGTGCTGGAGACAGCCCATGCTGGCTCACAAGGGACAATTGTGAGAATTTCTTCCCAACTCTGCATTCACTGACTTCATGTTGGTAGCCTGAAGCTGGCCATGGTGGGAGTATTTATTTCACAGAAATTAGCAGATACTACAAGTCAGAGCTTTTGGTTTTTTTGGACAACTGGTTTACCAATATCACTGCTTGAACGTATCATAAAAATCGGTGTATCTTTCTGAAAGGTTTAGTGCTATCATATTGTGATATGATTTTATGCAATTCAAGGAACATTTTTTGAAGTCCGAATTATTAGTGACAGCTAGTTAACCTAATGTATAAGGTTCTAGTCCAAGCATATAACATGCATTATGTCATTTATTCCTTACAGTAATCATATGATTATTAGTATATTAATATATGTTATTGTATATGATCATAGTATTAAATCACTTGCCCAAGGCCACTAGTTAGTAAGTGGTGCTAGGATCTGAACCTGGCAATATCTATTATCAAAGCCTTTGCTCTAAAGCCCTATGCTATACCAAAAGGTGATGTCTAGCTCCTCCCACCTAAAATGGTGATGATGATAATGATAGAAAACATTTGTACAACATTTATGATGTGCCAAGCACTTATTTTATATCATTCTATATATCAACTTATGAATATACATTAACATTTATTACTATATACCGATTTTACAGATGAGGAAACAGAGAAAACTCACTTATAGATGAGATAATGGAGCTGAAGTAGCTTGTAGATGACAGAGCCTGGATTTAAATCAAGGTCTTCTGAGTTCTTCTAAAAGCTTCCACTTTCATGTAAAAGGTTATTGATATATCTCACTCAATTATGCAGATTGTCCAGATATTGACACCTTTCATTATATAGTATTAATAAATAACTTGTTAATATCATGACTGATCTCATCAGTTCAGTCTTTAAATATTGGGAAGCTAACAAGCTTGAAAGCTCAAATTCTATTATTGGCAACAAATATTGTCAGTTGTTTTCCTTAAAGAGATAGCCTCACTTTGTTCACTTTTGGGAAAATATCTGTCTGCCAAACATCCCAGTCTGAATAACCGTAATTTGTCTGTCAATTATTCTTTCAAGTAAAAATAGTGTTCTATGGCAAAAGCAACTAGTTCACATTACAATTCAAACAATCACACTAATGCTTTTCTCTTGAAACTGACACCCATTGTGTTTCAGCACACAGTGGAAATGCCTGAAGTATAGTTCTCATAATACCCAGAATATTAAAAAAAGGCATGTACCAAAGTCTCAAGATTTAATAAAATTAATAATTTTTACTGCCTCAAGTACATTCATAAGTGAAATTAGTATTTAAAACATGTAAGTGTGTGGCAGTGAAGAATATGACTATAAGTACAGTTTAGTGTCATTGCCTTGATCATATTAAGGTGAAATTTTACTTAACCATTGCTTTTGCACCATTAGTGCAAATGTCAACAAGTGAAAAAATGTAGCTAACTTCTTGGTACTATTATAATAGTAGTTTTGACCTCACGTGGCTGGCAAGCTGGTGCTGGCTCTTGGTGGGAGGCCTCAGTTCCTCTTCATAGGGGCCTCTCCGCAGGATGCCTGAGTGTCCACATGGCATTTAACTTCCTCCAGAGTGAGTGCTCCAAGAAGGAGAAACCTAGACAGAATCTATCCTTTTTATGACCTAGTCTTAGAAGTCACTTAGATTATTTCAGACACATTTTATTAGTTCGAAGCATGTCACCAAATCTGGCCTACTTTCAAAGAAAGGACAATTAAGCTCCACTGTTCAAAGGAAGGAATATCAAGGAATTTTAAAAACCACCACGTTGATTATATTTCCAGCAAGGTTTCTCTGTCTGATGTACTACTTTCCTAGTCATGTTCATGTTTTCCAAACTTTGTCCAAACTACTCTCTCAGTTTCAGAAAGTCCAATGGGTCAATGTTCCTTCCCTCCCATTCACCTCCCCGTGTCCCACTCCCATCCAAATGAAGCATCCAGAACTGAAAACAAACCCATACCTTTTCCCCGTACTCCCCACCCTCCACATCTCCAACCATGCCGACCACTGGTAGTGGTGCAGCAAGGCCACCAACGACTACACTTATTAGAAGGATGAAGATGAAGAGATAACTATCCCCAATGCTAATGAGTATGGAGTTTGACTTCGAGGATGAGAGTTCGAAAGGGAACCTAGAGAAAATGCACCAAACGGAAGAAAATATACTTTCTTGTTTAACGACAATGTTCCACACCCTCTGAATTTTTTTTGCTTGGGGTAAGAAGGGCTGGGAACAATAGGTACATAAGTATAATTTTCTAATATAAGTTGTGATAAAGAATAGAAAGGGAAGATCAAAGTCTGTAGGAAGTGGGAGCCTATTCAAAGGCGTTGAGACACAAATGATGCTACAAAAGCTCCCAGTGTAAGATCCTCCGTGGGAGGATCCTGCCCTCGGATGACTTGTAGCTCCATCGCGTCTCTGTCTCTGGCTATATTAAACCTCAGAATAATTACTGTTCCTTGAACAATACCTTTTTGTAACACCCACAAATTCATAGCATGGAGAGATGGTGTTACACATAAAGGAAACTTTATTAATAAGCAAAAGAAGAGGAGGAAGAAAAGGAAGTTGGACTCAGAGTGGAAAACTCGGGCCAAAGATTTGAAGGGCCTTTTTAAAAAATAATATTATTCAGAAAGGTGGAACTTTTGAAAGAGAAAGTTTAAAAGAGTAATGAAAGGATGACATCAAAATCTGGATGGGATTTGCAGTTAAGATCCATAGAAGGTGGGAGAATGTTCCATCCTCCCTCTCTAGGCTGTGGAATGTAGGGCAGGCAGGATCATGTGACTCACCTTCAACTGAAGAGACCCTCAAAGTCCCACTGATTTTAAAGCAGCTGTGCAACATGGACTGCAAGTTTGGCCACATCTAGAACACTTCTGCGCTTCCAGGCTGCCCTAGACAGGAAATCAAAACAGAGATCCTGGAACAAAGATTCTCATTCTGGGAGTCAGGACAAGGGAGAATTAAAGGAGCCTTTCCCTATCTCAGTGGCTCCATCTGAAGTTTGCCCCAAAGACTGAACTAAAGCTGATCCTATTTACTGAGTTCCTCCTGCACGCAGTCATTTTCCCATGTATTACCTCTCATTCTCACCTTGGTGAGTTAGGTGCTATTATTGACATTCCCATTCATACTCTCTATTACAGATGGGGAAATTGAGACTTGGAGAGATTAAGTAGCATTGTCAAAATCAAATAGTTACTACTGATGTGGGTGGGATTGAGCCCACATCTGTTTGACTTCAGAAGCTAATTAGGGTAAAAGTAAGAACTTAGCACCAGACGCTTACTAGAGGGTAGATATGGCTCTAGACCTTTGCAGAGCCATCATTCTCCAGAAAACATATCATGAGGGGCTGCTCTAGCCTCAGGAAAGAAAAACAAAAATGAATAAAGTGCTGGAATTACCTCTGATTTTAGACTGGTGTGGTGGGTTAGTTGTGGGTAAGTGAATACCTTCAGAAAATCTGTAAAGCATAGTGGTTAAAACTTCAGACTGAATTCTGGCTTTAACACTTACTAAGTGTGTGACCTTGGACAAGATACATATCTTTCTGTGCCTCAGTTACCTCATCTGTAAGGTGAGATGATGATAGTGCCTTACTCATAGGGCTGTGAGAATTAAATGCTAATACATGGAAAAAACTTAGAACAGTGCCTAATGGCAAGTGCCCAATAAACATGGCTACAGCTAAAGTCAACCAAATCCACCTTTGTGTCTATTCAGCTTGCCTGGTTCCACTTGACAGTGCTTCAAGTGTAGACACACACTTGAAGACACACACTGTGTTAGAAACAGAGACTATTAATCTTGTGAGGGATGTAGAGGCCATCTAGGCTTATCTCTGCATCCTCCACCTAGCAGTAAAGAGACATGTGTAAAATTACAGAGCAAGTAAATAGAAGAGCTGGGACTGGGATCCAAGAAATGACAGCTACCATGACTGTAGCTGTTCTGTGCCAGGCACTGCACATACACTACTTCACTAAATTTCTAAAACAAGCTTGCTAAGTAGCTATTATTTATCCCTTTTTCAAAATAAGGAAAGTCAGATTCAGTGAGACTCTACATCTTATCCAAGATCACATAACTAGTAATAGAAGACAGAATTTGACCAAAGACTGTTTGAAACCAAAGCCCATGATTATACCATTTGTTACACATACATTGTATTATATTTTTGTACATATAGGCCCTCACACCATGTGTGATCTTAAAAGTAGAAGTATAACACTTTGGCAAATTCCAAATTTTCGCCTTATTTGAAAAAAAATCTTTACAACCTCATTTCTCACCTCCAGAAGACAAATCCTATTTGATTTTTTAAGCATCTTCTTCAAGGGTGCAGTGTTTGGGAGTGACATGGAGCTGTCCCATCGGGGTCCTTCAGAGAGTAATAAAGGTGGAGGTACAACAAAGCAGAAGGCGCACACATCCAGATGTCACACCATCGAAGAGGAAGAAAGTGGCCCTGGGCAATTCCATCAACATCTCTTTCTGCAGGATTGCTCCTCAGAAAGGTCCCCCGTCACTTCATGTATGCTAGGAGCTGAGTCAAGTGACCAGTGGTCGTTTTCACTTTCTCTGCGAACTTGCTCAGGATGGCCATTTCCTTGTCTATCTCTTGGCACCTGAGTTTGATGGCCTTGTGGGGCACTTGGATACACTGCTGAGCCCTCCTCTCCTCCCCGCAGTTGGCCACAGGAGCCCACCTCAGGCATGACGTATCTTCCACCTTTAAGATGGAGATTTCCTTCATTTTGCTGAATCTCAGGTGGGCCATGGCTAAAACCCTGGACAGGGGAGACCCCCAATGAGCAGATGAGGCTGCAGCTGTTCAGTTGCAGGAGGGTCTGGCAGCCTTTCTGCATCTTCCAGGTTACTCATGAACACGCTTTGCAGGGATGGCTGCTCACTGTGACTAGTGATCAAAGGACAATGGGGTTGATCTCCTTCCCAAAGGCCAGTCCAGGAGAAAGCCAGGAGGGGGTCACACACCTGGTCTTCAACCTCTGCTTTCCTCCTAGGGGTCTACCTTTTTAGCTTGGGACATTTAGCTGTCATCTCAGAGCTCTCTCAAACCAACCTTAAATTTCAAAACTTACTCATCAATTCAAATGTCTTCCTTCTCTTCTTTGTTGTTTAGCAATATTTTCCAATAGTTGAGTGTCTCTCCTCTTGCTGCCTGAAACTTCTTTAATGATGGAGCCTGCTGAGGCCTGAAATTACAAAATTATAAAAATCAAGAAATTCAGTTAAACAGCTACATAATCTTGGCAAGGGCTGGACCCACAAAGCTTATGTAGTCCAAGCCCAAGATGTGTGTATCTGTTATTATTTACTGATCAGATGATATTTTGAACCTTGTAGATATTTTAAATTTTAGTATATAGAAGAGATTTATGGTGGTAAGTTTGTAGAGTGAAATACTATAAACAGACTGGAAAAATTTGTCTTATGAATACATCTCAAAAACATATTGTTGGGTAAAAAAAAAGAAAGTTATAAAAGATACACACAGTGCATGCCATTTAAACAAAGTTGAATATACAAAAAATACTATAGTATATTTATGGGAAAACCATATGCAGTGAAAGTATTACTACATGAATGGTGTTATAGGTTGAATTTTGTCCCCTCAAAATTCACATGTTGAAGTCCTAACCCCCAGTACCTCCTAATGTGACCTTATTTGGAAATAAGGTCATTGCAGATGTACTTAGTTAGGATGAGGTCACACTGGAGTAGCCTGGGCCCCTAATCAAATATGGCCAATGTCCTTATAAAAAGGGGAAATTTGGACACAGACACATGGGAAGAATGCCATGTGAAGTTGGAGTCATGCTGCTTCAAGTCAAGAAACCACCAGAAGCCAGGAGAGAGGCCTGGAACAGACCCTTCTCTAGTGCCTTCGGAGGGAACATGGCCCTGTCGACACCTTAATCTCCAACTTCCAGCCTCCAGAACTGTGTGACAATACATTTCTGTCATTTAAACCACCTAGCTTGTGGTACTTTGTTATGGCAACCCCAGGAAATTAATATAAACAGGAAGGATACACATGAACTTCAAGATAATGCCTACCCCTGGGGAGGCAGGAAAAGGAATGGGATTAGGGAGGGGCATACGAGAGCTTTCTTTCACTAGTAATAAATAAAATGCCTATAGTATATATGGTAAAATATTACTAGTTGTAAAATCTGGGGAGTGGACATTTGGGTGTTTGTTATATTATTCTCTGTACTTTTCTTAATATGAAAACTATCCCAAAATGAATAAAAAAGATATTCAGACCTAAGATCAGCATAGCAGCGTTGTCTCTGGTTGTTGATTCTAAAGCTGTCATTGATGGAAAGCCCTGCCCATCTTTGGTTACAAAGGGAGAGCCTGCTGGGTCAGAGACTGAAGACACTGAGAATCAGTCCAGCTGCACAGGGGAAACCAGGTAGCTGGCACAGACAGACTTATTTTTAAAAACAGCCACCTTATTCACTTGTCTCTTCTCTTGAAGATTCTTTATAATTGCGACTGCGTCACTCATCCACCTTTGAGGTTGTGATGTAAGGTCAGAATTTAACCAATTAGAGGAGTAGATGCTTACAGAAAATATTGTCTCTAAAGCTAAAGCTCCTACGATATCTAGTTGAGAGACAGCTCTCTAGGGCAGTAGGTGATGCAATTTGATCTGTTAATACCCAACCTGGAGAGACTCAAGAATTCATACTGACATCTGCTGGATCCTTTGAATACTTCCTGGTCTAAGTTACAACTGGGAATTTGGGAGCAGGAGGACTCTCAAAAGGCCTCTTAAGGTGCTCTCTGACCGGAGGCGGGTCTGGCAGCATGCTGAGATATGCAACTTGAAATCAAATTTAAGATCTTTTGCTCACTGCACACATTTAGCATAATACATCCATGGCAGAATGAGGCAGGACATCTAGGGTATAATTAACAATCACTATTCTATGACAGTCTCAGAAACACAAATGCCAATTTGCTTGTCAAATTCCAAAGAGAGAGGAAGGGACCATGTGGTAACCATATAAAACAAAGTCCTTGTTTTCAGGGCTCATCTCAGCAACCAGCTCTGCCTTGGTTGGACACAGGACAGTGACTGTAAATGTCATCTGGGTCCATCCATCTACTGTGCTCTGTGCTGGGTACTTTTAAAGACAGCAGTATAAATGGAGTTGAGAAGCACTCTCATGATTAAATGAAATGATCTAATTTATTCATTTCGTAAATGTTTATTTTTTTGTCTTTCCTTGATGTCATATGACAGAATACAGGTATGGGGGCCATCTAGCTCTGGATATAAATCCCAGTCAGCCACTTACTATCTAGTATCTCTGCACCTTATCTATAAAATGAGGATAAAATGAGCTCATGGTTGTTGTAAGCCTTAGAAATAGTATATAGCCTTAGTAATAGCACAGGGCCTCACACATTGAAGATACAAAACAAAATGCTAGTTATTATTGCTTTTGTTATTTGTATAGTTAAAATAGTCATTGTATTATATGGATGCTATAGAGATCGTGATAGATCTCAGGGTACAGATAAATAAAAGAGTAGGGAACTTCCTCTGCCTTTGAGAAATGCACGTTTAGTCTCGGAGCCTGACACATAAACACATGAGGATGACAGGATAAGAGAGCTTTTGTGAGTGAGGCAAGGGCAAGCTGCTCTGAGGGCACCTCCTATAATTTACTATATAGTTTACTATTAGTTAGTTTCAACATAATTACATATAGAAGCTACAAATGATATAGGGTGTAAAGATACTGGGTGTCTATTGCTTCTATCAATGCCACACCAGGAGAAGTCCCCAGGCCAGGAATCTCGAGGCTGAAGGTGGAAATTAGATTTCATTTCATGTATCATCTCTGATCATTGATAGTGGGTTCTTGCATGGCCCTATTAGTGGGAATTCTGAGCAGGAAATATATGCTCACATTATAGAAGCAGCGTATTACAGATATGAAGGGCTTGGTTGCTTGCTTGATCTTGGACAAGTTTCTAAACTTGCTTGTGCTTTAGGGTCTTTATGTGTAATATACTAAAAAAAGCAATACATCATGGAGTTGTTAGGATTAAATTAGTTAATTCATTAAAGAGCTCAGATCAGTACCAACTTTAACTATTAATATCATCATCATTAATTAATAATTTCTGCCATGGTAAGGCAGGGAAGAGCAGTGTAAGAAAAAGTACTTACCGTTTGTTCCTACAGTATTGTTTGTCCAGATTTGATCCAAATCTTCTTCTGCCATATCCTGAGTTTTGGTTTTAGTGTTTCGGTTTTGAGTCCTTTCTGTACCATTTTGGCCTAGCTACTTGATAACACTTTCTTACATTAGAGCTGATACGTAACAACAAGAGACTTATCATTCTTTCTGAAATTGCCTCGAGTCCAGTCTTCAAAGTATAAACACAATCTTGACCACATAAACCCCATAATCTTTGTTTTTTTATTATTCCAGCCATTTGGTACCTAATTAAGCACCTATCTTGAATCAGACACTTTATATGCATCATCTCTGGTACTTCCAATAATCAGACAAAGTTATATTTTCAAGTTAGGAAATGGAGGCTTAGGGAATTTAAGTGGTAACTCACAAATGGAAGATCTGGGATGAAAACTTTGATATTTTTGGTTCCAAAGTTTGAGTTTCTTACTGCATGCTGTGTTCTGGAACCTACTATTGTCAGCACTTCATTCTAGCACAGGTTAGAATACAGAACTTCACAGTGTTTGTCTCAAAGAATACTGAGAAAGATGGAAAAGTTAGCAGGAAAATGGGATAGAGCTTCCAGAAAGGAAATGGGCAATTAAAAATCAAGTGCAGGGACCTATGGTCTAAACCACTTCTCTACTTCTATGTAGGAGGGAATCAAGCTGGGCTGACTGGGGCTAGGCTGGGGGGGGCTGTGGTGTGAGGAAGTAAGGAAGGTTCAGAGCTGCAGAGCAGGCATGGCAGAGCATCTGGTGTAGTGGGGGCAGTGGGACTGGGCCTCAGAGAGGGGACCAGCAGAACTAGCAGGCCTGAAGCAGACGGGTATGTCTATGTAATTACTGGAGTGCGGGATGGGGCTCCCACCTTTCTGGGTCCTAGGTCCTCAGAAAGCACCCAAGAGAGAGGAAAAGAGGCAAGTGGTAGCTTAACCTCCCCTTGGAGAATTCATCGTGCAGAAGGGCAAGGTGCCTGAAGCTTCCATTTCTAGCAGTGTGACAGATATGAGCTACCCTGATTGACACTCACTGAAAACAATGGAAAACAGTAAATAAATTATATGTCATATCTTATTAAAGGCTTTAATGAGCTAGCAAATAAATAAGAAGCCATGAACCGAGTGAAGGCAGAAACCCAAGAGGCAGGCTTTTACCATGAGGGCCTTTGCTAAACCAGATGAAAAGGAGCCATGGTTCCAGAGCCTTACATGGTGCTGCTGAATTAAAACAAAATCCACAGCCTGCTGGACATGGGAAGTCTAAGGAGAAGCTCCCAGCAAAAATTTGGGCCTCTAAAGAATTTCATCCTCAGAATAAGGGTGAGCTAGAAATAAACCCAAACATCTGACCCAGAAGACTGAAAGGAAAACTGCCTGTTTTGATTCTTGGCACCAACAGAGAGGGAAATCTGTGCCACAAGATGGCCCTCACATGAGTTTTCAGCCTGAATTCACATTATCTGAGTGATCAAAAAACAAAAAATCTCCAGGCCAAGAATTTTGATTAAAGTGGTCCTTTAATCAGATGAAGGCACAATTCTCTCTGGAAGAAACAATTTCAAAGACCTCCAAGTATTGCCACAGATAAAGTATTGCCACAGATAAAGTTCCAAGACATACAAACACAGTCCAAAAAACTCATGAGAAACAAAAGAAAATATAGCACTCGGAGAAGGAGTCAGAAGAAAAAAATGAGAGGAACTAGACCTACACTGAATATAGATATCTAGCTTATCAGAGAAAAAATTTAATTTTTAGAAAAATAAAAAGGAGATTCACAGTATTTGAAAAGAGCAAGACTATTAAAAAAGACCAATGGATTAAAATAGAAACCATAGAACTTCTAAAATTAATAAAAAATAAAATAATTAAAACAAGAATTTGATAAATGGTTTTAAAAGCAGATTAGAAGCAGCTGAATAGTGCACTGATGAACTAGAAGATATATCTGAAAAAGTATACAATTGATAGTCTTTGACAGACAAAATGGAAGAAAATTTAAGAAAAATTGAGTATAGAATAAATAGGTTACCAACATATATTAAACTGGAATTCCAAAAGAGGAGGAAAGAGAGAATTGGGTGGAGATAATATTTGAAGAAGTAAGAGTTCAAAATTTCCAATACTGGTTAAAGATATTATTCCTCCATTCAGAAACTCTATGATTTCCCAGCAGGATAAATAAAAACAAATCTACATGTAGATATATACAAATGAAACTTCAGAACATCAAAGACAAAGACAAGATCTTCAAGGTACACAGAAGAAAAAATAGATTACTTTAAAAGGGATAATTAGAAAAGCAGCTCATTTCTCAATAGCAAAAATGAAAGCTGTAATTGTAACGCCATTGTCAATGTACTATGTATTAGTTTTCTATTGCTGTCATAACAAATTACCACAAATTTAGCAGCTTAATGCAACACAAATGTATTATCTCATGGTTCTGTGGATCAGAAGTTCAACTGGGCTCAGCTGGTTTCTCTGCTCTGAGTTTCACAAAGCTGAAACCCAGCTGTCAGCCCGCTGTACTCTTACCGGGAGGCTCTGGGAAAAATCCATTTCCAAGCTCATAGTGGTTGTTGGCACAATCCAGTTCCTTGCAGCTGTAGGACCGAAGTTGCTGTTTCTTTGCTGGTTGGCAGCTGGGGGCAGCCCTCAAATCCTAGCGGCTTCTCTTTAGTCTTTGCACATGGGCACCTCCATGTCAGAGCCAGCAATAGAACCTCGTCGCACTTGGAATCTTTGGGACTTCTGCTCTGCTGCATCTCTCTTCTTCCTCTTCTGCTGCATAATCTCTGACTGAAGGCAGAGAAAGTCTTCTGCTTTTAAAGGCTCCTGTGATTAGATTGGACCCACCTGGATGCCCCAGGATACTCTCCTTCTTTAAAAGCCAATAACCTTAATTACAGCTGCAAATTTCCTTTTATCATGTCAGGTAGCCTATTCACAGGTTGCAGGCATTAGAGTGTGGACATCTTTGGGGAGGGGACATTATTCTGTCTACTGCATACTGAGAGAAAGTAACTATTTATTTGAAAATATTTTTCAAGATTAAAAGGAGAATGACTCTTTTAGATAAACAATAACTAAGAGAATTTGTCATCAAACAATTCTTACTAAAAAAAACTCTAAAGAATATATTTTAAGCAGATGAAATGTGATCCTAGAAGGAAGGTCTGAGATGCAAGAAAGAATAAAAAATAAAGCAAGTGGTACATTGTATAAATCAGCAATAAGAGTGTTTTGCAGGTTAAGAAAAATAAACTTAAATTAAGATATATAACAATGATAATGTGTAAATTGGGTGGAATGAATGTATTCTAAAGTCTTTATATGTGTTCTTTGCATGCAAATGGACTTACTATGAAGGATGTACTTTAGGCAGAAGAACCCTGCAGTGTCATTTGGTCATCAGTTAAATCTCTTTCTTGTTTTATCCATGTTGGGTTTTAGAATCAAAGTTATGTTATCTTCTTAATAAAAGTTATATAAGTTTCTTTCTGGAATAATTTGTAAGGTAGAATATTTTGAAATAATCAGTAAAATTTATCAGTAAGATAATCTAGTGTTCTTTGGGGGAAGATTTTTAAAATATCAATTCAATTTATTTAGAGATTATTGGACTATTTACCTTTTTTTCCCCTAGAGTCAGTTTTAGTAAATTCAGTTTTAGAAGATTTTATAATTCATGTTTAAATTATTTATTGCCTTAAAAATTTCAGGATATCCCTTTATTACTTTTTAAATTCTACCAAATCCGAATAATGTCCCATTATTCATTTCTAGTATTTTTGCGCTTTTATCTTTTGTATTGATCAAGTTGTCTGGAAGTTTGTAAATTCTATTACCCTATTCAAAGAATTAATGTTTTTATATATTTTCTCTATTATATGTTTATTTCATATTTCTTTAAGAAAATCCTTATTATTCCTTTAGTATGGTAGGCATTTTCAGGTATATGGGGTTTTTTGGTCTTTTTTTTCTTTCTTTTAATCTTTCTGTATCAAGCAATATTTTTTTCCTGTCATCATAATAAAATTTATCTAAAACTTAAAAGTACATGAAATCCTTTGTCTAAGTGAAATTTTTCAAGAGTCCTGTGGTTCTCTCAGGCTAGAAGTTTCTGCAGGTACTCACAGGAACAAAGTCCACTGGGCCTGAGACCACAGACATATATTTGCTTAAGTTCTGACATGATTTCCGGGAACGGGGTGGTGGCGTGGGGGTGGGGGGTGGCAGGGGATGATTCACCAGAATACAAGGTTGAAGTCTCAAAATGCTTCTTAGATATGAAGAGAAAGTAATCTACCCAAGAATTAATTTTATCCTTAGGGAATATTATTTGTATTTTTGGAGAAAGGAATAAAATAGGTTAAATAAATAACTTTATAGAATGACACCAAGAACAGAGCAATTTGTTGTACACGTTCTAAAGTTATTTGTTCATAAATAGGTGGAGTCCAATCCAGGGTCTTATGGTAAATACAAAGTGTGTCCCTTTGATTCAGAGGAAAAGAAAAACATCACACATTTGTATATAATTGAAAAGGGGATGAGATACTCTAACACTAATAGAAGAGAGATGGATAAAAGAGACATTAAAACCGCTCTTATTCAATGAAATATCATCTGATGTATTTTAAAGCTCAGTTTGATATTTTTAAGCCTGCATACAAACATTTCTAGGCACATTTATGTTATTAAGAGTAAAAGAGAAAAAAATCACGGTTTTACCTTATATCACACCCAAATAAGGCCAAAAGTATCACTTTGCCAACTTTTTATCAAAGAGGTACCATCAGGGCTTAAATCAAGTAAGATGATTTATGAGTTAATTCAGATATTTCCATAGGACCAGGGGAAGATCCACATAATATGTTCAGATAATTTATTGACTTTTTTTCCAATTAAGAGTAGAAGTATGGCCGGGCGCGGTGGCTCACGCCTGTAATCCTAGCACTCTGGGAGGCCGAGGTGGGTGGATCGTTTGAGCTCAGGAGTTCGAGACCAGCCTGAGCAAGAGCGAGACCCCACCTCTACTAAAAATAGAAAGAAATTATATGGACAGCTAAAAATATATATAGAAAAAATTAGCCGGGCATGGTGGTGCATGCCTGTAGTCCCAGCTACTCGGGAGGCTGAGACAGGAGGATCGCTTGAGCTCAGGAGTTTGAGGTTGCTGTGAGCTAGGCTGACGCCACGGCACTCACTCTAGCCTGGGCAACAGAGTGAGACTCTGTCTCAAAAAAAAAAAAAAGAGTAGAAGTATGATACTTTATAGTTTTTATATCAATGATATGGAATTTTGGAATACGTAGGGCAAGTATCATAATGAATAATACTGGTCATTGCTCATTAATGAGACTATCCCAGGAGCTAGCTAGGCAAGAGGCAGATTTTTTTCAAGGCCTCATAGGAATAGAAGGAAGCCCCCGTTCAGCCTTTATTCTGGATGCGTATATTTTAAAAAGAAAGTTCAGAGTTGAGTTCGGTTTCAGTGAGAGATGCCACAGTCATTCACAGGCAGTGTGTCGAAGAAGAAATGTAAATAACAGTCATCAAGGAAGCATTGATGTAGACAAAGGCAGAAATGGATTTCATATACTCCAGATGTTCCATAGGAAGTAATGGAGGCATCTTGCATTCTCCAGATCAGTTCTTGATCCACATTTTAAACGAAGAGTTGAAGGGACATGTCATGCTTGTGTTTATCTTCAATCAGGGATGGAATTTAATCAGTGGATGACATGATGTGATCTCAAAAAGCCACTTTGCACATTTTTCAAGATTTGAATGGCAGAGACACACACTAGAATGAAAACATTTCCAGATACCTTAGGAACTGCACTGCCTTCATAGGGATCCATTAACAACTTTCAGATCACTTATTGTTACATGTATTTAATGAAATAGAGGCTTCTTGGTTATGTCCATCATTTGTGAGGAATGGATCACTAAATTTTATAGTTAATGAACCAAGAAAGCCAGGTAGAACTTTTATTAAATGGGCAGAAGTAGGCACCAGAAGCAAGGCAAATATTTTCCCCATATACTTTAGCTGCTATCACAGATTATATAAAACTTCATGTCCAAATTAGAAGCTATCTTATTACGCACATGCTTGTGGTGTAAGAGTACACTATTACAGCTGTATCCAAGATTAGTGAGCAATGGGATACTGGTCCAGTACACACAGAAAAGTGGAAGTTTGAACACTGTTCCCATCATAAAGTGAAATAGATCTCAGAAGGAAGGTATATTTTTCTCCATATATTTCAAAAGTCCCAATTTTAACATCCAACCCAGCCTCCCAACCACTTCACACAATTTTTTCAAGTAAGTTTAGGGAAGAAAGGTTTCATGATTGGTTCAAAGAGTAGATGATGGGAAGACACTCAGAGATAATGGACTTTATGCTACATCAGCATTTCTATCAATCAGTGAAGAAGAAAATGGATGCTGTTGCCTGCAATTTTCATTTCTTTGTGCAAATTCAGATTTCTAGCTAGCATTATATTTCTACCATCTGAAGAACTTCTTTTAACATTTCTTGTGGCCTACATCTACCACTATTGAATTCTTTCAGCCTTTGTATGTTTGAAAAAGTATTTCTTGCAGGACATAGAATTCTTGGTTAACAGTTTTTTTTTTTTTTTTTTGGTCACCCTCCCTCAAGCCACATTTTTGCTTCCTGACTTCTGGCTTGCATTGTTTCTGTTGGGAAGTTTGCTGTCATTCTTATCTTTGCTCTTCCATATAATGTGTCTTTTATCTCTAGTGGTTTTTAAAATTTTCTCTTTATTATTTGTCTTAAGCAATTAGATTATGATATGCCCTGATGTACTTTTTTTTTTTCATGATTATTGTGATTTGAGTTTTTTCAGCTTCTTGGATGTGTGTATTGTTTTCATCAAATTTGGAAAGATTTTGGCCATTACTTCTTCATATACTTTTTCTGATCCACTCACTCTCCTCTCATTCAAGAACTCCAATCACACACATGTTGAACAGCTTGAAAATTTCCCATAGCTCACTCATACACCATTCATTTTTTTCTGAGTTTTTGTTTAAATTTGTTTAAAGTTTTGTTTAAATTTGTGTTTTGTTTAGCAATAGTTTGTATTGCTATGTCTTAAAGTTAACTAAAACTTTCCACTGCAATGTCTAATCTGCTGTTAGTGCCATTTAATATATTCTCATCTTAGACTTTGTAGTTTTATTCCTAAATGCTCAATTGAGGTCTTTTAAAAATATCTGTTATGTCTTCACATGGTTATCTTTCGTCTGACTTCTTAACATGCTCTACATATAGAATATATTTATAGTAACTGTTTTGATATCCTATATCAATTCTATCATCTGTGTCATTTTAGGATCAGTTTCTATAGATTGATTTTTCTTATTATGGATCCTAGTTTCATCCTTCTTTGCATGACTAATTATTGTTGATTGGATGCAAGACATTGTGAATTTTACTTTTAGGGTACTGGATATTTTTTTGTTCCTACAAATATTTTTGAACTTTGTGCTAGAATGCAGTTAAGTTATTTAGAAAAAGTTTGGGCTTTAAAACAATTGCTTATAATCTTTGTTAGAGAGAACCAGAGTAGCCTTTACTTTGTGATAGATTTTTCCCATTACTAAGACAATGGTTTTCTTAACACTCTAAAGTTGATGTCTTATGAATTATAAGATTTTCCATTCTGGCTGGTGGAAACACAGAATATTTCTGGCCCTGTGTGAGCACTGGGTATTATTTATTTTAATCCATTTAAGTAGTTCTTTCCCTCTCCTTAGGTAGTTTCCTCATATGCCCACATTGATTACTATGCAACTAAAAACTTGAGAGAGACCTCCTGATCTTCAGAGTTCTTTCCTTGTAATCTGCCCAGTGAATTCTAGCTGCCTTGGCTTCTCAGACTCTCAACTCCACCTTCTCAGTTCAGGGAGACTACCAGGCTCTACCTACATTCCACCTCCCTGCACTGTGGCCTGAAAATGCTTCTCCGGTAGTAACATGGGACAACCAAAGGTCTCATTTCATTTGTTTCTCTTCTCTCAGAGAACTTGCTGCCCCACATTGATTGATGTCCAGTGCCTGAAAACAATTGATTTGCATATTTTTTGATTCATATATTTTGTTTAATTTTTAATTGCTTCAGATGAGAATCAAGTCCAGTTCCTGTTACTACATCTTGAACAAAAGCAGAAGTTGCCTTTCCATTAATAACAAAATTTATGTATTCATTGACTATAAAAGAACTAATGTAATCAGAAAATCTTTTCTTGCTGTTAAATCATCTTTTAACCTATAATAAAAATACAGTTGGCATCTTTTAGGTGATGATAATGGAATGGACTCAGACTGTTCCCTTTAAATAGATATGATCCTTGATCAATGAAGAATCATCAATTCTTTTCATGTTAGAAACAATTAGATTCAAGAATCTGAAAATCAGGACGGCAGAAGTGATCATCTCTAAAATATCAGGTAATATCTTGAAACAAATGACTTGAGATATCAACCATACCTTGGCCTATAAGGAGTGTTTGTCTTCAGTCACCTAGAAGAAACAATGCTTCAGAGAAAGGAGTTGCTATAGTTTCAATGAATTAAGCACCTTAAGCTCCAAGCTATTTGTTGTTCACACCAGAATTGGCCAAATTACCTGATTATTTAGAGTTTGTCTATGTTATATTTCACTGAGTCAGTCACAGCATTTTTGTACTAGTACTCTAACCTTAACCTAATCCTTCTTAACAGTGGTCATGAAAGCTGAAATTTCACACGACTATATGTGGACAGCCTATACACTATAGCAGTTTTTTTATAGCTTTAGTTTCTTGAAAAAAATGCTGTTTGAAAGTAAGAATTACCCTAAATACCTACATTACCAACTTCAAATTGATACAGAAAATGTAACATCTGTTATTCATACAAAGAAATACAGGATAATCTGCAATTTTCACATTTTTACATTCATTTGAATTTGAATTCCTTATGATAAAATATCCCAATTAACCAGCAGTCACTGCTTGTGAAACAATGATACTCTACTCAGTATGTCAATAATTTTGTTTTCAATGGTATATATATTTCATTAACAGTTATTATTTTATCAATACAGTAATACTTTTCCCCTTCCAGGTGCTCAAACATTCAGAATACACAGTTATCCTTTTGGAATGAGCACTTTGATTAAATCTTTGCCTATTATATATTAAAGTAGCCTTTTAAATATTCAAGTAGTCACAATTATGAGACTTCATGACTTATTCTGAACCTCGTTTTGAGGCACTAATATCTCTTTTTCCAATCTGAAATCAAATGGCCATGGTCTCCCAACATCTTTAGGCTCTTACAGTGTAATGATTTCAACTTCTCCATTTTCTAGAGGCCTTTTTTCCTTCCTTGGCAGTGATATGGTGATTTTTTTTTTTTTCCATCCATGACTGATTGGAATCTCTAGTGTCTTTTGGATTTTATTTCTTTGTCTTCAAAGACTGATGGGAATTTCTTTAATAGCAGTGGTGAGGAGGACCATGCTGTGTGAAGAAGATGGTTTGCACTGGATAAATGAGACCATCTTCTGAGAAGCATCCTACATGACATTCTTTTGTCTGACTCCTTTGTTCAAGTCTTTATTGCTCAGCTCCATGGGAATTAAAGTTTTGCCTATAAATCCAATATTTATGGTTTTTTTAGAAATTAAGAAGCAACTTTTCCACATTATCCATTAGTCTGGCCTTCTAAGCCAACAGCAGACTTCATCCCATGGCAGGTTTCAATACAGGACAGTTCACTTTTCACCAAGGAATCTTTTCATTACAGGTACTTCCTGCACAGGTTCACACTTCTCTCTCTCTATGACTCTTCTAAGCAGGATTAGATTGGTCAGGTCAAGGCCGCTGTGTTGCACAATTCCCAGGGGAGCACTGTTCACATTGTGGCATAGGTAAATGGTGCTCCCCGGGGTTATCCCACACACATCCTTGGACCAGGTCATTCTTGAATCCCCCAGAATCAAACAGTTGAATATATACATGAAATTTTACCTCTCATCAAGCTTCTTTTGCATAATTGATCAACCTTAAGATCTTCTTCAAGAGGAATAATATGGATTTTCAGTGTTAGCAATTTCATTATTCCAAAATTCTTCACTAAGGACTTATGTATAGATGTTTTTCATAAGATGAAGTCCTTTATATCAGATGGCCTGGATGCTTTTCCATCTCTAGGAAGGTTCTGTCTTGTGCTCCTGTAGTCATCTTCATCTCAGATGGTGATAATTCCCTCCTTTCAGTTGCTCAGACCAAGAGTCTTGGATTAATATCTTGGATTAATACCTCCAATTCTTCCTTTCTCTTACAACCCATAGCCAGTTCAACAGCTAATCTGCTTAGGTCCAACTTCCATTTAAACATATATTTTAGTTCTTTTGGTTTTTTCTTTAGTACATTCATGAGAAGACTTTAGAAATCACAACCAAAACAGGTAGTTTGGAGCTGGGTTGGAGCTAGCATTTAAAGAAAAAGTAAATCCAATAGTGTTCAAATTATTCCAGTCCAGGAACAAACATGAAAAGATCCCTATTTATTTCAAGAAATAAGTGCAGCATTATTAACAAGTTCCAGGAGCCTTGATCCCATACCCTGAGGGTAGATATCCCATGTGGGTCACAACTCAGTTCCTGAGAGCCCTGCCTGAGGTCCTTGTGCTGCCGTTGGAGGCACCTCCTGGTCAGAGATGGCTGATTTTTTTTTTAAATTAGTCTGACAATATTTACCATTAAATAGGCTCAGTCTATCTACATTTAATATAACAATTCATTTCTATCACCATACTCTGGGCTTTCTATGTGTTTTACCTTTTCCTTTTTTTCCCCCTCTCTTCCTTAATTCCTATTTTTGGGCCATGTATTTTTTCTATTATTGCATTTTTTATCCTTACTTACTTCTGTTATTTTGGTGGTTACCCTGGAAATGCATTATGCACGATTAACTTGTCAAAGTCAAGAGGTAAACAATATATTTATCACCTTTCCAAATATTACAAGGACCTTAGAATATTTTATCTTTGATCAATCCTTTCCAGAGAATTGTTATTGTTTTGGTATATTTATTCTTGTTTATTTTTTAACTTATAAGACATTATTATTTTGTTTTATATAGTCAAAATTTGTTTAGATTCATATATTTACCAATTTCTTTGCATATCATTCCTACTTGCTTCTTAGATATTCTATCTTAGATAACTTTTTTGTAGAGAAATTTTTGCTCAAGTCCATCAGGAGACAAGTATAAGAATGTGCATAGCAGCACCCTTTATGATATCCGAACCTGGAGAGAAGCCAATGTCCATTCAACAGTACACTGGACAAATATTTTGTTATATTTCTTCAAATATTTGAAGGAATATAAAACAGTGAAAAATAGATGAATCAAAGATGTGCAGAAAAAAATGAATAAACCTTAGTAACTAACAATGCTGGGTAAAAGTAAAGTTGCAAAATATATCAGTGTGATTTCATTTATATGAAGCTTAAAAAACTCAAAAATGAATAATATATTGTCTAAGGATAGAAAAATGTGTGATAAAATTATAAAGAAAAATAAGACAGTGATAAATACAACAATCAGGAAGATAGTTGTCTCTGGGGGAGAAGGAAAAGGACTGGCATGTGAGAAGGGCACACAGAGCACATACAGTAATGTTCATTTTCTTAAACTTGCTGATGAGGATGAGAATGTTTGCTCTATGCTCAAATATTGTGGCAAAGACATTCCATTTGATTCTTCCCAGTCTCCACCCCTTCGAAGTTAGACAAGGTCGTGGAACTGGTTCAAGCCAATGAACTGTAAGCAGAATTGATATGTGTGTGTGTGTGTGTGTGTGTGTGTGTATGTGTTACTTCTGGACCAAAGCATGAAAAAGTAGGTGTGTGACCTTTCAGTTAACTCTTCCTCTTCCATGGCCTCCTATTGAGATGGAGGAGTCACAAGGTCAAAGCAGTGTGGACTGCAGAGCCACTGCATGGAGAAGAGTTACCCTGGAGAAGTGTCTGGACAAGCAGCTGACTTTGCAGAGGTGAGAAATCCACATTTATTGTGTTAAGCCACTGGCAATTTAGGGTTATCTGTCACTACAGTATAATAACCTGGACTAATGCATACATTTTTACAAATATTCTTTTATATTTACTTAATATTTAATAAAATCAATTTATACGACACACATTCAAAATTTCAAACAATGCAAACCAAAAAAGAAAGAGTGCCACCCAAGCCTTGAGTATAAGCCAGTCATGACTATTTCCAAGCTCTTCTAGCTTGAGTGGTAATGAAATTGATATGCTGATCTATTGATCTCTGTTGGTTCCAGAGAAGAGTGAGTGGGGCAGAGATGAGCAGGCATTCAGTAGAATCAACTGCTTGGGGCTCAGTGAGGGGTTGGCCCTAATGACCTACACTTGTGGCCTGCTTTACATCATCATTGAACTTGGCCACATGTGTAGGTCTGGGCTCCTCAGTGAGGTTGGGCATTCCTTGAGGCAGGGATTATGATTTAGGATATCTCTTGCATCTTTCTGCTGTTCTCATCCTCTTACGAGGCCTGTGAGTGATCAGAAGGTACTTGTTGCGTTGAGCTCAGAAAGCCCACCTTTCCTCTTTAGTTGAAGTTCTTGGCAGCCACCACATCTCCCTGACCTCTCCCACCTTGCCATGCACCTTTGGCCTGGGGGCCTGCCAAACAAGACCCAGGGGACACAGTTTTCTAAGAAAAGCTGACTTCTCCAGCAGGGGGGATTTGCCAGCCGGCAGGATGTCATGCGAGACAGATTGCAGACGCCTCACCTCCGTGGCCATCAGAATCAGAAATGCTTGCCTGCCAATCAGCATTACAGTGAAGAACTGTGACATGACAGTTGTCTGACTTGTGCTAATATGTTCTAATCTTGCAAACTAATTCTGTTCCCCCACTTGGCCATCCCCACATTGTGTTGGGCCTGCCAGGCCTGGCATCATCCGTCAATCTTAGTTAGTGGCCTGCTCCTTCTACCTACAGCTGAGAGTGTCCCTGGTCCCACTGAGACACTGATAACCCCCTCGACAAAGCTTCCTTTGCCGTCAGCTCTGTAAGAATGCGGTCATCTGGTTCAGAGCAAAGATGCATGTTCTTGTCCGTGAGGGCTGACAAGATGACCATTGTCTGGTGATGTTTTTCAGGATGGGTTTGGGGGAGGAGGGGGGAAATTCCCCATGGCACAAGGAGACCATTGTGGGCCTCGCTGTCATTATGATCCAGTGAGACATGTTAAATTTGTTGGAGTCAAACTCACTGACCTCTCTTTGGGCTTAGTTTCCCCATCTGGATGGAGAGGTCTTGGCTAAGCCGTTTCTTGTCTCTGAAATTCGATTAGTTCAGTCTCTCATTCTATGGCGGTTGATTTTCATGTGTCTGGTAACAGCAATCTTTTGGGCTCCCTTTAGAATACTATTTTAATATTTTCTTGGGGTAGAGGGTTTTACAAACCCCTTGAAAATCCAATGAAAGACATAAAAACGTTCTCCCTAGAGAAACACACTAACATAAAAATTGTACTTAAAATTTTCCTGAGCATCGAAACCCCTAAAGCCCATTTGTGGCCTCTAGGATGAGAAACTAATTTTGATTTGTGTCCTGATTTTATTTCTTACCCAGGCATTTACCTTATTTTTAAACTTGAAAGCCATCTTAAATACATTTTTTTTTTTTTGCATTTCTCCCAGCTTCTTGATTTGAAAAATATCAAGACTACAGAAAAATAAAAAGGTCCAAAGGATATTCATATGCCCTGTAACTAGATTCCCAGCTGCTACGTTTGCATCTTCCCCTCCTTCTCCTCCTTCCCCCACAGGCTCTCCTTCTCACCCTCCCCCCTTTTTCTTCCCTTCTCCTTCTCCTCCTTTTTCTCCTCCTCCTTTACTTCCTTCCTTCCTTTCTTCCTTCCTTCCTTTTTCTCTTTCTCTTCTTCTGAACATTTTGAAATAAGTTGCAGAGATCATTTTGAATACTTTTCAAATGCAGGTGGGCTATAAATTTGAAATGGATACATAGATAACTTTTTTGTCTGGAAAGTCCTTGTGGAAAGGAATGGATGCCCTTTGGGACTATTCTACCCTCAGACCGAGCCTCACCTGTCCCATTTATGACTGAACAGAGACATTCATTGCACAGAAGGTGAGGTGGCACATTCATCAAACGGTTACCACACACCTCCTGTGCCGGAGGCCTTCTGCTGGAGGCTGGGTCATTAAAGATGTATGAAACCCAGCCTCTTCCCTTTCCTCTTCTCTGTCTTGTGGGGTGATATGACAAGGACACTATATTTGCAATAGAAAGCAAACCTGCCCAGTGATACATTAGAGTCATAGGTAAGATGCTGTGGAGAGGGAGAAGAGAAAACACTTCTACTGGCAGTAAGGGTCTGGGGACAGGTTGGCAAAAGGTATCACAAAAGGGTAACATTTATTCTAGTCCTGAAAGATGGGCACTTTTCATGTAGGTTACAGTCTGAGCAAAGGCCTGGAGCTGGCTTAGAGGAGGGCGAATGTGGGCAATGATGGACACTGCTCTCTTTTGGACTTGTTTGTATCATTTGTCTCTCCTACTGGCCTGACCCTAAATGAATCCATCCCCTACAAAGCCTTTTGGGGGACATCCCTGAGAGGAACCGACACCGTGGGTTGTTCCTGGAGCTTTTCCCTTTAACAAGAGAGAGAAGGTTCTTTCTGATCACATGACCCTTGGATAAGGAGCAGGCAAGGGTTGCAACACAGCTTGGCCTCCTCTCCCCATCTTGCCTCTTCCCCTTCTTAGGATTCAGGTAGGGTTTGACCCAGCTGCCTTGTCCAGAACTGCCAGCCTTGAGTGTTCACCAGTTTTGAAATCCATTGAAAGGCAAGAAGCACCTGTGATTTTCTGATGAGCCACAAGAGGGGGAAGTATGAACACAAATGAAAAAAGGGAAAAAAAAAAAAAAAATCCACAAAACACAAAACCCAGTTGGGAAATGAACAGCTTTTCTGAGGCCCTCATTCCTGATGCAGCCTGGCAGTTTCAATCTGTTCCGTTTCTGTCTCTGTCTCTCCCCTCTCTCTGTCACTGTTCTTTCTCTGCTCCCCTCTCACTTTGTGTCTCGCTTTCCCGCTGGAATTTCTCTGGGAAAAATGCAAATTCATTTTGCCGCCTCTAGGTTCAAAAATCAGTCACACGATTCCTAGACGGGGGAAGTCTTAGATATGGGGGCGTTTAACTTTAATCTTTATCAGTCAGTGGGGAGTTTTCACAGCTAAACTCTTCACAAAAACAAAACAGAAAAGCCTAGATGAAAACCAGTGCTATTTTGGCCACAATCATAATAACAGTTAGCGTTTATATAGCACCCTCCCTGTGCCAGGTGCTGTTCTCAGTGCTTTATGTGGACCAACCTCATTAATCCTCCTCGCTACCTCTGGGGTAGGTACTATTATTATCATCATTTTAATATGGTAGAGGCACAGAGATGTCAAAGAGCTAGGACAACATCACACAGCTGAGATTTGAAGGAGGAAGTCTCGTTTGAGACTTTCTGCTCTTAACTCCTCCATGGTAGCTGGATCTTAATATTAATGAGTGTATGGTGTTCAAAACAAGGGAGGTGATGGCTTTAATGTAGCCTCCCACAGTCAAATCAGACCTAAATGCGTGTTCAGCCCATAGGACCATATTTTAAAAGAGATAACTGGGGAGCTGCCCAGATGAAAGTAATGAGGGGATGGAAATAAGGTCATATGAGGACCCTTTGACTCAGTGAGGAGGTTTAGTCTGGCAAAGACAAAGCAAAACAAGTGTGAAGTGTGAGTGTGAAGGCCAGGAAAATTGTTCTCAAATATTTGCAGAGACTCGGAGACCTCTCTCTGTCTCTGGAGGATCAGCAACTTTCTTCCTGAGGTCCATGGAGCTTTCTTGGGCAGGGGAACTATCTCTGGCTTACGTGGGCCCAGGTTTCCTGAACAGTCCACAGACAGGCAGGAATCCCATTGCCTGGGATGGAGACAGACCCTTGGTCACTTGCACTCCCTTTGCCTTCCAATCGGACGTCCAGCAAGGGCTCGCTCTCCCAGATTGTGGGGTTGTGTCTGTGTGTGTCAACTAAAAAACTCATTGAGATTTCCTCATGTGTCACTGCATGTGTCACATGCCAAGAGTGTCCTTTCCTTAAAAATAAGACTGTATTATTATTACTATTGTTCTTGTGTACATAATGTATGCTCAATATAGAAAATTTATGAGTTACAGTAAAGTATGGAGAAAAATATCTTACACTGTTCCACCACCCTGAGAAAGCCAGTGTTAACATTTTATTATATTTCCTCCTGGCTCTTTTTTGTCTGTGCGTATATCCTCATCCACACCCTTCTTAATGGTTCTGAAAGGGGTCCTTCGTGGAAGAGCTATAAAGGAAACTCAGAGAAATGTCACAGTCCATTATGATGCATGAGCCAGAGCTTCCTTTAGCCTCAAAAGGACGTCTCTGGTGGAAATATTTCAGAAGTCATTGTGAAAAGAGTAGTGATTTGATTTCTTCCAGAACCTCTTGCAAAGAGTGGGGATTGCCTAGGCAGAGAACACAAAATGTGGCGTGTTCAGGCTTCATAAGAGCACGAGGAAGGAAGAGAACACTGTGGCTGGAGGCTTTTGTGGGCCAGGCACCGAGCTGGGTGCTTTCCTCATTTATGTGCGTATTCAAGAAAATTTTGAGTGTCTATAATTATGGGCACTGGGGATGTCACGGTGAGTGCAAAGGGCGTGGATGGGTCCTGCTCTCAGAGAGAAAATAGTCTCAAGGGAGAGGGCGAGAGTCATCAGTGAAGAAAACAACCAGGGAATATAGCATGAGACCTTGTCTAGCCTCAGACTGAGGCAGGAGGATTGGATCTGAGGTCTAAAGGATGAAACAGATTTGGGTGAGGGGAGGAGGAAAAGGAAAAACATTCCGTAAAGAAGATATTTAGCTGGGGGAGGCGTGCCATATCCATAGAGAAGGAAAGAGACCGGAGAGAGTGCTGAGAGGGAGTTGGGGACAGATGAAAATAAAATTAGGGACCCTAAGAAAGAATGAACTATTGTACATGTAATAATGTGGATGAAAATCACAGACTCAACTTTGAGTGAAAGAAACCAGACACAATAGTGCACACAGTGTACGACTCATTTACATTAAGTTCAAGAACAGGCAAAACTAATCTATGGTGACAGAGTCCGGACAATGGTTATCTCTGAGGGGGCTGGTGTTCGCCGGGAAGGGGCACAAAGGAACCATCATTTGCACTAAAGTATTTCTATTTCCAGATGGCAGTCATACAAGTGTGTATATATGTAAAATTTTATCAAGTTGTATACTTAAGAATTGTGCAAAAAAAAAAAAAAGAATTGTGCACATTACATACTTTACTGAGTGCACCATCTGACTCAGTGAATACAATATGAAAATTTAAAGTGAATAATAAACCACACAAAGTGAGGCCCGTGGGCTGATGTGGCTCTGTGGACTGTTGGTTACCAGCGGGCAGGAAGATAAGGCGCTTCCTCCAGAATGCGAATCAATAAGCTATTTCTTTCACGGAGAAAGTCTTGTGACGGCAAAATGCCAGCTGACTTCAGCAGTGTGCTTGGTGATGAGGCAGCACCTGTCTAGGTAAAAGATGATGCAGCTCAGACCATGGGGAGCAAGTGGGGGATAAGAGAAGTTAATGAAGAGTCTCGTAAGGTTTTGTTTTGTTTTTGTGTGAGGTTTTTTGCCAATTAGGAAATTGAGACTAGAAAGATGACAGCTATGGTCATTTGTCCCCCCACCTCAGTGGGAGTGTTTTTGTCCCCCCACCTCAAAGTCATATGTTGAAATTCTAACCTGCACAGTGATGGTATTAAGAGGTGGGGGCTTTGAGTGGTGACTAGACCATGAGCTCTGCCCTTGTGAATAGAATTAGTACCTTCTGAAAGAGGCCCCAGGGAGCTTCCTTGGCCCTTCCCCCCTGTGAGCATGCAGCAAGAAGGCACCACCTGTGAAGTCGGCCCTCACCAGACAGACGCCAAACCTCCCAGTGCCTTGCTCTTGGACTTCCCAGATCCCAGAAGTGGGAGAAATAAATTTCTGTTGTTTAGAAGCCATCCAGTCAATGGTAATCTGTTACAGCAGCCTGAATGGACTGAGGCAATGATGTCAACATCCAAGGTCATGCAATTTGTAAGGGGTAGGTTGTCCCAATTTGCCATTTCTTTGTGAAGAAATAAATAAATAATTTGAACACTCTTACATTTTTCTACAGAAAGGGAGGGCTGCTGTGAACAACTTTCCAAAGAGAATCCAAAATTTTTTTGTTGTCGTTTGTTTTTTCTTTGCTTTCAAATGCAGGGCTCGATCTTTCTCCAGTATCCGGATAACAACCTCCATGAATGGGCCTGTACTCTGGGGCAGGTGCTCCTGGAGGCTTTTCACACCTTATCTCACTGGAGCCCCCCGAAGGGAGGTGTTACTAACATTCCCATTTGTCAGTTAAGGAAAGTAGAGCTTAAAGAGGTGGAATGATTGCAAAGGGGTTACAAGGGAGTTGAATTCACAGGGATTTGAACCTTGGTCTGTCTGATGATTTTACTCACTATGCCATATCCAGTCTCTGCTTCCAGATACACGTCCTTTTCAGTAAGGGAGCAGTGGCTGAGTTTGAGCCACTCAATGATTTTGCTGTGGATGGACACATGCTGAAAGAAGCTGCTCTGGGCTGATGGCGGTTTCAGAAGGAAGCCGCTTCTACACTGCTTCTGATGCTCACCACGGGGATTCCAGCCCAGGCCTTAGAAGACTTTTCTCCCAGCCACTTGGCCCCTCTCTTACAACAAACAAACACAGCAACACTCCCTTGCGTCAGTTATTTAGGGCAGCAGAAGGGGCTTGGTTGGGGGCTACCCTTCCCCAGACAAGAAGATGTTGAAGAGAGTGGAGCATTACCAAAGAGTCAGGGCCAGCTAAGACTCATGGGATTTTAGAGTTGAATCAGGCCTGGTTCAGTCCTAGATCCCAGTGAGGAATGCCTGCAAAGTCATTGTAGTTATTTAATCTCTTTGTGGCTACTTGGGTCAATGATCTGAATAGCAGAATGGAGCTGAAAACAGAACAAGATTTGGAGTCTATAAACCTGGATTTGGATTCCATCTACTCCCTCTGGTTACAGTCATTGGCCAAGCAGACTTTGAGATGCAACTTTTTAAAGCCTCAGCATCCTCAGTCCCACCATGGAATAATTGATAACTTACTAGCGTTGTTGTTGGGATTCAATGAGATCACATATGTGTAAATGCCTATCATAGAGACTGCTTTGCAGCAGCCACTCAATACATTCTTTCCCTTTGCTTGCCATTAGAATGACTTTCTTTATTCTTTTTCTCACTGTCATCCAATTCCCTTTGGGATTCAATTGCTGTTCTCAGTGTGGTTTTCATGTGTCTGTGCGTGTGTGTGTGTGTGTGTGTGTGTGTGTGTGTCTGTGTGTGTGTTCTTGGGCCAGAGAATGGATCTGTCTGGGGTGGGAGGAGGCCCCTGGGGAGTGAGAGGAGAGCAGTGAAGCCTGTTCCAATGTGACTGTCTTGCCATTCCCTTTTGTTGTCAACTGGGAGTGTGGGCAGTGAGTTTGGATAAGCTTTGATAAGTGTCCAGGAGGTTTGGAGAGCAGAGGGTCACGTGGTGAGAAGCAAGCAAGGGGTGTGCCTGCCTAGATGTGAGACCCCACATCCACACACTCCAGCTCACACAGTGCAGGGAGGGACCCTCATCCCCATCCACTCTCTGCACATTTATCCTCCAGAAGCATCTTTCAATCCTGATTTTTTGGCATAAGGGAGGGAGAGATGCTGTGGTTGGATGGGGGAATCAGTGGTTTGGCCCTTGCTCTTCTTGCTTAGGAAAGGGACAAGGCAGCCATAGTGTTCCATACACGTGACTAGAGCCACTGCCAGAGGCTCCCAAAACAATTCATATCAGGGTGTCTTGCTTTGTTCCTAGCTCCTTTCCAACCTATGGGCCTCCTCACGGACCAGGCCCCTAGCATAGTGTGCCTGATGCTTTGGCCTAATTTGACCTTGGAGGAGAGCTAGGACCATGGGAGAAGCCTCTGAAGACTGCCTGGCCCCAGCAGAGAGGAAAACTCATCGTTTTCACTTTCATCATGGTAAAGGATGGACTTAGTGATTTGTCAGGCCTCTTGGTATCCACAGGTTGTACAAAGAAGTGATGTTTCAGGTGTTGTTTCCATTGAATAAACTGTCTTCTTGCACTTCCATTTTAAGAAGGCGTGAAAAGGCAGTGGGAAGAGAAGCCTCAAACCTGTAGGATATGGACACTTTAACACGAATGATGAGCTGGTTCATTTGTTTCTGTGCAAAGGTTTCCTTCAGTATAAAGAAGAAGAAAAAACAACCATGTGGCTCTTTAAGAGCAAGTGATGAGAATATTCCTTCATTCTGAGAGGGAAGAATCAGTTTGTGAAAGTCAGAGAGCATGGCAGGGGGTGAGGAAGGGAGTCAGGGCAGGACTTCCAGCAGCCTGGGAGGCTGCATCACTTGGGGGCAGGGGAGTGAGACGATGTGCTTGGATGATGGCTGGGAGGTTCTTCTCACCGGTTCCTGAGTTAGTGGGAGACATCAGGTCAGTAGGAGGCAGCTTTTCTGCATGGTTTTCTCCTCCCAGTGGAGGTAGCTGGGGTGGATGCAGGGATAGTCAGTCCTCTGTGGACCACAATCTGGACATGTGCAGACTAGGAAGGACGTGATGACCCCATAAAGTCCCACTTAGTGATGGGGCTTAGATTTCCCTTGGTCCTCCCACTCTGCTCTACAGCGAGGATTCTACGTTAGCAAAGGGGATCAGCATCTCATGGGCTGTTAACTCCTCAGATCCTGATATAGTCTTTGAAGTTTCCACAGAGTAGTGAAAGAAACAAAAAAATAATCAAAATGGAAGAATCTACTTGCTGTGATAGAAGCATAACAAAAAACTGTGGGGTCCAGAAGAGGGAGCAGCTATGTCTTGAGGGGTATGGAAAACTTCACACAAGAGGTGATGTTTGATATGAGCTTTAAGGGATGAATAGGAGTTTGTCAGTCCAAGAGTGTGGGGAAAGAAAAACACATGAAAAGGCACAGAGAGAGGGGACAGCATGGCACGCTGGGGAAGAGGGAGTGTGGGGGGTGGGGGTTGGTGGGGAAGGGTGCCAGGAGTTGCACTTGGAAAGGTAGTCTGTCTCCAGGGTGAAGATCTATGGATTTCGAGCGAAGAAGCTTGAATTTATATCTGTGAGGTAGGGAGAATTAGCAGAGGTTTTGCCTTTTTAATTTTAATTTCTTTATTGTGTGAGCAATATATATATTTATTTTTGAAGAATTAGGTTATACAGATAAATAAACAAAAAAATCACTTTTAGCCTTACCCAAAGATAAGTACTGGTAACAATTTGTTCAATATCTTTCCATAATTCTATTACCTATCAATTATCTCTCAATCTATCCATATTTTCATGCATTTATATAAGATTCTTATATTAAATAAGAAAATTATATATATATATATATATATAGTTCTTATTTATATAGGGGCAACTATATATTTATAGTTGTATCTGCAGGGGATTGGTTCCAGGACCCCTCCCCCCACCCATACCAAAATCCAGAGATGCTCAATACGATGCCTGATGTAAAATGGTGCAGTATTTGCATATTACTCACACACATCCTCCTGTATACTTTAAATAATATGTAGGTTACTTGTACATAATACAGTGTAAATGCTATGCAAATAGTTGTTACATTGTATTGTTTTTCATTTGTGTTGTTTTTATTGTATTGTCTTTTTTTTTATTGTTTTTTTCCAAATATTTTCAATCTGTGGTTGGTGGAACTGCTGAGTGCAGAGGGCTGACTGCATATATTCCATTAATTTTCCAGATTTAAAAAGACATACAGATTTAAGACAGACATCTTTTCATTTTCAATGAACATATTCCCTGGCCTCATCCTTTTTGTGGTTACATGGTATATCAGTACATACGTGGGTCCTAATCCAATATGACTGGATCCTTACAAGAAAAGGAGCTTTGAACACAGTTGGGTACAGAGGGAAGACCATGTGAAGACACAGAGGGAAGAGGACCATCTACAAGATGAGGACAGAGGCCTCAGAAGAAATCAACCCTCCTGACACCTTGATCTCTGACTTCTGACCTCCAGAACTGTGAGCAAATAAATTTCCGTTGTTGAAGCCACCCAGTCTACGGTGCTTGTTGTGGCAGCCCTAGAAAACTGATATAACTAGAGAACACGAAGAAGGAGATATCAGGGTAGGTTGTAATTTCCAAAGTGTTTTTTGAATCCTCCTTCTAGGCTTTCTTCTTAGCTGATAATGGGTTTGTAATAGTTCTGTAAAAAAGGAGCTCAGTGGTATAATCAAACTCTGTTTACTAAAGATATAAAAATAGTACAACTAATCAAATCAAAATGGTGTTATCAAAGGAATTCCCATCAATTTTCTAACCATTTGCTAGATAACTCTCTCATTTGATTAAATTTTTTTCTTTTCTTATGAGCAATTGATCTTTGTAAATTTTCTGCATGTTCCCAAGGTTAAGTGTTTTAGCGTATAATTATCCTACATTGTGTTGGTGAACCTCCAACAAGCTGCCCTCCATTCTTTGTGGACAATTTCAGCCTTGGGTTTGTTTACCTATGATTATTAACATATTTAAATGCAACTGCAGAATTCTGATGCTTAATTTTGAGTTGATGTGTTGGGATGTTTCAAGAGGAAATTATTGTAGCTGAAAAAATAATTTCTATAATTTTCAGGCATTTTAATAGTGTAAGTAAGTGTGTGGCAAAAGTGTTATAGAATTTTATTCATGGAGATTATTAGAAATGTATTTATATCTGGCACGATGATTTCTGTTATAAAATTCTCTAGAATGCTATCAGCTTGGAAAATCTGCGAATGGTAGATCAACTTGACACATGACATTTCCTTGTGTGATAGCTACTGCGGAAGAGTCTTGAGTTGCTTGGTCATCTGGAGTACTGAGAGTCCATAGGCCTTTGCTATTTCAGAAGAATCTGACTCAATTATCTCTCAAGGAAAAGTCATCTTTATCTAAAGCTGATGGAAGAAGTACCTGGGCTATCTGAGTTTTTTCTGGAAAACTCTCAGTGTTCTAAATTGAGATTAGTTGGAGTCTCAACCGGAGAAACATCCTCACTGAAATTCTCTCTACCCTCTCTGGGCTATGGAACATCTACACAGGCCTGAGGCTAGGGTAGATCAGTGACTTAAGCTCAGGACATCAGCCTCTTACTTTAGTTAAGTTCCATCCACTAACATTTTCTAAGCACTTTGTTTGTGCTGGGCTCCGGTATGGGTACCAATGACACTAAAAAAAAAAGACAAGTCACGCTTTCCTCAAAGAGCTCACAGTATTACCAACACCTTATCCCTAAGTGTGCTCTGAAGAGTATGAGAGCTGGGCAATGCTCTGTAGAGAATATATTTCCTGCTCAAATAAATGTGAAGCATTTAAGGAATGGTGTATATTCTATCCCTTTCTAAGAGTCACACTGAGTAACAACATACTAAAAGTTCTACTGCAGACACTTTAAAAAAAAAACAAAACAATTCCTAGGTAAAATATATAGAAACATCCTAAGGAATACATTTCAGAAAAAGCTGAGATTGTGTTGCCTTCCATTCTGGGATTTCTGCTGATTTTGGTCCTGTTGGTAACTGTCAAAGTTACAACTCACCTGATCTTTTGCTCGGTGTTTTTGGATACCCAATTTACGCAGCAGCAAGTGTTTATATAGGCCAAACCTTTTTACAAGGACCCCAAGGGCTTCTTTGAATTCTTTTCCTGTTACAGGAGATTTTATTGTTTTAAATATTGCTTATAGTAACTGCGTCACTGGCTGGGAATCTTTGGTTAAACTGAGATTTCACAGTAATAGGATCCAATCCAGTCTCTGGGGTTTATTGTACATGCTGTTGGCTGGGTTTCTGCTCAGATTTATGAGGAAGATTGCAGTCCTACTGGTTTTAACCTCTCTTTAGATGATGGACTTCCTGAAGGCAGGGACTGAGGTTCCTCTTTTGTCTGTTTGCTCACCTGCCCATGACCAAATCCCCTCCTTCCCCCATGTCACATAGAAAACTTTCCAGATCTAGTGTCAAGACTGAGTAGTGTCTTTCAAGTTAGCAGCCCCTACTTGTATGAAGGTGACACTAGGTATACATCCAGGTCATAGCATCCCTCTTCCTGCCACCTTTATCTTCAAGCTTAAATGTACTACCCTTCTTGTCCAAATGTTAGGCAGAAGAGAGTTCTAGAAAACCTCAGACTTGGCCATCTTCCCATTTTCCCAGCCTTAGTATGACTCGGGAATGTTATTTCCTGTTGTGTTTCTTGAGTTCCAGCCCCGTTCCTGCCTCATCACCACCACTTCCTCAAACCTCAACGAATAGCCTGGCCACATCTGAGCACTACTGTAAGGTCAATGAAAGAGGGTGAAGAAGAAGAAATGAGATTTTGAAACTCTGAGAATTAATAATAATGAAAACTGGTGTGTGACTGGCAAGGTTGTCCTTTATTTTCCCTCATCACCTCATGTTTCTGAAGCTATGACATTTTGAAATGCCTCTGTCTTGGGGAGAACAGGTAAGAACTGACAAGGTTGAGGCCCTTCCTGTAAATGTCACAGAAGCCCCGACTCAGGGGGCTGGTCTGCCCCATCCCAAATTGGGTGGCCTTATTCACCTACTAGGTTTATGCCTGGGTTTCTTTGTGGCTCAAGGTGTAATCCTTTCCTAGATCATCCATTATTCATAATTCATTTGGCTATGTCCCATGGAAGAAAAACAAATGAAGATAATGGGGTACCTTTCCTTGAAAAGCTCACAATCCAGTGGTAGAAGCAGACACCCTAACAGGTCACTGAAATACTGCAATAAGCATGCAAAAGGGAAAGGTACAGGGGACATGGGGGCATAAAGGAGGGGTGCCTAGTGCAGCCTGGGGATGGGTGATGTTACAGTTGGCATTTTCTCAAGCTGAATCATAAAGTAGAGTTCAACAGAACTGTTCTGCAAATAGATGGATAGTCAGTATTAATAGTTTGGGCCTTGGGAGCCACACAGTCTCCATCCCAAATGCTCAACTCTGCCACTGTAGCAGGACAGCAGTCCTAGGTAACATGTGAACAGTGGTGTGGCTCTGTACCACTCTAACTTTATTTATGAAATCAGGCAGATGGATTTGGCCTGCAGGTCATGTAGGGTGCTGATGTTTTATCTTAAAGGATAATAATAACAAATAACTACATAATGCCTACTATGTACCAAGCACAATACACACACATACACACACACACACACACACACACGCACTCTCTCTCTCTCTCATTTAATCCTCACAATGACCTTATGACGTCGTAATCTCCATTTTACAGTTGAGGAACTGGAGGCACTAACAGGTGAAGAAACTTGCCCAACATTCAACAGCTGGTGAGGGCTAGAGCTGGGATTAAACCCTAGGTTGGCCTTTAGGGTTCATGCACTTAGCGACTGCTCTACACCAGGCAAGAATAGAAGGATATTCCAGGCGGAGGGACAGCATACGCACAGGCCCACAAGCAAGAGACCGTCAGAAGAGTGCATAGAGGGGCAAGTGGGAAGCAGAGACTGGCAAGAAATAATATGAGAAGGGGCCAGATTGTGGGGGCTTCGAATGCTGAAGAGTGGGGGCTGTTAAATAATGAGGCAGCACCAGTGCCAAGGAAGAATCAACACATTATTCTGAGATTTGACCCATCTCCCTTGTGTTCCTGGGAGCAATGCTTTGACTGGCGGGAGGCAGGAGCCAGCGCCAGGTTCCTGCAGAGGCTAGGAAATGAAGCGGAAGGAGAGTCCTTTGGCAGACACTGGTTTTCCTGAGGGCCAGCCCTGATTGGGGGATGGCCCAACCCAAGAAACTCTTGAAGGGTGGGGGGCAGTCTGAGCACAGCTTTTCTGGCCTCCTGCTTAGGTTGCCAGCCTGTTTGGCTTGGCAGAGGTGGAGTAGCACAGTTAGCCCATCAGGCCAAAATTCCTCTGCCAGATGCGAAGTTTAATAGTCATCAGAGCCCCATAGCTGGGGAGAGTTTATAAATTCTCATACTTATTATACTCAAGCCACAAGACTGTTTATTGAGGTGTTTTTTTTTTTTTTTTTTTTTTAATTAAAGCTCCAGTTCAAGCCCCACCCACACCATTACCTTACTGAGTTATTTCTCTCTCCATCTTTTTAATGGGCCACAGTCACCCTGGTCTCTTGCCTAAGGCGCAGGGGAGAGCTCTGCTGGAAATAAAAGTGTCTAGCTTGGAAGGGAGCAGCCAGCTGCAGGCCAGGCTGGGCCAGTAATTGGCTGAGATGATACTGGAGGCTCAGCTAACAGGCCCAAATTGGTCCCTAATCAAGTCCAACCTGAGCGCTGCTCACTTCCCCGGGCTGCCAATTTTCTTCTCGCTGTTGGGCAGGATTCCGGCTGCCTGTACAAATGGTGCTACAACAGTTAAGGGCAGGAACACAAACCCTCTTCAGAATCCATTAGAACATGTCACCTGCTTTGTCCTGGAAGAGATTTGGCTTCATTCATCTCTTGGTTTTCTGATGCCAAGGCCTCAGCCTGGCTTTGGGGAACTCTGGAGAGGCTGGAGGTCTATTTGATTATAATAATCACCTCATCTCCTCTTGCATTTGATGTACTTCAGAGGACTGGTCACACACATGGACCTGAGGACAGCTTCGTGTGGGATCCCAGCAGGCATTATAATCCCCCATTTCGCAGATGAAAGAAAATCCCTGTTGTACAGATTTGAGGGAAATCTACATTTGGCGGATGAAGAAACAAAATCTCAGAGAAGTCAAGCAATCTTCCCAAGGTCCCACAGCAGCTGGTCCAGCGTGGAGCTGAGACTAAATCCAAATCTCCTGGCTACTTGTTTGAGCTCTTTGTCTTTGATGCTTTTCTTCAATGAGAGCAGGCAGAATCGTGCATTTCTGGGCAGGTGTACTGTGGTTGGATGGTCCCTAGGCTTGGCTTAGCCAGGGGGCAGGTGCTGCAGTAGAGATGTGTTGCTGGGACGGGCAGCAGTCTCTGGTGAGGAAATGTTACCAGAGGTCAGGGCACAGGGGTGTGCAGGGCAGTAGAGAGGTGGGCATTGTTGCCAGGCAACTAACTCCACACTGCCCAGTTACCTAGGTGATGGTGGAGTGAAGAGTGTCTGGATGGTACCGAGAGTGGGTATAAATTCCAGGTCCTTCACTGCATCCAGGCCTTTGGGGAAGGAGTCCTCTTCTGCTGATTATCGTCCTCTAGTTATCTGGTCCTCACAGCAGTGCCAGCATGCACCTTCCTTCCAGCTTTTGCCTTCTTTACTCCAGTTATGAATCTGCTTATAGATTTTGTTTTCTGGCTTGTTTCAGTATCTGCCTCAGATTCTGAGCTTTGGTGGACAGGGCCCAAGTAAAATAAAAGTGAATGAACATTTATAGATTTTCTAATAAGTGGGAAACCAGTCCTGGGTCTTCATATTCATTACCTCATCTAATCTGAGGGACGGGCTGGCTCAGGCTGACTTGAGAGAGTCCGTTACACGCATCTCTTCCCAACTTGGCCTTCAGGGATGCCATGTAGATAACTCGAAGCTGGCCCCAGTGACAGTGTTTTTACAATGTGGAAACCAGCAAACAGTAAAACCAGGGCTTGCAATTATTTATTTATTTATTTATGTTGCTGTTGTTAAAAAAAATCTGGTTGTTTAAACATTTGCCAGCAAACCACTGTAATTCTCTCCAGAACTCAATGAGGAAAGTGTTTGCTGTTTTTACTTTATAGGTGAAAAACTGAGATTCTGCGAGGATAATCAGTTTGTTCCAGGGCATTCAACTAGTAAGTGGTAGATTCACCATTTGAACCAGCATCACTCGGATCCCAAAGTTTTTGTCCTTTTCATGTCACTCCACTGATGGTCCTGTTAATGCTTGAATTGCATGTGTGAGATTGAGATTCTGTTGGGACAAGTCACTATAATAAGACATATACAATTTTTACCCCACTTTTAATGTTCCACATACTTTCTTATCATATTACTTGATCTTTACAACCAATGTGTGAAGTAAATGAGTATCATTAGTTCCACCTAAAGGTGAAGAAATTGAGAGTCAGAGGTTAAATAAATACCCTATGGTCACACCAGCAATAGATGGTGAATTTGAGGCTGGACCCTTTGTTAACTGATCTTTGGTTCAAAGTTCTTTGCATCATACAATGTGGCCTCAAACTCTGACAAAATAGGTCCTAGCTAATCAAACACTTTCCCTAAATAGAATTAACAAAAGATAGATGCTAAGATCAGCCCATATCCAAGACGTCCAAGCCTCTGTCTTTTTCTAGGTTCTATTTTGTCTCATGGATAGTAATGGGGGGAGCAGGGGAAATGGAAAGGATTGCAAGAAGATAAGGGCTGGATAAGAGGAGTCAGACATTCTGAGATCCTCAGATTTCCACCCTCTCTCCAAGTCCACTCATAGTCCTGGAAAGTGAGAAATACTTTCAAAAAGATCATTTCTGTAAGTGGTTCCTTCCTATAAATACTCTAATTCACCATATTTTCTGTACTGGCAAGTACCTGAAAAGAGATCCAAACATTGTTCCAAACTTATCGACTCCCAAGGCTGAAATACAAGGGTTTTCTCTTTAACTCTGAGTAAAATGGGGAAGGACATTGAAGAAAATCTCTAAGTGCCAGAAATTCTGGTTAATTGAGATTTGTAGGTCTTTACTGAGCCGTGGCTAGAGGATGCAGAAAAAGCAAACTAGGTACCTGTGAGGCCATGAGAGGAGCTCTGGGAGTGGAGTCAAAACATATGACAACAGATCTGCCATGGATCAACTCTCTGTGATTTTGGCAGATCACTTTGGCTTCTCTGCTCTCCAATTTTTGCCTTTATTAACAACAGTGGATAAAATGGGCTACACAGAGTTGTTTTGTGAATTAAATTAAATGGGATAACCAATGCAAAAGTGCATCGTGTATTTTCAATAAATGTATTCAATAAATGTTTTTCAAATGAATAAGCCATTTCATGGCTTGCTCTTGAGGAGTCAATTCTTAACTGTTCTTTGTCAAAACTTCACTTGGAATGGCATAAAAAGAGTTAAGTTTGATTCAGCAATCCAACTGATTGTTCTCTTTTTTGCAAGCCTGTTTAGGGAATGAGGCCATTCTGCTGCCACCTCCCTGGTGGCATGGTGCCCAGCTGCTTTCTGTAGGCAATGGTGTGAAAAAGATTTTAATAGTCAGTCATGCCCTAGAGTGGGCATAGTTTATAATTTTCCATGACTTACTATGCTCAGCCTCAATTACTTTTGATTGAATATATATATATTTTTAAATCACCTCATTAATAGTGGTGCTTGTGATTTCATCTTCTATTTCTAATAGAAATCTACCATTTTTCATTCAATGGTTTCCTAGCCAAGTGGGAAAAAGACAGCTAGGATAAAATAGATCTACTGAAAATAGTTTATGGTGAATATGGGGCATGAAAATGTTTTCCAAACTAATATCAGTGACACAAAGGAGTTACCCTCTAGGCTATTCTATTTCTTTTTTCTTACAGTGTCATTATCACATCCATCCATCTTAGCCATTTTGGTCATCTTTTAGCCCGTGAATTACTTTATCAGTGCAAAGTAGTGAGTCCAAGAACTGGAGCGAACAGAGATTAAGAGAGTTAATAAATATGAAATACTTAAAACTGTGACCAACATGCAGAAATCATTTCGTTAGTGCTCAGTCACAAGGATTGCCACTTTGAACGTGAGTGGACAGGCCTTCTGCAAATTGAGGGGTTGGTACAGTTTATCTTCTGGGCTTTCGGCTTGTCACCTTTACCTTTCCACATTCTCGTCCTTTCCCCTGCTTTGCTAGGTGCTGTATATGCCCACCATATCCTTCCCATAATATCCTGGTCCCAGAAAAGGCTCTGATGGATTTATTCACAGTGAGTTGTCAAGGATAGATATTGTTCTGTATGATCCCTGGGTGGGGGTGGGGCTCGAGCCAGAGAGTTCCCTTTAGAGGGCAAATCCTGTTGGAGTTTCAAGCCCAGTTGTAGGAATTCACATCTGGGCAAGGCAGACATAGTTTGAGGATTGGACTAAAAATTAACCCAATTTTATTGGCCATTGCAGATGGTCCCATGGGCTGGGTAGGTCTTGTGGTACCAACAAGGAAGGAAGCAGCACCAAGGGCAGCTGCTGATCCCATACTTTCCAGAGGCTTCTGCACATGGTGCAACAATACATTCTTCTTCTAGGCTTCAGCCAAGTAAGATGCATTCCTCATGCCCATTGGATACTGCTGGAGTCTCTCCATTTTCCTGGTAGAGCCTCAGAAACATATCTCAGCTACAAGAAGTACTTGACCAGGCCATGTCTCTCCTGGGCTTTCTGGATTCTACTTCAGCCTTGATGAAAGGCGGATGATGGCTGATGAAGCCCTTTTAGAAAGGCTTTGTCATGCAGCAATCTCTATGCCATTGGTCCTCCAAATAATATCAATTTCAGGAAACTAACAGAATGAATCTTCCTTTCTGGCACCTCTCAGGTATAGGCCTGTCCACTTTGCAGGCTCAGTGTCCTTCGTTTCTATGTCAACCCCTGTGCCAGTGGGCTCAAAGCCACCAGCAAGTGCCATCTGTAGTTACTTCTGCTGCCATAGGCTCAGTGTTGCCATGGATGCCCATGTGAGAGCTCTTGATGTGAACTTGGAAGTGAACTGAGAGCAGGGTAGGTCTGAGGAAAACTGAAAATTATATCTGCAAAGTCCAGTTGGGAGGAGTGTGGCCTGATGGGAGAACAGAATTCAAATCCTAGCTGCTCCTAATCCACGTGATTTGGGCAAGTCCCTTCATCACCATGGACCTCAGTTTGTACTTGCCTATGACACGACACAGGAATAGTTATTTCCGCCTTAAATCTACCCAAAGGTTGTTCTGAGCTTCGCTTGAGATCCTGGCCTGAAGCTAAGATCAGAGTGAGCTGCCCCTTGGCCCAGGGCTTGAGTTTTTTGAAAGAATTGCAGAGAATCAGCCAACATTGCTCTTCTCTCTAATGATCTGTGAACCTGGGCAAAAAGTCTTCCAGAGAAAATCTTCCATGGTCCTAGGTGAGATTTGCAAAAAATGGGATCCTTCGGCTGAATATAAGACCAGATTGTGGAGGGGAAATTGATAGAAATCACAACTGACAGTTCACAGATTTAAACATTTATTGACTCCAGCTAACTATGCATACTTATTCCAGTGCTATATACACTTACTTTGATCTCACACACACACTCTCTCAAGATGTCACAAACGCTTGGATATTACACACACTCAACCTGCTACACAAACACACCCATGCAGATGTTACACATAATTTCTCAGATGTCACCCCCACTCACACAGGTGTCCCAGACACTCAATCATAGGGTATGCACACTGGGGTTCTGTTGGGCTTCAAACAGTCTTAGGTATTATTTGGTTACATGAGACTAATCCCACTCAAACCAGCTTGGGCAAAAAGGAGATTTGTTGGAAAGATTAAAACTGTGCCACAGAACTCTGGGTGGAATCACAGCCAGGTCTCCTGAGGGAGTCAGGAGCCAGGGTGTGACTTTCCCCCTCTTCTTATGGGGAGGAATGACAGCATAACACCCTGGGTTCTGCTCTCTGCCTCTCTCTGAGAATATAGTTCATTCTTCTGTTTCTCCTCTGACCAATCTTCTCTGCTTACATTCAGCTCATAATAGCTGTTCCTACACGGAAAACCAACTTTTACAGGTTGTCGTTGTTGGTAGAGACCATTTGTCTCTGTTCTCAGAGATTAGCCATAAGCTACCCATTGGTCTTCCTTTTTAATTTCTAATGTCAGCTTTATATGTTTTTCATCATAAGACAAAACTTTTCATTATAGGAAATTGGAAAAAAATAGAAAATATCAGCAAAAAGAAAAATAGGACTCATCATTACACCACTCAGAGATGTCATTTTCTTCTCATCTTTGTTTCCATGTGGTTATTTTTATAGTTGTGGTTGTCTATAACAGTATAATTTAGAAATAATGTTTTAGTATCTTTTGGAGGAATGCGGTTGAAGTTCTTTAAGCACACACTCTCAGGTGAGCGAATCAAAGCTGTGGTGCCTTCAGATGGGCTCTGGCCCACTTTTGTCTCAGTCAAGGACAGAAGGATCTTTAGGCAGTTCAGGTAAACTGTGCCAGATGAGGTTGAGGACCAATGCCTCAGGCATGTTTTCTAACTCTCCTTGACACACCTGCATGCCCAGAAATCCGATGGGCCTTCATCTTCATAATATTTCTGATTGGAGCCATTCCAGGCTTCTCAACCAGGACTCTTAGGCAGAGCTTCAGGTTCTCAAGGAACACCTCATAACTGTATACCACATTTTGCATTTGCATTTTTCTGGAGTAGAGATTCCATAGCCTTCATCAGATTCTCAAAGATATCCATGATCTAAAAATTCAAGAACCCCTGTCCACCAATAGCAGAGGTTGTTCCAGCCTGCAGAGGCCTCTGCCCTCCTGGTTTGCAGCCAGCCTCAGCTGAGCCCCAGCCAGGGAGAACAACCAGCAAAAGGAACCAGCCTATCCCTCTTCCTCCAGTTTTTTTTTTTTAAACTTTCGTTTTCATTTTTGAGGTCTGATGCACATTATTCTAAACTGTTAAAAGGGGTGAGAACCTTCCCACACAGAAGAAAATGGAATTGGTATGCAAAGTAAGCCCAGTCTTGAATAATTAATTCTGATTTGCATGTTCAGATGAGCCTGAGAGCTGCCCTGGCAGCCAGGAGGGAATTCATATGCAGGAAGGTGGTGCAGGGTGGTGTGTCCAGCGGGGGAATTCGGCTCCCAGGAATCTACACTGTCTTTCTTAAGTACAAGTCTTTTGCCTACTGGAGCTGTAAAAGCCCTGGGAGATGGGGAATTGAGGCCCAGGGAGGAGAAATGTCTTGCCCAAACTCACACTGCAAGTTAGTGATAGCAAATATTAATCGTACAGTGACTATAAGCCAGAACTCAGGGACTCTCTGACCACCGGTATTTTAATCTTATCACTTACCAATTATGTGACCTTGGCAAGTTACTTAACCTCTCTAAGCCTCAGTTTTCTCATCTGTAAAATGGGGGCAAATGATAGTATCCACTTTACAAGATTGTTGTAAGCATTCAGTTCAATGTTCCTGGTGTCTGACTCGAAGTCAGACATTCTGCATTAAATCCCAGCACTACCACTTGTAGTTCTGTGACTTTGGGTAACTTGCTAAACTTCTCTGAACCTCAGATTTCTTGGGGGTCATGGAACCCACTTGCACTGTAGAGAGTTAATGCCTACACGGTGCTGGGCACAGGATAGATGAATTCTATAACGTACATCAGTATGTGTACATTAGAGGTATATATAAATATAAGACAGTTTTGCAGACTAGATGAGAGAACAAATGGGAAATCATAAATGTCGCTTTTTTTTCCCCAAACCCTTTTCATGTGTCAGGTGTGTCAGGGGGGCTGTATCCTTTGATGCATCACCCTCATAAGCCCAGTATCTTTCCTCAAGCTTTACTTTCAGAAGCCCCTATTTCTCCTGGTCCTGAGAGGGGAGGCCAACCTGGGACTAGGATGTGAACAGAGACTTTGCATAAATGCAAAGACAAGAGCCTTCCAGGTAGACGGCATCACCTGCTGATTGATGTGCAGGAAGATTGAAGCATCTGTTCTGAGACCTCACATCTCTGGAACCCTGGGTCCACTTGTTCTGGAAGAAGTATCAGGAAGTAGAAAGAGTGAGAGCCAGAAGACCTGTCCCTGCTCCTTACCACTCCACTTCTCTCTGCTTCTATTTCCTCATCTCTAAAATGGGGGTGATAAATTCTGCTGAGGATTTTGACAGGGACCCTATGGGATGACTGGTGGAAACATCGAGCCCGATGCCTGGTTGGCCCTCAACACATGCCAGAATCTGAATCTGGATAGTTGAACTTTCTAGATAGCCAAGGGCTAACTTTTTAAACATTAAAATATTAAAAAGGTTATTTTCCTGCAGATCTTTATACTCTTGTTCACTAGAGGGAAGTGAGTCTAATTTAGCCTTCCCTTGGTGGCTTAGGGTAGTCAGGATGGACACCAAACACTGCTCGGTGAGGGTCCTGGGACAGCGGTAGGACTGTTTGCCCTGCGTGATAACTGACTCCAGAACAAACTTCTGTGTCATCACTTCTATTGATGCACCTGTGGATAGTAGCTTTTCTCTACAAATTTAATTGACCGCCTCTCCTCTTCTGTAGGTTAGGAAAACAACATCCAAGATTTTGGGGGTAAAATAGTTTCCAAATGCCTGAAGGGCTCCCCATGGTTAAAGTCCATGAGTTTGTGATAGTTCTTTTAGCTGCTTCAGATATTTACTATTGCTTATTTGTACCTGGTTGTGTTCTGGACACACACAGTGTAAGTTACGTCCTATGGTCCAACTGCAGAACAGATCGTGGGACCTCACATTGCTCTATTGCTCTGGTATCGCTTATCTGAGAAGCTTAGGGGCGGCAGAGGAACAGCACTGACTCCTTGACTTCCTTCTTCTTTTCTTGTTTTTACTGTACTACTACAGGACTTACTCTTGTGTCCAGAAAAATTGTGTGTGGCAGTTTGGTTGACTTGCCTATATCTGATATTCTTCTAGGAGTAAACTGGAAATCCCTGGTTTAAAAATTCGTAAGCCACTGAGCTTATGCTCAAAATCAGAGAGTAAATCCATCTTCCATTAACCTTTGGGACCTTCTATGCTTCTGTACATAAGAGCCACAGGCAACAGTCGGTACATGAAAGCTTGACTTGAAAACTTCGGTTAGATTAGAAATGGGGGCAATAGGTCATTAGATCCAGAGTTGCAGGCTTGAAACTTGCAAAAACATGTCCCTTCCCTCTCCAATGATCATTTAAAATCCAGAGGAATGGCATATAGTTTTGAGATATTTCCTGCTGGAGGGTGCCATGATTCTCAGACATTGAGACTGGGGTATACAGAAGTACATGCATGTGTGGGTGGCTCAAAGCATACACACAGTCTTGCACATGACCCTGGACAAAATCCATCTGACCTGTGCACAGGTACACGTACGCACACAAAAGCACTTAGGTACATCTTCCTCACCCAGCTCCCTTCCTTTGCCCGGCTGACTCCTCATTTTCAGGCCCCCGATTAAGTGCCACTTCCTCTGAGAAGTCTCCTAATTTCTCTTAATTTATGTTACATATCCCAGCTATGCACACTAAAAGTGCTTTCTCCTTCTCCCATCCTAGCACTTAGCCTGCTTTACTGTGATTGGCTATTAATTGATATATAGAGTCCCCCACCAGACCATAGCTCCCTGAGCAGAGATGCTTTCAAAGATTTCATAACCATTGTAACTCCACATTGTCTAGTACATAATAGATACTCAATAAATATTGTTGAATGGATACAAGAAATGGTCTCACATAAACCCAAATCGACCCACAAAATCACTCTTGTATACACCCGATGTATTCACACTCTTGTATTCACAGAGATATAGATGTATACACAAATATGGTGTAGGCACAGAAATGAACTTAATGGACTATTTCGCATGCACACCCATAGATCCACATGGACAAAGAAGGCACATACTCCCCCAAGTACAGAGATGCTCACATTCAGACACAGGCCCCCATGAGGGCTATTATACACATAGCCACAAGCAAAATACACACACACAAACACACACACATACACGCTTGCACCTTAAGGTATTCACATATATTCACAACCTGTATATGCAAATTGGATTTTCAGAATGTTCTAATCCTTTGTTGACATTTATTAAGACAAAACAGAGATGGGCAGACACAGCCTCTTGGCTGGGCGGATGCATCTCTCCTGCAATGTAGTGTCAGAAACTGTTGATGCAGAATTAATGCTCACTTTTACGAGTTTATCTTATGTCATAGAGTTGAAAAAAACCTTGGTGTAAATATTCATCATATGGCTTAATTGGTTTGATGTACCGTAGCAACAAGCACAGCGCCAGACGCTTGCTATGGAGGCCTCCACGTTGTTTCAAAGTCTTTATTATTATGACAGCAAAGTCTTGTTCATTAAAGTTTCACAATCCATTTTCATTAGGTTGAAGCTGAGTCTGTAAATGAACAGTTGCTCTGAAAAATCAAGCCCTCACAGCTCTCGCTGGGGAGGCAGCGCGTCTGTATTAATTATCAGGACGCTGGTGTCGATCGACGATGTTAATTGCACTGATGGCTCGTTATTTGGGGAATTGCCATGCATTTCATGCAGGGATAATAAAAATGAATTTTTAAACAAAGAGACTTAAAATAATATCGAATCTGCAGAGAATACCAACATCAAAGGCGTATCTCAAAGCTTTGAATTTTATCTTTGTGGTCCAAAATGTTAAAGAGGCGCCCGCAATGCAGTTGGTTCAAGTTTGCAGTGAAGGAAAACAAAACAAGAGTTAATTAACTGTTATTACAAACCTTTTCAACTTTAATTTGACTTTCAAATATTAGCATTTATCTATGAACTGTGCTTCTGGGTTTGACAAATTAGTTTTCACAGAACAAGTTTAATTAGGCGTCATTGTGCTTTTATGTCAGTTTTCAGAGCTCCAGACAATGAATGGATTAACTTATTAAAAGTCATCTGTTTAAAAGACTTTGTCGAATGGCAAATGGGTGGGCAAAGTTGCTTGGCTTTGCAAGGAGATGGGGGAAATGATGTTGCTGGTTGGGTGTCAGGGGGGTTGTAGATCAGATAAAGACAGGATTGGCTTTCCTGTCAGCTGAAGCTGGCTTCTTGGGCACCTCCACTCTCTTGCTCCCTCAGGTGGTGGGGGATCTGTGGCCATTATGCCAACACAGTGCCAGGAAAACTGAGTCAAAGATGGTACCGTCTCTATCGTGGAGGAAAGAACTGGTATGGAGAGAGTTTTCGGGGTCTGTTCACATGGCAGTCTGTACTTGACTATGCATTGCATTCCATGATTCTCCAGTTCACAGTTCAGCAAACGTTTTCTGTAAAGGACCATACAGTCCACATCACAACCACTCAACTCTGCCATTGTAGTGTGAAAGCAACCATAGCTAATAAAATGGAAGTGGCTGTGTTCCAATAAAACTTTATTTAAAAAAACAGTAGTTGGAGCCATCCAGGAGTTGTGATTTGCTGTTCCCTGCTCTAGCTGAATGTCATGTATTGGTCTGGCCATACCAACCAGAATGCATTCAACAAAAGAGAGTCTCTTCTCCATTGATTTTCTCCTAAGAATAACCCGTGACTTCTCAGTTATGAAACATTTTCTGACTTTCATCTAAAGCCCTAGGCATTGCTGGGCAAATAGTGATACACAGATGGTTTTTTCAAAAGCTTTCTGACCTTGAAGAGGTCATATTCTAATGGTGCTCTTTCTTTGGAATCTGCTATCACAGTTCTAGGATATATTTATTTTGACTTGTTGAATTAGATGTTTAGGGGTATTAGAGCAGAGCATGCATGGCCTTGAGGACTTTTCCAGAAATTTCACATACACTTGTTGCAACTCCAGGTCTCCTCACAGGCCCTGGGAGGTGGAGAGGGGAGGGCCAGAACCAGGGTGAGCCTGGCAAGGTAGCCAGGGTGCAATGCCTAAGGAGGCGTCACTGTCACTCTCAGGTGCCAGACCTGGGTGGCTGGTCCAGAAGAGGCGCACGCTAAGAGCAAAGCCTCTTTGGCTCATGTGAAAATAGGAAAATAGAGGTCTAGAAGGAGATGTGGACTTTCCTGAGTTCACATCGTGGGAGAAATAACAAGCCTAAAAGTTGGGGGTCTTAAGGCAAGAGAGGAGCAAGGAGATAGATTCAGGAGTTCCAGCCTCAGGACCATTGCTGTCTCCCCCTCATTTTGGCTTTTGCTTGCCCCACTCCCCGCTTCTGGAGTCACTACCTCTTCTGCTCCCCAGATAGATCCAGCCTGTTATTGTCCAGACCAATGGGTACACTGGGCAGGCAGGATTTAAACAGCTTTGATCTACTTCTGCCTTGCTTCTGGCGGCTGTACCTGGTGTCTGTCTCTGGGGGCTCTCCACTGAGCTCCTGCCTGCCTCCCTTCTCAGTTCCCCAGGGTTACCTAGGCTTCAGCTGGAAGCCCATCCCTGACTTCTTACCCTGATGTCAGGGTGTGTGCACAGCTCAGCCATATTATCCTTGGTTCGTCCCTCCTGAGGATGGCTGCCCACTTGCCTGCCCCGTATGCCAGATTCCCTTTCCAGGGTCATGCTTCCTGTGGGAGTTGTTCTACTCCCAGCTTTCTTTGATGTCCAGAGATTTCTGAGTCTCTCAGAGCCTGAGTCTTGCCTGCCTCAGAGGCCAGGACTAGATGTGTTCAAAATCAACCCACAGTTCCATGAAGACCTTGTCAGTCCTGGGATGTGATGTTACTATTAGGAGCTTTGTGGTGTTATACTCTGGACCTGAGAAGTATAGTCTAACTGTTAATGCAATAGGACATGGGGAACATCAGATAGTAACTTGTGAATGGAACGGAGATAAACAAAACAATAGTCAGGCAGTTACCAACTGTGCTTGGGATGGGTGGGGCAGCCTCCCTTTTTTTTTAAGGCTACAGGTTACTTAAAAATAATGCCTGTCACCATTACCCAAGAGATGCCTCAGTGAGAAGAAAAACAAAATAATTTCATTTTATCCTTATGGTCATCTTTCAAAGACAGATTTATTATTCCCATTTCGCAGGTATGCAAACTGAGGTTTAGAGAGGTGAAATGACTTGGATCGAAGAGCTGCTAAGTTGTGAGTCTGAACCCAAAAGGATGTGTTTTCATGGCTGCCCACATTAACACACCCTGAGGCCCATGCCAGGGGGATTGCAGCCCGGGCTCTCTAGGGAAGCTGAGCACATGAGGCATCCACTTCTTACCTTGTCAGTCCCAGGAAAGACAATGACGGCTTAGTGCACACATGCAAATGACATCCAGCTTCTCACTGCCAGATCCCTGAGCACAAGCACTTGTTGTTCATTTCTATAAATGTTAACATATCAGGATGTATTTTGACACAGTACTAAGATAAGTGCTAGAGCTGACAATAATAATGTATAATTTATGTCTCTCATATTACCTTCCCATCACTGTGCTTACATTATTACATAAATTAGTTTAATGTATCTGACATTCATCAGATAATTTAAGCATTTGTTCTTTTGTCTCTGTCTCCTGCTCGGCAGGCTTCTAGGCTGGAGATCAGGGCACCATTCTGGCACTGATTCGAGGGAACCCTGGGAAAGTTACGAAAGACTTTGCTGACATGCATAGAGGAGATTTACTTTCTGGGAGAGTACTCCGGCCATAGGACACAGGCAGCCCTGGAAGAACTCACCTTTGAGGAAGATTGCAAAAATGGCCACAAATTCTTTCTATGCCAGTATATACACCACTTTATAATGTGACTTTGGAGCTCCTCCTATCCAGAGGTAGAATCTATTTCTCTACCTTTTGAATCTGAGCTTGGCTATCTGCCAAGCTTTGGCCAGAGAGGCATTAGCAAACTTGGGCACAGTAACGTGTCCTCTTGCTCCTCTTAGAAATCTGCTCTCACTGTCATGTGAATAAGCCCCAAATCGCCTGCTGGATGATGAGACCCAAGATCCAGTTACCTGATTTGTCTCTGACAATATTCATTTATCACCCAAAATGTGAGTGAGGCCATGGGCTGCTAGCTGACTGCAGCCACGCAAATGAGCTCAGGAGAGACCAGCAGAAGAACCACCCGGCTGATCCCAGCCCAAATGGCTGATCCACAGAATTCTGAGCTAAATGCATGGTTGTTATTTGAAGCTAGTATGTTTTGGGGTGATTTGTTACACAATGAAAGATGACAGATAAAAGGCTGAGGTTGATTGATAGAGAGACCCTCCTTGCAGTTGTTAGAGAAGAGAAGAGGGTATTTCTTGAGTTTCTACTATACCTCCAGGCTAGGCTGAGCACTTATATCATCTCCTTTGGTCCTTACACCAGATTTTATAGTCAAGGAGACCCAAGATTCAAAATATTTAGGTTTCTTGTCCAAGGTCATAAAATAGTAAGTGGTAAAGCTAGAATTCAAACTTGGGTCTGTCTGCTTAAATATCCTGATCCTGATCATTTATTGGGATCTTTAAATAAAAGGAGAAATATTTGAACTGACAAATCCCAAGTTTGCATTTTTGCCACAGATGAGATGGCATCTATAAAACAACTCCAACTCTTTGATACAACCATAGTCCAAAAAAAAAAAAAAAATACAGTGTTCGTTACTTGCAAGACTTTTTCATATGCATTACCTCATTTAATTACACTAGCTTGTGGAGTTGATATTTTTCCACATGAGGCAAGTAGATTCAGAGAGGTCAAGAAACGTGCCCAAAGTAAGCAGGAGAGTCAGGACTTGAGACCAGAACTCCTGAATCCAAACCTCATGCCTGCTCCCTTGGGCCAGGTCAGCCACCTCTTTTTTCAGTTTTCCTAGTGGAACCACAGGCTGGATGCTTTAAGTACTAATGAATCTCATTATTGACAGAGATGAAGACAATTAATTTAGAGATACTACCCGTGTGCAGGGCCCTGCACGAGGCCCCAATAGGTTTCCGTGGCAAATACAGCACAGTCTCTGCCCTCACAGGGCTTGTTTTCTGGCTGAGGAGACAGCACTCTACCGTGTGTTAAATCTCGGTCTCTGCAGTGCCATGGTGGGCAGGCATTGTCATGTGGTCTGGTATATCAGCGTCTTCTTTTCAAGTGATGCTGGCACTTGTCCACTTGAATAAATCAACATATCCATTTCTGCAGTCAATGCCTCTGCCCCGCTGGGCATCCCAGGGGGACCCCTCCAAAGTGCATCACTCTGTTTTCATGTTCACAAGTGTTAAGAAGCAAAGATTTAAAAATGAAATGTCTAGTTTTGGTGAAGTTCTAGAGAAGCTGATAGAATTAGTACATTGATACAAATTTTTCATAGAGAAGTTTGGATTAGATAAAAAAAAAATCCTTAAAATATCTGTATATCTGGACCTCAAATTTTAGGAATTTATTCTAAGGAAATTACCTCTCATGAAGATGTACTAAGATTTAGTTATAATATTTTTTATGGTAATAACATTTAATTGAAAACAACATAAATGCCAGTTAATAGGTATTGGTTACATAAAATATCGTATAACCACACAATGAACTGGTAACCGGTGAGTTAAAATGATGCTGTCTGTAGATGAATAAAGTGAGATATTAAAAGAAAAGGTAGACTAAAAAAGCAGTATTTTATGAATTCACCATATGGAAAAATTCTGGAAATTTGTGTCCTAAAGTGTTAATGATGGCTATTTCTGGTAGAGGTATTAGGAAATGAGGAGTATTAGGAAATTAGTATCAATCCAAAACATCTCCACTCTTGGGAAAAAGGTGTATTTCCTTTTACAGGTTGGTCAGGATTATTACCTTGCATGTACAGGAAAGTGTATTGTTCACCCCCAAATAAATGTGCTGATGGCAGATGTTAGAAATTGATCATAAGTCTTGGGATTCTTCTCAAAGCATGTTTCATGCAGCCATTGTCAATTGATTAGAGGTAGAAAATAAGATGAAACCTACTTGCCACTTTTGGTTGAAAACTGGGTGGGAGGACTAGCTAAGGGTTGAGGGCTCATCTGTTTCCACCTCCTAATTTGCTTCTGGGCAGTTAGAAGAAAAGAGCCTTTCCCCTCTGAGTCTCCTTCTTCTCATTGATTCAATGAAGTCCTAGGATTACAACAGGGCTGGTAATCTTGGACTTCAGGAAACCTGGTAATAGATTTCTTTTCATGTGTCTACTTTGATGAATCAGTATCTCTATAAAGAGTATTTTGTGCAAAATTATTCAGGGGCTGCATCCAGAGCTGGTTCAGAAGGATGGATTAGCTGTGCCCTCCATGGCGTGCTGCAGGTTGGGGCAAGGTGCCAGGTGCTTGCCACTTGTTCCTGGATTGGAGGGTCTCTGGTAGCTCTGGAGTTTTACAGTTATAGGAAATTTAGGCTTAGAAGGGGAAGTGCTGGCCCAAGTGAGTTTTTTGTAAATCTAGGAATATGACCTGGGGCTGGGGTACCCATGAGACTTGTTCCACAAAGACTCAAATCCTACTCCAAACCTCTGAGCAGCACGAGTGTTCTTTGAGAGGACATACAAGTTCTCCGTGAAGGGGCAGTGTGAGTCCTCCCTTCCCTGCACCCGAGCTTGGCTGCCCCAGTGGGGCTGTCTGCTCTGCCTGGCACTCCTTTCTACAGCAGTGAGCCCTGGAGCTGGGGCCAGGCTGCTCCCCGAGGCCTGCCCAGGGATTCTCTCTGGGTTCTTCCAAAAAGGCTTGGGGAAGGAAGTGATTAGATTCCAAAGCCTTTCCCCTGGGGTGGAGTTTGGGGGTGGGAGACATTTTCCCTGGGGCTTTGGCTAGGCAGGGGGCTCAGCTAAGAGCTACAGGGAAGCAGCAGGGGTTCCTTAAATATGCAGAGGGAGCAGCTGCCTTTGATCTCTCCAGCGGCACAGGCAGCCACTTCCCGCTGAGCTAGAGTGTGCATATGTGCCTGAGGGTGGCATGTGCATGTGGGTTAACATGTAAATGAGGGAAGACTGAACACAAACGTGTGGATTGTTCATGTATGTGTGTACACACATATACCATTACCAATTCATATGTGTGTGTGTAAATGTCTGCATACGAGTGCCTATATCAGTGTGTATACATGGTATGATTTGTTGGGATTACTGCATGTTTGCACTTCAGTTCATCTGAGATATCTCTATAACACAATGGTATTTCCTGCCCAGCAACCCCCATTTGGGGCAATTATCTTTTTCCTTTCTTTATTCTCAGCATTATTCCTGAAGCTACCATAATAGCACAACCTGATCCTGCCTCCTGGTTCAATTAATTTGTCAAAGGATAAGTCAATTCTAGTACCCACTCACCTGGTCCCAGATATTCAGGAGATGATGTGATAGATTGCATTACTCTTCAAAGAACTTATTGCCTTATTTCCACATTGATGTCAGGATGGCAGAACAACTTACTTTGGCCAAAATAATGAGAGCCCAGGTGACACATGTCACACTTGAGCAGAAGTTCTAAGAGCCCTTTCATGGCTTGCCATTTTTCTCCTTTCCCTCTGCCCTGAGACTTGTGGTATTCAGATAAGGGCTGTTCCATCATACTGGGTCCCAAAAGGAGATGACATAAAGCAGAGCCATAGCTAGCCCATAATAAACATGTATCAAAAGTGAGAAATAAACCTTGTGGGAGTGAGCCATGGAGACTTTAATTTTTTTTTTTTTAATTTTGTTACTGCTGCATGACCTATGCTAAGCTGACTAAACAGATGGGCATTGGGATCAATTGTCCCATCCCTTGGATATTTTGTCTTGGAATCAGAACGCACTTATATTTACCTACCATGCATCTACTAATACTTCTATTTACTGTTATCTGCAGCTGAAGATCAGGAGGTGCGTAGTTATGTTTCTCATATGTGGGAAAAGGCCATGTTTTCCACTTTTGGTCACATACACACCTTTGTGTGAAGCCAACACAGAGAGATATAGAGACCAAAGTGAGTCAGAAAGTCAATAAAGTCCATGTTCTGAGTTCAGTCCTGAGTTCAGCCCAGCTGCATCCTTGCTTTGCCCCCAGTGTCACTGTCCCCACCTCACCTTGATTCTTCCTTTAATTAAAGCCAATATGAGTTGAGTTTCTGTCACTTGCACCAAGACTCTAATGTAATAAGCATGCATTTGTATGACTACATACACGTGTATAATACTCCTATGTGTCTGCATGTACTACTTTCGTGTGTATTCATGTGTGTGGTCCCATTTGTGGAGTGGGTCTGTGTATCCTTGTGTGCCTATGTGTTCCTGGTAATCATATGCAGCCATACAGGTATGTTAGCAGGTATTCAGTAAATATTGTCTGAATGAGTGTACTCTACTACAACAGAGTGTGTGACTAAGAAAGAACTATATAGGAAGGAGGAATTGGTTATGCATGGGAACATTCTGCTGGGACATTTCCTGGCTGTACTTGGACTTGTGGTGGGAATTATCCTCATTCTTCATTCTTCCTAAAGGGTTGCCACACTGGGATTACAGGTTGCCCTTGGTATCTGTAGATATCTGGCTGGGCTTCATCCACCGTTGGTTCCTTGACAGGAAAAAACAAAACAAAACCAAACCTAGGCCAACCCTGCCAGTCTCTGGTGGCGCTGAGGTAGTCCAGTGTTCCAGGAGGCATTTCTGAAAGGATTGTTCAGGTCCGGAGTCAGGACAGCTGATGTCACTCCCAGCCATCTGCTCGAGCTCTGGGTCAAGCATTCATTGTTATAACAGGGAATTTTAATCAACAGACTTTCTGCATTTGACTTTGGCAGTTTTATGATTAGGTGGTTTGACAGAAACTTGAGACTTGATTTGTGCAATTTGCACTTTATTGTCATGTGTTAGGAGAGTATTTTGAATTGGTGAGGTGGAAAGATCGAAGAGACAGCAGTGAAGGGCAGTGGAGGCGAGATGGCAGGATCGCCACAAAGAAAGGAGGCATCACACTTGAGGGCTTTCTGAGTGGGAATCAGGGACCTCTGGGGCTGAAGGAATTTTAAAGATCAACTAGTCCAACCCCACCCCCATGCTCAAATTGCCTCTAATAATATAACTGTGATTACAATAACTACTAATATAATAATAGCAGCTCTGAGTTGAGCACCTACTGGCCTCCCAGGAAGGTGTTGTGGTGGTCAGGCTTGATAGGTTGCAGGGACTACATATCCATCCAAGACAGCTCACATCCTCTTCTCCCCTCCCCTCCTCTCCTCTCTCCTCCCCTTTCCCTCCTCTTCTCCCTTCCTTCCTTTTTCATTTTTTTTCCTTTTCTTCCTCCCTCCCTTCCCAGTGCTGACTGTAAAGAGCTCTTCATTACTATTGACCTTCAACCTGTGTCTTTTGTTCTGTGTTAGCCTCTTGAGACAGTACAAAACAAGCCCAGACCTTCTGTGAGACAGCCCTGCAGAGGTGTGGCATCTTCTCCAGACTCTAGCTTCAGCCCTTCCTCCTCTGACCTCCTTCCGAGCTCGGTCCCTCTCTTGTCTTCCTCCTCAACAACTCAAGCTTGTCAATTTCTCTCTTCAAATGTGGCTCCCCACTCTCCACCCCATCCTCCCAAGTGAGCTGCTTCACAGATGAAAACACACTTCAGGACAGACTCATTATGCCCCAGTTGTGTCCTTGAAGCACCTTTAAAACCAGCAGAAACTTTGTGGAGAAGAGTCCCTAAAGTCCCTGGGGACCTCAGATCCTATCGAGATCACCAGTCATCATCGACCCTAGAAAGTTCAATTCAGTTCAACTCAATGCATTCAATAAACATTGGAAGCATGGATTTTGGAGTCAAGTAGACCTAAGTTTGGACTCTCAGTCTATCATTTCTCAGTCGTCTGATTTGATAGCAAGTGATGATTCTAAGCTCCAGTTTTTCTCATCTGATTTATAAGGGACAGTCATACCTGACTGATGGGCTTTCCATGAAGATTGAATGTAACCACATACATGAAATACTTAGAACAGTGCTTCATCCACCCACTCACCCTCCCACACATTCATTCATTCATTCATTTACTCACTTTGGGTGCAAAGAACTTGGGAGATTTACTAGTGAACAGACAGGGTCCTTGCCTTCACAGGGGTTAGAATGGCACATGCTTGCCATACACCCAGCAAGTATCCCCTGCCGACCTCCCACCTGCATCTGTACACACAGGAGACAGTGCTGGGCAACTGGGTGTGGGTGAAGACATGAAAATGAATAAAACAGGGCAACTGCTCTCAAGGAACTGAGATTTCCAGAGCAGTATTAAGCCATTATCAGGTTGGGTTGGGGGCTGACAAACTTTTTAAGTTTGAATTTAAATTTGACACTAAGCCCTAGGAAGACACCAAAAAACTTGACTTTCTTGGCTACTGAGATGATGATATTCCAGACAGGGGTCTGGGATGGAGAAGTGGCAACCTCTAATCACAGAAGTCCAACTTCTCAGAGAGTCTAACAGGGAGCCTGGGTGAGGAAGACTAGCTCTGAAGGGAAGTATCAGGAGATGAGGTGCATAGACTCTATCCCTGAGGGTATAACTGGTTCATTCATTCATTCACTCACACTTATTAAAAGTCTCTGTGCCAAGCATATACCATGTATTGGTACAGATCCTTCCCCTTGTGTTTTACAGTCTAAGGGGGCAGGGAGGTGGCCATTATAATACAGTATTATGAACGCTAAGATAGGGTGGGAGTTTCCAATGTCATAGGGTCATAGGGAAAGGCCATCCTTGTCCATCCAGAGCAGTGGCTTTCAAGTGTGGATAATTTTCCCCTCCCAGAGGACATTTGACAATGTTTGGAGACTTATTTGGTTGTCATAACTGGAGTGGAGGTTTGCTACTGGTATTTAGAGGGTAGAGGCTAGGGATGCTTGTTAAACATCCTATACCACACAGGACAGCCCTCCACAACAAAGAATTCTCTGGCCCCAAATTTTAATAGTGTCACTGTTGAGAAACTCTCATCTAGAGGAATCATATAAAGCTTCTCAAAAGAAGAAACACTGAATTGGGTCCATAAGGATGAGGCATTAGCTAGATAAAGAATGGGGGTGGTGAGACTTTCCAGGAAGAGGGACAGGGTATCAAACATTCAAAAATGAGAAAAAGCACAAGAGAGCAAAAGCAAGAGCTTGAGCCAGGGGGAGCCAGACTGTCCCCAAGACCTAAAACTGTAGAGCCACCAAAACCCTGCAACTCCAACCTGGGAGAGCCTTAGGCAGAAGACTCTGACTTGTGAGAACTGCGGTGTGGGCTGTGCCTGGCAGAGGTCTGGGGATGGGGCCAACCCCATCTCCAGTGTGTCCAGAAGGTGGGACATGGAGCCAAAGAAGATGATTCTCAAACCTTAAGATTTAATGTTGTTTGCTCTGTTGGTTTGGGATTTACTTGGGACCAGTTACCTCTTTCTTCCTTCCTACTTTTCCCTTTTTGGATAGGAATGCCTATTCTATGCTGGTGCCACCATTGTATTTTGGAAGCACATAATTTTGATTTCACAGGTTCACAGCTAGATAGAAATTTGTCTCAGGATGTATCACACCTTGAGTCTCATCCACATCTGGAATGAGTTGATATTTAGATGAGATTTTGATTTAGATTTTAAAGTTAATGTTGGAATGACTTAAGACTTTTGGAGCTGTTATGATGGAATGAATGTATTCTGCATGTGAGAAGGATATGAATCTTAGGGGACCAGGAATGGAATGCTATGGCCTGAATGTATTCCTCCACAATTCATATGTTGAAACCTAACTCCCAGGGTGATACTCTTAAGAAGTGAGTGGGGCCTTCGGGAGGTGATTAGATCATGAGCTCCACCATCATTAATAGGATTAGTGTCCTTATAAAAGAGGCCTGAGAAAACTTGTTCACTCCTTCTGCTATGTGAGAACTCAGCAAGAAGGTGCTGTCCTTGAAACAGAGAGCAAGGCCTCAGCAGAAACTGAGTCTGCTGCTACCTTGGTCTTGGACTTCCCAGCTTCCAGAAGTATGAACAGTAGATATCCGCTGTTTATCAATTAGCCAGTCTAAGATCTTTTGTTACAGCAGCCTGAATGGACTGAGACACTGACCTTTTGTCTCTTTTTCTTCCTTCCCTGTATTGATCCTTCATTCTTTGTTGAAGGTAAGTTGAAGCTAGGTGAGAAATGCCAAGCAAAAGAATAGGATTTCATGCTAAATTTGTTTGTTAGTTCACTCAGCAAACATCTACCAATATCTCACTCCTAGCACAGTGAGTAATACATGTTAAGTGCTCAAGAAGTATTTGTTAAATGAACATATGAATAAAAAATCTTGGTTTAAATGTCATCTCTTTGGAGAAGCCTCTTTCTGACCATCTATGAGCAGTAGTCGCCTTCCTAAGTCAGCCTGTGTATCATTGCTCCACTTCATTTCTTTCATGATACTTACAAGGATCTGAAATTACATTCAAGTATTTATTTGTTTGTATGTTATAGTCTGTCTCTCATACTAGAATATAAGCTCTGGAAAATCAGAGAATTTGTCTGGTTTACCTGGTATCACCAGTGCCTGGGAGAATGTTAGGTATAGCTCTCAAATATTTACTGAATAAAGAGGTTTACTGGTTGGCTTCTCTGGGTCAGGCCCAGTGATAAGTACTGGGGATTCAGAGATGAGCAACACATGATCTCTGGCTAGAAGACTGTCCTACATAGGATAGAAAATGCCTGGTAAATTCTCGATATGATACGACTGGAGTTCAACTTGAGGTTGACACATCTTCCATCATGGAGAGAGATTAGAATAAGTAACCACTAACTGCTATGACAGACAACCCCAGAGGATCAGTGACAGAATCCAATACAATTTTTATTTTTCTCCCCAGTTCAGTGAGGGTCAGGCAGCTCTCTGCCAAATGGTGACTTGGGAACCTGGGCTTTTCCATTTTGTGGTCTCATTCTCAATATCAATACATGGCCACTGTGAAGTGGGAGAAGAGTGAATGATCACAAATGGAGGATTTTTATGGGCCACATTGGAAGTGGCATGCCTGACGATGGCCTACATTTCACTGGTCGGAACCCAGTTATGTGGTCCCACCTAACTGCAAAGGCTGTGCGTACTATCCATCTATGTGCCCAGCAGGCAAAGGAAATGAATTTGGTGATCACACAGCTGTTTGTTTTTGCCAAACAGGGGAGGTCATAGACTGAGACAGGAAGAACACTTAGAAGAGTTAATGAGAACTAGTACCAAAGTAATAACAGTGGCCATGGGGCTTTTAAGAGAGAAGTAGATGAAACTATTATCAAAACCAGAAGTTAAAGTCACATAATCATGCACTAGTTTGATCAGTCCTTTAATAAAATGACCATGAAACTTGCATTGAGAGGCCTCTCCACTCTGCACTTGTTTCATTAGAAGTTATTCTGAGGATGACATTGTCTCTGCTGCTGTGAGTTTTGCTGTTGATACAAAGTGACAAGGTTCTGTTTTACTGAAGGAATAATTGGAGCATGCACAAAGGGTGAGAATTTGGGGTACAAAGATTGCCCAGATCTTTCTCTCTGGTACCTCCATTCTTTAGATTTCACATAAAGTCCTCCCCAAATGGGAGAGTGCCCATTATGTGCCTAATTCTGTACCAGATGCTCAGGGATATGAGAGGGGAAAGATATAAGCCTGGCTTTTAAGTGACTTGTATTTTTCTTCAGGGAGCTTCAAGTAACTCATGTGACACAATTATGGAACCCAAAGATATTAAATTCTTGAAATGCAGGTGCTAAATGTTTTGTGGGCTCCCAGAAAAGTGAGATAAGTGTGGGCAGGTGTTGAAGAAGCCATTTCTGAGGGAGGAGGCACTTGAGCTGGGTCTTCTAGAGTTTCCTTCAAAGCCGCCATTAACTTGGGACCTGGTATATTGCAGAGACTGACAGCATGGCTTTGGAATCAGAAACGCCTAGGTTTGGAGCTGGTTTCTATCCCTTATTATCTATGATATTGAGTAAGGGTAGGTAAATGAGATACCATAAACAGAGGGTGCCTGGCACAGAGGTCATGCTCAAGAAGTGGTAAATGTTAAATCATAAGAGAACCATAGCAATACCCGCTGAAGCCAGACTTCGTGGGTGTGTGAATTGCAGCCAGTCTTGGACAAGTCATTTAACCTCTCCGTGCCTCTGCTTCTCCATATGTAAAACAGGTATCATGATACTGCCTATCTCGTAGGGCTGCAGTGAGCAGTAAAACCATTAATATATACGAAGAGCATGTAACAGTGCTATATGCAAGTTGTGGCTATTAATATCACTATTATAAAAGTAATCATTTCACGTCCACACGTGATCACCTCTACGCTGAGAAACAGTGGTATTTCCTTCCTTGGAGATCCGCAGAATAGTTCAGAGACATACCGTGCATTTTTCTGTGTGTGTGTATGTGTGAGATGGGAAGTGATGGCCTGAGCGATGGCACATTTTTCACATTGTGACATTGACACATGCATTTTTGAATAAATTGAGTTCCCATTTTGCTCTACTCATTTGGCAGCAACCACAAGTTCATGGAAAAATATGAATAGACAAGGGGAAGGTGCACAAATGGGGGTGGGGGTGGGAGAGCCAGAGAATCAATTTACAGTTTGTCAAGACAAGAGTATTAATGCCTCCTTTTTATTAAAAAAAATTAATGCACTGAGTTCTTGTCCGTCATGGATCATAACAGCTAGAGCAATCACTTATGAATACTCACTGTGTGGGGGACATGTTGCTAAGTGCTTTATAAATGCATTATCTCGTTTAATCTTCACCATACCCTAGGAGGTTGGTACCATTTGAACTGGTTTTAAGAGGTCAACAGGCCTTACGTCCCATGGTCAGTATTTGATGGAGCGAAGACTAAAACACAAAGCTTTCTGACTCTGGAAGGAAATGGTCTTAACTGCAGCTGATGTCCAGCCCGGACATGTCAGAATGGCAGCCCAGCTTGTTTGTAGCCCCTGTCTTTTCTGATGAGTGGGCCCTGTCATACTATACTGGCTGTTGATTAGTTTCACGATCATTGCTCTTTTCAACCACAAGGCAATATTACATTGTTACAGTTGGAGGAAAACGGAGACAAATGGGCAATATCTATAACACATTGATTTGCATCTAAAGGGGATTAAAATGCACAAGATTTTAGGAATAAGTGATCCTCCAGTGTGTTTGCAACACCTAATCAGCACGGAGGAAGGGAAAGAGCACAGTGGTATGAGCCAGAGGAGCTAACCTATTAACCACCATCTCCCTCCACACACACACCACCCAGGAAAAAGAAGCTGTTGGCAAAAGAATTTTGGTAAATTCAAAAAATCAAAAACTAGAAAGGAAAACCCCCCACAATTCTCAAATTCTTATCTCCTAGAGGAGAGGTCCCCAACCTTTTTGGCAGCAGGGATGGGTTTCATGGAAGACAATTTTTTCATGGATGGCGGGAAGATGATGTCAAGATGATTCAGGTGTATTACATTTATTGCACAGTCAAACCTCTCTGCTGATGGTAATCTGTATTTGCAGCCGCTCCCGAGCACTAGCATCACTGCCTCAGCTCCACTTCAGATCATCAGGTATTAGATTCCTGTAAGGAGCACGCAACCTAGATCCCTCCCATGCACAGTTTACAGTAGGGTTCCTGCTCCTATGAGAATCTAATGCCACTGCTGATCTGACAGGGGCAGAGCTTAGGCGATGATGCTGATGATAAGCATCTGTAAATATAGATGAAGCCTCGCTGACTGGACAATTTGTCTGCTCACCTCCTGTTATGCTGCCCGGTACCTAACAGGCCACGGACTGGTACTGGTTTGCAGTCGGGGGCTGGGGACGGCAGTCCTAGAAAGAACTACTTGTGATCGCTTTGACGGCTCTGTGTGTATAACTATAGAGATATATTTATAAAATTCTTACATCTGTAGGTTGAGGGGGTTGATCTTAGAGGTCCCTTCCTGCTGAAAGCTTTCCAATAATAATTTAATAACTCTTGTCAAGGTGTCCAATAAGGGAAGCTGGGAATGTGCCACTTTTGACTGGTTAGCTATGCTCTACTTCATCCCCAGCAAAAAAAATTGTCTAAGGGGAAATTTTCTTAGTGTGTAAAACTGAAAAGCAGAACTCAGTACAGTATATAATCCTAACAATGCCGTATGAAAATGCAGTAAAAATAGAGTCAATTATACACTGTCAAAGCTTTTCTCTAAGCAGCTGCCTAACAGAATATGACAATTTTTCCTACAATGTAGTAAAAAATAAAAAAAAAGTTCTCTCACAATGCCAACTACACAGGGCCGAATTCATTAACACTTTATTACCTTAAACTCCATTGTAAGACAAAAATAATGTGACGCAACTTGTCACTTTTTTCTTTTCCTGGTTTTGTTACTGTGACACATTAAGATTTGGGCGCCTGCTAGTGTGTTGTGATCTACATTTAATGATCTTAACAGGAACTTAGTAAGACATTGTTCGTTTCTCTTGCGCTATCCCTGAGCGGAGTGTTACATGAACAGTGAGACCCAATTATATCATAGTGTAATTTACAAAGGAGAAAAAAAAAGTTCTTTTCATGGTGTGTTCCCTAAGGAGACTAGGAGTATTGTAGCAGTTTCTTGGCTCTGCTTTGCAACAATATAATTAGCTATAATCTGAGCATTTGCATATAGTACATAGAGCAGGAGTAATTCTCCGCTTGCTGGGTTAGGATGTAAAATAGTCTTTTATAAGACGGTTGCTCTGATACACCTAATTTTACTTAGCGCATTTGCATCTATGTTGTGACTGATCATCACAAATGGAAATTGTTACTCTCAATATGAGGAAATGCATCACAATGAAAGGTAATTTTTTTAAACCAACAGATTTTAATCGAGGGCTCATTATGGACATAGGACTGGGGCAGAACCCTGATGTCTTTGGAATAAAAGGCTGGACTTTATTTTAGCCTGAACTTTGTATGGCTTTACAGTGAGGATTACATTTCATGCATCTTGTAATTTGTACTTGGGGATGTCGAGTCTTTCAGCATCATGATGACTGGCATGTCTGTTGTAAGCGCAGGTCCTTAAACAAACAGGGAGCCACTAAGTTAGGGAATTGAGGAGCAGAAACAGTAAACAGTCCACTTCCTCTCTCACCCTTAACCGTCAAATTTAGGATTGATCATAAATCTATAAACTTGTCTTATTAGTTGATTTCATTAATTGATTTCATCTTAAGAAGTGTGTGTGTACCCCTTCAGAACTATAAGACAATACATTGCTGTTGTTGAAGCCACCCAGTCTGTGGTACTTTGTTATGCAGCCCTAGAAAGTTAATACAGTGGGTCATCTGAGGTCCAAATTTAGACCAGGTCCTGGCCCCTTGTTTGGCAAGATGATAGATGCTTTGGCCAGGCTTAAATAGGAAGAATCTCAGTACCAGAGGCTATTTTTGAGAGATCATGTGGTTTCCTCTGTGTGTGGTCCCTTCTTGAAAAACATTCCCTAAACTTAAATGTTTAGGAATGCTTAGAAAATGTTTGGGAAGAAAGGAGCATGTATAATGACAAAGGAAATGTGGCAAAAAGAAGCGAAACTCTTTCCACTGTGATTCTCCATTTGTCCTTCTACCAACGAATTTGCAGAGCATCTGTGAACTTTTTCTACTTTGTTAGTAATGCTTGTTGTATTAAAGGATGTCAGGTTTACTCTTCCTATTATGAAAACAACAGGAGAAGGGAACAAAAAATACAGAAGCAGGAAGCAAAGGAAAATACAAGATATATTTTTTCATGATTTGCATACCTTCAATTTTTTTTAACTTTTTAACTTGAAATAACTTTAATCTTACACAAAACTTTCAATCATAGGGAAAGAGCTCTCATATATCTTTCACCCAGGATCACCAATTGTCAACAGTTGTCACATTTTGCCACATTTCTTTTATCATTATATATATGCTCCTTTCTCTCAAAATGTTCCAGTGTGTTTTTCCTAAGAACAAAGTTATTTCCTGATGTAACTGCAGTACGATGATCAAAACCAAGAAATGTGATGTTGATATTAACTGACCAATTATTCTCATAATGTCCTTTATAGCACTCCCCTGGCCTTTAATTTTCATGAATGTCTAATCTGCTTTTATCTAGAAAGATTCCTTAGGCTGAAGATACTGATATATTTTAAAGAGTACAGTGTAAGTCATGTGTTTTGTAGCCTGCCCTCACTTTGGGTTTCTCTGATGTTTTCTCATGGTTAGAACCATGTTGTACATTTTTGGCAGGAAACCACTGAGGTTTACTGTGTCCTTCTCGGTGCATCACACATGGTGCTGGGCTGCCTCACCAGCTTCCTCCCCCCCCCCCCTCGACACACTCTACTGTGTAGATGAAAACAACAGGTTAATAATGAGTACAACCAAGGGTAACTTCTGGGGGGAAAACTCATCTCTTCATCCATTCATTCATCACACGTAAGTATCTTATTATCTCCCGAGTGCCAATGTGTTCTGTTTTGGAGGACAGATAAATTAGTTTTTGCTTTGTTTTGTTTCATTGGTTTTCAAAAACTATTCAGGGCCGGGCGCGGTGGCTCACGCCTGTAATCCTAGCACTCTGGGAGGCCGAGGTGGGCGGATCGTTTGAGCTCAGGAGTTCGAGACCAGCCTGAGCAAGAGCGAGACCCCATCTCTACTAAAAATAGAAAGAAATTATATGGACAGCTAAAAATATATATAGAAAAAATTAGCCGGGCATGGTGGTGCATGCCTGTAGTCCCAGCTACTCGGGAGGCTGAGACAGGAGGATCACTTGAGCTCAGGAGTTTGAGGTTGCTGTGAGCTAGGCTGACGCCACGGCACTCACTCTAGCCTGGGCAACAGAGTGAGACTCTGTCTCAAAAAAAAAAAAAAAAAAACTATTCAGGTTGAGGAATGCCTGGAAATCAGGACCCCTTTTATGGATTTTTGAAAGATCCTCTCTCTAAATACATACACCAGAAAACAAATTGTAAACCTTCTCCTCTCCCAAATCTTCATACAAAACAAGAAGCAAAACAAGCTGTTGAACTAAACATTATCAATTGTTTCCAAGTTTTCCTGCTAATAACTTGTTCTTTGCCCATTCATTTTGTTTCCTGCGAGTCTGGTTTAGCCGTCTAGGGATAGCTGAATCTGAGGTTCTTAAGAAAAAAATTGTGGAGAAAAAAGTTGTAGCTAAAGAAATTTCCTCATTAACATACTGTGTTCTACAAATTGGAAAAGTACTGCTGATATTGGATTTTAGTTGCAGAATCCATTTGTGGAACACAAGTGCCTGCAAAGAGGAAGGATGAGAATTATGGTTTTCTGTAGCCTGTTTTCCCAAGGGTGAATGGATTACTAACGTGTGGAGCTAGTGGCTCCCCAGTCTGTGGGGTAACTTGGTGGGGCCTGGGGGGCCGGAGCCCCTGGGCTGGTTGCCTCTGATCACAAACAATCTTGTGAATGAATCCCTGTCTGCTCTTAAAATTAACTATTTTCTCTGCCTACGAGGAAGTGGAAAGATTGGGAAACACTATGGTCACTAGCTTTATTTTATGCCTCCCTGAAAGCAGGTGCCTGAAGGCAAGACCCGGGTCTTATTCATTCATTTGGCTTTTGCAATGTACAGAACAGGGCTGGACACACAATAGTTGCTCAATATGTATTTATTGCCTTGAAATTGCTGACTACGTGCTATGAGCAGGCATTGTGAGAAAAGCTGTGATGGGTAAGCGATGAGATACTGTTTGAGGGACCCCTTTTCCAACAGCTGTTGACTTGGAGGACAGAGAGTCTTTTAAAGCACAGCTTAAAGGACACCTTGAATCTGCAATAGAGCAAATGACAAAGTGGTGAAAGAAGAGACACGTAACACATTTCTGGAGAACGAGAATGAACCCAATCCATGACAGGATTAACAGGTTAATTAAAGGATCTGTCCTGATGATGCTGGCACATCTTCAATTCAGACTGACATTAACTCGAGGCACAGGCCCCAATCTATCTTTCCCACCAGCTGCCATGGAGCTGAAATACGTACCAGACAAGCCTATTCTTAAAGACTTTCTAGATGTGCATAACTATCCCAGGTGAAAGCCCACTCCAGGAGAGGTGATGTCTCAGCTGTTTCTGCTAATCCATGATTAGCAGAAACAGCGTTACCTGATTAACTCTTGACCACCTAGTAACGATCAGTCAGTAGAATGGGCAACAGGAAGGGAAAGTTTAGGTAGAGCGAGTGAATTAACCCTGTCTGAGCATCTGTCATGGCACAGCACCAGACACATTGCACCTGGGTTCAAATCCCAGCGCTGCCATGTTCTGACTGAGCGGCTCTAGAGAGGTCACTTTTCTGGTAAGCCTTGGTTATGTTATCTATAAAACAAGGACAATAATAACTTTGTATTTGTTTCCCAGGGATGTCTTAACAAATGACCACAAATTGGTGGTTTAAAACAACAGAAACATATTCCCTCACAGTTCTGGAGACTAGAAATTCAAAACCAAAGTGTCAGCAGGGTGGTGCCCCCTCTAAATGCTCCAGGGGAGGATATTTTCTTGCTTCTTCCAGTTTCTGGTGGCTCCAGGCTTTTCTGGGATTGTATCTGCATCACTTCAATTTCTGCCTCCACCTTCATATGGCCTTCTCCTCTGGGTCATCTTCTCCGTCTCTCATAAAGACATTTGTCATTGGATTTAGGGCATCCCTGGGTAATCCAGGATGTTCTGATCTTGAGATCATTGACTTCATTATAGACAGCTGTGTCGCAAGGCTATGGAGTCTGGGAAACAGGTCTTATTAACCTCTTTTTACACGTTAAAATAGGTTCACAGAGGTTTATTACCTTGCCCAAGGTCAAACTGGGTTTACGATCTGGTGTGAATAACCACAAAGTATGTGTTTTTGTCCTTCACTATGAAGAGTGGGGGTTGGATCCCCCCAAGCAGACCCTGAGACAAAGATTTGGGTACAAGTAGGTTATTTGGAAAGTGATCTTGGGAAGCAGTGAGACAATGGGGAAGTGGCTAAGGGAGAGAAGCCAATGGAGCTTGTGTTACAGTGAGTGGGTTACTGCTGTGGGCACCTGAGCCTCACTCCCACTGAGATCTTCTGGGAGGTTGGTGCATATGAGGACTGTTCACCAAGACACAAGTGACCTCCAGGGTGGGCTGAGGGGATAGGAAAGGGACACCAGGAGCATCTCCTACCCCCAGCAGCTCTATGGTGGCAGAGATCTAGGAAGGCCAGGGTAGGAGGGGGCATGGAAATGAAGGGTAGAAATGGGCAACAGAAGTCAACTGTAGCTGTTGGTAATTTTGCTTGGGCCATTCCTGGGAGGTTTGATGGAGTCATAGATTCTCAATGCCGGAGTGAACGTTATAAGTCATATGGTTTAACCTCACTCCCATTGTTGTATAATCCTATACAATATATCATATCCTGAGATTTCCCCTCAGTGGTCATCTGTAGCCACTATTTAGATTCCTGCTGGACCAGAAGGCTCACTACCTCCTGAGGCAGACTGTTCCATTGCTGTGTAGCTCTAGTCATGGAAACGATCTTTACGTTGACTCAAAATTAGACTCCTTGGGTATTCTACTCATGAGATCTAGTTCTTTCCCCTGGGCCCTAGTTCTTCCCTAAGAGATCTTTTGCTTACACATTGTTTTCAACTCTACAATCCCATTCTGTTCCGGCTGTAAAGCTGTGGCTCATTGGAGACACTGTGTCCAGCCCCTGTTCTCCTATTTATAATGGTCTAGGGAATAACTTAAGTGGTCACTTAAGTTACTGAACTGAAAATATATAACTGAAACGTCAGGGACAATTAGAGCATATGGTATAGTAAGAAGAACATGCACTCAACAAATGCGGAATAAGCACTTACTTTGTGTGTCAGATCGGTGGCCAATAGTCTGTTGGGAGAAATGGACACACGATCACTGACTACAATGCCCAGGATAAAGGTCTTCAAAGGTCACTTCAAAAGAGGGAGAATGTGGTACACTATGCTAACCAAAGCCTGAAGGACTACATGCTCTGAGCACAGTGATTTCATCAGGGGAATGGGAGACAACATATGAATTGGGCTTTGATGGATGATTAAGATTTTCAGACACTGGCCCTGGCAGGAAAAGAATCTGAGGATATGGAAATGACACAAGAAAGTCCAGGAGATGAGGACATGTGTGCTTAATTTAGGGAATGGCAAGTTGTCAGGTATACCTAGAGTTCAGGTTGTGTATATTTATGTGTTTACATGGTTAGTAGCATATGAGGTTGGGGTGGTATATACAAGAACCATTGAGACAATATTATATTATAACTGGTCTTGACATATCCATTAGATGATAGGAAAGTTTTCAAATGCTTTTGCACGTGAAGAGAAGGACATAGAGGGGAGAGGAAGTGTAAGATGTTTCATAGTTGAAGTAAACTCATCAGTCTCTAATTGCATTTGGACAGAAAATAAGAGGAAAAGTGGGAAAATGTCCTCATACTCAAAAGGACTACCTGAATTCTAGGCCCAATCATACTATTGGTTATCCCCTACTGTCTGTCTGTGTGACCTTTGACAAATCCTTAATCCCTCTCTGGGCCTATTTTCCTCATCCACAAAGTTTGGGCTGAGTGATTTCTTCCAATGCTTTGACACTCCAGGGTTCCATTATTCTATTTCCTTTTTCCAATAATTGGTGAAAGTGAAGGTTAGAAACTGGTAAACAGTGGGGTGTCTGGGGCATAGGAAGTGAGTCTGGAGCAGTGTGAACCTGTAAGGAAAGGGAGAGAGAGACGACTAGGAACACAGGTTGGAATCAGGTTATAGGGGCTGTGAAAGTCAGAATAATGAGCTGTAGTAAGAACCACAATGATTATTAAAGCTTTGTTCCATCCATTCATCTCCCAGCTCCTGACACGCTTCCCTGCTTCTGGCTCTGACCTGGCTGGAGGACTCCTGTAGCCTGTGGTGTGGCACAAAGGGCACCTGCTCTGAAGCCAAACAACCACAGCTCCTTCCCCTTCCTTCACAGGTGGGTGTGGGCCCAGGGCAGGCTTGAGGCAGTCCCGGACTAGCAGGGTGTGGGTCAGTGGACGCCTGGGTAAGGGCGCTGACTGCCCTCTTCTGCTGTGGGCCGGCTGCCTTGGCACTTTGTGCTGGAGCCTGTTCACTCTTCTCCCATTGGCCTCTCCTCAAGGCTTCTGTCCACCTTGGTAAAGAAGAGCCGCTGAGGTTACAGTGTCAGGGACCTAGGAGATCATGAGTGGTCACTGATTCCAGAAGACTGGGAGCTTCTTAAGGGCAAAGGCCACAGCTGGGTGCTTGCTGAATTCTCAGCCCCTAGCCAGATCCTAGTTCATAATAGGTGCTCAATCAATGCTCACAGCAGGAATGAATGATTGAGTGATTGAAACCAACCATGTGCAAATGACAAAACTGAAGTCCAGGATGGCCAAGTAGCCGCTTGAAAAGAACACTGGCTTTGGAGTCAGACAGAGCTGGGATCATAGCTTAGTGCCATTCCTTCTCGGTTATAGCTCTTTAAAATGAAGACAATAGTGCATGCTCTTCAAAGAGAGAGAGGATTAAAGAGATATTACAGATTAAGCTTCTAGAATGGTGCTGCGCACACTGTTTGTACCCAATATTTTTAGGCTCTAGCCCAAGGCTGCCCAGAGTATCAATGGCAATCCCCTGACCTTTGGAAAGAACTGGGACATCATGAAAGGAAACTTTTGTTTGAAAGGTTTTAAAGACCATCATAGACAGCCTCATCTGTCTAGGGCAGCTTTGGCTACAGCCCCCTTAGAGCGGGAGGAATGGACCAGATGACCCTGGGCCCTTTCCAATCCCTTTTGGGTCTTGGAACCAAGGCTGCACTTCTGATCCTGACCATTGGGTGGCACCAGCCCATCAGGTTAGGTAACTCAGTGGCTGGCGAGGCCTGCTCGGCTTCCCAGCAGGGGAGCTGGAAGGCGGTGGGGGGAGGGGAGGGGCAGCCGGAGGAGTCCAGGTGTGGGCGCCTCTGCGCGCCTGTGTGTGCGCCTTTGTGCATGACTGGGTGGGGGTGGGCTGTAGAAGCATTATGAGGGTGTACGAGCATGTGTGTGAGTGTGTGTGTGCCTGTGTGTGGAGAGAGCTAACAACTCAGAGAAAGGGGGCCTTTGTTTCACTCCTGTTTACGTACAGGGAAATCATTTGACCTAAATGAAATTGCTCTGCCCTAAGGATATTAGTATATGGCTGTGGATGAAGAGAGGCTTGAGGACATGGAATTTTCAAGATGTTAGAGGCATTAAAATTTGTTTAGTCGGCCCCCTCATTATACACAAGGGATAAACTGAGGCGAGCAGGGGGCTCTAGTGGTATATGCTACAGGCTCTTGGTGGGCTGGGCCGGAGCTCTGGCTCCCTGACCCTGTCTCCTGAGGCCTCAGTGTTTGAGCCTGTGGCTACCTTAGGACAAGGAGCTGGACACCCAAACATGGTGGGTGACCTCCAGGAAGAAAGCCCCGGCAAGGTGGGGCCCAGGACCCCTTGCTTAGTCTAAGTCACACTCAGTGTGAGCATCCTGGCTTCTCCCCCTTACCCTTTGCTGCTCACATCTTGATCCCAGAGCCAGCCCAGACTGGCCCTGCCACCCCCTGGGCAGAACCTTGAGGGCAGAACCTTGCCCAGGGTCCCATGGTAGTCCGGTGCCAGCGGAGACTAGAGTCCAGATCTCCGGTTTTCCACTGTGTCCTTTTCCTGCCATCATTGCCTCTGTCTCACTTACGGGGAGGGGCTCTATGTACCCCGTCAGTAGCCGGGGCTCAAGCCTCCAGGAACACCGGGCACTGGTTCTGAAATTCCAAAGCCCTCAGTGTTCCCTACCCACTGAATGATACCCGAGGTAACAGATTTGTGCCTGGAACTGGCCCGCAGCCCGTAAAACGATGACAAGAGCACTGCCGTTTATTCAAGGATTGGGCTGAGTTCTTCAGCTCTGGAGTCAGATGACAGGGGCTTGAATTCTGGCTCCTTCACTAACCGGCCCTTAGACCACGGAGCCGACCTCCTAACCTCTCGGTTTCTACATTTCAAAACCAGAGATGTCATTAGTGCCCAGCACAGAGGGTTGTTGAGAGGTTTTAATGAATTAACACATAAAAGTACCTGAAAGTATTATAATAAGTTTCAATGCATGCTGCTATTGCTATGCTTTAAACCTCACAACAACCCTGCCTAAAAAGGGAGGTATGGTGCTCCCATGTTATGAGTAGGGGAACTGAGACCCAAGAAGGTGACGTATTAATATATGGTTCAAGGTAACAGAGCTAGTAAGTGGTGGATGTGATAATCGAATCCAAGTCTATAGATTCAGACCTTATGCCAGTCCTCTAAAATCCTTTATTGTCCTGTTGCCAAGCCCAGGCATGAGGGATGGACTCCTTTAAAAACAATTCAATATAAGCAGAATAAAATATTGTATATATGTATACATTTATATATAAATATGGAAGAGTAAGAGAGACTTTAAGAAAATGAAAGAGAACTTCAAAGCATGACTTTCTCCTAGATCTAATGTTCTCATCAAGCTCAAAGTCTGTCTTAAATTCTAACAGGTTGGTACCAGGATGCTTTAGGAGATGGACATATGCTAGAAACCCTTCCTGGTCTACCAGGAGTCCTGCACTCACGGCTCCCTGCCTTCCCAACTTACCCATTCTCGTCAATCCATACCGACCTGGCATGGATATGGGCCTGTGCCGGGTAAGCAGGATGGTGCACCTCAGACTCGCCAGCACAGCTCATAATCAGTGTCCCTTTATGAGCTCTGTGCCAATGCACAATCGGCTTTATATAAAACATAGTTATGAGCACTCATTATGGCTGGGAGGCAGTAGTTAACACAGAAATTACCCAGTTGCAGATGTGCCGTGTCAGGCCACTAATGAACCAGTCTGGCAACCTAGCAGGTCCCACCTGATCCAAGGAGGGGCCTCTGGGCAGCTTCACTCCAGCCAGCAGGGAGCCTTCAAGATAAGGCACTGTTTGCCGGGCTGCAGCTTTCTTGCAACTTCTCCCTACAATCCCTCTATCAGCGGAGGTTCCCTCCATCCCAGCGTGGCAATAAGCATTCAGTATGTCTATATCCATCTATCCACCCCACCAGTATCTTTGGAGCTCCCACTCTGTGTGGCCTTAGAGAAACCCTGATGAACAGTATTAACTCTTGCTCTGCTTTCATGGATCTTGCAATCAACACATTTGGGTTTTACAAGTGACCATGAGCCAAACCACTGCCTTTTGGGGATCCTGAAGACTCATCTGATCCCACCTTGTGCAGAGCCAGCTGGGCAGATGGGAGGGCAGCTGGAGTAGGTAACAACAGGACATTCTGCGTCTGGGAGAACCTGGGGTGGGGGTTCCCTGGAAGGAACCAGGGAATCTGAATTGCTCAATAGCAACTTTATGGTTGGAAACAAGAGTGAGATCTGCCACCCGGACGTTTGGTAGACAGTGAATGGAGTCTCCCTGCTTCTGTTTTTGTTACCTTTAGATCATTCTTAGCAGCCAGAGTGATCTTTTAAACACTTAAATCATACCACATTTCTCTCTTCCTTAAAGCTCTCCAATGGTTCCCAATTATGCTAGAAATAAAATCCAAACCTCTTATCATGGCCTGTTGGGACCTGGATGGTGGATTCCTACCCTTGCTTCTGAGACCTGCATCTATGTCTCACTGTTCTCCCATTCTTCTCTGGCCCCCACCCCCACCTGCCCCAACCACACTGACCTTTTCTCTGTCTCTGGAAACACTGGTAGGTGTAGTCCTGCCTCAGGGTCTTCATACCCACTATTCCCTCTGCCTGGATTGCTGTTCTCCCAGATTTTGCAAGGTTGACTATTTCTTGTTATTCAGGTCTCAATTCAGATGTCACCCCAAGAGTTGTGGTGGACATGACAGTTTTAATCTTTTAATCTTAGAATTAATTACAGCATCCTTGGAAAGACAGCACCATACTATGATGCCTGGGATATTTCTGGATTAGATCCTCAAGGACCTGGGGAAGCCTGTATGCCACCAGCAAGGCAATCAGAGATGGAATAAATGTCTGTTCTTATATCAGTGACGGGAAATGAAAAGAGAGTTTGCCACCATGCATTGTGGGCTCTTAAAAAAACAGATATTATATCAACATCTAGATAGTAAAAGAATCAAAATTCACCAGAGCAAATGGATTTTGTCTGTCTTTTCTTCTAAAATTTGTCCATATAAACCAAGCCAAATTATTTTCCAAACGTTCATGTGCAAGGCATCATTCGGTTATTTAGGAAAATCTTAGAAAGAACTTAGTATATGTCAATTCCAGGTAAGGCAATGGGGTGGAAAAAAATAAATAAGAATCAGCCATGTTCTCTGAGTGTATACAGACCAGAAGGAGGCAGGCATGGCCACTATGTCTGGAACCAGACCTCCTGAGTTCAAATCCTGGCAGGGTGTCTTTGAGAAAGTTATTTAACAGCTCTGTGTTTTATTCTCCTCATCAGTAAAATGGACTGATGACAATATCTGAGGGGTCTGTTGGCACCATTAAATGAATTAATATATGAAAAGGGCAAGAACAGTGCCCAGGGCATAGTAAATGATAAATAAGTATCACATAATATGATTGTTATAAGGCAAAGTGATGCAGGCTTTGCAGGGAGATGTACAAGGTGCCATGGGGAAATTAACTGCCAGAGGAGGACAGGGGGTACTTCTTGCAGAGGGTGAAGGTTTCCCATGGGGAGACAGCATAATATAAAGGCAAGCACAGGGTCTTTGGGAAAGACAGGCCTCTCCTTCAATTCTGGGTTTGTTATTTGTCAGCTTTGTGACTTGGGACAAGTTATTTAGCCTTCCATTTGACATAGGTATTGTCCCATGGGAATACTGTGAAGATCAAATACAATGACATGAGTGAAGCTTCTGGCACACGGTGGATGCTGGAGAAAGGGCGCTGTTCACTAGCTCCACGGAGAGCTGCACTGTGAGTGGATACTGTGATGCACTGGATGATGTCAGCCTTCCTGGGAACTGCCTCAGCTAGAGAAAGCTTCTCATCCAGGGTTACGCCTCTTTTCATGGGCAGCCTGCTCCCAGTGTCTGGTGAACCAGGTGCATAGAGACTCAGCCCCTCCCTCCCACTAGAGCTCACTCTGAAGGGCCATCCCAGCTCCAGAGCTCCCCATGGGGTCAACTGAGGGCTTTATTAGGGCTGCCTCACAGCTCAGCGTCTGCCTCTGCCTTTCCTGCTTCCTTCATTTCCTGTATTAGTCAGCTCAGGCTGCCATAACAGCATGTCACCAACTGGGTGGCTTAAACAACAGAAATTTATTCTCACTTTTCTGGAAGCTAGAAGTCCAAGATCAAGTTTGGTTGACACCAACCAGTAGGGTTGGTTTCTGGTGAGGACTCTCTTCCTGGCTTGCAGATGGCCACCTTCTTGCTGTGTCCTCACATGGTCTTTCCTCTTATGTGCATGTGGAGAGAGAGATATTTCTGGTGTCTTTTTCCCTTATGAGAACACCAGTACTATTGGATTAAGGCCCCATCCATATGACCTTATTTAACCTTAATTACTTCCGGAAAGGCTCTGTCTCCAAATACAGTCACATTCGGGGTTAGGGCTTCAGCATATAAATTTTGGGGGGACACAATTCTGTCCATAACATCTTTCTTTCACAGGTGTGGATCCTAAATACACTCCTTAATAACGTCTTCCCGCTATCTGCCTCAGCATCTGCCTTCTCGGGAGGCCAAGGTGCAGACACACTTCTAAATCTTTACAGTGCATTGCACCTAGAACACAGCAGTTACCCAAATAATGTTTATTGAAAATGAATTACTATTTGGAACAGTATTTGTTAATGGTCAGAGAGCACGAAACTTCAGCTCTTTCCTTAGGGTTTTTTTTTTTAAGTTTATTTTTATTTTTATTTTTAGAGACATGGTCTCTCTCTGTCACCCAAGCTGGAGTGCAGTGGCACAACCATAGCTCACTGCAGCCTCAAACTCCTAGACTGAAGTGATACTCCCCACTTAGCCTCCAGAGTAGCTAGGACTCCAGGTGTGCACCACCATGCCCTGATAATTTAAAAAATTTTTTTTGTAGAGATGAGGTCTTGCTATGTTGCCCATGCTGGTCTCAAACTCCTGGCCTCAAGCAATCCTCCTGCCTCAGCCTCTCAAAGTTCTGGGAGTACAGGCGTGAGCTATCGTACCTAGCCCCTTATGGGTTTTTATTTCAGTATTTATGTACACAAACACCACAAAGTTTAACCTAGTAATCATGGGGTTAAATAGCCTTTGCTTACTGAGTTGGGGAAAGGAGTCATCTGACTGATTTAGATCCTAGTTAGGAATGTCTGAAAAAAAGAATGGTGGAAGAAATTTCCTGCATTGACTGCTTTCTGTAAACCAATGCTATGCCAGGAGCCTTGTTGGCACATATTTTCTTATATACATCTCACAACTGCCCTATGAAGTAGGGACCTTTGTAACTTCACTTGACAGAGAAACTGAGGCTTCCTGTTCAAGGTTATACCACCAGCCAGTGGCACAGCTGTCAATCTTTGCCTAGCATCCAAGTCCCTGAAAGGAGGGTAGAGTCCCCAAATCTACTCTCTTTCATCAGAGGCACCACCTCCTGCCTCTCTAGGTTGACAGTGACAGGCCTGGTCCCCCATGGATGTGCACAGGCCCCACCCCAGCTGCTGTTTCCTGGAAGCCTTTGCAAGGCTGAGGAACTAGACCTCTGGGGATAAGGCTGACACTAGAAGTTAATGACTATCAGTTGAAACAAAACACTTGTTTACATGTTGCCATCATTAGAGGTTCCAGCCTCACCTCAGCTGGGCCTCCTGCCAGATGTTTGGAGGGGGTTTTCACAAGCTGTGCAGTTTACTAAATACAAAAGCACTCATATCAAGGCGTTTTAGTATTAGGCAGTGCAATTCTGATAATGGGTAATTGAATTTTTTTATCTGGAGCAAAAGGGACCAAGACACTCTCAGAAGTTGTTCAGCTGGGGGACACAGACGGTTGCTAGAGACATGGGGATTCCCTTCTTGAACCCCCACTGAGGAGAGCAGTTTGGTTTAAGGGTCCTTTGAGCTTTGTGCTTGGCTCCTAGTAAATACTGAGGCAACTCTTCCTCAGGAAATCTGGGAAGACTTCATAAGAAAAGTGACATTTGCACTTGATGTTGAAGGATAAATGGGATTTTTCAAGGCAGAAAGAGGGGACAGGAAAGGGCATTCTAGAGGAGGGAACAGTATGTGCAAAGGCACAGAGGCATGGGAGGCTGTTGTTTCGAAGACAAAAAGCAGCTCCCGTAACTCTAAGCACCCCTTTATGTCTGGCTGATTGCCACCCAGACCAGTGGTCTGCCATCCTACTTAAAAGACTAGAATCACCTTAGGAGCTTTAAAAAAATTCCCCAGATCTTAATTTAATTAGTCTAGAATGGGATTCTGATCATCAATATGTTTGAAAAGTTCTCTGGATTATTTTAATACACAGGGAAACTTGAGATTGATCCTTAGATCTCAATGGATTTTCACCTTCCCAACTTTTGGATAAATGCACTGGGGAGGAACTTGGGTCAACTTTTCAAATTTATTACCAAGGGTGACTGAAGTGCAAGATGGGGCTTCCTCAGTGGTCAGCCTTGAGGGCAAACATTTCCCTTTGGGCTGTCAAGGTATACAAGGTACCCTCTTCCCTGTCAGAGCCTGTTAGGGAGAGAATAACTTGTAGGAAGAGCTCGACTTTGACCAGATCAGGACCACATCAATCATATAAGTAAGCAAATACCAATAGGGCCCTGGTGCCTTTACCTGCAACTTTCCTTCTGCTGACTTTTCTGGACGAAGAAAAAAAAAATGGTAAATTATTCAAGGTTGGGGAGAGCAGGTTTTGTAACTGCGAATTGTAAGATGGCTGAATAAGAAACTATAGTAGCCTATACATATTTTATCCCTATTTTTTTTTTTCTCCCTTGCAGAAGAAGATTTCAGTTTTCATTTCTCCCAAGCAGGACTGCTCACTTTGACATTCCCCGGGTGTCTGTAGTACTAGGCAATAATTAAATATCAGGTGCATAAGTTGCTCTTTAATTTGACATGTGTGCTCCAGGCAATAACGGCACGCAGTGCCATGTGGGAGTGTAATTGCTAAGGAATAAAATCTTGTAGCAAGTGAGATCATTGTATCAGGTACGGTGTGACAGCTCATTTGATCATTATGCCCAGGCTAAAGAGTTTGCCTAATTAGTTTCCATTAAAACTCACCCTTTAATCAAGAGTTATTCTTGCATAAAGAATGTCACTCGGTCCAGATGAATGAACAATGGTTTCCCCTCGAGATTGGACTCTCTGCTGCACTGGGATGCCATATGTCTTTTCAAACAATCCAGCTGGGAAGCCTGAGCTGGAATGGCTGGTGTAAGTGGAGAGGAGGAAAGTCATTGGGAGGAGAGAAATGGATGCTGCCAGCCCGAGTAGTTGGGGCTTGGGGTCTAAGGGCAGTCCTCCAGCAGACACAGAGACCTGGAATTCCATCTTCCATATGCAGAGAGAATGGGGGCCACAAAGGGGAAGAAGTGACTTGGTCACAGTCATACAGCAAGTTGTGGCAAAGCTCAGGCTGGGACCCAGTTCTGCAGACTTGCAGCCCAGGGCTTGCTCTTCCCCACCAAATGCTGACTTCAACTCTCAAGCTTCTTATGACTGAGGACATGAACCTTTCTCTCCTGGTCCACTCTGAGTACTGGGCTTTGAGAAAGCAAGAGTGAGGAGGAATGCTGGGGACACTCAGCACTCAGTCATGCTCCATTTCCATTTCCTAGGCTCTGGAGCCAACCTACTCTCCCTCTGAATCCCAGCTCTGCCTCTTAATGGCTATGCGACCTTGGGAGAGTCACTTAACCTTTCTAAGATTTAGTTCCTTACCTACAAGGTAGAAGTAATAATATCTATCTCCTGGATAAAAGGACTTTTTTTCTGGGTACCTGGAAATCAGAGTATCTCCTATGAGGAAATGTTTGCCAACAGCACGTGGTTTGTTACTGTTGCAAACCCATCCACTCCCATGAATGCACCTACCCTCATGTACTGATGATTTCCACATATGTGTCTTTAGCCTTGATCTTCTTACTTTTAACCCTGAACTACTAATTGGACTAATTGACAATTGTCAACTACTAATTCACACCCTGGTATTTCAGAAAAACCCACCTGATCCTGAACTCATTGCTCGCCTACTCCCAGTCTCATTTGTTTTTTTTTTTAACTGGTTTTCCAAAAACAAAGACCTCCAAGCTAAGACCTCAGATCCACCCAGGCATAGGATGATGAGGAAGGCAGCAAAGAAAAAGCAGGAGCTCCTCATTCAGATGCCCTGACCTGGGTCAGCTCACTTCACGTGCCTGAATTTGAGTTAGTTTCCTCATATTCAAAATGATACTACACATCTCCCAAAACCCTTCCTGATCTGACCCTTGCTTGCCTTTCAACATTAGCCTTCATTTATCTCCTTCAAATAGCCTTTGCTCTAGATGCACCAGACTCCATGCTGTTCCCAGATTATAGCTGTTATCTTTATTTACGGCTTCATGCATTTGCATGTTTTGTTTTTCTCTGCCTGGAATATTTTTCCTTTCCGTGCCCACCTGGCAAACTCCTACCATTCTTTGTCTCAGATCAAGACTTATCTTTATGAAGCTTTGTCTGGGTTTCCCAGACAGAGTCAGGGACTCTGTTCTTCACTCTCTCACAGAACTTTTCTACCTGTCTCTCTGGGACTCTTATAATAACTCTACATATTCCATTCTATCCTTAATATCTTTTAGCTTTTCTTTTATGTTTTCTATCATTTCTTCAGTCTGAACTTCTAATTCACTAATTTATTTTTCTTCAAATTCATCTTGTTATTTATCCCATTCATTGTGTTGTTTACTTTGGGTTTTTTAATATTTAATATTTCTACTTGGTACCTTTTATTAATATGTTATCATTGCTTCATATTTCCCCATATCTCCGTAAATGTATTTAGCATGCTTATTTTGCATTTTTGGATCATTTGTTTCAATAATTCTGCTTGTTCTGAATAGGTATTGTTCTGTTTGTTATTTTCCTTTATCATAATTATATCTTTAAATCTAGTTATTTTGGTTTGTAAAATGGTGTTTCCCTTGGGCTGTCAATCAACCACTGGTAATGTGTACTGGGGGAAAAAATCAAGGTCAGGTGTTTATCCCGGAAGGTTTAAGGAGAGAGGGGGACAGATGAATCCCAACACAGTAAGCCCAATCCCCCACAGGCTCCACAGTTGGAATTTCACTTTTAAATCTGTAGGGTGAAGTGGAAAGCCCTGAGTTTGTGGGGAAGTGGGGTGGAGGTGTGAAAGCCCAAGGGTAGTAGAACAGACCACTCTGTTTTCATCAGCTCTTAATCCCAGTGGGGCTTTCTTGCTCTCCTGGTGTTGGTCTGGTTGGGCTATGAACGGGCAGAGGATGGTTTGTCCAAGGCAGTGGGGAGGGAGATGAGAGCAGAATTTCAAAGCTTCCCTCCCACACATTGACTGGTACCATCTCTGGCTGCCCAGCTCCATGCAGCTGCCTGCCTCCCTGACACATGCTAGTTCCAGGCACTGTTACGGGGCAGGGGGTGGTGGTGGGGGGCTCACATTTTGTTGTTATTGTTTTTAATCCTTGGAACCTGTATTTTCCTTTTGCTTCGACAGTTTTTTCATTGGTAATTTTAATGGAAGGAAAGAAAACAACTCAGCCATCTTGACAGAAACCAAAATATTGTATTTTTTTAATATTAAATACTTAATACAATCTCTACATATGCATATGTTGCATTTGTTAGATGGCATAGTGGCTAAAAACAGGGACTCAGAAGTTAGACTGCATTTTTAATTTTACTTTAAAAAATTTTAAATAAACTTTATGGAGATATTATGATTCATATCAAATAAAATTCATTGAGTTTAAGGGAATAATATGGTGACTTTTGACAAATATGTACACCCATGTAGTTTCTTCTTATATATTGAGAGATTATAGTTGTATATATTTATGGAGTACAAAGTGATGTTATGATTTTTGAATACAATGTGGGATTATTAAATAAAGCTAACTAATGATATCACCATCACCTGAAATATTTAACATTTTTTTAATAAGAACATTTGAAATTTACTCTCTTAGCAATATTGAAATGTACAGTACTCAATTATTAGCTATATTCACCACACTGTGCAATTGATTTAAAAATATCAAACTTATTCCTCCTATCTAACTAAGGCTTTGTGCCCTTCGACTATATTATCTCCCCATTCTCCCCACCCCCCAGCTTTGGGTAACCACCATTCTATTCTCTGCTTCTGTGAGTTCAACTGTTTTAGTTTCCACATTTAAGTGAGAACATGTGGTAATTGTCTTTCTGTGTTTGGGTTATTTCACTTAGCATAATGTTCTCTAATTCCACCTGTATTGTGACAAATTACAGAAATTCTTCCTTATTTAAGGCTTTGGCTTATATACCACATTTGCTTTGTCTGTTCATCCCTTGGTGGACAGTTAGGTTGATACCATATCTTGGCTATTGTGAATAGTGCTGCAATGAACATGAGAGGGCAAACATCTATTTGACATACTGGTTTCAATTTTGGGAGATAAATATCCAGAAGTGGGATTGCTGGATCACATGGTAATTCTATTTTTAGTTTTTTGAGGAAGCTCTGTACTGTTTTCCATAATGGCTATATTAATTTACATTCCCAGAAATAAGTGTTCACTTTTTTCCTACATCTTCACAAGCACTTGTTCTCTTTTGTCTTTTTGATAATGGCTGTCCTAATAGGTGCGAGGTTATATCTCATTGTGGTTTTAATTTGCATCTCTCTAATGATTACTGATGTTGAGTATTTTTTTATGTATCTGTTAGCCATTCTTATGTCTTTTGAGAAATATCTATTCAAGTCCTTTGCCCATTTCTTAATCAGATTATCTGTTTTCTTTTATGGAGTGGCTTGACTTTCTTATATATTTTGGATATTAATCTCTTATCAGATATATCATTTACAAATATTTTCTCCCAGTATGTAGGTTATCTCTTTATGCTGTTAATTATTTCCTTTTTTGTGCAGAAGTTTTTATTTTGATGTAATCTCATTTGTCTATTATTGCTTTTGTTGCCTATGCTTTTAGGGTCAAATCTAAAAAATAATTGCCCAGACCAATGTCATGTAGTTTCTCCCTGTGTCTTTTTCTAGTAGTTTTATAGTTTCTGGTCTTATGTTTAAGTGTCTAATCCATTTTGAGTTGATTTTTTGTGTATAGTGTGAGATAAGGGTCCACTTTTATTCTTCTGCATATGGATATCCAGTTTTCCCAACACAACTTATTGAAGAAACTGTCCTTTGTCTCATTGTATATTCTTGGAACCTTTGTTGAAAATCAATTAATGGTAGATGTATGGGCTCATTTCTGAGCTCTCTATTCTGTTCCATTGGTAGATGCATCTAATTTTATGCTGGTACCATGCTGTTTTAATTATTATAAGTTTGTAGCATAGTTTGAAACCAGGTAGTGTGACACCTTCAGCTTTGTTCTTTTTGCTCATAATTGCCTTGGCTATTTGGGGTTTTTTGTAATTCCAGATGAATTTTAGGATTGTTTTTTCTATATCTGTGAAAAATAACATTGGAATTTTGATAGGGATTGCATTGATGCTATAGATCACTTTGGGTTTTATGGACACTTTAACAATATTAATTCTTCTAATCCATGAACACAGATATTTCCCATTTATTTGTGTATTCTTCAATTTCTTTCACTGATGTTTTATAGTTTTCAGTGTACAGGTCTTTCTTTCACCTCCTTGGTTAAATTTATTCCTAAGTAATCTTTTTGTAGCTATTGTAAATGGAATTGTTCTCTTGATTTATTTTTTGCTAAGTTCATTATTAGTATAGAGAAACACTACTGACTTTTGCATCTTGATTTTATATTCTGCAACTTGACTGAATTCGTTTATCAGTTCTAACAGTTTTTTTTTTGTGGAATATTTAAGGTTCATTAGATATAAGATGGTGTCATCAGTAAACAATGACAATTTAAATTCTTCATTTCCTATTTGGATGCCTTTTATTTCTTTCTCTTGCCTAATGGCTCTGACAAGGCCTTCCAATACAATATTAATAGAAATGGTGAGAATGGGCACACTATATATAGAATATTTCCATCACCCTGAGAAGTTCCCTTGTGCCCCTTTGCAGTTAATACACTTCCTGTTCCCTAGCTCCAGGCAAACACTGATCTGCCTTCCTACACTATATATTGCACTTGCTTTCACCTTAAAGTTTCATCCATGTTGTTGTATCAGTAATTTATTGCTTTATGTTGCTGAGTACTATTCTATTGTATGAAAGCACCCCAATTTGTTCATCTATGTTCCTGTTGATGGACATTTGCGTTATTTCCTGGTTTGTAGCTATTATGAATCCAAGGTCTACCACTTTTTAGCTGTATAAACTTTGGCAATTTACTTAACCTCTTTTTGTTTCAGTTTCTCCATGTAAAATGGAGATAATAATAGTACTTACTTCTGCGGATCAAATGAGTTAATCCGTGTAATTTGCTTATTTCCTGGCATAGAATAAGCACTCCATACAAGCCATTATTAAAATTGCTGTATTTTTGTTTTCCCACTTGAGGGCGAGTTCTTTGAAAACAGGAACTAAGTCTTATTCTTTTTTATAATCCCAAATCCTAGGACAGTGCCTATCATTCATTCCTTTATTCATTTCTTCATTCATTCCTTCACTCAGTAAGTTTTAATTACCACATTTTATGCTGGTTACTTAGGCTACAATCATGGCATAGCCTCTGCTGTCATAGAGCTTCAAGTCTAAAGTAAGAGACACACAAACCAGGTGGCTACAATACAGTATTTTAGGGGAGGCCTAGGAGCTGTCAGCGTCACCTAACCCTCACCTGGGAAGGAGCAGGGAAGGAAGTGATGGCTCAACAAATGTATACAGGATGAGTGAGAATGATCTCTTTTGAGGGCTAGTGGGGAGAGAGGGAGGAGAATTACAGGTATGGGAACAGTCTGCACACAGACTCAGAGGCAAGAAACGTATGCATATAAAAGGTATAGCACTAAGACATGACCAAAGAATGAACAACAAAGATATTGCAATAGGCTAGGAAAGAGATATTAAAAACAGGGGCATGGGAATGGATGTAGGGCTTCAGCGGATGGGAGACATTATGAGGTGGAATCTGCTGAATAACTGACTGAATGGTGTGAGAAAGTGCAGCTGAGGTTCTAATCTGAGGCTTAGGACATTATCATTAAAATCAGCTGTTAGGAGAAGAGAAGTTTTCCGTGGGTAGTAATAGGGTAAATACCTTTCTAGACCATATTGAACTTGAGTGTTGGTGAATTCCCTACACTGAGGCCCTCAGGGGGACTTAGGGGAGATATCACAGATGGAGAAGCCTAAGTGAAGAGAAGCAAGGGCAGCCCAGCGAACACCTGGTGGGGGCATTTCAGGTGGGGCTCCACTAGGTCTGGCATCTCTGAGGAAATGATGGGTGGCCAGCCCCTAAGCATCTATTTGCACAATTTGATTGCATTTGGAAAGGAGCCTGCAAGCTCGTAGGGAGAGGAGGAGGGGCAAGTAGGAGGCTGTTCCATGTCTTCTAAGGCCCCTGGTGCAGCCCTAGCAATTCATGTCTGAGACCTGTGGAAAGAGAGACAAAGAAATTCATTTTTAGGAGCTAGTTTATGAGGCTCAGTTACAAACAACACCATTTGTAGGTCTGAGATGAAGAATAGTAGGATGAGAGAGGGGTATTTTTCTTAGTTTTAAACTTTTTATTTGGAAATAACTTCAGATTCATATAAGAGTTGCAAAAGTAGTGCAAAGAGTTTTTGTGTCCTGAGGAATCCAGTTCTTGGTTAAAAACCTGTGTGTGGTTACAAAGGTTTTACCTGGCAGGCCTCACGGGAATGCTGCCCCCACCAGACTCCTCGCACAGACATCCCAGCCTCCGAAGGCAGCTTCAGTCTAGGTCTCAGGCCCCCTGGCCAGTCATGAGCTTTCACATATTTTCATTCCTGGCCCAGGCACCCTCATTTCTAGGTCTCTTTATCTGAGGCCTTTGGCCAAGATCCTCTTTAGGTTCCTCCACAAAACCTCTTTATGGGGCAGTATGTTTGCAGGGGGAGAGTTGCAGATGTTTTTCTTCACTCTGATGCAGTCCTTTTCTGCTCCTACCCCTTGACCCCAGAGCCCATGAAACTGCCAGAGCCTTTTGTTAGGGGCTCTCTCAAGAGTGGGATGACCCCACATCTGTGCTGTTCCATTTGACTCTTCCCCCTGTCCCAATAGGGGGATGGAGTCACTGTTTTCTCCAGGTTTAGCCTCTTGCTTATATCATCACCGTAAATGATAAAAGGCTTAACTCTTTCATTTTTGGTGTGTGGCTTTAATAGGCTACTCTGACACCTGACAGCCCAGCATTCTCTCCTAGTCAGCTGAGCTCCTAAGGATGCCGTTCATCCAGCTTCCCCCAGTGCAGGGCTTACTTGATGGCTTTGTCCCCTGTGTGGTCTCACTGGGCCCCATGCTCCGAAGGGCCCCATGCTTGGTTGTATTCTCTGCTGTTGCCATCCTGAAATCTTAATAATTTTTGAATAAGTGGCTCCACGTTTTCATTTTATGCTAGGCTCTCCAAATTATGTAGCCAGTCTTCTCTAATGTTAACATCTTACATAATCATGTTACATTTATCAAAACGAAGAAATTAACACTGGAACAGTAGTATTAACTAAACTACAGACATTATTTGGATTTTACCAATTTTTCTACTAAGGTTTTCTGTTCCAGAATCCAATCCAGGATATCACATTACATTCAGTTGTCATAGCTCCCTATAGCCTCTACTCTGTGACATTTTCTTGGTCTTTCTTTGTCTTGGACCTTGAAACTTTTCAAGATCCCAGTCAGTTATTTTGTAGAATGTTCCTCAACTTGGGTTGGTCTGATGTTTTCTCTTGATCAGACTGAGGTTATGATTTTTTTGGAAAGGATACTGCAGTGGTGAATGGCCCTCATCATACCACATCAGGAGGTACATCTCAACGTGACTTATCACTGACGCTTTTGACCTTCATCATATGATTAGGGTGGTCTGTTGCAGGTTTCTCCATTATGAAGTTATTAGTCCATTTGTTAGAAGTGAGTCACTAAGTCTAGCCCACCCTCAGTGGGAGAGGAATTAACCTCCACCTCCTAGAGTGGGGAGTATCAAACAGTTTGTGGACAAATGTTAAAGTCACCCCAGCAACAAATAAATATTTGGAAGAGAAACATTGAGACCATGCAAATATACCATTTTTCTTTAATGTTTTCTCACTAATTTTAGCATTTATCAGTGGATATTGCCTGCAGCAGTTATTAGCATGGTAGTGTTCTAATGGTGTTCTTTTTTATTTCAAGAGAGGCCTTTTGAAATTATGGTGCTAACCTTCTTTGTTTATTAATTTGTTCTTTCTACTGAATTAGTAAAGCCTTGAAGGCTGCTCTTTGTATGCTGTCTACACCTTTTAGGTTCTCATGGAACTTTGTTCCATTGAGCTGAATTGAATCATTTTTATCAAATGATGCCTAAGGATGGCATTGGGCATAACAGCGGGGCAGTGGTTCAGGCAGTGTGGTCCCTGAATCCGCAGCATCTGCATCCCCTGGACACTTACCAGAAACGCAAATTGTCAAGCCCATTTCAGACCTACCAAATCAGAAACTCTAGGGATGGGGCCCAGCAGTCCGTGTTTTAACAAGCCCTCCTGATGATTCTATGCCCACTAAAGTTTGAAAGCCATTGAGTTGGGGAATTCTTTATTCTAATTCTTTGTAGGAACGCAAATACCATTGAAACCATTATCTCTCCTTTGGTCCTGAATGGCTGTTCTTTGGAGGAATGAATGAACAAACTGATGGTTTAAATCAATTTAATCAACATGTGTGGAGTGTCTATGCCAGGCATTGTGCTATGTCCTGGAAATGTCATCCTGACCTTGAGAATTTCACGGTCTAGTGCATGAAACAAGTGTGAAAACATGTAATTGAACTACATGTTAAGACTCTAATAGATATATGGGCAAAATTCTATAGAAAATATGATCATAATGTCTATTGTTCTTGAGAATGTACCATATGCCAGGTAGTTTTATGTGTATCATATTGATCTCCACAAAATCTAGCAAGGAAGATGCCAACCCCATTCTATAGATGCTAAAACTGAGTCTATGAGAGGTGAGGCAATTTTCTTAGTTACTAAGCAGGAAAGTGTCAGAAATGGGGCTTGAACCCTGGTCTTGCTGATCCCCAGGAGCTCTCTTCCCTTTGTCAATCTGCCCCTGCCCAGGGAGTGACTAGTTCTATTCAGCGTAGTGGAGGTGGGGATGGACGCAGTTTGGGAGAGGAAGTGGGAGAAATGGGAGTTTTTCAGGTGGAAAAATGGGCAGGGAATTCCAGGCAGAGGAAATCCCCTGAGAGAAAGGTATGGAGTCATAAAAATATGGAGCCCGTTGATGTAAGGCAGGGAATCCCGATGAAGCTACCATAAGAGCTCACGGATGTGAGGGAAAGAAGAGCTGGAAAGAAACTGAAGGTGGCTGTGCCAGATGAGGAGGGCAGCCATGATGCCTTGGGATCCACCCCAGGTCCCTCCTTGCTGGTTGCAGAGAGCCAGTGTGCTGCAGATTGACAACTTGTGGGACCCAGAGCAAAAATGACACTGGAGTCTCCCTAGAGGGAGCTGGTCTAGCAGGTGGTTGATAACATAGGCATTGGCATTATGTGGGCTGGGCTCAGATGCGACTCTGCCACATACTGTGCAGTTTAAAATGTTCTCTATTAGCCCCACTTTTTAAAAGTCCATAAAACAGACAATAATAATGATAGCATTTATTGAGCACTTACCATGTGTCAGGGGCCTTCTGAAGTATAATACTTCACGTGAACTCACCCATTGAATTGTCATAACAAATTTCTGGAATTAGTCATATTATTATTCCCTTTTTATGGAGAGAAAACTGAGATAGAGAGAGGATAAATATATAGAGCAGGGCAGATGGGATTCAAATGTCTGTATCTGGAGTCCAACCACTCCGTGTAACCACCTGTCCGACCTCGTAGGAGTTCTGTGAAGTTTACGTTAGATACTCTATAAAAAAAAAAAATGCTCAGTGCAGTACAGCATCCCCAGCGAGCCTCCATGAATGGCAATGGGGAGCAGCTCTAGTTCACAGGTGTTCCATGTGGATCTGTGGCAGCTGGGAAGCTTTTGTTGGAGCATCAAACTTTCTGCCATCTCTGATTCTCTGCTCAGGTCTCCTATGTGCTTTAGGGCTGTAATCATCTCTTATCACCTCTGTTGGAAGGATCCTCAGAGGGTCCTACCCTCACAGATGGGCTACCTCTAGGTGGGGCTGGGGTATAAAATCTGGACAATTGTGAAGGAAAAGCAGTATCATGAAATGACTCAGGAGTCAGGAGACTGGTTCTAAGCCTTATTGTGTCCCTAAGCCTGTGTGACCCTGGGCAAGGGTCTTTTGCTACTTGGATCTTAGTCTTTCCATTCATGGGAGGAAGAGGTTGGATTTTATTATGTCAGAATTTCCTCCCACCTCCACGAAGAAGAAGGGTATTCAAGAACCCTGTAGAGCCCAGGACCCATTTCTCTTCCTGGGTAAGGCTGTCCTTGTCACTGGGGATTGGTCTTTCAGTTATTGGACAGGTTTTTCTTCCTGGATTATGTACCAGCCTCATCACACTTAACTAATGCTTAGCCAACATTCCAGCAATTCTGAACCACCCATCTATGGGACCTATATGTAACCATACCAGTATAAACACTGCCATGACTTATTAATTTGGACTCAAAAGGTTCAGACTTACGGTGACCTTACATTGCAATAGTGCTGAATTGTATAAGTGTATTGTTTCTGAAGACTGACCAAACATGAAAAAGTGAAAGGACTCAAGAAGCAAGTGAACCACCTTAAGATGATCCAATCCCATGGTTTTTGAAACACTATTTTTTCCCCCATTTAAACAAAATGCTAGAAGCCACTTCAAATTCTTATTTGAAAAAGAGGGAGGAAATAATGGAATCAACTCACTGAAGTTATGAAACATGCTATTTATTATTTAAAGCAGGTTTCCGAATGATCTATGCCGGGCAAGACTTGGTTACCCTAGTCTGGGGTCCCCCTAAGTTCTTGGAAGAAATAATCGCATATTTATTCTCATAGCCTCTGTAATTCCAGTTGTGCCTGAAGTAAAGGACAGTGGCAATGCCTAATATCAGGGACAATCAGTGAAATCTGGAAGGGGCAAGGCTCTGGCCTCCCTACAGCGGCCTTAGACTTCTTGCAGGTCTCAAAGTGGCCACAGTGTGTCCCCAAGTCTGTCTTTGGCCTCACAGCTGGGGTGGCCCAGCCACCCCTCAGGGGGTGGGCGGTGGTGGGAGCGATTTTCACCCCATTTGTCGCTTCAATATCAGCCATTTCTGTGTGTTCCTGACAGCAATGGATGTCATGCTGGGTAATCCTCTTCCCGTTGTGAAGGGACCTAAGCAATTACCAGTAAAGTGTTCATTTAAGATCCAAGGGGAAAAGGTAGTTAATGATGCCTTTTATCAGCTCCACCAATACCTGAGAAAACACACTTTGGAGAAAACAGATTTTTTTTTCCTCTTTATGGCTATACCATGAGAGTTGTGTGTGTGTGTGTGTGTGTGTGTGTGTGTGTGTGAATGCATATGTTTTAAAAGTTTTATCAGTATAGTTTTATTGACAAATTAACTTCACTTGCAGAGCGACCTTCATCTTGTCACAGAATCATAGGAGAGTTAAAAATACTGGCCTTCTAACTTTTCCTATCTTGCCACTCTTGCAGTACTACTGTCCCCTCTCCTCAGAGCAACCAGAGTGGTCTTTTAAAACATAAAACAGATGTCATCACATCCTTCCTTAAAAATCTTCCAATGACATCCCACTGTACTCAGAATCAAATCCAAATGGAGCCTCATAATGGCCTTAACAAGGCCCTGAAGGATGTGGCCCATGCCACCTCCTGCTTCCCCTTGAGCCAGCCTCACTTATGCTCCAGCTCACTGGCCTTTCTGGACTTTAAACGTGCCAGGCCTGTTTTCGTCTCAGACCCCTTGCAGCTGCTGGCCGCGCTGCCTGCACACCCACCCTCCTTTCAGAAGCAGAGGCCACTCATCTACCTACTCTGTTTCACTTTTTCTTGTTCCGTTGTCTTCACATCATTTCTCACCCTCTGAAGTCGTCTGCTTTGTTCATTTGTTTAACATCTGCCCTCTGTCAGTGTAAGCGTCATGGTAGAGGAGTCCCCCTGCCTTAGTTACCACTCCATTCCCAGCACCTGCAAGAGTATCTGACACCCACAGGTGCTCCATATGTTTTTGAATGACTGACTAAATTAATGAACATAAAACTTGGCTGTCACCTCCATGTCCTGTGTTCTTCCTGGTGTAGTTTTTCTTTCAGGAGTCTAATAAAACTTTGGAGGAAGCTACCGATCGGCTGGTCAAGGGTGAGTGCTATGTGGGTCATGAAAATTCGGCTGGAAAGCTGCTAAGACAGGATGAATCTGATTAACATAGGCATTGGGAACTCAGGGGGCTGTGATATAAAAGGCATCCTCTTGACCTCAAGTTTGAGACTTGGGTGTCAGGAGGTTCCGAACTGAATGACTGCCACGAACACAGGGGCCTCCTTTAGCAGAGAAGCCCTGTAATTATATTTCTAAAGTACCATCTGCCTCTATTCTGACACTTCTGTTTCCACTGGGCTGTCCCAGTTAAGGTTCACTTTATCCCTCTCCTAAAGGAGATCTTGAAGGATCTTTTATAAAAGCAAGAGCAATGGTGAAAATGCCCCATTTGCCCTTCATTGGAGAGTAAATATGGGATCCTAGCCAAGGGCTGTGGCGGTCGCACAGATGTTACTCTCAGATAGGGGTGAAAAGGGTGTTTGCTGCCCCTGTAATCTTAGTGGATGGTCCTTTGCAGCCAGTCTCCTTGTAGACAGTGACCCTCTTTCATTCCTACCTGCCAAAGACAATTCACTGCACACTCACCTTCCCCTGTTCAAAGTCCCACATTTTCCTCTTCTCACCAATCATAATAACAAAGTGGCAGAGAGGAAAGTGTTTCCCCATTACTCAACCTGAAGACCTTTCCAGATGAAGGACAACAGAGAGAAAGACGAAGGCCAGTGTGATCCAGAGTTTCCTAGGGAATGTTATCAACCTCATGAAACCTTCAGGAATAACGGTGCAAGAACTCAACGTCATGTCTTTTTCCAAGAAGCACCTTTAGGAAAAAAAGGCTTACGTAAGTCGCCCCTATAACATGTGGTGGAGATGTTATAAGGAGAGACAAATGAAGCAAGGCGACAATGTGATTTTAGACCTTAATAGGAAGATTTTTCTTCCTGAAGTCTTATTAGATAAGGTTTTTTCTTTGTAAACTCTGCATTTTGTGGAACATATTACTTATCTATGCATACAGAAAAACATCTTCCAGATAAATCCAGGACCAGGGCTATTCCTTGGTTCCATGGATGTGCCTTCCTATATGAGCGTGAGTAGATGAGAGTAAAACTCAAATTACATAAATACTACATGTCTATAGAAAGGAATTTCCAGAACTGAAGACACATTTTCCAAGATATTAACGTCACAGAAAATGTTTAGTGCACCATTAAGTTACATTTGCTATAACAGAAGCTCCATGAAAAGAGGGACTTGGTCTTGTTTGCCACTGTATCTCCAGCATCTGAAACAGGACCTGGCACTTAATAGGCACTCAAAATACTTATTTTTAAATGAAATATTGTCTTAAGCTAATTTAAACAGGTTTCTTTACTGCAGGGCTTCCCAGAGTCTTATTATGCTAATGTATGTAGTGAAGTTCTAAGAAGAGGTGATGGCATCTCTTATTTCTCAAACTAATTTGACCTTGGGTCACCCAGGATGTATCTATTGACATCACTGGAACAGTAGTCCATAAAAGACATTTTGGGGCAGGGAACAGTGGCTCATACCTGTAATCCCAGCACTTTGGGAGGTTGAGGAGGGAGAATTGGTTGAGGTAAGGATTTCAAAATCAGCCGGAGCAACATAGGGAGACCCCATCTCTATAAAAAGTTAGTCGGTGTGGCATGCCTCTGTAACCCCAGCTACCCGGGAGGCTGAGCCTGGAGGATCGCTCCAGCCCAGGAGTTCGAGGTTACAGTGAGCTATGATCAGCCCACTGCACTCCAGCCTCAGCAACTCCAAAAAAATTTGGGAAGTGCTGAATTAAATTAAAAGAACAGATATAAATGTCTAAGGCAAAAGGGAGTGCAGGTGGTATGTTTGACTTGAAAAAGTTAAATCTACAATTTAAGTTCTGTTACAACTTTTTGCTGGCTTACATTCTTTAATCTTTGATTATAGGAAAAATGAAGAGGGAGTAGAAAGAGAGGATGGGGGAAGGAGGGGAAAGATAGAAAGAGAGAGAGAGAGAGAGAGAGGGAGAGAATATGACCACGTGAGATGGAAACAGTGATAGTCTTCTGTGCTGCAGAAAACAGTTTAGACGCACCAAGCCTGGCTGGCAGGTGATTAACAGCTGGGTTCTTCTCATGGAACCTAATGATGCTTACTGTCTCCACAGAGTGGCTTTATCTTGTAACGGTTTTCTTGAAGTCTTATCTGCTCAACTGGCTGTGACCAGGACAGGGGACACTTATGGTTGGATTTGTTCCCTCTTTTCAATGTGGGTTCCCCAGCCATCCTTTGTATCCTGGGACACACATTAATGGGTGGGCTGGATTCATTACTACAGAGGATGTTAGGCACAGAGAGTGAATGAGTAAGGCTGCAGATTTTGGAGACAAGCAGTTGGGCTGATGGTGAGTATCTTGTGTGGTCTTGGACCTATTACTTAACTTCTCTGTGTTCCAGTTTCTTCCTTTAAAAGATGGGGATGATAATATTTATCTTATAAGGTTCTGAGTGTCAAATAATACATATGTACTTATTACAGCACCTTGCACATGGTAAGTGCTCAGATGTTAATTACTGGTATCAGTAATAGTAACAAAGATGATATCTGGGTGCACTGTTAACTCATAATTTATATTTCAACTTAAAAACATGTCTATTTCTGCAAATTCTGTATATAGCATTATGTAAGAAGACTCTGTAAGTTATTTCTTTTAATTCAAAGCACATGTTACAAAATCTACTTGCTTAGGTAAATTTGATGCATGGTTTTGAATGTGGATGTGCTGTTGGGAAAAGGGGGTCTCTTGAAAATAGGAACTTTCCCCCCTCACCTTCCATCGTTGGTTCCTCTGTCTAAAGAAAATACAATGAGCAATGGCTAACCTAGAGAGAAAAGGGAAGAAAAATTCAGACTTTTTCATCTCAAGCTAGTTGCTTAATATCCCATCTCAATTTCATGTTTTACCCTCTTTTTATCTTGTTCAATATATTCCAAAGGCAAAAGTCTATGATGCCAATTCTCCAGGCTCTGTTATACTTTCTGAATAATATGCAGCACAGCAGGAAAGAATACAGCCCTTTCCATATCTTGTTTTTTAATGCAAGGTGGGAGAAGGTGTCTCTCACCTGGCTCCCAGGTCATGATTACACCTGTCAACTGGCCTCCTTCCATCCTGATGGCTCAGCCCACCCACCTGGGGAAATTTTTTTCAACTTGGGACTCTGTGAAGAAAATAAAAACATTGATGATTGATTATTTGCAAGGGTAGAATTATATTTAATTTACAAAGCAGACAGTTTAGGTCCAATTGTATATTTATCCTGCAAGTACTATATCTCAAGTGGCCAGAGCAATGCCTGGCATGTGGTAGGCACTCAGTAAGTATTTTTTTGAGTGAATAAATATTAAATCTAAAATTCATTACCATTTTTAAATCATAAAGAGGAAACCAAACAATGGGCCCTAAGCTCCCTGCCCAGATAACCACTGCTGCCCCCATATGACTAATATATAAATAAGTTTAGAAAAGTCAAACTAAACAGAAATCACCGAAGCAAAGTGCTGCCATTTCCTGGTTTGCCCTTCTTCCCATCTCCCCAAAGGTAATCACTGAAAATGGTTTATTCAGTGATTCTTTTCTCAAAGCAATTATTCATGTGAGCGCATATATGCATACACAGGGCCACATTATATATTGGATGACATGCACAAAAGCAGAGGTTCTCAAGGTGAAGTCTGTTGACAGCCCACGTGAAGCTCAGCTGCCTCAGAAACATCAGGTTTATTTGTTAACAGGACAGACTGCAGTACACATTCTGATTCGGTTGGTCTGGACAGGCCCAGGAATCCTCATTGCATCAAGCATCTCAAATGAGTATATTATATAACTCTAAAGTCAAAGAATGTGATGCATTAAGGATCTATTGAAGCTTAAGGTGGTTCATATTTTAGCACGAATCCCTCCTCATTATGGAAATGGTGGAACCTTTAGCCAATTGTGGGTAAAGCAACGTATGTCTGCTGTGTGTAACCTCCACCTGCTTCCATCTTATGGAGTTCTCTTACACGCCCCTTCCTGTTCCACATCTTCTACCAGATTGGCTGGATTTGTTGCCTTATTGTAGCAGACATGACTGTTAACTGCAGATAATTCTCAGTTTTCCTCCCTTCAACTGCTCAATTTATGTCCAGCTTCAGTTTCTAGTCGTAGCTGTGGAAACCCCTTTTCTGGATAGTTCTGCTGCACAGATGCATGCAGTGTTGGAATTTCAAGTACAGCTTTCTTCTTTAGGGAATCTCCTTCTGGAAAATGCCTGCTGATTATGACACAGCACTGTCTCTGCCCTTCACCCTTCACCCTTCACTCTTGATCAGCTGGACCTGGCCTGAGTGTGATCCTGCCTCTCCCTTTTTGATTCTCTGCACTATGGGAGTGGAGCTTTTAGAAGTTATCCTGGAGTTTTAGGCAGAAGAGGATAACCTGTAGGTTTTGTGACATCTGAAGAATTCTTCCCCATTCTGTAGGTGCCCTGGGCTCCAAGTGTTGTGTTATTAAATATGGTCACAAAGGCAGGAGCCCAGGCTTCTTGCCTTCTGCTCAGGTCTCTTCTTGGGCTGCTTAGACATCAGGGAATAAGCAGGAGGGAAGGTGAAGGAGATGACTGCCAGCTCAGGCTCAGAAGACATCTGACGTTTCTGTATAAATGACAACATAAAAGGGGGTGAGTTGGATTCTGAAGTTCCTAGCAAGGGAGAAGTCTACCATCAGGATATGCATGACCAGAGAAGGGTGCTCTTTTCTCCAAGGACACTTTGGGCAGAGGAGTGACATATGCTGACTCATGCTGGAAGAGGAACACTCTGATCACAGAGGAAATCAACTGTAGGAGGGCCCAAGGAAGCAGGGGGACCAGTTCGGGAGAGGTATTACGTTAAGAAACTGAGGCTAGAGATGACAGTGGCTGGCACAAGGGTGGCAGCAGAAGGGGAGTGAGAAACAGTTGGAGACAACCCATGAACTACCTGACACCCTGATGTACACAGCTGCCTGAAACTCACAGACCATCGGATTCACCCAGTTCACATTGCTATTTCACCTCAAAGGCACTTAATTACAAGATCTCCTGAGACCTTCCTCTAACAAGTTGAACAACATTTGGATGAGAGCAAAACATCTGGTATCCACAAGTTCCCAAGTGGTTCAGATCGTTTGAATTCACAATTTGCAGCTTTTGAGCTATATCGGTGCAGGCCTGTGGTGTGTTGCAGCGGAGAAGCACTGTGCTAGGGCTGGGACAGCTGGCTTCTCATCCTGGTCCTGCTCCTAACTTGATGAACACCCTGGATAGGTTTCTTCTCTGGCCCCATCCTCCCTGTTATAAAATGAGGGGTGTGAAGAAGGTGCTTTCTGAGGTTCCTTCGACCTGGGACAGGCTAAACTTCTTAATTTGTTGATACCCAGCCTCCTTGGTAAGGATTCCAGGAAGGACTAGGACTGGGACAACTGTTTTGTTTTCTCTTTTTCATTTATTTAAATTCTGATTTTTAATATGAGACCAACCTCCCAGAGAACCTGCATGTTACGCTCAAGAGATAGCAAGTGTGCACTTTGGAACCTCATGATAGTAAACCCCCTGGTTGGAGAAAGCATCTTCCTTGTACTTTTCTTCTGTTCAGGCTCTGGAGGACTCAGGGGGTCTGTGAGCCTGCCTTAGGGTCTGCCTATTTACACTGCTGGTTTCTCCTCGGATGCAATTGGAAACAGTCTCTAAAAGCCTTGGTTGGCATCCTTTCCAGTTTCTGCACAGCACCCTGCCACTGCACAAATGAACATTGTGCAGCTCTGAGGGATGCTAAGTGACTCCTCCAGGTTTGTGTGGGCTGGTGAGCTGAGTTGGCCAGAGGGTAAACATTAAGGAAGCTTGGGAGGCTTTTCTTGGGAGGCTTTTCTTGGGAGGGTTTCTTCCTGTCCATTCAAGAGAAAAAGCTGGTGGTGTTGCTTGCACCAGAGAGCATCTTTGTAAATGTAGTCTGCAAATTGTGGAGGTCACATTCCCCAGGGAGCAGAGGCCATGGTTGATGAGGTCTCCTGTAGCTAAAACCAAGGCCCATGTCTCTTAAATACTTCCAGAATGTGTTTTCAGTGGCAGTCTAGCCAATGCTGATGGAATAGTCAGAGGGCCAGGAAAGTTTGGTGAATCAGGCTTCACAACACCTCCCTTTGGTGGTTCAATGGTCAGACCTCCCCAGAGTTCACAGGCTGCCCTTGTCACCCAGACTCAGAGCCCCCTTGCAACCTAACATCAACTAACATTTAATCAACAGTTATGTAAACAACACTTTACTTGCATTTCCTCACTTATCTACCCCTGTGAGGCAGATCCTATTTTTCCATTTAGACATGAGGATGCCAAGATTTGGAGATGTAACTAAGTAAGAGGCAGGGCTTGGTTGATCTGAGACTCAAGAGGCTGAGCTCTTACCCTCTTTGCTATACTGACACCCAAAGTCATGTATCACCTAACCAAAGGCAACCACCCTCCTGCTCTCCCTCAAGAGAAGCTCATATTGCAGAGATGGGGGTCCTATGGACCACAATGAAGAATGAAGCCATGTGGAGCCAGTGATTAGGAAGGGGTTGAAGGAATGTTATGCCAAGTTTGAAGTTTGGAGGTCAAAGAAATTCTATGTTTTCAAATAGGCTTGCCTAATATTGAGTAATTTTTTTCTTATAATTAAAAAAATTTCCCCTCTATCTGTTCTAATTTCCTTCATTTTCATTTCTAATTTTTTGCATTATATTTGCTGTTTTATCCCTTTCATTCAGGAGTAAACAAGCCAAAGATTTACCTATTTTATCATTGTTTTTCCCCAGAGAAATAGCTCTTGGATTTGTTATTTCAATTCCTAGTCTATTTTCTAATTTTTTGCTTTCTATTTTTATTTTATTAATTAATTCTTTCTTTTTTTCTTTTAGGATTATTTTATTTTTAATTTCTTTAATTCAGTGCTTACTTCATTCAGTTTCATTCATGTTTAATAATATAAACTTTAACAACTATGAGTCTCTTTACGTGTGCTTTTCTGGCAGTACTATATAGGTGTCGGTAGACATTGCATTCTTCTCCATTCATTGAATAATCTGTATTTATTGAGGACCTACTCTATGCCAGATATTGCACTAGTGGCTGGAAGTATGGCTCCCAGAAATCCCTGCCTTCCTGGAGTTAATTCAGATGGGGAAAAGAAAATGAGTAAGTCAATAAAATAATATCAGGCAATGATGAGGGTTGTTTCCACATCTTTGTAATTGTCAATTGTGCTGCTATGAACATTCGAGTGGAGGTGTCTTTTTTATAGAATGTCTTTTTTTTGTTTGGGTAAATATCCAGTAGTAGGATTGCTGGATCAAATGGTAGGCCTACTTTTAGTTCTTTGAGGTATCTCCACACTACTTTCCGTAGAGGTTGTACTAGTTTACAGTTTCACCAGCAGTGTATAAGTGTTGCTATTTCTCTGCATCCACACCAATATTTGTTGTTTCTAGACTTTTGGATAAAAGACATTCTCATTGGAGTTAAGTAATATCTCATTGTGGTTTTAATTTGCATTTTCCTGAAGATTAGAGATGTTGAGCATTTTTTCACAAGTTTATTGGCCATTAGTCCATCTTCTTTTGAAAAGTTTCTATCCATGTCTTTGCCCACTTTTTAATGGGGTTATTTGATTTTTTCTTGCTGATTTGCTTGAGTTCTTTATAGATGGACTTTATTGCTAAAATAATGTTCACTATAATCACTTATTCCACATTTTTTGAAAAGTTTTAGCCGATGCAATAAGAAAAGAAAAATAAGTGTAAATATTAGTACAGAATAGACATAAAGATTCTTGGGAAACCCATGTGGATCAACTAAAAACACCACTCAAATGAATATAAAGGTTCAATAGAAGGTCAGTTGTAATATAATATGAAAAAATAGATTTCTTATGTAGCAGAAAAAAACTATAATGAAAAGAGATACCATTCATAAGAGCAAGAAAAACCTTAAAAGAATAGGAATAATATTAAGAAGAATAATTTTTCAGGTCCCATATATGAGTAAAGCCATAAAACTCTATTGAGAAGCATAAAATAAGCCTTGAATAAATGTAAATGAACAATATGCATGTTCCTAGATGGAAAGATTTAATAGGAAATGATGCCAACTCTTTTCAAATTAACCTGTAAGTTTAAATAGTTCAAATTAAAAGACAAAGAGAGAAATTTCTTTCTGAAACTTGACCAAATTATTTTATAATTTATCTGGAAGAATGCATATAGATAAATACTAAAAATTTGAGAAATATGAACGATAAAGGTGAACTTTTACTTCTAAGATTAATAAATATAATAATGTCATAATAGTTTCAATGGTTTGGTTCTTATGCAGTAATAAATGGACTGATCAAATAGAATTCCAGAAACATACTTAAGTATAATATATAGAATAACTTAGTATATGATAAAGATGACTTTTCCAATCATGAGGTAATAGGTAGATTTTTCAATAAACAGAGTAGGGTTAACTGTTGGGATTACTGCCAATTACTTTTGAGAAAAATGACAGGGCTCCGTTGGATATTGTATTTTTTTCTCACTTACTCCATTCTTTGATCTAAATATCTAACAAGGTATGGAACTGATGATTTGCTTTGATGAGGACCCAGGTGTAGAGATAAGTCTAAGGAAAGGGTCTTATAAAGCTTTTGTCAGCAGCAGAGTTTAGCCACAGTGAAAACTGGACTTATCCTTACTGGCTGACCTGTCATGTTTATCCTAGCTTCACTAATGACACTGCTGAATGACTGTGGTACCCTGACTAATGTTCCCTGTATCAGTGGTTTCCAATGCTGGCGTTGCCTATGAGGGAGTTTCCACTCTGCAGCAAAATGAGAAAAATAGGAAAAATAGAGTGTTCTTTATGATGAAAGCTTATTCAGTATAAAAAAATTATCATTTTCTAGAACCTGAATAGATATTTCTCAAAAGAAGACATACAAATGACTAACAAGTATATAAAAAATTGCTCAACATCACTAACCATTAGGGAAATGCAAATTAAAACCACAATGCAATATCACTTCACACTTGTTAGAATGGCTATGATCAGAAAGAAAGAAAGAAAGGAAAAGAAAGAAAGAAGAAAGAAAGAGAGAGAGAGAAAGAAAGAAAGAAAGAAAGAAAACAAAAGAGGGAGGGAGGGAGGGAGGGAGGAAGGAAGGAAGGAAGGAAGGAAACAAGTGTTGGCAAGGATGTGGAGAAAAGGGAACCCTGGTACACTGTTGGTACAGGTGTAAATTAGTACAGACACTATGGAAAACAGTATGGAGGTTCCTGGGAAAATTATAAATAGAACTATCATATGATCCAGCAATTCCACTATTGGGTATATATCCAAAGGATATGAAATCAGTATGTTAAAGAGATATTTGCACTCCCATGTTCATTGCAGCATTATTCACAAGAGATATGGAATCAACCTAAGTGCCCATCAGTGGGTGAATGAATAAAGAAAATGTGAGAATGGAATGTTATTCAGTTTTAAAAAAGAAGGAAATCCTGACATTTGTGACAACATGGTTGAACCTGAAGGACATTATGTGAAGTGAAATAAGGAAGGCACAGAAAGACAAATAACACAAGATTTCATTTATATGTGGAATCTAAAAAAGTCAAACTCACAGAAAAAGAGAGTAAAATGGTGGCTACCAGATGCTGGAGGGGCTTTGGGGAGGTGTGGGTACAGGGCACAACATCTTAGTTAGGGGGAATAAGTTCAAGAGATCTATTGTGGTCACATCATGGTGATTACAGTTAATAACAATATATTATAATACATACTTGAAAATCCCCAAAAGGGAGATTTTAAGTGTTCTCAACACAAAAAATATGTGAGATAATTTGTATATTAAATAGCTTGATTTAGTCATTCCACAATGTATACATATATCAAAACATCGTGTTGTAAATTATAAATATACACAATTCTATTTGTCAATTAAAATAGATTTAAAAATTATCTTTTTTCCTGATATTAGTATTTTCTTAATTTTAGAGTTTGGTGTTAAAATATTCTTCTGTGAAATGATAGATTTTGGTATTTGGTTGTTTTTCTTTATTATTAAATATAAATGCATATCCTAAGATGAAAAATTAGAAATTTGAAAACTTGGTGTTGCTTCCTCCAACTTAATTATTTGTTTTTTTTTTATTTTAGTGGCACACATATACACACAACTCCCAAGTCTGTGTAACACTGTGCAACACTAGTTGTACTGAGCTTCTTAATATGCATCAAAGAATCAAGGCATCTCAGAATGTTTTGGGGTTTTAGTAACCAACTACAATCTCTCTGCTAGGTCATCTTCTCTTCAACAGTTTCTACAGGGAACATCTGGTCTCCTACTGAACGGCAGGCCCATTACTTCTAACAAAGCGTCCTGTTTCATTTCTAGACATTTCCACATGGGAAATTTTCCTGTGGGACAGCAGAGAACATGACTTCTTTCTTTTCCAAAAGACACCCCTCCAGATATTTAAAGGCAGCAACCAAAGGCTTGTTTTCTCCAGGTAATGTCACATCCTTTCTCATTTCCTTCAACCAATTGCCATCTGCTGGTGGTAGTCCCTGTGGATGCAAACACCAACAACCTTGGGTTATTTGGCAATCATAGCATACCGTTTCTGCATATTGAAGTTATGGCTAATTAAAACAGCTTAAGCTTATTTTCTCCCCCACAATGACTATTTAGCTAGGTATCCTCCATCTCTGAACAGTTGACTTTTTGAACCTTTTCAGAACTTTAAGTTTATTCCTGTCAGGTAGATACCTACCAATATTTCATTTAGTTATCTGGCTACGCTCCTATCTTTTTGTCATCTGCAGATTTTGATGCACATGCTGTCCACATCTGTTTATGATGCCAAAAAAAATTAAATAGGCAAGGGACAAGGAAAAAGTCCTATTGCTAAGGCTGATCATAAACTCCAATTTCTTTTTTTTATGAAGATACCAATCACAAATAATCTCTTCTGTTATCTGCACTTATTGGTACAAAACAATAGTCAATGGGCATTCCACTAAAGATTTTTATCTAATAGTTATTATCACTTCCAATAAAAATGTTTAACCAGTCAGTGAGTAAACTCCCACTGTTTCCTGATTGCAGACATATCATGATATATTTTGTAAAACACCTGACTGAAAATAAGATACACCTGGTCTACTGACAACTCAGTGAAAAAAAATCCCATGAAATTTATTTGGTAAGATTTATCCATGTGGGACCTAGCCATTATTGCTTATTTTCTAAGCTTTCAAAAATATTGATTTAATAATCTATTATTGCTTTGCTAGTGGTTAAGTAACCAGCTTCTAGTGTTTAGATCTACCTCCTGCCTTTTTTGAAAACCAGCATATCATTCATGAATTCATTGATTTATTCAACAAATATTTATTGAGTGCCTGTTATATGTCAGGTACTGTTTTTGGTAATGGCAATGCAAGGGTTATCATTGTATTCATTCTCTTATCTTTAAGCATCTTTCATTTCTACTAATATTTTTCATGAGTTCTCAAAGCACACTGGCAGGAAGCAGTCCTGTCCACATATTCTCCTAGGCCTGGAGAAGTAGTGCCACTCCGGTTAGCAGCTTGCTCTCATTCTTTTGGTATCAATAGCTTTATTTTTCCCCCCTCTACTTTCTACCTTTTTTCATCCCTTCTCCTTTCTCTCTCATTTTCTTCTCCTTATACTTTTTTTTTCTTTCTTAACTCCTTTCAGGCTTGAGGACTCCTCTTTCAGACAAAAAGGGTCTGGGAACAGGGCTAATTCAGTTGACTTTGCTAGAGTTGGCAAGTGGTCTTTGAGGATTGTACACTTGCTGGAAATGGGGAGGGGGTGGGGCTGGGATAAAATATTGGAAGTCCCAGGTATCACTTATTATTTATTTATTCTTCCATTGGTCAAAAGGAATAGGAGAAAGAGAATGAGGACTGTCTTATAAGTGGACGGGGCCAAAGCTGATGAAGCTAGAATAATCTCTCCCCATTAATTCTTAGCATAGTCAGCCATCTCCCTGCTTGTCTGTAACTCATGCTCTTTAAATAACACTTAACAGGATAAACATTTTCCTGCCTGCATAAGTGTGTGGTAAGGAATAATAGTAATTTACAATACTTGAATTCAAGCAATTAACTCTCCAGCATTTCTAGCAAGAAAAATGCAATTATTCTTTACGTAGAAACTCTTGGGTCACTGCTGGAAGAGGTGGGCTTTGCAGCCTTGCATATGCTTCTGCCACAGCTGAGATGAAGGACTTTTTCTGCTCGTTGCATGTCCTCCATCTGGCACACTGTACAGATTGGGCTAGGGCTGACTTTGCTTTCAGCTTTGGGTGCTTGGTGATGACAGTCACACGTTTACAGTGAAGATTTGGGTATGGGTGGCTCGTCATGACTGAATTTCACCAACGTTTGCAACTTTCGGAAAAGGAAAAGCATGCTGCTTCCCCAGAAGCCTTTTTAAAATTTTACTTCCAAATCCTCAATCTTCTCACTGGAATAAAACGCCTATCCGTGTGCATGTACGCACATGCACTCACTTGCTGTACACACACATACACACCCCAGAGCTGTAGGGCCCGGAGAACACCATTAATAATGCAACCAAGTCTGGGTGCTTTTTAAAAGTCTATTTCTTGCTTATAAATAAATGGTAATTTGTTTAAAAGCATCATTACACACAGTGTTCAGTCAGATCCCATGCATTCGATTATTTTAAATAAATGGACCATAAATGGAACAAGTTCTTTCTAATTTACAAATGATAGGAAACATTTTTCAAGGAAAAAAAAAAAAAGGAAAAAGTATAAAATTTGTTCTTAACTACATCTCATTAATGTAGAACTGTTCAATGACCTGTAAAGATTAAAGAATTAGTGAATTGGTGGAATTATCAGAATGAAAAATCTGTATAATTTTGGTTTCAATTTAAAAATCTACTAAACAGTCTAGCGACTTTAGTCTCGGATATTACTTTTTAATATCAGTTCCTACAAATGCAGTGGCATCGGGGTTACAAATGAACTGAATGGAAAGCAACAAACAGTATGTTTAAATTCACAGCACAACAGAGAAGCTAAGTGGGAAGGAGGGATGCGTTGGGAGGGGGTGGAGGGGGGTGTGTGTTATTTTTTCCCAATGAAACAACTGAAGACATTTAATTAAGTGACCACTCTGCTAAGTGGAGCAAAAATTAATATACATAAATGCATTTCTGTCCAGGCAATGGTGTATAATTAAGAAGTCGGCTTCAAATAGAGAACCAGAGACAGAGCTGTTTAACCGGCATTGCCAGAATATCTTCTCCTTCCTAAGGGAGTGAAGAAGGTCTTACTCACTGGATAGGACCCTAAAGATGTAGCCATCCCAGCTGGCGAGAGTCTGCTCATACGGGTGGTTTAAGTGCCCCTTTCCCACCCCCTCCCTGTCCTTCCCACTCCAACCTCCACCTCACTGTGACTCACACCTGTCAGCAAGTGAGGTCTCTTTTGAACTATCCCGACTGGTCCCTGTTTGCTTTAGATCAACTTAAATGTACATTTTTAAACCATTTCTACTGGACTATAATTTTTTTGAAGTGATGCATTATTTCTAATGCGTCATACCAAGCTCAGGGTAAAAGCACAATGAATGTGTTTAATCTGGGATTCTAGACGTACCCATAGACTTTGTGGAGGTGGTATGTGCTAGGGCTCTAGTTGTCCACCTAGGAACAGAAGGCCTGGAGAGTGGATTCCTATGGCAGTGGTCTCTGGATGCTTTGCTCATGCCCCAGGAGGCTGGAGTAGTCTGTGGCCAGCTTGCTGCAGGAGTCAGGATTGTGGGATGCTTGTCACTTATAGAAAGTCAGGTAGCTTGGTATCCTAGAAATAGATATATGTCTTAAGTAGGATGTGCTATGTAGAGGTACATCTGTTCTACCCTTCTACCAGCTAGAATCAGCCAAGGTTCTAATGCCTGCTTCCAAAAGGATGGCCCAATGGCTTTCCCCAACCATGGCTTCTGTAACTGTCCAGTTTATGGGACAGGAAGAATTGTAACCCCAAGTTTCTACTCTATGCACTGCTATCAGATATCTGAGAAATAGATGATGAGTGGGGCAGGTAGCTGGGGCTGTGCTTGAACAGTGCATGCTTTTGTGGAAGGGATTCTCCCTCCACTGAAGTGAAATAAAAAATGCAAGGCCCTCTACTTTGACAGTGACTCTTGGGAACTCTTCTCACACACGGAGGACTATATCTAGCAGATAAGGGAATCCCAGAGCTCACACATTCAAAAGCTCAATGAACAATTGCTCTTTGCACAGACAAATGAGACAAGATATCTTCCCTCAAGAGGTGTATAATCTAAAGATGATTTAGTTTTGGCTGGAGTTATAAAATATTATCAGAAAACTCTGAGTCTACTGCCCAGGAGTTTTGGTTGGTCATGCCTCTCCTCCATTTGAGCTCCGTCAAGCAAACCTGTCCCCTTCTGAAGTGAGCTTTGCAGCTAGTACAAAGCCACCATTACCATTTTATTGTCAAAATTGGACCAGGTCATTTTTTACTGCCTTCTCTTGGCTGATTCTTTAGCTTTACCCTCTGTAGTTCTGGGCTTTGCCTCTAATTGTTCTTCTATTTCTTTGATTATGCCCTGGCTGTGGTAGCAGCCCAGAAACCATCTGTTGGACACATTTCACCTCTTCTTCCTTTCACTTGTGCTGGATCTTTTGTGCCCTTGACCCACTCACCTCTCTCTCTACTCTGCTCTCTTCTCTGGGGTTCTGGTCCATCAGAACTGCTTCAATGGCTCCCTTGTTCCTGGGAAAGGGATGAGGTAAGAGAAGAGAGGGCCAGGGGGGTTGTTCCTGCTCCATCTCTTCTGGGTAGCTGTAGGTTGGCTGCTTTCCATAGCTCTTCTCAGAAGGCTTTCTCTATACAACTCTGATTTTTGATTAATCACTCCCTTCCCTTTCCCCTTATGATCTAGAGGTGATAGTGGCTCTCAGCTGTTATTGGGCCTGGAGTATTGCACTTGCTCATTTCTTTAAACTCTGCTCACACCCTTAAAAACATTTTTTTTTGTTGTTAAATCTTGCTTAAATTACCAGTTCAAATGTGCTATCCGTTTGCTTCTAGGTCCCTGACTGATGCTGCTCTTTCCAAGTCATGCCCTTTGGTAATTTTTCTCCAGCCTTACAAACTACGATTACGCACAAGAGAAACATTGCCTGAACCTTGGACACACAGGTCTCCTGGGAAGACACATTAGGTCTTCTGGGATTACTCAAATGGGCCTGCAGGTCAATGGTGGTGTCTATTTTGTCAAGAAGAAAAAATGTTGACTAAAGGCATAGAGAGAAAGAAGCCTCCACATCCACTTGTCTTCAGTGGAGATGGGTGTGCCTGAGTCTTTGAAGTCATGAGACTGGAAAGAGATTCCTGAGATTTGGCTTCTCAGTTAGTGGGCTGAGAATAGTAACATTTCACATTTTATGCAACTCTACAAAGCACTGTCACTTGCATTGTTTTCTCATAATCGCTCAGTGAATTATGTAGAGTGATTGTTTTCAACTGAGGTGACTTTCTCCCCAGGGGGACAAATGGCAATGTCTGGAGACATTTTGGATCACTCCAACTTGGGGGATATACTATTGGCATCCAGGGGGTAGAGTCCAGGGATGGCACTAAATATTCTACAATGCACTGGAAATTTGCCTACAATAAAGAATTATCTGGCCCTAAATATAAAGAGCAGAGGTTAAGAAACCCTGACTAGTACATCATTTCTGCTTGAGGATCATAAGAAACCTAATGGGAGTATGTTCTGGGATTGATCTGTAAGGTGCAGGGACTTAGGGTGTTCTGGGTAAAAATTTTTCTAAGAGAAACCAAATTCAGTGTATCCACAGCAAGAGTCCAAGGAAGTGGCTCTGAGTGTCAGACCTGACAGGTGAGGCCCCTGGCCACTGAGTGTCATTGCTGTCCAGAGCCACATGAGTGTGTGGGGCCAAACATAGAGCCCAAGATGGAATCTGCTATTCTGTTCCTACCACACTCCTTGGCCTCTGTGCTCTTCAAATTTTCATTTCATTTTTTCAAGGTGAAAATATTTGGATTTGGGAAGGAGGAAGGAGGCTTCCCTAGACTTCTGTGTCTCCTTGATGCCAGCTGCCACAGACGCTTTGGACACCTGGAACAGAGGTACCTTGCTGAAGATGTCACACACCTTTCTCATGAGGATTCTGAGGCAGGACTGGGCTACTATTGTGGCGTTTCTGGAAATGCAGATATTGTGGGTGTAGTCCCCAGGATGACAATGATTCTCTGCATCTTCATCAGGCCATAAATAATTTGCCTTATCCTGAAGTGTTACCTAGGAGCACTATTTTTTGTCCATTGTCAAAGACAAAACTTAGTCTGAGACATAATTAGCCAAGGCTGTTTATTCATAAACTTGCAGCAAGGGAGTTCATTTGTGGTCACTTCCATTTCAGCATAGAATTAGTGTTAGGAGGAAAAGTAAGTCTTACTGAGTAGAAAAGAAAGGCCAAGAAAGTCTATGATTGGCAAGCATTCTATTAAAATGGGATTTTTGGAAGCAGGGAGACTTCCTAATTGGTCTTTAGTAATTTAGTAATCCTGTACATTTAGTAATCTCTGGTTGGTTGACAGGGGTCAAGCACACATTTTGAGGCATTTCAAAAGAGGAAGTATTGTTCAATGTTAGGGTGGGGTGTTTGTTGTAGCCAGTCATTTAATGGAACAAGTGGGGGTTGATATGTGTTTCTTTGTGGCCAGACTGTGATAATGGTCCTTACTGGAGGGAAGGTGGCCACAGAGGGCACTTTCTTACCATGTGTGTGTCTCTGACAGCTTTTGGGGGCATCTTGAAGCCAGTATTTCCCACTTTAACATATATAAGCTGTTTTCACTTCTGGAAGACGCTGGTCACCTTCTGGCTGGCACATCTCCCGTCTTCACCTCTGCCTGTGGAGAGGGCCTGTTTTCTCAAGTGAATATGATTTATTCTTCTCTTGATGAGTCAGATGGTGCTGTAAGGACTTAAGCAGGTCATCATTAAAAACATTTGTACCATCTTGTAAGTGAAGATGATTTAGGAGGGGTTAGGAGATTTGGGAAATCTATCAAGAAAGGACAGGCCGGGCGCGGTGGCTCACGCCTGTAATCCTAGCACTCTGGGAGGCCGAGGTGGGCGGATCGTTTGAGCTCAGGAGTTTGAGACCAGCCTGAGCAAGAGCGAGACCCCACCTCTACCAAAAATAGAAAGAAATTATATGGACAGCTAAAAATATATATAGAAAAAATTAGCCGGGCATGGTGGCGCATGCCTGTAGTCCCAGCTACTCGGGAGGCTGAGACAGGAGGATCGCTTGAGCTCAGGAGTTTGAGGTTGCTGTGAGCTAGGCTGACGCCATGGCACTCACTCTAGCCTGGGCAACAGAGTGAGACTCTGTCTCAAAGAAAAAAAAAAAAAAAAAAAAAGAAAGGACAGTTTGTGAAGCAGGTATGGAGGAACTGAGGAAGGTGGAGGAAGCAGCTCAGGTGATCATCCACAAGGTTCAAGCTATAGAAAGAAACATTATAGGAAGCAATAAGCACAGGAATTGCAAGAGTGAGTATTGGAGTCAGATATACTTGGATTCAGATTTCTGTAACTGACTACTTCAGTGATCTTTGGTAAGTTTCTTAACCTTTTGGAGCCTCAGTTTTCTAATCTGAGAAATGGGGAATAATAATACCCATTTCTGTTGTAAGAAATAGCATAGTGCCTAGCACAGAGTATGCTTGGCTTAATGTTGGCTCTAGCAATGATTACGGATGGGCAGGGAGGAAGGTGAGCAGCTAAGAGGCTGAAGCAGCTGTGAGTCCAAATACCCCATGACAAGCTTGTAAGGACATGAAGGAGCCAGGGGACCAGGATCGAATATTAGGATCTGGTCATTTAAGGTATTTTGAGGAGTGGGAGCAGTTACAGACTATATCATTATAGCCACAGAATAGTTGACATGAGGGGAATGAAGATACGGCTCATAGAAGCCTAAAGGTAGCTACGAAGGCCAAGAGACTGTGAGGTTACAGCCTTGACTGGGAAATCCACATGTACATTGGAGCCAGTTAGGTGATCCAGGAGCCAAAGCAGTTTACGTAATGCAAAGAGATATTCCGATGACATGAGCTCCAGCACGTCAGGGGTTTTGTAGGAAGGTTACTGAGTGACAGTTTAGAGATATTTATGAGGAGCTAAAGGAATGCTCAACCATACAGGTATGTGGGGTGGAAGAAAGAGAGAATTTAAATCCCAAAGGTTATGGGGAAGTGGTCTTCTCAATTAAGGCCAAGTTTTAGTTAATAATAATACCTGCCAGCACTTCGGGTCTGTGTGTGCATGTGTGCATGCCTACTGTGTACCGGGAAGTTCCCAGATACTGATTCTAATCCTCACCATGATCATGAGGTAGGCACTTGTACCTTCATTTTATACAAAGGAGAAGACTGAGGATCAGAAAGGTGAGAAGCCTCTTTCTAAGTCACATGGTTGAGTGAACGACTCAGGAGTGGAAGAGGAGTCCCTTTGACTGCCAAGTCCATACTCTTCCCACTGATGTAGCATATCTGCTCAAATTGGGCAAAGAGGAGAGAATTTTGAGGAGAATGTGAAGACGTTGGGTTTTTGTTAATCAGGTAGTAGACGTTCCAGACACACAGAAGAAAGCAGTGAGGAGGAGGAGGACATTGGGAGATGTAGAAAGAAGAGAGGAATCAAAGACGCCTCGGGCTGACCATGGCAGAAGGATCAATAATTAAAGGGGCTGGGCGGGAGGAGTGTGATCAAGGCTCATAAAGATGCGATGCATGGATGGAATTGATTTGCCTCAGTATCCCAAATCTGTAAGAGCTGTTTTGACATCACAGAAACTCTGCCCTTTCAATACTGAAGATATTTGGGGGAACTTCCTCAGTGGATCCCTGGCATCTACCTATCCCCAGGGAATTGTCAGTAATTATGCCCAGGAGGTCAAGGAAGAGGCGGAGTCAAGTGCTTGGGTTGAGCTGATCTGGAGGTTGGCATGGAGGACAGTCACAGTAGAGGAGTGATCCACAGATGCATGGCTTCCTCCAAGCATGCGAGGGCTTCCAGCATTCTTTGAAATCAGTCAGCGGTCTGTCTGTAATAATTGATGTGCCTAATCAGGGACTGGAGTCCAATGCCAATTGTTTCTTTTACTTTTTAATGGATTCGAACTCCATACCCGAGCTTAGAAAATCAAAGCACTTCTGGAAGATATTTATTAGCGGCCAAATTATAAAAACACATAGCAAACCTTTAGTTTGCATTACAAGTGTTAATATATGCAGAGCCCCGTGAATAGCTCATCTTTCTGCCTCTCTTGTATCTTAAATTTTTCATTACAAATTTCCAGGGCTTCAAAGTAGACTCTCACAGCCGGCGCCTTTTTTCTCCCTTGCATGACAAAGAGCTGTCAAAAACGGTTCCTGGGCTGGCTAGTTTCTTCCCCTTTTTTCTCTCATCTAAATGTCAAACAACTTAGCTTAAATAAAGCCCAGCATTCTTCTTCTGGTGCTTCTCAAAAGAAAAACACCACCACAGAAGGCATCTACAAAGGCCCTAATTAATGTTTCTCATTGATTTGGTTTTAGTGTGATGTATTTTATAAAAAAAATATGAATCCAGAAGTCACTCTCATTAAAATCATTAGCAGCTCAACATTGGCTGCAAACAGCCTGGTGCGTGGTAGGGCTTAAGAACCCAGACTCATACGAACATATAGACACAGAACTCACACGTGCATTTTTACACGCACATGACATGTTCTCCAGATCATATACAACAACCTAGGTGTATACACGTGCAGAATAATGTGCAAGATATGCACAAAATACCTGCATGCACACACATACATTAATTACTGATTTACATGTGTACATACATGTGCCTGACTACTCACAGGATATACATGCAAGCACAACATGCATGCATCTGATTACCCATGCATGCACAGAATACACAATGCAGTCTATGCTCACACATAGGGTGTGCACATCTCTGTGTACACTTACACCTGTGAGCATGGCTGCTGACTATATGCCAATGAACATCCACGGATTGGAGAGAGAAGGGAAGGGACCTGTCTTATGTTTCTTGGGATTATTTTTATGGAAGAAATCAAGAAATGCCAGGCCAGTGGTTTTCCACATCACTACTTTGTTTCTTATTAAGATCTTTTTTTCAGTTGGGCTCCTAATACCATGATCCAAGATTGTCAGGACATATCAGGGACATGCATTTGTCCTGCTGTGACTTGAGTTTTCTTTGAATGGCCTGGAATGTTTTCTGGAGCTCTCTCTTCTGATTGGATTCTTGGCTCCTCATTATGGAGACAGAAAAAAGGGAATAAGAGAGGAATTATAGATCTTGAAAGGGCAGGGAGAAGAACTCCATGATATAAAGCTACAGAAGTTGAGATTTAGGCTACCACTCAGAGTGGTTTTGAGGTTAATGGAAGCCCCACTGCTTCCTAGAGACTTGTTCCTGTATTCCACATTGTTTCCTTTACATAAACCAGTTCTTGCTAGACAAACCCTCTCTCCATTTCACATCTTATTTTTAAAGTACTCTTTGCTGTTTCCCAGGGATGACAATTTTGAAGGGGCTTTCATGACTTACAGAGGGACCTGGAGGAAGCTCCTTCCACAACTTCACATCTAAGACACGTACTCTCTTTGCTCTCACTGTGATATGCGTGGAAGACACATAGTCTCTCTGCTCTCATTATAATGTGTCTGGGTCTGTCCTAAGTTCTGAGCACCCAGTGGAGGTCTGAGACTAACCCAAATATTCCTCCTCTAAGGCCAGCCTACTAGAGTTCAGCATTAGGGTTTTGGGCCCCAGCCATTGCTAGTATCAAAGGGCAGATTTGCTCTCAAGTGAAGATGCTTTCCTGTTATTCCCTACAAATATATTTCTTTCAAGGATTTTGCAGGGAGGAAGTCACAGAGCCAAGGCATGGTTTATGTATTTTCAGAGCTCATGTGTCAAGACATTATCTCATCCCAAGTTATACATGAAACTTAGACTAGGCATAAGTTATACCACAAATTCTCTGAAATAATCAGAGACCCCACTTTTCACCTCTTCCTAGGGTTTTTTCCTGACCTTCAGGGAGCATAGACTTTTGTTTTAAGGACCCTCTTGTGTCCTCTCCCAGGGTACTGAAGGGCCACCTTACCCCTCCACACCTTGAATACTCACATCCCTGTACAGACCAGTTGATAACCCAAGTGTGGAAACCTTACATTTGGGGCCATACTACCCCAGGAGAAGGGCCTTGGTGTTCAAGGTCAGAGCATATGCAAATGCCCTCCTAACCTCGTGCCTTTTCCCTTGAGCTTCCTGCCTCCTCCTCACTATGTGATGATTGTGGTGCCACACCACAGTAGACTGGCACGTGAGCCATTTCTCTCTTTCACTCCCTTAAGGAATGAATGACTGGGGTCCCCAAGTTTTAGATTTGGAAAGCAGGAGTAAGATTCTGTTCAGCCCTCATCCTAAGCTCTGCTCTACAATCCATTTTGACCAAACTTTAGGGCTTTGGGTGCTTGCTGACCTTTAATAATGCAGTTAATACTTTGCTTCTTATTTGGTTCAACTAGTGACCAGCATATCCCATCATTCAGAACCCCAGAAGGAAGTAGGAATGAGGGGAATTTCAATCCATTGCAGATATAAACACAAACAACATTCAATAGTGACACATGGAGATAAAATAAGTAATGGCTAGTTGAAGAGAGACAGTGAGGGGGCAGAGCAGGGAGAGTTATGTGCCAAAGCCTCTCCAAGTAATTAAAGCACAGTCTTCATGTTTTGCCATTTGTCAGAACAAAATAAATATTGGAATCTTAGCACTTGCGTCTTCTCGGCTAAATTTCTTTCTGTGGCTATTGCTCAAATATTGAAAATACTTGTGTAAGTTCTAGTGCAAAACTGCCATTGGAACGATTTATGTGGAGACATAACCTGCTGCCTCCCTGAATTCATGCATCCACCATCACAGTTCATATCAATTTTACTCTGGTCCCCATTAGCAATGTTGTCAAAAAAAAAAAATCACAGAAAAATAACGACCCTGCAAGCCAAGAAATTTAGATCCGGATATGAGCTGTAAATCTGTATTAATTTAATAGTTAAAGTGCGTTAATGCTTTGTAATATTTTTTCTTTATAGAGAACACAATAGTGAGGTCATCTGTAATAAAGATGTTAATCCTGAGCCACCTGCTAGTTTGTTTTGCCTCTTGGGGCAAGAGGACATTAACGGATGAAATATGGCCTCAAGCTCCTTAAAATGGTGTTTTATGGCAACCTCTATGCAGGGCTGTAAAACACTCACTCTGAGTGATAAAGAATCTCAAGAAGGGATATACACTCTCCATCATGCTTGATCTGACATCAGCTTTGCTTAACTTACCACTCACCACAGACACCCACCGGGCTGGGCTGCAAAGGGAAACCAGGGGCCGCCTCAGGGCTCAGGGAAAAGTAGGTGAGCTGTCTGGCCTTTTGGACCAGTTTCCAGGGCTCAGCCTCTGGATAAAGTGTCCATTCTGAAACCTACTGCCTATTTTTCTCCATGGCTTTTTGGTTCAGCAAAATGGTCCACTGTTCTATCATTAGCTCTCTGCGCAGTTTTGGTCAAATATACAGGAAAAAAAAAAAGTCATACCCACCCATCTCCAAAAGTACTTTCCTTTTCATATTGTGGGGGAACATCCTTCGTTTAAATTTCAGTGGTCTCTTTCCCGAATAAAATAATAAGCCTCATTTAGAGCCTTCTTATTCCTTTTTTAATACCTAATTTTCTTTCTTTATTTTTGTTGGAACAGGTCTTTTGCACTGACACAACTAATAACCTGTTCAGATTGTGCCAGTCTCCAGGTAGGAAAACCCTACTATCTCCACAGGACTTGCAGGATTAAGAATACACATTTCACATTGGCTTTGAAAGGTCTTGGACCACAGTCAAGCTGAGTGAGGGTGCAGGGTGATTGCAGCTTGTCCAAGCAGCAAGCACTGGAAGGAATGTCTCACATATCGGCCCTAGGCAAATAGGAGACTCCACCTTCAGCAACCCCTCTAAGAGAATATGGCTTCTTGTTGGCCCAGGGGAAGGAGAGATGAAGCTTCCCAGAAGGTCAGTGTCAACGAACTCTTAGAGGATTTGTTACACAAACTAGCTCATCAGGAATCATAGGGTAGCAGGACAGACAGTATAGCTCTTAGGTAAAAGGAGGAAGTCTACCTGTGAAGTTCCAGAAGGAAGGACAAGTGATGCACATGTAAGGGGGAGGCAGGCACAGAAGGAGTTTTTACCTGCCCCACCCAAAGTCCCTAATGCTGACAGCGGAGCACAGGAAACCCAAGCCAGCTGATATCTTGGCAGGATGCTTCTCAATGTTGGTGGCCCAGGAGGGTAAGAACACAACTAGGATACTTCAGAGGGGACTCATGGCTTGAGGTCCACTCATGGGCACAAACATTTCTGCTACCTCTAACTGTACTTCCTTTCTGGTTGTGACCAAGAGCTTATACTCATTTAGTGTGTAGAAGGAAATGCAACTCCTGTGTGCACCTTTGGACCATTTAGGCTGGACCAGCGCCAATGCAGGCTGCATATTTGTGGTCATATCACCTCTAAATAGCTGAGAGACTGTATCTTAGCCACAGACTAGTTCACTGCACAGACGGCAGAGGTTCTCCTTGTCTTAGTTCTTGCCTCAGTTTTTTTTTTTTATTTCAGCTTATTATGGGGGTACAAAAGTTTAGGTGATGTATATTGCCCATGCCCCCCTCTCAAGTCAGAGCTTCAAGCGTGTCCTTACCTCAGTTTTTTAAAGTCCTGCCATCAGCTTAGTTGGTAAATACTCCTAAATGAGTGTAAAAACAGACCAGTGTGGACCACAGCTTCCTTCCCCACCTCTATTTACTTCAGCTACCATGTGTTGTTCACCTACTTGCTAAGCCCATCAAAAATATTATCTCATTAATCTTAAAAATAATACTTTAAATAAGTTCCTCTTGTTATTTTCTTTTTATGAAAGATGAACTTGAGGCTGTAGGTGAATGAACTCATCCAAGATCGCAGGCCAGTGAGTGGCAGAGCAGGGATTCAGTCCCAGGTCTGCCTGATTCCAAGGTCTGTGGTCAGGACCACATGCTGCCCCACCTTCACAGGGCCCTCTGGCTTTGGTCATGTGGTAGTTGGTCAACACATGTTTGCTGAGTGAAATGGTGCTGGTGATAAATTCACAATCAGCACTGATTCTCTCAGACAGAATCAATGGGTCCACTCAACAGGTGGGCTTCCATTCTCCCTGGTATTCCTCCTCGCCAGGGCTGACTCCCCTGCCTATCAGCTTTGAGGACTTGGAAGGCTTTGAAAGGCCTCAAGGAGAGATGTTGGTTCTCTTCCTGCCTCTCCCCTCTTGTTCCCCACAGGTCACAGCCTCTTGTAGCATTTGATGATGTATTAACTCCTCTATTTCAGCTCAGCTCCTAGGCTGAAGAAGACAGTTTATTGCTATTTGATGGTGCTGCATCATTTAGCCAAGGGACAGAGAGACACGGGGACCCCAGAGCTCCCAGTGTACACATTATTAACTCAGTTCTTCTGTTAGCCGCTGAGTGGAGATTCATTTCTGAAGTCCCCGGGCTGCTGAGTTAGGGGAAAAGTCCTGTAGGAATAAACACTTAATGAACACTGTTCTGTGTCAGATACTATGTTAAGCTCTTATTTATCAACTTGATCCTTATCTTAAGCCTATAAAGTGAGTGTTTTGCCCTGTTTTATGATGAGGAAACTGAGGTTTGCAGAGGTTTAGTCACCCTTGCAAGGTCACCCACAGCAGACGAGCAGTAGAGTTCATTTGAACCCAGATTTGACCCTAAAGCATTTGTTTTTCACTACACTATATAAGGAAATTTGTAATAAGCAAGAAAGATTACTGAGTGTAACCAATGGAAAACTATGCATTGCTTAGAGTATATTCTGGAAATTTTTCTGATTATTTAACCTTTCAGTTGTCCTTGAACTATTTTACAATGTAAGTTGTAGATAAGTGATAGCCACACAAAATAATTCTTGTCTATACAGATGCAAAAATATTCTGTCCAGTGTAGATCTAATTGATTCTCCCCCTCTACCCTTTAAAAAAAAAAAAAACAGTTTCACATCAATTTGTAAATTCATTTCGACATTTCTTTACTCCATATGAATTTATGGTTCTTTGATTTCTCCTTTGAACAGGTTATAGCATCTTTTCCAATTCTTTCATACATGTTCATTTTGTATTTTATGTTTATTTAAATATGAGAGTCACGACATTGACTTTTTTAAAGAAAATTATCTTTTAACAGCCATATGGCCACAAGGCAGAGTTCAGGATAAAATGACTACCCAGCAAGGCCAGTCTCTGCCTAGTTGGATTGTGTAAATTCAGAGCCGAACAAGGAAAATTAAGAGACAAGAAGGCCCACCGTCCTCATTGTCCAAGCCAGGATAGATAGCCTGGTTATTGATTAAAGGAGTCACATACCACTACTATTTATATATCCAAGGCTCCAAAAAGACTGTTTGTTTTTTCCTGCTTTTAATTATTGAACATGAGATACCAGTGTTGTTTTGCCAACAGCAGCACAATAGGTCCCTAATGAAACTCACTGAGCTACTAATAATTAAACCATCAAGAGGAAGTAACCAGTGCAGTGAGATATCAATTAACATTCTTCAATAAACTGTCTTTTGTTTTGATTGTTTAAGGAAAACTGTTTTTTCTGTTAATTTTTCAAATTTATCATGCAGAACTTCCACCTCTGATGAAACTGTCCTAAGGCCTGAGCTCTGAAGTCAGATTTTCCCCAGTTCTAATCCTCGTCCTTCCATGAACTACAGGATGACTCTGGGCACCTCAGTTCACTTTTCTGAGGCCGAATCCCTTAATATGGAAAGAGGAACCAGTGAGGCTAAAATAGAATGACATATGTTTTAGGGCCTATGTGTTTAGCACATAGCAGAGATTCAACGCATTTTGGTTTTCCTCCCTTTCTTTTTTCCTTCCTCCCTCTGTCTTTCCCTCCGTTCCTCCCTATATACCTTTGTTCTTTGACCTTCTAATAAGCCTTCATAAGCCTTGTAGTCTCATCAGAGATCCCAACAAGTATCTCAAGTTGTGTTTCCATTACCTCATCTTTGAAATTACAACTTAGCCATGGTCTCTGCCAAAGGGGTGGGCCTAGACATCCATGGATGCACCATGGGACCCTGAGGACAGACGAATAGTTCAGCAGTCATCAGTTCAGGAAGTAGGTCAAGCCAATCAGATTCTCTGTTGTGAGACTCTGTACTAAGAGAAGGAAACTAATTAGTTGGTGGTGGGGCCTAAAGCTAAAATGTCACACAGGGTCAGGGTAAGAGCAGGTGATGTGGCAAACCAAAGGCAACGTCATCTCTGCTTGTGACAGGAGAATGGGAAGTATGGTGCCAGAGGATGCCATGATGCAGTGAGAAGCAGATCCCAGCAGAGAAGAGTAACCATGTGGGGAACAAGAGAGAGAGAGAGAGAGGGAGGGAGGGAGAAGATCTGCAAACTGATCACTCTGGGAATGGGGCAGGGAGGGAGAATGGTTATGGGGAGGGGGCATTTTCTTACAGGATGTGAAGATTTTAAGATGGCAGCAGGAACAGTCACATTTTTAAGGGTGGTCCAGTGGACATGAAAGTGGGAGAAGCACCACAGGCCCTAGACAGGGCATGCCAGGGGCTAGCATCTAGGATGGCTTCATTCATTTGCCTGGAGCAGATGACGGGGCTCATTAGCTCACTCCCTCTGGTGTGTGAGGGACGAAGTGGGGAGGCAGCTTCCCTTCCTTAGGGGTTGGAAAGCTTATCTTGGGGAGGCTGGAGAAAGACTTGCCAGTTTTAAGCTTTTAGTTAACTCCAACCTCATTTTGTTCCCAGAAATCTGTTAACTGCTAAGTAGAGGGGACAAATAATCTCTGAGTGAGAGATCTGGGAGGGAAAGGAGGCACCAATGGGAAAGAGGGAATCCAACTTTGCCTAGTTTACAATTAGGGGCAGAGTGCTTTCATGGCCTACCCTTGAATCAAATGCTGCCAACTCTGTCCAATTTCACAAACCCTTACCTAAAATATTCAAGACACGTTGCTAAGTATAATGGGGAACACAGAGATGATTCTCAGTCCTCAAATAAGGATATGATGTGCTCATGGATAACTACAATAAAAGACAGAATATTGTGAGAATATCATGTGTGACATAGAAAAGTGATCTGGGAACTGAACTGAAGGGGAAATTGCCCAAGGCTGGGGAGCTTCCTGGAGAAGGCAGATTATAGATGACCCTTGAAGGATAGATGGCAGTTTGACAAGTGCCAGTGGGAGGGTGCAGAGAGGAATTCCAGGAGGAGGAAACAGCATGTGGCAGAGCATACAGGCAGAAAATATAGGAATGTCTGGTATGCAGGAATTCTCCTTTGGGGGAAGTACAAGGATGTAGACCAGGATAAGACTGGAACTGTACGCCGAGGCCTGTTCTGGAGCATCAGTGCCAGGAAGAAGAATTTGTTCTGAATTTGGCAGGCAAAGGGAAGCCTTCTCTGAGCAGGGAGCAACGCGATTAGAGGTGAGATTTAGGAAAATTAATTGGGCAGCTGAGTATAGGATGAGTTGAGAAAGAAAGAGATTTTATGCCAAATAGATGTCAGCATAGTGGAGATGAACAAGGGCTTCCAAACTGGTGCAAGAAACCCTTGCGGTGGTGATGATAGGGAGATGAGAGGGCAAAGTTCAAGGGCCCATCCTTGCTCCAACCAGAGTTATCTGAGCAGGTGAGTTTTTATCAGTTTTACAAAATGGGGAACAAAGTAAGATTTTATGTACACAGTGTTCTGGACTGTTAGCTACAACAGTAAAAACAAAGCAAAAGCAAGAACACCTTAAAAATTGCTGGTGTGGGAGAAAAGGTACTGGCTTGATTGGCAGTTCAACAGATCTGGAGTTTAAGTCCTTGCTCTCAAATTTATTAGCAGCTCAGCATTTGGCAAAGCCCTTAATCTTTCTTGGCCCTGGTTTTCTTATTCTTAAAATTTGGGATAATAAAACCTACTTCATGAAATTGTTATAAAGACTGAATAATGTGATGTATAGAAAAATTTAGCACAGGGCCTCCCATAAAATAGACACTAAACAAATGTCCACTTCCTGTCTCTCTTTTCTTGGGGGGGGGGCAATTATAATAATCTTGGATGGATAGCATAGGTGCCTACATATTTAGGTGAATATAAAAATAAATATTGTGGATGTTCATACATCAGTCACTGTATATATCAATCATGGACTAATCGGGGGGTGAGGGGGAAGAAACAATTTCAAGGATTTACAATGGATGGGTTTTAATGAAGGGAATTTTGGAGGAACTAAGAAGCCAAACAAAGGACAGTGGTAACCAGAGATTAACAAGTGTCTTTGTTAAGGTATTTGCCTTGTTAAGGTATTTGCCTATTGTTAACTTTCCTTCTATAGCTTATCAACAAGGAAATGGTAGAAATAAGATGTAGATGTATCTTGAGTTTAGTGAGAGTGAGCATATCAATTTTAAGGCTTATGGGTTTGGCACATACTCAAAGATATGTGATATCCCCTCTGCCTGGTCCAGTTTAGCACCTCATAACAGCCCTAATTACATACTATTACTATCCCATTTCTAGAATCTCAGTCACCCAATCCTTTCTGTCATAGTAGATTAATACTCTGGGTATATTGGAAGCTCTGTATGGGCAAGCAGCTCACAGAGAGCTCCACATACAAGTCCTGTCCGCCACTTCCCCCAACTACTGCATTGTCACTAGCTCAAGATCAGGATTTGGCCTTTTGAGGGAGTTAGGTATTGGCACATATAACTGCAACTTAGTGATTAAAAATTTATGGCAGGTGGGCTGGAGGGGGTAAGACTAGAGGTTGGGAGACCAATTAAGATACTATTGATAAAATTGAAGTAAAAGATGAGGTCTGATTCAGATTAGAAATAAGTTGAGCAGAGGGCCAAGCTCATGATGTTACTATAAAACCAGCAATGGTGTTTGGCTAGTGACCCGATGCAGAAATGAATGGGGAGAGAGGTGTCATGGATGGCTCCCACTATTTGACATGATGACAAGGGGGACTGTGGGTACCCGTTCATAAGATGTGAAACACAGGAGTGGTGCCATCCAAATCAGCTTCCCCTTCCCCTCCCCAAGGATCTCCCTCTCTGGATATATTGGGAGAGTTGTGTGATCTATGCCCACTTCTGAATTGTCCCTCTAACAGCTGCTTTTCCTTCCATGGATGGGTTCCTCCATTTTCTCTCTAGTCCATCCAATACCACCTGCTTTATCTTAACAGAATACTCCTTCTCCCACAGAGGCGAATGGAGCTGGATGACACTTCCCTGTTTGGCACAGGTACTTTATTCCCCACACCAAACCCACTTACTGCTGTATGGTTGTCTTAGAATTTACTGAAGAGTTAGCTGGAAGCAATAAAGGAAATTTTAACTCCTGATGAGAAAAATTGTCAATTAACATTCATATGACCACTCCTATTGCTTGACATTACCAAGCACCATCGACTCTTCCATCTTAACATCATCAGTTTGTCTCCTTTCCCTGCTCCATTCACCTCTGGCTTAACTTTGACCTCAGAAAAAGGTAAGTCCTCTATGGAGGGTCCCCTTATGGGCACAATCTGGCTTTGTTCCCTGCCCTTAAGATTAACCCTGCTCTGGGAAGTTGCCTCATTTCTTAAAACCCTTCGATGGGAATAATCAGTCCTTTTTAGGTAAACCCCCATTTCTACTACCAGGGTTGATTTTACCCTGGAATCCATCCTTTTTTCCCAATAGACAATACTTGGGACACAATAATCCTAAATTGTACATTTTCTCTGTATGAGATTTTTAGTCTAGAGTAAGAACTCAGGAGATTTTAGTAGGATAATCCAGAATGAACTTCGTCAAATTTAAGAAGTGACTATGAGGTACAGGAGAACTTTTCTTAATTACACAGCTGGTTAATATTGACAGATTCAAACCAACATTTTATGAAGACTGGCATAAGTTCTTAGAGGCAGAGTCCAGATCTACCCTAATGAGGGAATGCAATTCCCTAACTGAAACCGTCTACACAGACTCCTGCCCCAGGCAGCTTCAGATCCCCTTTCCTTTGTCTTTGGTTTACAGAATGTCATTGGAGGCTCCTTGCATATATGAACTTAAGCACTTGTCATCACTTTACATGAATTAACTCAATTAGTCTACCTACAAATATCCCATTTTCTAAATAAAACAAATGCGGTTTAGGGAGGTAGAATGACTTGGCCAAATCACTGAGCTAGCAAGTGGTAGAGGAAGGATGTAGACCCAGGCACTCTGCACTCTGGAAAACACTGTACTGACTCTAAATAGGGCTCTTTCCAGAGATGCTACCTGTTCCAGGACACAGATTCTGTGCAGAAGACTTAAAATGATTAGTCAATATATCTTAGAACAAGCTGCATTTCTAGGCAACATCCCATACCTATACACTATCCTCTTTAAATGGAAGGGAGGCAGTATGAAGACCTTTGATTGTCCTATAAAAGTAATTCCCACAGACAGAGCTTGGAGTGTTGTGATGGGAGGGGAGAGAATAGTTTCTGCTTATGGGAGGAGTAAATCAGCACGGAGGGTCTTGGTTTTGGACGTGGTAAGGGTGAGGAGCCTGGGATCACCCAAATGGAGATACTCAGTAGGCACACGTTCGTGGTCTGACACTTGGGAGGACTACACTGAGGAGTGGAGCCAGAGGCATGGGTGAAGTTGCCCAGAGAAAGCTCCCCTGAACCAGTATGAACGCAGACCCAACACATCTATTCCAATGGTGAGGGCTGAAGCTGAGTACCTGAAAAATAATCTGAGGGTCTGAGGCCTGGAGCCAGGTAGTCCATGCAGAATATTCAGCCCACAGTCCTGGTTTAAGGATATTCCACTCCCTGGCAGCTGCTGTCAGTTCAACAGGTCCACAGAAGACCCCGTCTGATTTCTCTTGCTGAGAACTGGAGGGAGTGCAGAAGGTTTTTAGAGCCCATGCCAGGTCACCCCCAGGCCATTCTCTGCACACAGCTCTGGCTTTCTCGGGAAATCAGCTAACAGCTTTTCCTTGGCTTTCCTTGGACTGCTAATGTAATAGCGCTTATTTTCAGAATCTTTGTGAGGCTGAGGAAAGCATCAGAGTTTCATTGTAAATCCATTATGTCTTCTTTGGTTAGAAATTATCCCTGACAAGCAGTCCCACAGCAAAGGAAAGTCAGTATTATTTTGCAGAATAAAATGGGGGATTGGTCTCTTCTTTTATTACTTTTTTATCATGACTGTCCTCCTTTTGGTTATGACATCCGATGTATTATTTAGCTTAAGTGCTTGATTAAGGAAGAACTGGTGGGGGGTGGAGTAGGAACAGGAAGGGGGGCAATTGCACAGACGCTGGACTTCTTGCTCCTGTCTTGGTAGCTGGGATGGAAATAAACTGCCATGATCCTTTGGGGATCCCGACTTGTTACCCTCGCACAGGAGATCACGTTCTGGCTAAGGGACCTTCTGGACGTTTCTGGGTCAGCAGAACCTTGGTGCCTTTCTTTCATATACCAGAACCCTTGCGTCTTTATTAAATATTAATTTGCTGTCAATAATTAAATGCTGATTATTTGATCTCTAATGGGGTCAGGATTCCCACAGTCCCATATTAGTGTAATAATGCAAAAGTAAAAATTGCCTTTCAGATGGAAAAAAATGTACTTATTATTCTTTCTTTGTTCAGAGTAAAATGGTTTGTCTTAAATTAAAAATTAAAAGCAGAATTTTCTTTAATCTTCGAATTAAATTAGTGCTAATTAGTTCTATTTTCTGTACAACATTCACATGCTAAAATCTCGGCCATTCCTTCAGCGTATTAATGGTGCCCTTTGGCTGTAATCAAGATTGTCTTACATTAAAAATGATACAGTTAACTCAATTATATTAAGATTCATTGTTCTCAAATCACAGGGTTATGACTAGAAGCTGCTGGAACCATTGGAAGGGCTGAGATTGCCAGGGTGCAGAATAAAGTCAGCCATCATTTCCATTTCAAAATCCCAAATGCTGCACGAGGATCACAAAACATCTGAGATTTCCAGGTATCCCTGGAGTGAGTGGCAGACACAGGGATTGGGTGCAGATTTCCTGCCCATCCGTGCAATGGAGACCATGCAACATTCATTACTCTCCTTTGAAAGGGGAAGAAAAAAGAGGGGAAGCCCAAGTGAGTCCCCATTTTGGGATGATATCATATTTAAGAGCTGTCTGTTTCCACCTCACCCCCTTACTATCCAGGGAAATAGTGCCTGGATTCTGAGTTAGGCAGACACAGCAGCAACAACCACAGCAGGAACAACCGCATCTACTACTACTGCTGCTTATTGAGTGTTTACTCTGTGTGCCAGGTACTGCAAACCAAGGACTGTCAGACAGCACTTCATTTAACAATAACCGTGCAAAGTTAGTATTGTTAGTGTCATTTGACACTCGGCTGAGGCTCAGAGGGGCTGTTGAATGATTTTCTCAATATCACATAGCTAGTTTGGGGGCAGAATTTGTGTTGACACCCAGGTGTGTTGGACTCCAAAGCCCACGCTCTTTTTTTCTTTTTTTAATTTTGATGAAATCCAATTGATCTATTTCTTTTTGTTGCCTGTGCTTTTTGCATCATATCCAAGAAATCATCGCCAAATCCAAAGTCATGAAGACTTTTCCCTATTTTATTCTAAGAGTTTTATAGTTTTACCTCTTATATTTAGATCTTTGATCCTTTTTTTTTTTTTTTTTTTTTGACAAAGTCTTGCTCTATAATCCTGGCTAGATTGCAGTGGCGTCATTGTAGCTCACTGCAACCTCAAACTCCTGGGCTCAAGCAATTCTCCTGCCTCAGCCTCCCTGGTAGCTGGGACTACAGGAACACACTACCACACCTGGCTAAGTTTTCTATTTTTTCATAGAGTCAGGGTCTCGCTCTTGCTCAGGCTGGTCTTGAACTCCTGATCTGAAGCAATCCTCCCAACTCAGTCTCTCAGTGTGCTAGGATTACAGGCATGAGCCACCATGCCTGGCCCAAAGCCCACACTCTTAACTATGCTCTGCTATGACAGCAATTCATTTTTAAGAATGTTTTTGTTTCCACAACCAAAAAGATGTTAATGTCGTTGTGTGCATGTGTGTTGGTGTGTTAGCCTCTGCATGTGTGGGGGAGTGTGTGTGTGCAGGTGTGCACATGTGTGTTGAGAAAGGGAAGAGAGAGAATAGGTCTGGAATTTTCTAGCAAGATGTTACAATTACTCACATGCCTTTGACTGAAGGATCATCCTTCTCCCTCTGGGACATCATCTTGTGTGGAGTTGTGTAGGGAGAAAGGCAAGGGTCCCATCCAAAAGCTTTATCACTATATAACAGATATTGTATTCACTGAACCATCTTTATATCTGAAAAAATCTGAAGGGCAAACTCTTATTACAGTAGTGCCCCCTATCCTCGGGAGATACATCCTAAGACCCCTAGGAGATGCCTGAAACTGAGGATAGTACTAAAATCTACATATATTATGTTTTTTTCCTATACATACATACCTATGATAAAGTTTAATTTATAAATCAGGCACAGCAGGAGATTAACAGCAATAACTAATCATAAAATAGAACAATTATGATGATACACTGTAGTGAAAGTCACATGAATGTGGTCTCTTTCTCTTTTAAAATATCGCACTATATGTAATATTTTTGGACCACTGTTGACCATAGGTAACTAAAACCGTGGAAAACGAAACCATTGATAAGAGGAGACCATTGTACGGCATGGTCAGCTCAGGTGCCACCGCATGACACAGGCTCAAACCATAACCTGAACTTAATTGCTAAGCCTCCTTACACACAAGTATGTTTCAAGGTTACTGATGTCTGCGTGCAACGAACCTCAGTGTTTGGAGCCGTGTGACCATGTGATTTAGGATCTATAGTAGTTCTCATCTTGGAGAGAGAAAAATTGTCCCAGTATTTATTGCAGACTTGCTTGGATGGCCAAACCAGTTAATAGAGTGCCATATGTATTTTAATATCATTTGCTCTTCACAAGAACCCTGTGAGATAAGATATGTCCATTTCATAGATGAGAAATTGGAGTGTGAAAGACGTAAAAGAATATCTCTAAGGTCTTATAGTTGGGATTCCATCTTATTCCATATGTTATGCTCTATTTACAACACCAGGCACCTCATTTGGGAAACTGTATGTTCAGATTCTAGAATTAGGACATAACCACAATAGAAATACAGGTCTAGATCTGAGCCTGGTCTGTCCTGCCAAGGACTAGGGGCAATTACGGCCACTAGGGGAAGGGCAGTGTTTCCGCAAGAACGTTATTCATCGGGTTTAATTACACCATCAAAATTGACTGTTTGAAGTAAATATTTATTTTTTATGATTCCACAACCAATGCAGATTCTGATAACAGAGTGTCCAGTATGTGTTTCTCCTCTGTCTGTCCTCCAAAACTTCCAGGCCTGAATTCTAGGTATTGGCCACAAGAAGAAGGTCTAATCCTGAATGAGGGAGCTGGAATGTCAGTTATAGAACTGGCAGAATCTGGCTTGACAGTGGTTCACGAAAAAATGCCTGCGGCCTTTGACTGGGCTCGTGGTTTGTCAAAGATTAGATTGTCAGTAGTATACTACTGATTAGTAATTCTGTAGTATACAGAGCAAGGAACAATCATCTCATATGTGGGAGAAGGGAAGACAGCGAGGTCACATAGAGAGAAATACAGTGGAAAGATAACAGACAGAATTGGTGACAGACATTGTGAAAGACAGAGATGGAGATACGAGGGAGTAGGAAAAGAGAGAGAGAAAGAGAGAGAAAGAGAAAATAAACTAGAAAATAAAAGAGAGTTTGCACAGAGAGAACAGTCTTTGGGCTCTCTTATACTGCAGTATGATAGCCAGCAAAATAAAAGCACATTAATTTCTTAATTAATGGTGACAACAGGCCTTTCTTTTGTGTATGCTCCTAAAACTGGATTTCTGAATCCTCTTTCTTGCATAAACCATTCCCAGGATGCAGAAGATCTGATTTTCCGTTTGGATTCTATTAAAGTAGATCTATAACTTAATGATACTTTCAAAGCAATCTGAAATAGAAATCCTTCCAGACTTTTACTAGTTAACTTTCCAGATCTGTTATAGTTGTCTTGTTTACTATTAATTCATAACAATACATACCTTTAGCAACTCTCCTTCCTGAGTTTTCCAAAGCATTTAACTTAATTTTCATAGAAACAAAGTTTTCTTTTCTTATGTTTGTATTTAATTGAGTGGGAGAAATTTTGTTAAGTTTATAATTAAAAACAAGTGGAACTGGCACAAACAGGTTTAGGTATAAGCACAGCCAGGGCTGAGAGCAGTAGCGTGCAGCATCCCAGGGAGCAGCCTGTTGGCTGCAGGAATTCAAGGTGCAGTGAGAATCGGAGTTTTTCAGAGGGACCGGGGAATGTCTTAATCCAGTAAGTCAGTTCAGTGGCAGTGGCTGAAAGCACTTTACACCTGGGGCATGGCTGGGACCGGAGCCCTGGTTGGGGGTCTGGGTAGCTCTTTTCAACATGGCACATCACATTTTTGTCACAGTTATCACAGTAGCGCTTCCAGCTCTCATCGGTCACCATTTTCTCTTCTGATGTTTCACCTAAGCTTTCATTTACGTGTACTTAAAAGAAGCAGATTTCTGAGTTAGAAGGAGTTTGGAAATTAGGCACCGAATGCCTCACTTTCAAATCCTGAATTAAATGTTTAAGAAATATTTTTAATGGCTGAAAAAAGTGGGAAAAATAAAAACCTGTATCTAGAAACTGGACAGAGTGTCACCACAGAGGTTTGGGAAATTTCTGCTCCCTCGGGCCAGGTTGAAGCAGGGCACTAAAGTCTGACCCCTATTTGTCCTGCTGGGGGAGTGGCACAGTGGCCTGGCAAGAGAGTACTGAAGACACTTCCAATGCCTCCTAATTTAGAATGGCAGAGACTGGCTCTGACTGTGATGCTCAGGACAGCTGGGGAGCACTGGTCTGCTGTCACATTTGCTGCCATGGGTCACCCCCACATGAGTAAGCTACATGAGGCTCCCTCCCACAAACAGGAAGCTGCTGGGTACCAGGGCCTCTTCTGATTCAAAGCCAAAGGTCAGGGAGCACCTGAAACGTAGATCAGTCCAAACAGAAAACCTAATACAGGCTGGTGGCCCTGCAGCACCTTCCAACCCCAGGATGTGCAGAGACACTTTCTCTCACTGCATTCAGGATAGGCCCTCACCCTAAGCCTGTCTGGCTGCTGCATTCCCGTACAAATCCTGCAATTTACATCTACCAGACCTGCATCTTACAGTCTGAAAGGATAATTCTAACCACATCAGGTGGACAGTGAGACAATCCAAAGGGAATATCTTCAACTACCCTCTCTTCTGATAAACATACGATCTTGAAAAAGCTTTGTCATTCAAGAATGAGAATATAGGAAACAGCAATAACAGAAAATGTCTATTCAAAGTGACCTACAACATAAAAATAAAAGAAGAAGAACAGGCTGGGCGTGGTGGCTCACATCTGGTAATCCTAGCACTCTGGGAGGCCGAGGCGGGTGGATCGTTTGAGCTCAGGAGTTCGAGACCAGCCTGAGCAAGAGAGAGACCTCATCTCTACTAAATTAGAAAGAAATTATATGGACAACTAAAGATATATAAAGAAAAAAAAGTTAGCCGGGCATGGTGGCACGTACCTGTAGTCCCAGCTACTCGGGAGGCTGAGGCAGGAGGATCACTTGAGCCCAGGAGTCTGAGGTTGCTGTGAGCTAGGCTGACGCCATGGCACTCTAGCCTGGGAGACAGAGTGAGACTCTTTCTCAAAACAACAACAAAAAAAGAACAAAGCTCAGCATGGGCAGAGGAAAAGCAGAAACAGAAGTAGATGTTTTACTCTTTCTGCTTTGGGTTCCTAATAAAATTCAGTATGATAAGACACAAGACTGAGAAACTGACAAGGCTGACTGAGACAAAGGAAACACTGAAAAGGAAACTGGATAAGATAAAAGATGCCAAAAATGCCATGCCAAAATTTTAATTGTATTTGAAAACTTAAAGAAAAAAATAAGCACTGTAGAAAATTTACTCAATGATGTAGAGGACAAACTTGAGAATCTCCCCTAAAACATGAAACAATAGGGTAAAGACATTAAAACAATAAACTGTAAGTTGATAGATGTGGAAGGCAGAGAATGAAAGTCTAATGTACGGGTGTTTGGGTTTCCATAATAGGGACCAGAAAAAAATTGATCTGAAACAATTATATAAGATGCAAAATTTTAAAAATAATTCTCAATTTTCAAATTGAAAGAAACTCTAGAAAAGGTTATTGTAAAATGATTAACAGATTTGTTCTATTGAAAATTTGAATTTTAAGCACACACACAAAAAATCCTACATGTGTCCATGTAGAAGATAAACAAAATTGGATATTCTAAAATGGATTAGCCTGGACACATTCTTCTCCACCACAAAACAAACATGAGATGGCAATGGAGCAATTGCTTTGAAATTGTGAAGGACAACATGTCATGAGCCAGAAATTCTATTATATACACAGCTAAGTTGTCATTCACTATAGCTACAACAGAAGTACATTCTCAGACGTTTTTTTATGAAGCCTAATAGTCTCCAATTTTTCTTGTTTGCCTACTGCCTAAAAAAGAATACAGTGTAAAATGTCATCACACATTTTAACTTGTCATTAAAATTTTTCATCATGAATTATAATAGTTGCAAATGATGAAGAAAAGCTATTGAATATCAGCTTTATTGAAGTATAACTTATATAGAGTAAAATTAACTTTTTTAGATGTACAGTCTGATGGGTTTTGAGAAATGTATGCAGTCATGTAATCAACACCTCAACCAAGATATAGAATATTTGCATTATACCAAAAAGTTCCATCATGCACTTTGTAGTCAACTTCCTTTCCTCTCTAGCCCTCAGCAACCACTGATCTGATTTCTGTCTTTATATTTTGCCTTTTCCAAGATGACATATAAATAGAATTATATAGCATTAATATGTAGCCTTTAGTGTCTGGTTTCTTCCACTCAGCATAATGCATTTGAGAGCTATCATATTGTTACATGTATCAGGAATTTGTTATTTTTTATTGCTGAGTAATATTCCATTGTATGGATATATCATCATTTGTTTATTCACCAGTTGAGGACACTTGGATTGTTTCTGGTTTTTGATGATTATGAATAAAGTTTCTATGGATTTTCATATACAGGTCTTTATATGGGCATATGCTTCCATTTCTCTTGGATAAATACCAAGGAGGAAGATGTCTGGACCATATGAATATTTTTAAAATGAACTTTTTTCTACACTTTTTAAAATGTACCCAATGGAATATTAAAATCATAGAGATTTGCTACCTGCTGTAGTCTTCAGTGAAACATTAAACAAGCTCTTCTTTAACTATTAGAACTTTCTCCTTTACTTTGTATATTCATTCTATGTCCTTCCAGAATTATATTCTAATGTTATATATGTTTATGCTTTGATACCTTTTATTGATTCCCCCACCATTCTTCTCTGTAACCAAAAAGATATACACAAGTATAAATTTATTTATTTTTATTTCCTGGGAACATATAGCTTTAAGAGTTAAAAGATTTATTCTAATTGACTTTAACATTTTTGTTAGTGTGCTTGTGATCCAAACAACATAAATATATTAAAACATGTGAAAAAATTATTGAAAAAATAGTACTTTTATTGGAAATATGTCTTATCAAGCTGGGCAAAAAGTGGTGAGTTTATGATATCTTGTGTAAATAGGCTTCCCTGGCACCAAATATTTCAGATTATCCATATGTTTCACACCCAGGAGGGTTTTTTATCATGGAGCAATGTACCATGGAAAGATACAAATGCATGGGAAGTACAGCTAAAGATGACTGTGAAATGGGTGATGAGAAGAACTTGTCTGAAGTCTCACAAAGAGGTAAATTCTCAAGCAGATAAATTATATAAAAAAGTGCATATGGAATTTGAAGACATGAAAAATGATTATATTAAAACTACCTATGCCATATACCCCTTGAAAAGTCTCAATGTTCCCCAAAGTACATATAACCAACTCCGAAGACCTCTGCTCTAAGCCAACCAAAAGATTACTCAAAATGAAGTACTTAAAAATGGAAAATATGTTCCGTAGATTTATTCAACAGAAATAAATTTAAACCTAGAATCAGGTCTATGATTTTGCTATAAAACAAAATTCATATATCATTAGCCTTGATAAATTTAGACACATAATGTAAAAATGAGGTAATAACTAAATGTAAAACATAGCTCTTAACCAAAGACTGTAATACGAAGAGAGAAGGATGGGAAGAACTAAAAACGTGAACTTTCATTATCTTTATACAGAGAATTAATAAATATGGGTTTATTATTAACATTGTAATTGGGGAAATATACACTGAATTTTTAAAATATTAAGGTAACCATTATTTATATGTTTTAAATCAATAAAAGAACTCTTAGCCCAAATACTAAAATATAGAGCCCAAGAAAACACCATGAAACATTTTAAAATGACGGAAGTACACCAGTTACTACAACAAATGCAAATTGCTTAGAAGTTTATACTGAATGACGATCTCAAATTGTGAAAAAGACACAGTCATATATGAAAAAAGTTGACTCAGAGAGAAGCAAAACAAATAGTTGCATAAAATACAAGTTAAGTGCAAATAAAGGAAAATCAGAGATTGCATTATTTTTAACAATTGAAATAATCCATGAAAAAATTGGCTGAAAAGTATATTTTTATTTATCTATATTTTAAGATACAATAAGATTGTAACTATCAACCACGTTTACAATTATACAAAGAAAAAAAACCAATGAAGATAAAAGGAAAAATAGCAGAAATATTTACTAGAATTGATTAAAAGTTTGTTAATATATTAAGATCTAAACTATCATTTTGGTAGTCACAGTAAAACTTCTGCTATTTTTGGAAAAATATAAATCAATGAAATTTATTCCAGAGATTAAAAATCTGAAGAAAAAATAAGTGAGAATAACATTTTTAAATTCTGTCAAAGTTTTAGCTTTAAGAAAAGCACTTGGCTAATAGACTAGACCAAGACTTCTGGTTGTCTTCCTAATTGTCAAATAAATTATTGCAACAAATTATTCTAGAATGCAGAAAATAGAGACAAATTGATTTTATTAAATTATCAATTTCAAAGTCAAAACCTCAGACATAAAGAAAGCCATAAGGAAGGAAGTAAAATGAATATTGTTGAACTTACTCTGGTCAGGCACTGTTTAAAGTCCTTTAAATATAAGAAAGACAAGAAAAAAGAAAGAAAGTTTGTAGACAGGTAGAAAGATTGGAAGGAAGGAAAGAGAAGAGGATGACAACAAATATCTGATCATATATGCTCAAAATCATTTATAATATAGAAGTTAAAAACTTCAAATAAAATGCCTGCCAATCAAATCCAGCAACGTATTTTAAGGCATACTGGATCAAAACTAAGAAAAATCTGTTATAAATATGCAAGAATGGTTCAATAACCTTTCCCAACTTTTAGATTCCCTATACTAGGAATAGAAGAATTTATTCTTAAAATGACAAAGACACTATCTCACACAGGTAACATGGAAAATTTTGAAAAAGTGGCAGCAGTTATACTCAGAATAAAGAAAAGAAGCCCCATTATTTTACTATTTTTTATATCTTTATTCAGGCTTGAGCCACACAATGCAAAATTGAAAAAATACGTTCTATCTATTCTAGCCTCTTCTCTCTCTTTGTCTCTCTCTCTCTCTCTCTCTCTCTATATATATATATATCTCACACACACACACACACACACACACTAGTGTGCTCTTACCTCTATCTTGTCTATCTTTGTTTTCATACCTGCCATGTTGATATTATCACCAGGATTGGGCTTTAAGTCAAGTAGCTAGTATAATAGTTCCTCATTTTATCAGGAATCTTCAATTAATCTCCTTAAGCCACTATTTCTTTCAATGAACATTGGGACTATTTATATATATATATTTTAACATATTATTCATTATATATAATTTATTTATGTATTATTTATATTTACAGTACTGGATATAGAAATGAATAAACAGACCAAGATTTCTGTCCTCATAAAGTTTATCTAGTTGAGTTGAATCTGAAATTAATTGACTTAATTACAAAAATTATTTCATACATTTATTTAAAAAATAAAATTAGCATTTCATAAAGGACATAGTACAGGTCCCGAGACCCTCCCCTTTTTGCCCTGATCTACCAGCGAATCAGCTTTCCAGCTTCCTTCCAGGAGTGCCCATGGCGCTTTGTAGCATGGAGCCCGTGGTTGATTTGACAAATGGATGGGGGAAAGCACTGTTGTGGACCTTTTCCACATCGTCTCTCTTAGGAGGTGGATATGATTATCATTTGCTGCTATAGCTGAGCAAAGTATGCTTTGCAGGCATTAGGTAACTTGCCCAAGGTCACGGCAAATAAGTACAAAACCTAGAATCTGAAAGCTCTTGCTTTTGTCACTACATCATAAAAGTGAAGGCTTTTTATGACTTGGAATCTAAGTGGTTTTTGTTCTTCTCAGACATGACTTCTCTTGTGATTTATAACTTCTTGTCAACATGCCATCTTCATTATGGTTAAGTTTCATATAAGACAAGATGAAAAATGCTCACAACCTTCTCTTGCCCCTCTCTATCCTTCTAGGCCAACCATATCTTTATGTACCCATTAATAGGGCAATTCATTAGTTCCCCAAAATAATGCTGGTGTTTTCCAGCTCAGCATCCTCTTTAAGATGAAGAATCAAGTTGGAATTTGGGGCAGAGTAACTCAGAGAAAGGGCTCATAGATAATTTTATAATTCCATGTTTTTCCTTCGACTTTATCATTTCCCCTAACTGAATTTATTTTAAGATCCAGAACTGATACTTCCACAGATAATCTGTGGATGTCCCCAAACCTGAATTTTCAGATAACTCCCTACCTGCTCATTCTGCTAAGGGGAATAGGAAATAAGATTTTTTGGAGCTGATATTTTAGATCCCCTTCTTAACTCACCCAGCTCTTTAGACTTAGGATGGCCCACCTTCATCCTGTTTCCTAAATCTAATTCAGTCTCTCTACCTGGGAGCCTTCCAGGGACAGAACTGTTCCTCTGGCTCTTTTTTTCCTCCAATTTTCCCCCTTCCCCATCTTTCTCCACTCCATTGGCCGCTTGGCATCTTTTTCTGACGAAGATCTTCTAGATCAACTCCCCTCATTAGTTAAATTTAATAAACAGATTGCTGCATGGAGGGTCATAGCGAGGTCTCAGGAGCTTGGAGGGGTAGCAGGAACTCATTTGCAAGTTCATCATTTTCCCTTGGAAACAGCCACTGCTGCTCTAGCATGGGGCCTGTTTGGCTTGCTGAAAGTCCTACTATTCAGGGTTAATTGCCTCTGGCCCCACACTTTACACTTTCACCAGAGCACCACTGAGAGCTGGGTCCAGGCTTTTAAAGTCAAATTGGATTTTCTCTCCTATGAGTTAAGCTACTGATATTTTGAATATTGCCTGAAAGCAGGACTTAAGGTTCCTTAGCCCAGTTCTGAGCCAGAAGTGGACATGACCTCAGAAGATTTGGATTTAAATCTAAGCCTGCCTTTGTCTAAATATGTGGCCTCAAACAATGACTTAACATCCTTGAGGTTTAATTTATTTTTTTCTGAAAAGAGAGATGCATAAACCTTCCTCATAGCAGTGCTGTAAAATTAAAGAGGTAATGTCTGTGATCGCACAGTCCTTAGCACACAATTAGTGCTCAATAAATGTTTATTGAGTCTAGTCTAGTTGAAGTGCCAAAATTATTTTGAGATCATCTTGGAGGCTTGTCTCCTTGGGTTCAGGTCTGTGCAATTCAATTATCATTTGATGAGCACCTAATATTGAATTCTAGGTACCACGTACAACATGGAGCTATGAAAATGACTAAGACTTGATCTCTGGTCATGAATTCATAGCCCAGTGAGAAGAACAAAGAATTTGAAAGGCTATGCATAGGGAAGCCTTAATTAGATGTGGTGGCTTTGTAATGTGCCTTTGTAATTGGCCAGGCTGAAATACATTTCCCAGAATCCCTTTGCCTTTATGTTTCCAGTTAGGGTGGGCTGCAAGAGAAGTCTTGTGGGCAGCAGCCATTTTGTAGCTCCCACAGAGTGTCACTTATCTGTGGGCTCCCCTCTGGCCTACCACTGCTTCATCTTCCCCTGGGTCCTCCTTCAGCCTCTCTGATCCTGGGCGAGTGTGTTTAGCTCCTTGACAAATGGCCCTGGCTTCCAGGACACCTATACCATCAAGGTCAGAGATCACAAGAACTGCTACTGGTTTGGGTCTGTCCCCATGGGCTCCAGCTCATGCTGCAGCTTCTGCTTTGTTCTCATTCTCCTCCACTTTCTATCATGTTCCCTTCCTGAGAGTCTGCCCTGCAGTCTTCAAGCTCCAGCATCAGCCCTGCAGAGACTGCTTAGCCAGTTCCCACAAGCATTTGCTTCTCTGATTGAACCCTGACTTAGACATCAGGCTAAAGGTTGGGGGAAGAGTTATCAGAGGGGCAGGGAGGATGAACGGGAGCCTCCTGCCCAATTTTCTGCCCACAGAAAGTTTCTGCCACAGAAGATTCTGCATCCTAATCTCCATGAAGATTCTGGAGTAAGAAAATTTCAACCACGATCCCTCAAACTCCATTTTAGTTGGGGAATACTTTCTTTAAATTAACTACTATGCAGGTGATCATTACAAAAGACAGGTTGTAGGAGTTTGAATATGTCATTCATAAAGAGATATTCAAGTCCTAACCCCACGTACCTGTGAATGTGGCTTTATTTGGAAATAGGGTCCTTGCGGATGTAATCAACTGAAGGTAAGGTGAAGTTTGGATTAGGGAGGGCCCTAAATCCAGTGACTGGTATCTGTGCAGGAGAAAGGAGAGGAGAATTTGGACACACAGAGACACAGACATACAGGGAAGATGGCCAGGCAAAGACAGAGGCGGAGACTGGAGTGATGCATCTATAAGCCAAGGAAAGCCAAGGGTTGCTGGCAACCACAAGAAGCTAGAAGAGAGGCCTGGAACAGATTCTCCATCAGAGCCTCCAGCAGGAACCAACCCAGCTGACACCTTAATGTCAGACATTTAGCCTCTAGAACTGTGAAAGAGTAAATTTCTGGAGTTTTAAGCCATGTAGATTGTGGTACTTTGTTATAGCAAGCCTGGGAAACTAACACGCAGGTCAAAGCTAAACTGATTAGAGCAGAGCCCGGCCAGAGTGTTTTCATCTACCTCTTCTAACCCAGGCAGCTCCTGAGAACTCTCTGGCTCTTCAGGAAAAGCTTAAAAATTCTTGTTTTAGAATTTTCTGGTTCAACAGTGCCCAAGGTCTATAATTGGGCCCATCACAGCGGCAGAACCTTGCCGCCCTGACCTTCCAATCCCTGCAACACTCTGCAAATCGAGTCTTTATTTCTGTAAAGTAGGATGGTGTCTCGGGCAGCGACATGTCTAGGGCAGGCCTCAGAATCCCAGAGTTAATCAACCCTCTGAGGACCCCAGCCCGGCCGCTCCCCAAGCCTGGTGAGCACCCCAAAGGCGTGATTATCTGATGGTTCTTGCACAACCAGCACCAGGGCCTTTTGCTTAATTAATCACAGAAATGCTCCTGCCTAACTTCAGACAACAAAATAATGAGCAGGCCTGTGAGAGGTTCAAAGACTACGGGAAAAACAAGCGCTCCCGGAGGAAAGGGCCCATTGGAACAGGGAGGTCAGGAAAATCACTGGTATCTACTAGAACTGCAGCTTGCATTTTCTTGCATGCCCCCCTTAATATAAATGTAACGATAGTGTACATGTGTGTAGATAGCAGATTAACACATACATCATTTGGATTTTAGAACCTGAAAATGTTGAGTTTTGAGAAGGACCTTAGGATCATCAGGGTTAACCTGTAATTTTTATAGATGAAGACAATGATGCCCATGAAGGTTCAATGACTTGCTCAGGGCCTTGTGGCTGGAGCATGATAGAGCCACCCTAGGACCCAGATCTCCTAGGTCTAAGTCTGTAAAGGTGAGGATGGAGAACACTGGAGATGGAGGCTGCTTAGAAGTTACAGAGAAAAACAAACACAAAATCAAAGGATAGAGTTTAGATAAGAGCTTACTAGAGGGCAGATGTCAGATAGAGCACAAAGCATGTCAGAGGGTGGAGGCAATAAGAAGGCATCAGCAAAGTCAGAGGGCAGAGGGCAGGTGAGAGCTTGTACGATAGTTAAAGGGTAGAGGCCAGATTAGTTGTCTTGACAATTTATGATCTCAGTATGAGACTTTGGGTGTTACAAGTTTGGATGAGACATGGGATCTATTTTTAAGGAGCAGTTCAAGAGTTAAGAAAAAAATACCTTGAGTACCAGAAGCGCTGGGTTAATGCTCTAGGAGTAGGTGCTGAGGGGGTGCAGAGGGGTTAGTGGAGGGGCTTCCAAGCTGTAGTTTTAAGGGGCAGGGCCTGATAAGGCAGGAAGTGTTAGGGCATGGGAAGACTGGGACAAGGATGTATCAGGGACAGGGATGTATCAGGGACAGGAAACAATTTGAGCAAGGTATGATGGGAGAAGGTACTGGAGAGGTGGGGAGACTAGGGAATTCAGATTGACTAGAGCAGAAGGTATGTGAAGGGAGGACCAAGTATGTAGGGCTGGTTGAGGGGACCAAGTTGGTAGGCAGGTTGAGGAAGGCCTCACCAGGAGTTCAGACTCTATTTAAAAGGCAGCAGGAAGCCACTAATCAGGACCACCATGTATCATTTTCAGGTTGTATCTTGCACAAGGGTACCATGTCTATGGGGCCACCATTCACATCATGCACATAACTTTGGTGCTGATCCTGGAGCACCAATGGAGAGCCCCTTGCTACATAAACCCACACTGGCTCCCAAAGCAATGAACACATTTACTAGCTCTCACATGTGTCCAAGGCTGCACCCATCCTGGCCATTTTTTAGATGTCACTTGAGGTTTCTTCTCAAGCCTACTGACCCTGGAGGCTTGATCCATTGCTCCTACTCTGCCATGCAGGGCTGTGTAGAGTTTTAAAGCTGCACAATGATCTACTTTTTTTTTTTTAACTTGAGGATGGATGCCTTTGCCAATAACATTGCTGAGCAAAGTTTTGCCTTAGGAGCTGTATTCTGGCAGCTGTACACAGGACTAATGGGAGGTGGCAAGATTCAAGGTGGTGAGCTGAGCAAGACGATGATGGCAGTTCAAAAGGCCACCAGAGGACCTGAGGTGGTAAGAAACAAAGGGGACAGCAATCTTAAAGGTAGAACTGCAGACTCCATACCAGGAAAGATATTCTTGCCTAAACTCCCTATGTGATTCAGGCTTATACCTCTCACTTGCATGTTGAACCAACAGAACAAGTCCCTGGACACACACCTCATCTATGTGAGGTTTTGAGGTTTTGGGGAAAAACTGCTTGTAAGAAAGCTTAAGTATAGTATTCAAACCGTATATTACTTTAACTGTTAATCATAAAATGTTTAGAAGAAGGGTGATCTGACCCCTTTAAAAATGTGTAGCATGCAAAGTAAGGTGCAAAGTAAGACCTATCTCTTCTTCCATGAGGAGGGAGCTGGGGGTTGTGGGTGGCCAGTCACTGGGCAGAGGCAGTCACAGGTTGAAGCTGTATTTCAGGGGACAGGTGCTCCTAGCAGCTGGTGGTGGGTGGGCCAGTAGTAACCTTGCTGGGAGCATATGAGAAGCAGTTGCCAACAAACACAAGTGTTTATAAGTTAAGAAACACATGCTCTTCCAGAAACCAGCAAGGCCAGATCACACAATGCTTGTGCTGTGTGATGTGCCATGGAGGTGGGAGGCACCGGGGAATAGCCAGTCTAGGCTGTGGGCTGGGGGTCAGTGGGGCTGGGACCTCCGAGTTTTGCCACTGGCCTGAGAACCTGGAGGACCCAGCTTTGTTTTTGGTTCAGCCCCCAGTTAGCTGTGTGTCTTCCACTCTCTTTGGATCTCCACTCCAACCATTTAAAAAGTAGGATCTGAAATGGCATTAGCTAGCAGCTCTGAAAGAGTGTGATGTTTCATTTTTGAATGTAAGGCAACTCTCCCATGCTATGAATGCTGTGCTCTTTCTTACAATAATATATCTGCATCTAAAAAGTCTTTGTAGGTAGATTTTGCTTTGCATCTCTATCACTCTTTGATACTCCAGCTGCTGGGCCTCCTCTTTTGTGACCTAGACCCAGCAGTTAGTGATAGAATCAGAGGACTGGGGCCTTTGGGATGTTGAGTCACCTCATTTCAACTGTGTTGGCAATGTAAATAACATTTGGATGTTCTCAGCTCCCGCTGCACGTTAGAATCACCTGGGAAGACTTGAGAACACAATGATGACTGGGTCCCACCCCACCGCCGAAGACTCTGTTTTAATTGGCCAGGCCAGGGCCCACGCAGCCAAAGGCTGAGGTTGATGTTGCAGATCACTAGATGGCCGGTAGTTGCATCTGACATGTCTGATCCACTTGATTAGTGCCAGAGAGCTACAGTCCTGTTTTGAGTCACCTGTAGGGCTCAGTAGGCGAGACTGTGGTGATCACCTGGCAAAGTCTGCCATGTTCCTGGGCAGGAGGATTGATGGCCCACAGGACTGGTGATCACCGACTCTGAGTGCAGAAGGGCCTGGGGCAGAGGTCTTGCATTTTGGATCAGAGTAGTAAAATCATCATGGTGTGTCAATTGTGGGTCTTTTCACAAAAAGGGGTGGCTCTGAGGCCTCAATGTTAGACATGTTTAATACTCTCACAGCACATGCTTCAACACAACTTCATGACACAGCACAACTTCATGACACTTTGCACAGTGATGATATTTAAAAATTCATTTGTATTATTATTTGATTATTGTTGACTACAAGGTCCACGCGAGGAACAATGCTTTGCTCACCATTGCATGTCCAGTGCCCAGGGTCTCGATAAACAGATGCCAAATACATGAATGAATGAAGACATTACATGGCCAGCCCTGGCTTAGGTATTGGCATTTGAAGCTCTCTTGAAGGGTGAGATAATTTGGATATTCGTCCCCTCCAAATCTCATGTTGAAATTTGATCCCCAATGTTGGAGGAGGGGCCTCACAGGAGGTGTTTGGGTTATGGGGGTGGATCCCTCATGAATGGCTTGGTGTGTCCCCGTGGTAATGAGTGATTTCTCACTGTATCAGTTTCCATGAGATGTGATTGCTATAAAGAGCCTGGTATCTCTGGTTCCTCTTTCTCTTCCATCTTCTCTCACCATGTAACATGCTGGCTCTGGTCTCCCTTCATTTTCTGCCAGGATTGGAAGCTTCCTGAGGTCCCCACCAGAAGCAGATGCTGGCACCATGCTCGTAGAGCCTGCAGACCCATGAGCCAAATAAACCTCTTTTCCTTATACATTATCCAGCCTCAGGTATTCCTTTATAGCAATGCAAAAGACTAAGAGGGTCAGCTGTGGCTCGGGGCAGGCTTTGTGCCTCCCGCTGTCAGAGGTGCTGAGGTGGTGCTGCAGGAGGGAAACAGATGGTGGGGAGGGGGGCAGGTTAAGGGCAGCGTTAATGAAGGGGTCAGCCAGGCAGGGAAGTCCAGCCAGGAGGGAAGACAGAGCGTGGGTATAGGACACAGCTCTATGAAGAACCAACATAAAGTGTGTTAGTGGACGGATGGCAGGAGTGGGCAGAGAGGGAAATTTCCAAATTCTAGGGTTTGATGTGGAGTAGTTACAAAGAGTGAGAAGGTACTAATCATTAGCAAGTTAAAGTGAGTCTTTTTTTTTTTTTTCCCAGAAAAGTGAATCTTCCTAGAGGAGAGAAGCTTGGGATAAACACTATTTGATGAACAAAAATAAATGAATGAAAGTGGTATCAGGAATCTGGGAGTAGAATGAGTGGGGGAAGGGTCTGTTTTATGTATGTTGGTCTTGCAAGGTCTCACTGATGAAGTGACATTTGAAAAGACACCCGAATAAGGGGAGAGGCCAGGATGTCATCTGGAGGAAGAGTGGTGCAGGGGAGGAGAATCAGCGAGTACAAAGGCCCCCTGTTGAGGACGCTCTCAGGCGAGGTGTCCAAGGAGCCGCACAGAGGCCATTGGTGCTGGAACCGAATAAAGGAGGGGAAAGTGCGAGGAGACGAGGCCAGGGGCGTAGCAGGGTCTAGAGCAAGTACATCCAGAAAGCATCACAAAGACTGGAGCTTTTACTCTACGGAAAGCTGTTTGACAGGCTTGAAGTATAGGAGCGACAATATCTAACTTATATTTTAAAAAGATCTCTTAGTACAAGTTCCTCATCACTACAGTTTTAATTACAGGCTAGATTAGCAGTCACTGGGTCGTGGTGTAAGGCTGTGGCTTTTAAACTGGGCAGACTTTTAAAAAATAAATGCATATTCTCGGTTCACAAACCCTAGAGATTCTGGATCAGTAGGTCTGGAGTGCATCCCAGGAGTCTGTCTTGAAGATTCTTTCTGCAGGACACTAGTCCCGCTATTCAGAGACATTTAAAGAGAATGAAGAAAGAAAAAAATAAAAGGGGAAGCTGTAGCCTTCTGACACTGATGAAAACCCCTTCCGTACCTCAACGGCTGTAGATTCAAATTAAGTGGCTTTGAGCACTGTCTCCTCTTCCAGCCCAGGGTCACTGCTGCTGCCATCAGTCTTCTCACAGTTCTAGGGCTCACGGGCCTGCTGGGTACTAGTGATGTATCAATTAAAGGGGTATGGAAATGTCTCCTTCCTGGGGGACAAGGCAGGACCAGACCGGACACTTGTCAATGGGTCATTTAGGAGGTTTGAGTCCCAGAGGGCCAGTCTAAATCAGAACTGCTGCAGAGTGCTGGAGGGAGGAGCCAAGGCAAGGAACAAAATCCAAATTCAAAGGGCCAATTTGGTCAGCAGTGAAGGATGGAACCACGGCTTACTGCTGGTCAGTCTGTCCCACTGCATTTCTGTCTATTGGGTTCCCCTCCCTCCATTTGGCCCTCTGCCAAAAATAAGACAATGATTGCCAAGGTCAGATGCCCCTCGTCTCCACCAGGATTGCCCATCCAACAGAGCTCAAAGTGGACACCTCAAATCCATGATTAAATATCAGTTCACCTCGAGAAAAGAGAAGGAAGCTGATGTTTTCTGAGCTAGGTGCATCAGATATATCCTTGTCTAATTGAATACTCATCAAAGTCCTAAAGAATGAAAATTATTATTTTGTGATTAGTGGTGGACCCTAAGGTAAGGAATTTATAATACATGCCTTACATTTATTCCCCATAACATCCCTATGAGATAATCAATTTTACATAAGCAACTTGCTTAAAGTTACACAGCATTAAATTAAAGCACAGCCGTGCCGACTCCATAGTTAATCTTCCATAGTTCAGAGAGCTTAAGTGTTTGCCTGCGATCACATAGCTAATAAGAACTGAGACTCAAACCCAGATCTGAACCACAAGGCCTTACTCTCTTCCAAGAGAAGAGAGGATACCCCTTCTCCTGTACCAGCATCTTCTGGTGGAAGGAGCGGGGAGGATGAGGATGGGGAGGATGAGGATGAAGAGGAGTTATCATCATTAGGGAACTGATCCCTGCCTCAAGCATGGGCTACTGAGGAGTTCCAGATTGGCAGTTCTCAAATCTGTAAGTCCTCAGGCACCAGAGCATTGCTGAGCAACCACTCCTTGCGTTCTCCCCACAGGATCACGTCTACTTCTACTGGAATCGCCCATATTACTGCATCTGGCCAAGCCTGGATGTTCTGCATTGAGTGCTGCTTGGCCTTGCTCTCTCTCGCCATGACCTGCTGGCTTGCCTGTTGTTTTTGATGACCATTGCTTTGCAGGTCCCCTTGCTCTCCTGCCATGATTGGTGCTACCTCACCACCCTCTGCTCTTGCCCACCTTCTACAGATGCTCTGTCTTTGTTTCGACCTCACTGTATATGTCTCCTGCTGTGAGTTCCTCTTTAAAAAAATCCCTTAATTGATATTAAAAAATTAAAACTTGGAGAGGAGGGTGGAGACAGATAATTTACCTAGTACTGCATATTCAAAAATGAGGATATAATTACTGTTTTAAAGTAAGGTGTCAGGAAGCAAGATTGATTTAAACCTGACATCTGTTTACACACAGTGAGCTGTCATCAGATGCATAGGTAGGGTCAGAAGAGCTATGTTCTGTCACCACGACAGCTTGGCTTGATTATGGAGATTTGGCTCCATGTGTGTTTCTGCAAAGGGGCAGCAGGACACCTTCCAAATGTCTGGCTGCCCACGGTCTCTCTCTCTCTTAATCAACCACCATTCTCCACACACCTACTATGTGCTTGATACTATCCGAAGCACCTCTAACAAGACAGGCAGTTTGAGGTGGTGGGAAAGAGTATGGCAGAGAGGTTAAAAGCATGGACTTTGTAATAAGAAATATTATTCTGAATCCTATCTCTGCTTCTTCCTAGCCAACAAGTCAGATCAACTCTCTAAGCCTCAAATTCCTTATCCATAAAGCAGAGATAATAACAACCCTTCACTCACAGGGAACTGTATACTTAAAGTGATGTATATTCAGAGCACTAGCCCAGGATCAGGCTGGAGTAGATGCTCAATAAATGGTGGCTATGGTTATTATTAATATTAGGTGGATCCTAACCCCAACACACTTGGGAAAGGAGATTCACTTAAAAACCAATCTGATGGATGCTTGGTGAACTTCATATGCTGCAGGAGTTCAGAGAGAGGAAGATTACCTTTCTGGGTGGATGAAGACAGATGTCATGTATGAGTCGAAACTTGAGAAGGGTCCCCAGTAAGTTTCTGTGTGGGAACAAAATGAAACTCATGAGAAGTGGCCCTCCATGTAAGACATCTGCCTGGAGTGTCTTTCCCAACTGTATTCCCCACAAAGATTCTTGTTCCACTTAGGTGAGTGCCACTTTAAGGAGTCTTCCTTCCCTTCTCTCTCAAACAATCCTCAGGGAGGCTTCCCTAGTCTCATGACATGGGCCTCACTCCATGCAAGCACTGATTGGTCTCTATTGTTTTGTAATCGATGTGTTATTTCTTTTTCCTGTGGATTTATTTTTTCTTCTTTTTCCTTTCCGAAAGAGTTAATACTTTTAAATCAAGGTCATGCATGCACATATTTTAGGAAGCCAAATATATCTGCATGGTATGTTATGCAAAACAGCATTTTCCCACACCCTCCTACCCATTTTCTCCTCTCCAGAGATAAACCCATTTTATCTCTGTAAGCTGATCATGTCGGCATCAGCTTCCCTTTCTCTCAGAAAACATGGCTGTGTTGCATCCTCTTTATTTGTTGGCTTTGTCATTATTTCTTGACTTCCTCCTGCACTGTGTGAAACATGAGGTTTAGGTTTCTTTCTCCTCCAGCCCCACCACTACACACACATACACACTTCCTGTCTTCCCTATTTTTCCAATATAATTAGTCGTGACTTTGGTTAGATTAATATTTAGTGTTTCAAATATTATGATTATGTATGATGGTTAATTTGATACACCAACTCTTTTAGGCTATTGTACTCAGATATTTGGTCAAACACTAGTCTAGATGTCACTGTGAAGGTGTTCATTATATGGAATTAACATTTCAGTCAGCAGAGTTTGTGCAAAGTAGATTATCCTCAGTAATGTGTATGGGCTCCATCCAATCAATTGAAAGCTTCAACAGAAAAAGATTGAGGTTCACCTTAGAAGAGAGGATTCTGCTTCCAGGCTGCCTTCGGACTTCAGCTGCAACATCAACTCTTCCCTAAATCTCCAGCCTGCTGGCCTGCCCTTGCAGATTTTGGACTTGGCAGCCCCAACAATTGTGTATACCAATTCCTTAAAATAATTCTTTCTCTCTTGTTGTGCATCTTATTGGCTCTGTTTCTCTGAAGAACCTTAATGAATATACTATGCAAACAGCATTCACAGCTGAGCCATGAGCATGAACAATTACTTTCCTTTTCCTTTTTCTACCCATTCTCCCTTTTCCTGGAAGTAATAGTTGTCTTAGTTTGTTGTTGATATTTGCTTAGTTTTCTGTTTACTCATTACTAATTCAATTCCAATCTTGACTGACTGCCTAAATCTCCTCTCGAGACAGGCAAATGCATGAAGTATTCTTTTGATTTTATCTTCCTGAAGTAGTCTCTAGTAATGGGGCTGGCTTCAAGGGCAACCTGTACAGTCACAGAGGACCCTGTCCTTAGTTTAATCCTCTGTTGTCACCATCTTTACATTCTTGATAATTTTTAAACAAGGAGCCCCTCATTTTTGCTTGACATCGTGCCCTGCAAATTATGTAGTCTCTCTGGACTACCAGTGCTTCCGATTGGCTCCAATCTGGACGGATGCGTGAGAGCCATCCTGGTAGTATCTAGGCTTCTCCCTTCAGCAGTCATAGAGATTACCTTTACCCCTCTACTCTGTGGGTTCTTCTGTATCCCCATCAAAATGAAAGTTTCTTGAAAGCAAGTCCGTGTTTTATTAATTTTTATTTCTCAAACACACATAATAGAATGCCTCAGGCATAGTGATATGTTGTGCACCTGTATAATCATGATGAATTATTTGAATAGGTAGAATAGGTAGAATAGGAGGAAGGATATGACCAGACTTTCTAGGAAGGAGAAATAGCATGAAGAAATCAGGGAGGTGGGAGTGCATCTTCGGTCGATTGGACGCGCTGAGATGGGCAGCATGACTGTATCAGAAAGAGGCACATTGGAACCGATGGGAAATGATGTTAAAATTATGTGGGAGCCAAACTGTAGAAAGGCTCAGATGCCAGGCCAGGAATTTTCTGCAGACTTGTAGACCTCCAGGGACTTATTTCCCCATCTAATGACATTTGATATGTGTAGTTAGAGCAACTCCAGCTGGGTAGAATTTCACACTTCCCTTTCCTTGGCACTGAAATAGGTGAATGCAGTAGGATGGGTGCGGGAGAGAGCCTAGCAACTGAAAAAAGGGAGCTCATAAGAGAGTGCTGCCTATGAATTTTAAAACCTAGCCTAGTACAGAAGCAGGAGAAAAACCATTAGAGCTCTGGAAGATATCCAGGGAGGTCTGGATCATGCTAATTCTGGGCAGAACAACCCCAAACCGGCAGCCCGGTTATCACTAAATTCACACGATTAAAGACCAGCGATCATTAGCACCTCATATGTGCCTATGATGCTTATGGCATCCAGCACCAAGAAAATGGGGCTTGCCCTCTGGAAATTTTCACACTGAGACGAATGTTTCTGGTAAATATGAAGATTAGTGGGCTAATGGGGACCTCTTGCTGTATGAACCTCAGCCACAACTTGTGTGATACAGAATCCCTAAGTGTTCTCCAAGTGCATGAAGAAATAAAAACACCTTTCTGAATCCCTGGTAATAGTGTTCCAAAATGCATATTAGCATTTTAAAAGAAAGGCATTTACAAGGTTTTGAAATGAATTTAACTGATACCTAACAAAAATGGATATATTTTCCACACCAAAAGGTATAGGGAAATACGTTCATTGTGGCATTCTTTATAATAGCCCAAATCTGGAAACAGCCCAAAAGTATATCAACAGTAGAACTGATAAACAAATTGTATGATGTTATTAATACAATGGGATAGTTACAGCTATGTAAATGAATAAACCACAACAACATACACTAATGTGAGTGCATCTCACAAACTTAATGTTGAGCAAAAGGCACCAATGTGTACGTACTAGAAGGTTTCACTTCTGGAACATTCAAAACAGGCAAAACCATCTTAGAGTCTTAGAAGTCAGGTTAGTCATTCTCTTCAAGGGCAGTGGCTCTTGCAGAGGGCCAAGACTGGCATCTTCTAGCATGCTGGTAATGTTATATTTCGGCTTCTGGGCGCTTGTTACTTTAGTGTTCAGTTTATAATCACTTTAGATAAAAAGATACAGATAGAGTGAAAGTTAAAGGATGAGAAAAGATATACCGTGCAAAGAATAAGCATGAGAAATTTGGTTTCAATATCAGCTATATTAATATCAGATAAAGTAGACTTAGAGATAGGAGTAATAGTAGAGATAAAAAAGGATATTTTTATCATGATGAAAGAATTAGTTCATGAAGAGGATGTAACAATCTCACATGAATATGGACTAAGTGACATTGCTCTGAAATATGTGAAGCAAAGACTTACAGAACTAAAGAGAAAAGTAGACAAAGTCACATCTTTGGATATTTTTAACACCCTTCTTTCAGTAATTGATGTAACAAGTGGAAAAATAACAGTAAGTACATAAATGATCTTACTCAATGACCTAATTGATCTGTGAAGGGACCATACCCCAAAACTGCAGTGTATACTTTTTTTAAAAAAAATGTAAAAGGTGCAAATGGAACCTTTACCAAAATAGGCATGCTGGGCCATAAAAGAAGTTTTAATAAATTTCAAAAGAATGCAATCTTATGGAATTAGTTTTATGACCATACAGTAACAATTTAGGATTCAATTATAATAACATATTTAGAAAATCTCAAAGTACTTGGAAATTAAGGTACTTTTAAATAAAATGTGAGTCAAGCAAGCTATCATAGGGGAAACTGGAAATAACTTAAACTGAATGATTATAAAACCACAACATATTAAAATTTGTGGAGTGTAGATAAAGCAGTGCTTAGGGGAAATTTATAGCTTTAAATGCTCACATTAGAGAAAAAGAAAGGTTTAAAATCAATGATAAAACCAAGAAATAAACTCAAAGTAATGGAAGTAAGAGTATAATAAAAATAAAAGCATAAATCAGTAACGTAAAAAACAAATGATAGTGAAACAATAAGGCCCAAAGTTGGTTTTATAAAAATATTAATAAAATTGATAAACCCTAGAAAGACTGATCAACAAAAAGTCACAAATTACTAATATTGGTAATGAAAGAGGGAATATTGCTACTGATCCTCTAAACATTAAAAGAAAAAAAAGTCTATATATAAACAATTTAATGCCAATAATTTCAACAGCACAGAGTTCTCAAGGAACTCAAATTACTTCAGAAACACAACTTACATAAACTGACACAAGAAATAAAAAATATAAATATCATATTACTTATTAAAGAAATAGAATTTGTAATTCAACAGGAACAACAAAACTTTCCCACAAAGAAAACTCTAGGCTAGATCCTGCAGACCCTCCCTCTTTGTGGTTGGCACAACTGGAAATGTGTGAGACGGTGGCTGTTCCCTGAGCCTGAGTCCCTACGTGAAAGTGACAAGCAGATCATCCTCCCTCACTGTCCAGCCCAATGACTTGAAATGGACATGTGCACTGTGCTTTGGGATTTATTACACAGCATACCTAGCCTATCTTGACTGATACAACATCCATGCTTGATTTGATGAGATTGCCTTGATTGGGCAAAATAAGTTAGGGGCTAAGAGAAACTAGATTTACCCTGCTTGAGTTAAATCAAAACAACGGTCAGAGCAGAAAGGCCAGTTATGCTGCCTTTTGGGCTGAAATATAGTTCCCAGTTGGCTTTAAGTTTTCTATGATCAGTTCAATTTTGGAAACGAAATGTTAGAACCAAAATCCTTAAAAATGGATCATTTCAAATCAGGAGATGGATAGGTGTGGATCAGAGAATGGAATATGGCTACAGTAATTTCTTCATTTCCCATGTGGTGGGCTAACACATAAGGTTCATTTTAAGTTCTCCAAATCAAGCAATATGATTTAAATATGTAATATGGAGTTATAAAGATAACCACTGACAGAATAAAAAAGTGGTCATAGAACCATCAAATCAAAGGTTGTGGAGGAGCTAAGAACAGAAACATAACCAAATAAAACAATATAGAAAGAGATTAGAAGAAGGAAAAGTACGAGAAGCAGAAAAGAAGGAGACATCAGCCAGGAAGTATTAAAAACAAAAAGTATTATGACACATGTAAGCAAGATGAAATACATATAAAAATGAGGAAATAATCTTTGGAAACTTAAAACTCTTAGATGAGATAAAAAAATTCAAATATGTGCTTTCTTTGAAATGATTCCCAAAACAATGGTTCAGAAAACTTAGAAACCTTTTAACTTTAATCCAGAATGATTAGAAGCCCTTGGGGCTCTTTAAGAAGGAAAAGAACATCAAAGAGTTACATTTTAAAAGATCATGCAAAAACGAACAAAAACCTAATAAAAAGATCACATGGACTGCTGTGTAGAAAGTGGATTGTAGGGGGTGAGGAGCCAGTTAAGTGGCTATCTCAGTAATTTGAGGAGAGCATATAGTAGCTTGGACTATGATGGTACAGAGATGGAGGACAGTGGATAGATTGGAATATTCTGGAGGAAAAGATAACAGGATTTGCTGATGAATTGTCTAAAGTGCAGACTGGGAAAGGAATGGGTGTGGGGAAAGGATATAGGGAGAGCAAAATGAAGAAGGGAAAAAAAAATAGCAAAATCGAAACTATTGGCTTCGCTATTTTATTATGACAAAATTAAGTTTAAGATGTCTGTTGGATACCCAAGTAAAGGTGTCAAGTAAGCAGTTGGAGATTGTTCTTTTTAATTCTGCACCTGACTCTCATAATCAGGAACTAACTCATGTGTCTATCTCTAAATCAATTACAGTGGCCGAAAGATTGGAATACACCATCTGATTCTCTTAGGTCATAGGTCCACTCTTGCTTAATTCTCGCCGAATTCCATGAATGAAGCTTGAGGAAGGAGTTGTTTCTTCTAAGGAATTTGAAGGTATTTCAGTAGAAGAAGGATCGATATTGGGTAGGAAAAATAACAAATGTTCCCTATAGAAGATAATTTTTTAAAGAAGAAGGATATAATCTATAACAAAAAATATAACTGCCATGAATTTTTATATACTTAATAATGTAGAATGATCAACATATATAAAGCAAATAAGCAGTCAGAAAATACAATAAATACATAGAAACACAACATAAGTAGAGCATTTTAACAAATCACTGTTAAATATTTAATTTAATTTAATTTAAATTTAATTTAAAATATTTTATATGATTTCTGTTAGGGCCAGGGGCAATTCCCAGACATAGACAGCTAAAAATGTATTAATACAAAAGCAGGTATATTCGGGGCCAGGCGTGATTGCAGCCAGGAGAATGGGGCAGACAAAAAAATCCTGGAATCCATAAAGCTGATTTGTAGGAAAATTCTAGTTGCATAAGCCAAACTGGGGAATGATTAGAGATTGGGACAAAAGTCTTTGAATACAAAATGTTTACTTAGTTTCTGGATGCTAACATATTAGCGATTCCCTTGAGGACAACTTAGATGATATATGCATTTGTAGGTAGTGCCACGATTTCAGTTAAGCAGTCAGGTCTGTTGTCAGATAGACTTGGAATAAATCACTGAACATATCTCAACTTCCATTTTCTAATCTGGAAGTGAAATTAATATCACTTACTTCACAGGGTCATTGTGAAGAATTAAATATATAAAACATATTGAGCATTTAATTCAATGGGTATCATGTACATATTAAGCTCTCAACCAATGCCACTTATCCAACCTCTGCAGACTAGCTTTAGTTTTAACTTTAGCTGTAGCTTTAAAAACAAAACTTTTGGAGCTCAACTGCCTGCGTCCAAATCCTGGCTCTGCTGTGTGACTTTAGAGAGAAGTCACTTCATCTCTCTGTTACTCGGTTTCCTCATTTGCAAAATGGAGATAAAATAGTATCTAGTTTATGTGCTTGTCTTGAGGCTTAATATTTAAACTTCTTCGAACAGTTTCTGGCATATTAAGCACCAAGTAAGGGTCAGAAATTATTATTGGTATTGTTAGTTTACTGTTTTCCAGAGTTTTGTTGAATAAGACCTCAGAAGCAAATAGTGGAGTCACAATGTGAAAACGGGAATTAGTTATTGAGCTTTCCAGTGAGCATAAGTGCCAAGTGAGGCCAGAACTAGAATAACGTGGGAGGTAAGGATTTGGAACCAGGGAAGCAGGTGAGTTAACAGGACTCGAAACTTGACAGGAGAACAATAATTACCTGAGCTCCTCGGTGTACGGTTAGCGAGTACGTAATAATGTATGTAGGAAACTATCCGGAATAGGTCATATACTGTGCATTTTCTAACCATTATATAATTCAATCTTTCCAATAACCCTGACAGTCAGGTATGATTTCAATTTAGAATGAGAAAATGAGCTTTAAAGAAGTAAAATCAATTGCTTAGGTCTAGTAGTTTGTATATGGAGAACTGAGATTGAGATATAGACCCAACACACAAGACAATAATAAGCCCTCTCCGCTAGCCCACCTCCCACAGTGTTGAGAGCCAAGCATTCCTGGGTATTATTCTTTTCCTTATTAGGAGATTTGCCAGACTTTATCTTGAAATGAAGCAGCATCGATCTAGTTATGGCCACAGACATACAAATGACTTGGATTCTTCTGATTAGATAAAGCATTTATTAGCAATTATCCACTGTGTTTAATTGAGAGGGAAAGGTCCCTTCCCTTCAGAAACCTGTCTATGCCCACCTCCAAGTTGCAGACCATAGCAGCACTGAGAGGACATTGTAACCTGACCCATCTCTCACCTTCTTCCCCATGCCCTCGCCTGGCTCACCCTAGGAGTTCAGTTCCAAGGCATTGGTGTTTTAGATGACTCAAGTTCCTTCATCTCTTGCAAAGCCAAATGACAAAAATAACTCCTCTTGTTTGCCGTGGACTGTATCTCCCCTCTCTTCCCACCACTGTTCTCCTCCTTTATGAATCACTACATTTGGAACAGGAGAAGCTGTGATGGTTGCTACAGTTTGTGGACAACTGGGGACTTGCCTAATTTCTTGGTGGACAGTCTCTGTCTTAGACGGTTGCTTATCTATTAATAGGTTTCCCTGTAGTCTTTAATTTTAGGCATGTTTATGGGAGGAAAACAGGTAAAACAAATCAAATTAGGGTGAGGCCCTTTAGTCTGGCTCTCCCAATTGGCCAAGAGTTAAAAATCCCCTGTCTTCAGTGTCCTAGTGACAGTGACAACAGAAAGCTCTTCACTAAGTTCTTATAGAGTTTTTTTATACAAACCTCATTATGCCAGTCGATTCATTCTCATATTCATTTTCATTCTTTCCCTCTCTCTCTTCTTTTACCTCACTTCTCTATCTAGGGCTCAATCAACTTCCCAGAAAAAGCCACAGTGTAATTCATAAGCTTAAATTGATGTTAAGATTCACTGCACAGTGTATAAGTTGCCAATTTAGGTTTTCCAAGAGAAAGAACAGAAATTATTAAAGAATTACCCAGCTTTGTTGAAACCTGGGCAATTAGTTTCTTGAATGCTGCAGAACCATTTAAAGCATCCACTGCTTATTTGCAGAATTAAAAAGCCTTGGCTATTATTTCTTGTTTAACAAACTTTGACCACACTCAGACTGGGGAGCTCCATACAAAAGATGCACAGGCCTGAAAATTTTTTTTTAAAAAACTGATTAAATTTTAACCAGCTGCTGGGCAGATAGTTTGCCTGAGGCACATTTGTCAGTTTCAAAGGGTCTTTTTATTAATTTTGCATTTTGTATTTTGTTAGTGGAAAGAGCTCCCTCTTTGGGGACTGCCAAAAGCTATAGGCTGCGAATCTTCAAGCAGCCCAAGGACGCTTCTGAGAATGCCAAGTAGATTTGGATTCTCGAGCACTCCCCATTACATGAGCTTTATCAGTCCTAAAAATATATTAACTTTAGGGGTGAGCTATTTGAATTAACTTTACAGGATCCCTGCTGACTCTGCTTTGGTTAATGTGAATCCTGCTATTTGTCTATAAGACTATGAATGACCTTGCTGTGTGAACTTGAACAATTTCCTTGCCCTCTCTGAGAATCTGGTTTCTGCTCTACAAAATAGTAGGATGAGTTTATCTCCGTGGTCCTTGCAGCACTGTGTTAGCTGGTTTATAACCGGTCAGGAAGTTCTAACACAATAAAACTCTCATGTGTTTTTGTTTTGTGCAAGTGGGATGTAGTGACTAAGTTTTATAAGCTATAATATTAATTATGATGGTGATAAATACGTTATTAAAAACTAGAAAAACTATTAAAACTTTTGTATGCCAATTTCTGTTTTAAACACTTTACATACATTTTAATATTTATTTTTTCAGAGAGGACCTCTGAGGCAGGTGCTATCATCATTCCCATATTACAGATGAGAAAACTGAGGGTAAAAACACTTAAAAAATTTACCCCAAGTTAAATAGTCAAGTGAGTGGCCAAGCCAGGATTTGAAAATAAGTCCATACAGTCTCTTTCTTTCCTCTGGGTGTAAGGATCAGCCTCTGTTTCCAGGCTGGAAATGTGTCCTGATTTCATAAGGGTATTTCCAAATTCCAGATCTGTCTGGGACTGGGCTTGGTGAAAATATTTATGCCAAATTCAATGGTGTCCTGAAAGATTCATGCAGGCCTCTCTCGGCTTAGGCAGCTCCAGGCTGGAGGCGGCCGCCTGCAGCGTAGAGACAATTTGTGAAGAGGAGACAGAACTCAGGGGTTAAATGGAAAATACAAACCTCTCCTGTGATGCTGGGAATTTCATAAGATCCACTCAGGCATCTTCAAACAGCATTAAATACAAAGTAAAAAAGTCTACCCTCAGGCTAGAATTTGTAGATGACTTACCTGCAGGAGAATATGGCTAAATTTCTGCCTGAAGACAAAGAATCAGGGCTTACATTTACAAAGTGGAAGGAAAAAGAAATGTACAGAGATATGCTTTTTTTTTTCTGAATATATATTTACTTTTTGTATTGCAACTTCTTATATGTATTTTTGACACAAATATATCATTTCACCAGTGAGACTTTTTATTGCCAAATCAATACCTGGTAGACTGACTGCTGCATTATTTAATGTCCTTACCTATTGGAAGGGGCAAGGTACGATCTGCCTCAATGTGCTCCTATTTCTGTGGTCTTTAAATTTCTGCAGAGGATTCCTTTACTTCACCCCTGAAAGCAAATTCTCTGGGGTAAGTTGTTCTACCAAGAGTGTAGCTTTCTTGCTCGTGGGTCATGTGGCTTGTGTTGTTCAATCATGATGACTTAACCTATTGATTAAAAAAAGAGGGAGGAGCAAATCTCACAAAATTTTCTATGATACTTGGGGTGGAGGAGTGGGACATGTCCCAAGGGGCTCCTTTGGTTATTTTTGAGCTAAACTCTCTCCCAGTTTTCTGTATTCATAATTGGCCTCCTCTTCAGTGTGCTAGAACTAGGACGATGGAGTGTTTGCTTGGACTGGTCCAGGAACCCTAAAGAACGTCCCCATCAGTGTTAGTTACATGAAAGAGAAACACATGCACTTGTGATAACATTTAAAATTTATTTCATTTGATTAATGTTTGTTGACTTCAAGAAATTTACAAAGAAAAGGAAACAAAATATATTGGACACAGTTTATCATTAAATATGTCATAGAAATGTAGGAATTTCAGGCTTAGGAAAATGACACAGATTATAGGGGAAATTAGTAACAGAGTCAAGCGTAGGGTCTGGGTTGTCGTTCCTCACCCAGGTCTCTTGGAACCACATCTGCACTTCCCCAAAATTCGGATTTCATTATATAGCTTGAGTCTATTACATTAGATTCATACAAGTTTAGAATTGCTATGTTTTCCTGGTTAACTGAACCTTTTTCTTAAGTAGCAGCCCTCTCCATATCTAACCAGGCTTCTTTTTGTAAAGTCTAGTAGATTATTTATCTTTTGTTGAGTTACAGCCCCCAGACTTACTGGCTTTTTTTTTTTTTTTTTCATTTCTTCTCACATTAATGTTTTTATTTTAGAGAAATCGAAGTTCATGAGACTCTTGATAAAACAGTAAATCATAAAACAGCAGAAGCAAATGGCACTGGGAGAACCCAATGTATTTGTTCTATTGAGTAAACAATTGGTATCCAGTTGCTATTTATAGTCTAGGTTTACTGGGTAATCTCCTAGATCCTAGGGCAATCAAAGTTGGCTATTTTTTTTTTTTTTTTTAAGGGTTTTTTTTTTTCAATTTAATTTTACAGAATCAAAGAGTCTAACAGTATATCTTGTTAGATACAGTATGTCCTCATAATGTATACATTATTTCTTGTACAATGATATGAAATAATATGGGAAATATTCATGATAAATTATTAAGTGAACAGTGCAAGTTAAAAACAATAGTTTTATATTTTTTTCCCCACCCCCCCTTTCCCGAGTCAGCACCTTCAAGTGTTACCACTCCCCAAACGGTGCGCAATGCACTCATTGTGTAGGCATACCCCCATCCCCTCCCCCACCCCCCACCTCAGTCTGATGTCCAATTGGTGTCGTTTCCAGATTTGTATTTAGGTGATGATCAGGGAAACCAATTTTCTGGTGAGACTTACTGGCTTTAAACAATATATATTTGTTATCCGAAAGTTTCTGGGTCAGGAATCTGGGCATGGCTTCACTGGGTCCACGTTCCACAATCTATCACAAGGCTGCTTGCTATAATATTAAGGTGTCAGTCTGGGATCTGTGGTTTCATCTGAAGGGGAAGGACGAGCATGGGAAGGGGTCCCTTGCAAACTTGCTCAGTGGTTGTTGGCAGCATACGTTCCTCCAAGGCAGCCGGACTGAGGGTCTCAGGTATTCACTGATGGTTGACCAGTGGGTACGCTCAGCTCCTTGCCTTATTGGGCCTCTGCACAAAGGCAGCTTGCTTCCTCAAAGCGTGCTCGCTGAGGAAGCAGCACAGTCTGCCAGCAAGATGAAAGTTATAACCTTTTGTAATGAAATCATGGAGGCGACATCACTTCAACATTATATTCTCTTGGTTAGAAGCAGATTACTGGGCCAGGTGCAGTGGCTCACACCAGTAATTCTAGCACTCTGGGAGGCCAGCGCAGGAGGATCACTTGAGGTCAGGAGTTTGAGCCCAACCTGAGCAAGAGTGAGACCCTGTCTCTACAAAAATAAAAAAAATTAGTCAGCTTGGTGGCACACACCTATAGTCCTAGCCACTTGGGAGACTGAGGCAGGAGGATTGCTTGAGCCCAGGAGTTTCAGGCTGCAGTGAGCTATGATTGTGCCACTGCACACCAGCCTGGGTGATAGAACAAAGCCTTTATCTAAAAAAAAAAAGAAGAAGAAGAAGAAATTATAGTGAGTGTTATAGTTAATTTTATGTGTCAACTTGACTAGACCATGGGGTCCACGGATAGTTGGTCAATCATTATATCCATGGGTGTGTCTGTGAGTGTGTTTTTGGATAAAATTAAAATTTAAATTGGAAGACTAAAAATAAAGCAGCTTGCCTTTCCTAATGTGGGTGGGTCTTATCTAATCAGTGAAATGTGTGAACAGAAAGGCTGACCCTCCTCCAAGTAAGAGGATTCTTCCTGCTTGATTGCTTCTGAACTAGAACTCCAGATTTTTTCTGCCTTTGATCCAGCAATCCCATTACTGGGCATCTACCCAAAGGAAAAATAGACATTCTGTAAAAAGACACCTGCACTCGAATGTTTATAGAAGCACAATTCACAATTGCAAAGATGTGGAAACAACCCAAGTGCCCATGAATACATGAGTGAATTAATAAAATGTGGTATATGTATACCATGGAGTTCTACTCAGCCACAGGAAAAAAATGGTGATCTACCACCTCTTGTATTATCCTGGATAGAGCTGGAGCCCATTCTGCTAATTGAAGTATCACAAGAATGGAAAAACAAGCACCACATGTACTCACAATCAAATTGTTATTAACTGATCGCCACTTATGTGCACATATAGTAATAATACTCGTCGGGTTGTTGGGCAGGTGGGGGGAGGGGATGGGTATATTCACACCTAATGTGTTCAGTGTGCACTGTCTGGGGGATGGACACACTTGAAGCTCTGACTCAGGCGGGGCAAAGGCAGTATATGTAACCTAAACATTTGTACCCCTGTAATACTCTGAAATAAAAAAAAAATGTGCTCAAATTGAAATACTAGCTCTTTCTGGGTCTCCAGCCTGCTGATCTTTGAACTGGAACTTACAGTATCAGCTATCCTGAGTCTCCAGCTTGCTGAGTCACCCTGCAGATGTTGGGACTTGTTGCCTCCATAATCACATGAGCCAATTCCTTATAATAAATTTCTTTCTCTCTATATATACATTTTATTGATTCTGTTTCTTGGGAGAACCCTGAATAATACTGTCGATCTGTCATGTTTTATAAGAGATATGTCTTCCCTTCCCCCACTGGGCTGATTTTGATAATAATTTGTTTTTTTGTCTTTGGCACTCTGCTTTACCTAGTGTAGGTTTTATGTATCTTGGTTGGTAAATATGGCACTTTTGCACCAATGGATTTATGTCTTTCTTCTCACCCACTTTTTAAATATTTCTTTTCCACCATTTTCCCTGTTCTTTCTGGGATTTTTATTAAATATATGTTAGACCTTCTCATTCTATACACCTGTCTTAGTCCATTTGGGCCACTATAAAAAACACCATAAACTGGGTGACCTGTAAACAACAGAAATTTATTTTTCACACTTCTGGATGCTGGGAGGTCCAAGATCAAGTCACCAGCTGATTTAGTGTCTGATGAAGGCCCACTTCTTGGTTCACAGAATGATGCATTCTTGCCGTGTCCTCACATGGTGGAAAGGACAAGGCAGCTCTCTGAAGCCTCCTTTATAAAGACACTAACTTCATCACCTCCCAATGGATGGTTCCACCTTCTAATACTGTCACATTAGTGATCAGGTTTCAAAATTTGAATTTGAGGAGACACATTTCAGACCATAGCACCACCATATCTCTTAATTCTAAATTTTTAATCTTATTTTCTGGGCTACACTCTGGGCAACTATTTCAGATAAATCTTCCAGTTTGCTAATTCTCTCTTCAGCCTTATCATAGCTATTATTTATCATATACAGTGAGTTTTTAAAAAATTTATTTTTAACAATTATGCTTTTCATTTTTATTTTGTACCTTTTCTAATTTGCTTGGCTATTTTGTGGTATTTATTTGGTTGCCTTTTTATTTGTATTTTAAAAAACATTTCACATATTGTTGTAATGTATTTTATCTGGTAACTGCAATATTTAAGGTTCTTGACTGACTTACACTAGATTTTCCAGAAATCAGAAGTTATATGTGACTTTCTTTTAGGGAGTACAATCCTGGGGAGCAGGAGTGAGGGCAAAGATAGGTGTGGTTGGGAAGGAGAGACAGTCTAAATGAAGATGTGCTGTTAGCTGGCTGCTACTAATATAACTGACCATTCCATAGAATAGGTCTATTCTGTGCAATAATGACTCACGAAACCATATAAACTACTTCTCAGGATCATCCATTTAGAGGGAGGCATGAGCAAGAATTTATTCACTGGTTCCCTTCTCCCATCAGTCAGTTTTGCCCATGGGGCATTGACTTACACATATTCTTGGTTTCCACATGTGTGGACACTGACCAAGGTCTCCCAGTGTCTCACACCTTAGCATCATCAGGGAAGCCCTGGGACAGAAGGTAGGAAGCATGCCGAGAAGCATGTAGTGTAGGAAGGAAGTGATACACTTTTAGGCTGCACCTGCACAAAATTGATCAGAGTCCACACAGATCTGGTCATGAGAATAGTGACCAGAATGTGAGACAGTTGAAATCAAATGTATCAGAAGTGTTATATAAGGGGTGTCCAGTATAGTGTCTAAATCTGGTATTTGTTGTTCCTTTTTATTCTTCCTTAAGATGGTTTATTTCCTTGTATGCTTGATGATATTTTATTATATACTCTTAGTTGATTGACTTTAAATTTAGGAAATCTGGTATGGCCTAAATTAAGGATGCTTTCTTCCAAAGACTAGTTTTATTTGCTTCTGCCAGGAGCCATTGCTACCACCTAGAACCTTTTTAAAGTTCCTCTTGGATTTTTAGTTTAACGTGAGTGTTTGAGGGTAAACAACTCCACTGTTCAGCTGGTTCAAGGCATATTCACCAGAATATAGTGCTAATATTGGCATTTACTTGAGACAAACCTTGCCTTCCATATTTGTTTACAGGTCACAGTTATCTTTTTGATCTTTCTTTTTTTTCTTTTGAGGGAAAGGGTGGTGCTTGGAAAGTTTCTTTACAATCTGAAAGCCCAGCAATATATTCAAAATTATTTTTTATAAAACACGTAGTGTGCAGTGGGAGAGCACTTTTGAGTATCTAATTGCCACACTCTTGGAAGCATAAATCACTTTATTCTTTTTCAAAACAGAAAAGGATGAGAATTACAGACCAAGGAAAACTTCAGGAGATGGTGGAATATAGCATTGATCTCATTCTAGTTATATATTTAAAGGCTGTGTATACGTTCTCATATCTGCCACTAGGTCTTGGCAGTGTTGAAAAATGGAGGGAAAAGCTATGTGAGTAAAGATGCTAACAGGTCCTGGAGAAGGAGGTTCTAGACCTGACTCGTTGACAGAGCCCCTGGCAAGCTGAGAATTCCAGATGAGTTTGTGGGATCTGAGAGCAGAGGAGCCCTGTCTCTCCGACAGAGCTGCAGGGAAGCATCAAAGCCACAGAGATGGAGTGGCTGCTTGGGGCATCTAGAGGGAGGAGGAAGAGGAGAGAATCAAAGAGACTCCTGAACATCAGGATAGCACAGAAATAAAGGAAGGATTGCCTGATGGATGAGATCATGTAGGTGGGGATAGGGACAGCTTGGCAGTGACCTACAGGGAGACTGCTGAGGGCCAAATAAGATGAGGAGAATCTTGGAGGAGTGTCAGGTCACAGAAAGAAAGTTACGTGTTCTGCACCTGATTTGGTGGATTGGAATTCACATCTGATTTAAAAAGTAAGAATAAGGGTGTGTGTATTCTCAGGGGTAGAGAGCAATTAATAGCTGAACTCATGAAATAGCATCAGGATCAAATCTTGGAGGACAAATAGGATTCCAAAAGGACTGGAGAAGGAATCAACATGTAATGAACCAGGGCTTATTTTGGGTAAAGCTAAGGAAGTAAGAGATATTCAACAAAATGTAGTGGGAGCTCAGAGGAAGAAGTGATTGGTTCTCACTGGAGAGATGAGGGCACTTTCCCGGGGAATGTGTCATGTCACCAGTCTGAGGAGGCAGATGCCTGAGTGTTGAGGTTGTACAAATGAGCCTGGTGTAATGCTCTGCTGCTCCTTGGCTTCTACCCCATTTTGTGGTCTGTGCAGAGAAGGATGATTTTTGGACATTGACCTGGGAATAGATTATGAATCCATGAGAGATAAGGACTTCAGAGTTCAACAAGCCAGGACTCAAATCAGTGATCTCCCTGAGCCTGCCTTCTCATCCAAAGAATGGGAATAATACACCTACTTCATATGATTGTGGGGAAAAAATAGGTAATAATAGACCTGATGCCTGGGAAATGGTGTTTGGCCTATAGCAAGGTTCCAGTAGGAATTGTTGGGGGTTTTTCCCCCACTTTTCTCCCAGAGGGAAGAGACTATTTTTCTCATCTCCATACTCTTTGCTGTGCCTAATATCATGCCTTATATGCAGAAGAGGTAATGAAGAATTTCTTGCTTTGGCTTGCTCTTATTTAAAGAACATGTATAATTGAAAAACACACAAAGAAAATCAGCATTGGTTGTATTGCCCAGCTGTTAGATGAACAGATCGGAGAAAGTTTTCCATTAAGCAATGCAGTTTTTCTTTCTTTGGCTGTCAGTCAGCACAAAGGTAATCCCAGGAATCAAGGCACTGAAAAGTGAATTTCTGGCCAGACTGATCACAGCAGCCCTGACATCACACAGCCACTGCTTTCCATAATCAATGCCAGAGCTTAAGTTTATTCACCTTATGAGTCCCTCGTGAAATTGCAAACCCAGTACCTGGATGGTAACATTTCCCCTAATTGATGCATGTTTGCTCTGGGAAATACATCCTGTTTGATTAATTTTGGGTTTGATTTCCCTCCTCCGCGTGCTGTGATTTTCATGGACAGAGTAGTTCTTTTGATGCTTTGCATGTGGCGGAGGGAGATAGATCTATGGGCAGTGAGCGGGGTCCTAATGCTAGCTTCCCGACATTGGGGAATCTTTTCTATAGGAAAAGACCTGGAAATGACAGGCCTGGTGTATCTTGGTGCAACCTTTTCACTTAGTGTTAGGAAGGGAAGGAGAGTAACATTGAGCACCAGACAGTGGGTTACATAAATGACGTGCACAATCACATAATCATTATGGCTTCTATTTGTAGGATGAGAAAACTGAGGCTCAGAAAAATAAAATTCACAAACTCAGTAAAGAATGGAGCTTTTGTTCTAGTCTCATGTTTTTTCCTCTCCACTACACTTAAGAAAATTAAACCAGAATAGTTTTGTAGGAACGTAGACTTATTTTTTAAAGAAAACTAATTGTCTGGAATTGTTCCCTCTCTACTCTTATCATGAATCTTCTTGCTGTCTTGCTCTCATTTGCATGTTTTCAGGTACAGTTACGATCATACAGTTCAAAGTATTATATAGCAAGTCTTTAAATTAATATTTTCTTAGAAACAGCTTTGTCAGAGTTCTCAGAATTGAAAGTTTCATTTCCATTTATTGAACCCAGGACAATAGTTAAGGAACCCCTGTAGTGTCTACATAGCGACCTGCATCTCAGGTCCTCCCAGAGCTGGAGAGGGAGGTTATTTTTTTGTAATGACTACAGGATATAGGATAATCCCCTCACATTGAAATTATTCTGTCAGGTATCTTTCTGTCAAGGATTCCCAAACTATAGCTTTCTGGGCCTCTTCTCTGGATTTCTTGCATAATGTATCTAGTGTTATTTTACTTTGTATGTTTGTGTCTCAGCAAGAATGTTCATTCTCTTTTTGACAAGTTATTCCCTTTATCTACAGTGTACCAGAAAGTCCTGTGAACAACTTAAAAACTCACTTAGCCTGAGTTTCCCCAGATATAAACTAAAAGTGTAACAACACCTATCTTACAGGACAGGCAGGAGGAAATCAGTAAGATAATATGGGTATTGTTCCTGCAACAATGTCCAAATGTGCTACTAACAGAAGACTAAATGCTCACTTCAGGTTTCCTAACAGCTCAGGGAACCCCAGGGTACAAAGATCCCCACAGAATTCCAGGGATGGGGAGATAATGGGTATCTTCTCCCAGAGAATAGCTGTCTTTATTTGAAAGATGGGAGGAAAAAGAGATATAGTGGAGCCGCCAAAGATAAGTGGGGGCCCACCACCTTCAAACACAGCACTGAAAATATCCCATGAGGACTCAGAGAGAGACACCCAGGACTGGTTCTGCTAGGCCAGGAAGCCAAGATGTGATGGACAGATGATCTTTTAACCTCCCGCTGCTGTGTAAGGACCCCTGAAACTGCATGCAGGGGATTTGGCTGCAAGCGTGCGGTAGAGAAGGGTTGTGTTGTGGCAAAGCAGCTGGTCTGAAGACATTGTGCAAGAAGGGTCAGGAAATACCCACGGCATTCCAAGGAATCCCTGGAACGGAGAAGGAGTCTTGGGCACTTGTCCAGCAGGCCCTCGGCCTTGTCTGACTTTGGCATTCGATGCACAGGTTGATGCTTCAGAAAGATCGCACTTGGTGCTTTGGGATCCCAGCTCCCTGCTGTCCCAGTTCTTGTACCTGCTGTGGCACTCATGGGGCTGTCAGATTTCCCAGGCCACAGTCTAATTGCTTGTAAAGTAAGAAAACTAAACTCATCCAAGTTGGCCAAGAGCTTAGGCAAAGGAGAAAGAATTGACTGAGATTCTTTGTATCATTTACGCTCATTTGGACAGGACTAGGTGGTCCTGAACTTGAAAACAATACTCCTATACAACTAAACCTACAGAGTAACAGGGACCACTTGAATGAGTGTGTAGAGAGCTCTGGAACTTCATGCCTTAACTTGAGGTTAAGGGGTGAGGGTGGGAGAGAGAAGGAAGGGCCACTGACTCTGCCCACAGGGAGCTCATGTTGCAATTTGAGAAGCCAGTATTAGGGTTATCACATATCCTTGTTTTCCCAGGGCAGTCTTAATTTGTGCTTCTTATCTCTGTATACTTATTAAGAGTGAGCTCTTTTATTCTAAAAAGTCTCTTGGTTCAGAAAATAAATTAATGGTTACCCTGCCAATATTAGTAAGATGGCATTGACAAATACATATTCTGAAGGGTAATAACACAAGCACTGGGACAAAGAAACCATGCTTCTATTTATGGAACCTCAGGATTCCTGGGACAGGACTCTGCAGCATCTCAGTGAATGAGATATCCCAGTAGTAAGGGCTTGTGTGGCTTTTAACCAACAAGGGCTTAACTTTGTCTGATACAGTCAATGCCCAGAACTACTGGTGATAGACCCTTGTGATGAAGGACCTGACCCATTAGACATCTGTCTTCCTGTGTGCTGGTGCCTGACCAATTCTAATGACCAGTATAAGAGACTGGCATGTGTTGTCCTGCAGGCACTCAGCTTACTGCCCCATTCATGTCTTAAACAAGCTAGTCAGAGTATTGTGATATGCAATGGGGGAGTGATGAGAGGTGGAGGATGGGATGTGCGTACAGCCATTGCCCTACTGGGCTGAACTGGGACAGAAGATCTGCTCAGAGCTTATGTGATTTGGATCATTTATTTGTCTGGGACATTGAGGACAGTCAGGGCTCCCATTTATTAGGGACAGAGGAGAAAGCAATGTAAGCATTGTTTTGCTTAATACAAATTGAAAGTACCCAGGGGGAAAGTAAATATATTCTATGGAGCTAGAAAGGTCATGTCATGTTCTCTGAGAAGGAGAAGCAATAAGTCACATCTGTGCAAGGCGGGTCTGAGGAAGCATAGAAGGATAATGGATAATGAAAGAACCAAGCCCCTTGTTGCTTTCCCTAATGGTCCTTTATTTGGTAAAAATTGTCCTATCAATCAACTGACCAATCAATCCATCAGTAAGCACACACTGAGGACCTACTGTGGGCCAGCCTCTAGGACAAGTAGAGAAGATATCCAAGGCACAGGCACTCTCATCAATGAGCTTATCCTCCAGCTGGGAAGATAAATAGACAATGCCAGCCCTTGTCTTCCCCAGCCACTGTTAACTACAGACTCAATCATGTTCAGTCCCTGACCCAAACTCCCCTGGGCAGGAAGTATGAAAAAAAGTTCACCCCTTCCTATAGGCAGGGAAATAAATTAGTTATGCAGCCAACAGCCTGAGATCTAGTGTGCTTGGGGCTTACTCCAGACCATCATTTGCCCTTTAATCACAGACAACTCCCACCTGCTGCTCAAAGCACAGCTTAGCCTCTCTTCCATGTCAGCTTGACAGTATCTGTAGGGGAAATGTGACTTAAAGGACAATGTGTGGGCTTCGGGGTCTAGAGGGCTTGGTTTGAATCAAGCCTCTGCCACTTTTTGTGTCAATCCAGTCACATAACCCTTTTCTACAAAAAGGAGAGGATAATATGCCACCTGAAAGATATTGTATGGAACTAATGAGGTAATTAGCTATAGAATCTAATACAGAGGAGAAATTCAACTGATGATAAATATCAGTACTGTTATTATTAGTAGCAGTAATAGTAATAGTAGCAGATGCCAAAACAGTTATAGTTTTTTTCTTTTTTCCCAAGGAATGGATTCCTGCTCTAGTGAATGAAGTCTCTTACCAGGTCCATGGACTTCCCAGCATCTTCCTGTTGTAGCCAGATATTTCTTTTTTGACCATGATTTGATGCTTTCTTCCAAATGGACCTATCAAAACCTCAGCCCTCCTCCAACATGGAGGCCAACACTAGCCTCAATCAATGCTGATTTTACTGTACCTCCTTGGACATTTTGTTCTGAGCTCTTGGATAATCCAACAGAAGACTGGCCTCACAGTTTACATGGTTCTCCTAAAATGGTCCCACCTGGTTCTGGATTCTGCTCTGAACTATAATACTTGTCCCTGTTGCCAAGCCCCTTTCTTCTTTGTGACAGAGCATGTCTGATTTAGGACAAACAGTTCCAGGAAATCGTGCCAGCTACCAGAATAGTGGCAGAGAAGGTTGGGTGATGGCTGCTTTGGGAATGAAGCTGAACAGGAGCAGAATTTCCAAGTACTGAGTATTGCTAAATGGAGGTATGGAATAGTAATTCTAGGCTGAGTCCTGGTGTGAGCAGTGATATGGAAAGAGCAGCATATTTGGCCATAGTGTTGTCAGAATGGAGAGAAGTAGAGACAGTCTAGCTAGAGGGTCTTGAAGATCAAACAAAAGTGTTTGGATTTACTCCTAGACAAAGGAAAGATGTTGGCCTTGAAAATCCATGGAATTTTCCAACATAGAGATGCTGTTAAATAACTATCTTGTAATGATAGCCTATCTCTATTATCCTGGGCCAATTAGCTGGCTAGAGCACTTGCCTCATCTCCCCTTGTCCCGTATGCTATTTATTTACCTGGGTCCCACTATGCCTTGTCAGTCAAGAAGCTTCCTTCCTCTCCAGTACCTTCCTTTACCTTCTGTTGAATTTCTTTACTATTTTTTTTAATAAAATTCATCCCCTAGAAAGAATAATCTTTCTCCACATGCATCGATATCTATTTCATTTCTGTCGTCTTCTCCATTATGAACTGTGATATTGTGAAATATATATTTAGTCTTTGTCTATGTTTCCTGACATAGAGCTCCTAAAACCCTTATGGATGGGGTGTTAGAATCCTTTGCTCTAATATGTGGTCTCTGCCCCCTGGTTCCTGACTCCAGAGCTCCTAAGACCTTTGTAATTTCCTGAGTGATGACATCTGACACAGAGATCCTAAATCCTTAAAATTTCCTGGGCGATAGGAACATCTTTTGCTCTAATGAGGTGACTCTTGGTGACCTCTTGGATAGCCTCAGGTTGGGGCTGGCTGCTGGGGGAACCAATGATGTGATTAGAGGGTCAGATGTTTTGGCCTCACCCACCAACCTCTGTTGTTGAAAGTTGAGTTGATCATCAATGGCCAATGATTTAATCAGTCATGCCTACAGAATGAAGCTTCCATAAAAACCCAAAGGACAGGATTTGGGGAGCTTCTGGTTAGCTGAAAAAATGGAGGTTCTCAGAGGGTAGGGCACCTGGAGAAGGCAGAGAAGCTCAGGCCCCTTCCCACATACCTTTCCCTGTGCATCTCTTCCATCTAGCTGTTCATCTGTAGCCTTTGCAATATTCTTTATAATAAATGAGTTCTGTCAGCCATTCTAGCAAATTAATCAAACCTGAGGAGGGGGTTGTGGAAACCTCCATTTATATAGGTGTCTAAGGTGGGGGGCAGTCTTGTGGGACTGAGCCCTCAACTTGTGGGTTCTGAAGCTATCTCCAGGTAAGTAGTGTCAGAATTGAATTGAATAAGAGGACATCCAGCCGGTGTCTGCTGGAGAATTGCTTGGTTGGGGAAAGATCCCCGCATATTTGGTGTCAAAAATGTTGAGTTGTGTGAAAGTGGAGAGTAGGAAAGTCAATTTGTTTTTGTTTGTTTGTTTGTTTGTTTGTTTTCCTATCTCTAAGATGAAATTTTACAGGTGGATTTTTCTCACTCTTTCTATAAACCAGAGAAATCAGACACAGTTGATGAAAATTCCATATTATCTTTGCTTTTCTGTGGAGAGATATGACTTCTCTTGATTAAGTTTTCATGGTTATACCATGACCACATCATGGTCTCAGTGATAAAAGAAAATTAATTTTGGTTATTTTAGGAAAGATTTCATTCAACTTTATAAATATATTGCATTTTTTAATATGTCAGGAATTGGAGAACTAGATGGGCTGCAATTTGATTGAAATTATTTTGGCCCCACTAAGGATCCTGATCCTCACGCTAACTCCAGACTGCAAATAGAAGACTAAACGTTGCCTCTGAAGTAACCACACCTTTCCAATCCCAAATCAGGACATGGGGTCTAAAAGAAAATACATTATTTTATCTATTTTTTAGTTATTGTTATTACAAAATCAAATTACATTTAAAGAAACATTTTATGATATTTCTTTATCAAAATGATTTAATTTTGATATGAAAACTAGGAAATTCTTCTTCAGGATTACATCTGGACAATAAATGTATTTCTGAACACTTGTTATTCCATCCCTGAGCATGCAATATTGGAGTCTTTGAAGCCTTTTTCCATGGTTCTCATCTATCCTCATACTTTACTCTTGGACTAAGAAACACAGTTGGCCCTCTGTATCTGCGGGTTCTGCATTCACCAATTCAAGAAACTGAAGACCAAAAATATTTGTGAAAAAAAAATAACAATACAACAGTAAAAAAAAGTGCAAATAAAAAGCAATACAGTATAACAACATTGACATAGCATTTACATTGCATTGTATAAATAATCTAGTTTAATTTAAACTGTATGTGTATAAGGGATACTTTATACTCATTTAAAGTATACAAGACAATGTGCATAGGTTATATGCAAATATGATGCCATTTTATATCAAGGACTTGAGCATTCATGGATTTGGGTATCTGTGGAGTGGATGGAAGGGGTTCTGGAACCAATCCCCCACAGATACCAATACTGTATTAGGTATACATCTAGCTTCAGTACTATCTATTTATTGATACAAGGCTCATTTGTCTTTTTGTATTTTTATTTTTCATGATTGCCCTGCATCCTAACACCTTTCTACTGGGGGGAACATTTCATAGCATAAGTTTTGATAGGTTGTGACTTTCTGTTTGGACAGCAAAAGCTGTATGGGCAACATGAGCCAAGTGACTTAAACTTGGCCAACCATATGCTCTCACCTAATACTTCAAATCTCAACAAAGGGATGCAAAGATGCAAGGCACTGGAGAAAGCATCACATCTTGACTGTACCCAATAGCCAGCAGCAGCAACCCAGTCTGTTGGCAGTGTTGTCTAGCAGTGGTGGTAACAGTGGCAGCTGAACCAGTGGTGTTACCTTAACGAGACTTAAGCAGAAGCGCTTGGATGTGGTTCCTGCTGCTGGTCTCTACTACCTGCCTATTGAGCGAGATCAGTTCTGTAGCCTTTCTATTGAGTCTGAGGCTTATCTGGTATGCTTCCAATGAATTGCTTTTCTGTTTAAATCAGACAGAATGGGTTTGCTGTTGAGAATCTTATTACAGAAATTGCTAACAGAAAGAGGTGTATGGGGGTCTATTTGTTTTCTCTTGCTGCACAACAAATTCCTATAAACTTAGCAGATTCAAACAACACATATTTATTCTCTCACAGTTCTTGGGTCACAGTAAAGGTACTAATCAGTAAAAATTGAGGCTCTAAGAGTTGGAGGGGGCTATGAGGGAGGATTCAGAAAACTTGGAATTACCCTTAATACCCATTTTCCTCTGACATCCCCTGGCCCAGCAGGCATCATTTCCTCCTTGTCTGATGAGGCTATTTCATCTCTATTTTTAGATCTTGAAAGAGGAATCAAATTGTCCTCTTATACTACTACCTTTTGTTGTGGGCATGTAACCAGAGTTAGATCCTAACATAGCTCTGGAGTCCAATTACAAATCAAACCTAGAAGAAGATTTACCCCACAAAGAAATTGAAGTCCAAGCTATCTTCTAATAATGAGTCTGGGGTCTCCTTTTTTCACTGCTTCTGACTTATGAATTTCTTAAAATATAACAATGCCCGGTGTTGGCGAGAGTGTGAGTGAGTAAGCTTTCCCATATATAGGAAAAGGGTGTTTAAATTTGCATAAACTTTCTGGATAATTTGGTAAAATGCATCAGACAACTTAAAAATGTTTATACCCTTTGAATTAGTAATTCCATTTCTAAAAATAAATCCTAAGGATATAATAATGCAAATGTGTAGAGATTTAGCTACAGTAATGTTCATCATACTATTAAAATAGCAGAAAATTAGATAAACCTAAATTTTCAACAGAAAGAGATTAGAAATAAACTTGGCATATCTATGCAATGGAAACTCTTTACAGCTATTAAAACATTATATTATGGGACAATATTTATTGTTAGAGAAAGATGATCATTATTTTTTAAGGTAATTCAACAGGTTATGATATAACAGGCACAGTGTGATGTCTAATGTTTGTGTGTGCATGTGTGTACGTGTGTGTGTGAGACAGAAGTAAACTTGAACATATTCACACCAAAATGCTCACGGTGGTTATCCTCAAGAAAGGTAGTATGAAGGATTTGTATTTTCTCCATTTCTTCCTCCTGTGTATTTCTAATCTTTCCTGGGGAAAAAAAATACATTGTCTCAGAGAAAGGATCAGCCTGTTCTTACTCTGATATTGGACATCGTGGGAAGAGAGCCTTTCTGATGCCCATTTTACCCAAGACACTTATTCTACAAATGAGGAAATAGAGGTTCACAGAGGGACTCCCACAGCAATTCAGAATATGTAGAAGAGGTGTATTTCTAGAGCCCCTGTGATCTATTAATACGTGGAGTTTTCTTTTCTCAGGGGTGTCTCCTGAAATAACAAAAGGTCCAATAGGGAATTTTGTCTTGTGATTCTCTAACCTGAGCTGCATCAAAAGTAGTTCTATTTTCAGTGTTTTATTATTTTGTTTTAACTGTGGAAAGGTGCAGTGTTCTTTTCCTTCCATTAGTTAATATGATCCCCAACTTGTATCAGTCAGGATACTTTGGTTTGAAATACTGTTATAATAAATCCAACTCAAAATGACTTATAAAATGGGAATTTATTTGATTTTATAATTATGAAGTCAAATGTGGGGCAGACTTCAGGCATGGCTTAATCAGGCCATCAGTTTGTTTTTTCTAATATATTCTAAGCTTGTTCCTTTTCCATTTACTGCCTACTTTCTCAGCCTGGCTTTTCTTATGATCATTGTCTTAGTTATATACAGAGAGAAACAGTGTATTCTTCCCTTCCCCACTCCCCACAAATCCATCACACTGAATTTCTGATATTTACACTGATTAGAACATCCCAGAACCAATCACTGTAGTCACTGAAGTATACAACATTTGGTTAAGACATCATTGTGTAAGGGCCGGGCGCGGTGGCTCACGCCTGTAATCCTAGCACTCTGGGAGGCCGAGGTGGGCGGATCGTTCGAGCTCAGGAGTTCGAGACCAGCCTGAGCAAGAGCGAGACCCCATCTCTACTAAAAATAGAAAGAAATTATATGGACAGCTAAAAATATATATAAAAAAATTAGCCGGGCATGGTGGTGCATGCCTGTAGTCCCAGCTACTCGGGAGGCTGAGACAGGAGGATCGCTTGAGCTCAGGAGTTTGAGGTTGCTGTGAGCTAGGCTGACGCCACGGCACTCACTCTAGCCTGGGCAACAGAGTGAGACTCTGTCTCAAAAAAAAAAAAAAAAAAAAAAGACATCATTGTGTAAAATGGTGGATGAGGGTACCTTGATTGGCTTAGACCAGTCTATGGCCACAGGCCAAATTCATCCTGCAGCCTGTTTTTGTAAATAAAGTTTTATTGGAACATAACTAGAGCCTTTTATTTACTTACTGCCTATAGTTGCTTTCATGATACAACAGAGTTGAGTAGTTGAAACCATCTGGTTCACAAAGACTGAAATATTTAATATTTGGCCCTTTGCAGAAAAGTTTGCTGATAATTGAACCAGACCTACTCCTGGAGCTAGAGTAGAGTCAATCTTATCCAAACCTTAAAGCTGCTATAGAACAGGGAGAGTGGATGTAGTAGGGAAAACCTCTCCTCTACACTCTACAACCTATTAGAAAAATTCCTTTCCTGATTTTGCATTGACAGTACAATTCATATGAAACCTTCAAGTCTACCTTGTGCTGCCTTTCCTCACCACCATAGAGAGGGCTATGTTCCAAAGAACTTTCTCACTCTACAAGCCTAGTTGGCATCAGTTTATCCCCTAGCAAGTCCCAGCCCTACCCAACCTCCATCCCACCCCGACCCCATGTTGTCCTTCTCTTCCCTGGGTCTCCTGCTGTGTCAGGTCAAGTGCAAGAAAGTGCTTGCTGAAAATGAAGCAAACATAGCTGGGGTCACCCCATCTTCCCGCCATGCGGGGTGGCTCCATGGACACCAAGCTGCCTTAAATGCCCCAGTTGAATTTTCTCTGCCAAGTTTGCCTCCACTATTTTGCCAATGCTCTCATCACATTGAAATACTGTTTCCTTTTCTAAACCCTCGTACCTGCTCTCTTCTGGAGGTAACTATAAATGCCTAACATTTGTTGTATAATAGGCTAAGATATATATACACATTAGCTCTTAATCTTCACAAATATTCAAGAGGTAAGTCATTCATAGATACCCACTTAGAGATAAAGAAATTGAGCGTTAGCTAAGTTTAGTAATTTGCCCTTAGTCACCATTTAGTAAGGGATAGAACAGTGATCTGAACCCAGGTCTACCTAAATCTGCAGTGCCATGTACTTAACTTCTGCACCCCATAATCCCTCATTTCTATTACAAAAGCAACTGTCTCCAAGATATTCATCTGGATCCTATCTAGTTTTTCCCCATTTTTTTTAGTTCTTCAAGGAACCTGGGAAACTAGACCCACAACCATCCCATCATCACCTGTTAGGTTCTGACATTGTCCTCTCACCAGGGTTCAAGGCTTTTCAGGTGAGTAGGTTAATTGCTTTGAACTAGAACTACAATATGCCCTTGGGGACCTTAATTTATAGACAACTGAGTGAGGGAGAAACAGTTGACCAAAGATAGACTTAGGGCAATTGAACGACAAGTCCCCAATGTCTATCCTTGTTCACATCCCAATATTCCCATCTTCTAGCCAGAGAGAGGCGCCTAGCCCAGTGGGTTCTTGGTAAGATTCCAGCTTTCAACATACAGGCAGATGGCTGAGGCAATCCAGTCATGGCCTCTCCTCAACCTTAGGCCAGTGGGTTACATAAAACTTGGGAAAATGAAGCTCAGAGAAGATAAATCTTGCTCCACGTACACAATGTGCTAGTGATAGAGCAGGAATGCAGGATCACATAATGGTTAAAAGTGTGGGTGTTGAGGTCAGAGCCATAGGTGAGTCCCAGTTCTGCCATTTTCCAGCTATGTAAACTGACAAGGATCTCCATTCTCTAGGTCTTGGTTTCCAGATCTTTAAAATGCGAATCACAGTAGCATGTATCACATGGGGTTATTGGGAAGACCTAATGTGGTAAAGCACATGAAGTCTTTCTCATAGTGCTAGGCACATAATAAGTGCTTATTAAATACTAGCTGCAATTAGAGGCTAAGTGTCCTCCCCTGCCATGGAAGGCTCTATTTCCCCAGCACTGTATTTGGTTAAGGTCGTCCATACTTCTCATTTTCCTCTCTTAGTTCACCATGGCGTGCAGCCTTGTACCATCCCTCAGTGTCTCCTCGAATTTTCTGGCCTTGCCTCTGAGCTCAGTCTGGGATTCTGATGACACCAATTGCCCAGCATGGCTTCCATTAACCATAAGCATTTGCCCTCTCCTCCTTCAGAAAGACCCTGTGCTCTGAAAATGAATGTCAAAACACCAGACCTGTTGCAAAGGGCTTTTTTTTCCCTTCACTTAAGAGGCCTCAGAGGTCAAAAGAAAATAGATTTAAATGTTTCCCAGTCAGATGCAGCCCTCACAGGGCTACACAATGGACCCACGGTGGGAGCTTTTTACACCTTCTCCAGCCGACAGCCGAAAAATTGATCTAATATTGACTTCCCTGGGGTTTGCCTCAAGTCATTGTAGTCAAGAATAGCAGAGTGCATCTTCCATTAGTTGTGATTAGTAGTTAAAGCTACTTTATTTTTTCTTAGAAGGTGAAGGAAATAGGAGTTTCTCCTTGGAAAAGAGAATTGAGTGGAATATTCTCTCTGTGTCTTTTGTCCCTGGGTTTGTAAGTTGTAATTGATGAAGTCAGTTTTCAATAAAGCCTGTAACCGAATGGACAAATATCTAAAAATAAGTTCAAAGAGGGATAGAGAGAAGAAAAGGCTTTGGCTATAAATCATTCATAGGATTCCTCACAAGAGCAGAATAGAAACAAGGCTGCCACTTTCTCAGAATCACCATCGCCACAGCTGTGGGCGAGAGCTCCTTACAGATGGGCACACTGAAGGTTGGCGAGGAAGAGCCAGCGAGCTGTGTGGGTCCCAAGACTCCTGGGCTGGAATCTTGGCTTGTACTGCACTGTACCCAACCCTCCACCCTGGAGACTATGGACTTTACACACACCGCTTAGATTTTCTGAAGCTGTTTCCCTCTCTGTAAATCAGACATTGATCTCCCTGCTTTACTGGGAGGAGTGCTGAAAACATGAATGGAACTGTGCCTGGAAGAACCTCACACCACCATTTCATAGATTGACAGCGATGTGTGTTGAATCTAGATAAAATGTACTTTTCTTTTTTTGGTGATGGTGAGTGAGATTATCCGATAGTTTGGATTACAGTACTTCCCCTTATCTGCAGTTTTGCTCTCCTCAGTTTTGGTTACCTGTGGTACAGTACAATAAGATTTTTTTTTTTTTTTTTTTTGAGACAGGGCCTCGCTCTGTTGCTGTGGCTAGAGTGCAGTGGCATCATCGTAGCTCGCTGCAACCTCAAACTCCTAGGCTCAGGTGATCCTCCTGCCTCAGCCTCCAGAGTAGCTGGGACTATGGATGTGAACCACCACACCTGACTAATTTTTCTATTTTTAGTAGAGACGGAGTCTTGCTTTTGCTCAGGCTGGTCTCAAACTCCTGACCTGAAGTGATTCTCCTGCCTCAGCCTCCCAGAGTGCTAAGATTACAGGGGAGAGCCACTGCGCCCAGCCTACAATAAGATACTTTGCAAAAGAAAGCAAGACCACATTCACATAACTTTTACTATAGTATATTGTTATAATTGTTCTATTTTATTATTAGTTATTGTTGTTAATCTCTTACTGTTCCTAATCTATAAGTTAAACTTTATCATAGGTATGTATGTATAGGAAAAAAGCATAGTTCATATAAGGTTCAGTACTATCCACAATTTCAGGCATCTGGTGGGGGTCTCAGCATATATCACCCTCAGATAAGGGGCACTATCTCTCCTCTCTATGATATTTACCTTCATTTTCCTAATTGGATTTTGAGCACTCACAGGTGTTCAGAAAACTTGTTGATTGTTTAAATCCACTGGATTATTGTCCCTGCTTTGTCCAGGGCCTAAAGCAGACCTTAGGTATGTCATGGCTTGTACACATTCTGAGTGGTCATATACATCATGTACTGCCTAAATCAGGGGAGGTAAAGATGCCTTTTGACACTTGGGTTTTTGACAGTCCTAGTTTACCACAGCCCTGTAAGGTGGGAAGGGCAGATATCCTTTTCATCTATATTTTTTGGTAGTGAAATTTGAGATTAAGAAATTGTATTAGCTTGTCTATGGTCACACAGTAATTGTGTGGAATGGAAAAGCCAGGGGTGGAAGCTTGAGTTTCTTGAGTACCTGTCCAGGCTTATTTCTACTACAAATGGATCAAGAAACAGCAACTTGTATAAAATCATCCCTGGCTGGTGATCTGTAGCTCCACTCTGAATGTAATTGCCCATGGACAAATCCAGTGAAATATTAACTGTCAAAATGCAATGTATTTGTAAACAGGAAGGTTAATTAGGTTAATGGAACCTAAAGGAGAGATGGTATTTTATAGTTTCTAGAATGCTTTCATATGCATTATCTCACTTGATCTGAGAAATAGGCCTGAGGGTAAGCTTACTGTTACCATTATTCCCATTTATAGTTGCAACAAATGAGACTTGGGGTGTTCAAATGACTTGTCTGAAAGCACATGGACAAAATATGGTGGAAGCTGTGTTCAAATCTGTTCTATCAATTCTATAGTCTTCCCATTAAACTAAACCATATGCAGCAGTGCACATGTAAGATATTTTTAGTAATAATCATTGATGAGGTTATTTATTTAATAAATATTTTAAGCCCTCAATATCCTAAATATATAAGTTGTGTTAATTAAATAAAATATATTACTAGATTATTATTGTAAAAATGAGATAAATAACAGCTAATTCTCTCCTTTCTTTTTTAGTAGCATAGCATCTATTGGCTTTTTAATGGCTTCCTTCTCACATGTACCTGAAGCTGCTGATGTTCAATGCAGAGAGGACGTCCACTCTGAAAACCCATCCAGGTCTGCTTCCTCCTCCTCTGCTGCTAAACCCCCCCCCCCCCCACTTCCCTGAGGTTTTCCTGAGAGTTGGGCTGGCTCTGGTTTTACTGTCTCTGCTGGCTGCTGACTCCCGATTGCCCCTCTTGACTCCATGCACTAGTTTGCTGGCTCTATGGCCAAGTTGCCTAAGCTCTCCAAACCTCAGTTTTCCTCATTTCTGCCTACCTCATGGAGTTTTACAAAGGATTAAATGGGTTAATATATGTAACGTGCTTAGTGCTAAGACAAATACTCAATAAATTCTAGCCATTTGCATTTCTATTGTAACCTTCATAAAAAGGATATCTCTCCTCCATGCCTTCCTGAGCTCATAGGCCCAGGCTGAGTATAGCACACACTCCTTATCTGAGAGGCAATCTGCACAGGACCCGTGAGCACCACCAGGAGGTACACTATCCAGAATGGACCCATGTTTTGTGCAATTGCTCACATATTGTTTAGGTTCCATCCTCTTAACCTCTTGCTTTTAAAGCCTAGTGGAATCAACCCCGAGTTCTTCTGCTCATAGCTCCTAGACCACATCTCTCCTTCCCCTTCTACATAGAAAAAGTTTCTCAGGGTCCTACTATTTGCTCAGGGCTTTGGATCCTGGATCTCTGGGGGTACAGCCAGCCCCTTATAAACATACAGGACATTCTCCACCTTTGTAAGGCTATTGGGGGTACAAAGGGCAGGGTAATGGAGAGTGGACAGCTCTGCTTCCTTATATGGATTGCTTTTTGTTACACACTCGAGTTTATAAGGAAATGCAATTGAAGCTGCCATTATGTTTAAAAAAATCAAGACACTCAGTAATAAAACATAGAACATATAATTAACTTTATTGAGCAGAACAAAGCATTTTATAAAAACTCACTCAGACTGAATTAATATAAGGATACTTAGCATAATGTGTATAGTTTAAATTACCGCCTACTAATCATCAAGCAGTTGAGTGGTAAAGTTGTTAGACTTTCAATTTGCAAACAAGTAGAAGAAGGAAAAGCCTATTTTTACTTTCCGATGATTAGATAGAGCATACATTTGTCCAAGTGCAGTGTGTGTGGGTGCACATCGGAAAGACAGAATTCTGCTCTAAGTTCTGATATCGTAGGTTGGCAACATTGTTCTGCATGTCACGTTTCATGTCTGGTTGGTGATAACAGTCAATCTGACTTCCTGTCCCATCCAGCCACTATCTCCCTACGTCTAAGCTCCCCTGAACCGCAGTAGGAGCAAAGCTCTCCTTCTCGTCTACATCCTGTTACCAATTCTGATCCCAAATGAGAGATATTTAGAGAGCTATAATTTAATGACACAGGATAATTGCTTAGATTCAGGTTCAAATTACACTTTGTATTTGTTGGCATGTCTCTTTATACTTCCGGTCCATTTTTCTGGATTTCCACATATTTCTGATTCCAGATCCACCATCAAAAGATTCTATGTGCTTGAAATACCACTTCTGTCTTCTCCATATAAATTTTCTACATTCAGGAAAGATACAACAAGGGATGAGAGGGTTACATCTATCCATCTGAAGGTCCTATCCTATTGGGGAGAAAATAGGAAGGATTCAGAAACGAGTGGGTAGTCTCAGCTTGGGCACTGACCATCCAAATGAACTTGAACATGCATATCAGAATAGATGAATCAATTAGAAATCTTGTTTAAAAGTGACGTAAAATACTGTTTATATTGGTTTAAGAAACATGGGGGAGTTTTTTCATCATGTAACTGGGAAGTCCAAAGTAGATCTTGCTCATCTTCAGCTGGGTCCATACAATATCACTGGGATTGACTTCTCTTCATCTCTCCTCTCTGCTCTCTGCTGTGGAGACTCCATTCTTAGGTAGGCTTGTCTCTCATGAATGGCTGAAACTGTTCCTCACCTCATATTCTCTCACCATAAATGTCTCATTGGGTCTGACTGGTTCTCATGTGCCCATCTATAAGCCATGGCCAGGCATTCATAGTGCACCTATTAGCTCTAGTCAGGATTATCTCTGAGCCTCAGTGTTCTCATCTGTAAAATAGGCATTGGACTTATTCAAAGTTGTCAGACTCTTATTCAGGGAACTGTTGGCTCTGCAGAACCCCTTTAGGGACTACCAGGGAAAGAGGGATGTGGTCGAGGAAGAGAGTGGCCAAGGCTCCCTCTCTGCCACTGCTTCAATCAGATCAAATCTTATTTCTCCTCTTTTTAATGTTGAGCTCTTTACTGAATAGATAGCTTCTGCCACATAACAAAATGTGCCAAAGCATAGTGGCTTAAAACAATTGTTTATTTAATTCATGATTGTGTGGCTCAGCAATTTGGGCTGGGCTCCACTTCGGTTTGTCACAGCTGGGCTCACTCATGAGACTAAGGGCAGCTGGTTGATCAGTTTCTGATAGTCTTGACTGGGATGATTGGATGATTGGACCTCCCTCTGCACAACCTATTATCCCCTAGCAGGTTAGCCTGGGCTTATTTGCATGGTGACCTTAGGTTCCAAAGCGCAGAAAAATAGGACAAACTGTAGTGAGCAAGTGCTTTCCACGCCTCTGCTTGCACCTTATTTGACAAAATTCCATTGGCCAAAACAAGTAATTAGGGCCAAATTGAGACTTAAGGGGTGAAGATACAGAATCTACCTCTTGATAGGAAAAGCTGCAAAGTCTATATGCAATACAATACAAAGGCATGTATACAGGGATTGGAGAAATTTTGGGCCATTTTTGCAATCTACCAAGATAAACTTGAGCATCTGAAGAAAGGATGCCATATTTTAAAAAGTTTCAGAACTCTGACCAGAGGGTATCTAAGAAGCTTCCTGAATTGACTGTCTCTAAATTTAATTACTTTTATTATTCTGTACCTTACTACTTGCCCAGTAATCCCCAACCTTCCCATCTGCCTTTCCTGGAATATCTGTCACAGATTGGGGACCCAAAAAATGAAAGCCAATTAGTCTGGTCCAGGTCTGTGACCTAATTCAGTGTGAGCCTCCAATTCATGCATACAGTAGGAAACTTGTTAATTTATAACTTGCCCCACTTTAAAAGTTTCAATCTTAACTTGAGCCAGATTTTATGTTTTTTTTAAGCTGAGGTCTTTGATGTATAGGCAAGAGCTTCGCATCTTAAATAAATAACAGGTCAAATTCATATTTAGAGACATGAACCAGGAGCAGCACAGCTTTCATTACTAAGACCTACTTTATGCTGGTTTCTAAATTAGAACCCCCCCCAAGAAGCCTGCAGGTTTCTCCTTTTCATGACTTAGAAAGGCTCCTACATGAGTCCTGAAGGTGCCCATCCAGCTCTTAGCCTGCTAATCTCTGGCTTAGTCACACTGAACTGTTTGGAGTTCCCTGAATGCCCTATGCTCTTCTTCATCTCCAAACCTTTATTTATATGTTTTCCTTGGCTAGGATGCCTTCCAAATGTTCTACTGGGTCCCCTTTATCTGGATATTTCACATATGTTCTCAGAGCCCTAGCCTCTATGTTACCTCCTCCAGTAAGTCCTACTAACTTAATACTCCACCAAGCCAGAATTAAAGGCCCTTTCTCTGTGTAACCTGGACACCCCATACTTAGACAGTCAAAGCAATTGTAAATGGCCAAAATACTGTGCTAAAATTGCCCCTTTTCTGGACTCTGCTCCCCTCGAGTCTGTGAGTTTTGAGAGACAGGGACTCATCACAGCTATTGTGACAGGCTTGATATATAGCAGACAGCCATGTTTACTGATTGAATTAAATCTTTCTATTTCATGCATGATTTTCTCTTACATTTGGGGAAGAGATCCAACATATTATTTAATAATAATAATGATAATACCTAATATGTATTAAGTGCTTAGCTATTATACAGTATACTTTACTTATATTATCTCATTTAATCTGCCTAAAAATTTTGAGCTAAGTATTATTATTAGCATTATCCCTAATTAAAAGGCGAGGAAACTGAAGCACAGAACAATTAACTTAGCTCAAGAAACATAATTTTATCAGTTAGGGTGCTTCTGGATGCAAGTATCAGAAACCCAAAAGTAAAATGATTTTTAAAATATGTATTATTTATTTTTACATATAACATTAAGTCCCCCCACATGGTGGCTCCACAGAACTGGGTAACTCAGCAGGTTAACAATTTTATCTAGGACTTTTGTTAAAATGTCATTTTTTTTTTCCTGCCTTCCTGTTTGTCAGACCAATCCTCAGATTAACTCAACTCATCATAATCAAAGTTCCAGACCTTACATTCTCCTGAACCACATCTAGCAAAAAAAGAGATGAAGAGATGTGACTCTTCATCAACAAGAAAGCCTTTTCCAGAAGCCACCCCAGTAGAGTTCCACTCAAATCTCATTGGCCATATGGGTCACATGCTCACCTCCTCTAAACCAATCAGTGATTGGAAGAATGAGATTACACCCCAAGATTTACCTAGGAGCTAGGGATCAAGCCACCAAGTGGTAGGGTCAGCATGTAAACAAAATAATGGACTCTAGCAAAAGGCAAAGAGGATGAAGTTTTGGTTAAATAATTCTCAAGATATGCTGTTTATTTTTCTACTTACTCAGGTATTCTTCAATTTCTCTCAACAATGTTTTTGTGGATTTCTGTGTAATTTAAATTTCAATTTTGATTCCTTGTTGCTAAACTATATCATGCCATTAATTTTTATATTTGAGCTAATATCCTGCGACCTCACTAAAGTCACTTATTAGTTCAAATAATTTTTTGAAGATGTCTTGGGATTTTCTACATAATTGTGTCAATTATGAATAAGGACAGTATTTCTTCTTCTTTTCCAATCTGTATGACTTTTATTTCTTTTTCTTACCTATTTCAGTGGCCAGAGCCTACAGTACAATGTTGAGTAAAAGTGATGAATGCTGACACCTTCCTTTTTAGGAGGAAAGTATTCAGCTTTTTGCTATTAAACATGTCAGCCATAAGTCTAATGAAGATGTCCTTTTAGAATTTGAGAAAGTTCTACTTCTAATTTACTCAGAGTTTTTATTATAATTAAGTAAGGAATTTTGTCAAATGCTTTCATGTATCTATTGAGATGATCTTACAATTTTTCTTTTGAGTCTGTTGATATAGTAAATTGTATTGATTGTTTTTTTAATGCTGAACCAACCTTGCATTCCTGACATTAACCCCATTTAATGGGATTTTATTTGCTAATGCTTTATTAAGAATTTTTGCTTCTCTATTCATAAGGGTTATTTTTCTTCAATTTTCTTTTCTTATAATCTCTCTGTCATGTTTTATTATCAGAGTAATGTTGCCTTCATAAAATAAATTGGGAAGTGTTCTCTCCTCTTCTACTTTCTGGAAGAGTTTGTGTAGAATTGATGTAATTGGTATAATTTGTTTCATAAAATTTACTAAAATTTGACAGGCATGGTATCTGAGCATAAAGGTTTTTTAAATTTATTTTTTGGTTTTGGTGGGAAGGATTTAACCACATATATAATTCTTTAATTGTTACGGAGCTATCCATGTTATCTATTTCTTCTTGAGTGATTTTCTTTCAGGGAATGTGTCCATGTAATCTAAATTTATTAAAATAAAGTTTTTCATAACATGGCATTATATTTTTAATATCTGTAGACTCTGTGGTTGTGTCTCCTCTTTTTAACATTGGTCATTTCTGTCCGCTGCCAAGAGTTTTATCAATTTAATGATCTTTTCATAGAACCAGCCTTTGGTTTTATTGACTTTCTCTATAAATTTTCTGCTTTCAATATTGATGATCTCTATCTTATCTTTATTATATCCTTTCTTTGTATGCTTTGTGTTTTGTTCTTCCTTATTAGCTTCTTGAGATTGAAACTTAGATTATTGATTTGAGAACTTTCTTAATTTCTAATATAAATATTTAATGCTATTCATTTCCATGTGAGCAAGGGATTGGCAAACATTTTTGTAAAGAGCTAGATAGTAAATATTTTAGATTTTGCAAGCTATAAATTTTTCCTGTCAAGTAATTGTCATTGTTGGTTTCCTCTTTTTTTTTTTAATGATCACTTAAAAATGTAAAAACAATTCTTAGCTTGAATGGCTATACCTCCATAGTTTGTTGACCTCTTCTCTAAGTGCTGCTTTAACTAAAAACACAAACTTTGATACATTGTATTTTGATTTTCATTCAATTCAAAGTACTTTCTAATTACTCTTGAGACATACTCTTCAATTTATAATTTATTTAGGAATAGGTTGTTTAATTTCCAAATACTTGGGAATCATGCAGATATCTTCCTGTTATTTATCTATAGTTTAATTTTATTTTTGTTAGAGAGCATATTTAGCATGACGTTATTTCTTTTAAATTTGTTACAGTTTGTTTTGTGGCCCAGAATATGGTCTATTTTGGTGAATATTCATTTGCATTGACTAGAATGTTTATTCTGCTTCTGTTCAATGGAGTGTTCTTTATATAAATGCCAATTAGATCAGGTTGGTTGGTAAGAGTGTTCAAGTTTTCTGTATTCTTACAGGTTTTATGCCTACTAGTTCTATTTATTGCTGAGTGAGGGGTGTTGAAGTCTCCAATATAATTGTGGATTTGTGTCTTTTTTCCCTTTCATGTCTATCAGTTTTTCTTTCAGATATTTTAAAACTTGGTTGTTAGATGGATACTAATTTAAGATTATGTCTTCTTGATGAATTGATCTATTTATCATTATTTAGTATCCCTCTTTATCACTGGTAATACTTTTGTTTGAAGTCCACTTTTTCTGAGATTAGTACAGCCACTGGAATTTTGGGTTATCCTTTTGATGCTTTAGCCTTGATCCATTCAGCATCTTGCATATGTGAGTATACAGTTTTTCATCAAATTTGGACATTGGATGAAAGTTAATGAATTTCTACCAAATTGAAAAATTTCTGCCATAATTTCTTCAAATATTGTTCCTGAATTTTCTTTGTTGTCTCTCTTTCTGGAACTTAAATTACATGTATATTAGGCCACTTGAAATTTTCCCATAGTTCACTGAAGGTCTGTTTGCTTTTTTTCATTTTTTTTTTACTCATTTTTATTGTGGTACGATCACTTAAAACATAATCTCTTAGCAATTTTCAAGTATATAATATATTATTATTAACTGTAGGCACCATGATGTACAACAGATCTTTTGAACTTACTCTTCCTTTCTAACTGAAATTTTGTATCCCTTGACCACATTCTTTAATTCCCCCAACTCCAAGCCTCTGGTAACCACCATTTTACTCTCTTTTTCTATGAGTTCGACTTGTTTAGATTCCACATATAAATGTGATCATGTGGCATTTGTCTCTCTGTGCCTAACTTATTTTATTTCACATAATGTCCTTCAGGTTCATCCATGTTGTCACAGATGGCAGGATTTTCTTCTTTTTAAAAGTGGCATAGTATTCCATTGTGTATATATATCACATTTTCTTCATCCATTCATCCATTGATGGACACTGAGGTTGATTCCACATCTTGGCTATTGTGGCTAATGCTGCAATTAACATGATAGTGAAGATATCTCTTTAACATATTGATTTCATATCCTTTGGGTATATACCCAGTAGTGGAATTTCTGGATCATATGGTAGATCTATTTTTAATTTTCTGAGGAATCTCTATACTGTTTTCCATAATGACTACACTAATTTACATTCCCACCAACAGTGTACCAGGGTTGTCTTTTCTCCACATCTTTGAAAACATTGCTATCTTTGTGTTTTTCAGTAATAGCCATCCTAACAGGTATGAGGTGATATTGCATTGCGGAATTAATTTGCATTTCCTAATGAATAGTGACATTGAACATTTTTCCATAAGAAAAAATTGGCCATTTGCATGTCTTTTTTTGAGAAATATCTACTCAGATTCTTTGCCTGTTTTTAAACCAGGCTATTTTTTTTCTTACTATGGGGTTGTTTGAACTCCTTATATATTTTAGATATTAACTCTTTATTAGATGTTTGGCTTGTAAATATTTTCTTCCATTCCACAGGTTGTATCTTCATTATGTTGATTGTTTCTTTTGCTGTGCAGAAGCAGCTTTTTAGTTGGATGCAACCACAGGTGTCTATTTTTGCTTTTGTTGCTATGTTTTTGGTGCCATATTAAATAAATCATTGCCCAGACAAATGTCGTGGAGATTTTCCTCTATGTTTTCTTCTAGCAGTTTTATAGTTTCAGATCTTATGTTTAAGTCTTTGATCTATTTGAGTATATTCTTGTACATGGTATGAGATGAGGGTATATTTTCATTCTTCTGCATGTGGATATCCAGTTTCCCCAGTACCATTTATTAAAGAAACTGTCTACTATCTTTTCTCCACTGTATGTTCTTGGCATCTGTGTCAAAAATCAATTGACTATAAATACATGGATTTATTTCTGTTTTCCTTATTCTGTTCCATTGGTCTATGTATCTGTTTTTATGCCAGTATCACACTGTTTTGATTACTAAAGCTTTGTAGTAGATTTCAAAGTCAGGTAGTATGATGTCTCTGGCTTTGTTCTATTTGCTTAAGATTGCTTTGAGGTCTTTTGTCGTTCTATACAAATTTTAGGATTGTTTTTTCTATCTCTGTGGAAAATGTCATTTGGATTTTGATAGGGATTTCATTAAATATGTAGAGTGCTTTGGGTAGTATGGACATTTTAACAATATGAATTCTTCCAATCCATAAACATGAGATATCTTTTGATTTTTGGGTGTCTTTTTCAATTTCTTACATCAGTGGTACTTAATAGGCACTTGTTGCTTCCAAAAGTGTAATGGAGACACAGATGAGAGTGTTTTATGTTCTTCCTCTGCTTGAGGCAGATGGTGGAGGTAGAGATGAGATCAGAATATGAAACTAGGATTTCGTCTCCAGAGGTTCAAATGGGATCAGTTGGTGTCTGTGATTCAAATGAGGCATTTGGAGAATGTAGTTCTGGTTAATAAACAGGGTTTGGTATATCAGATTTTGGAAGAAATGGGTAAGTCTGCACAGCAATCAGTCTATGATGCTATATCCACACTTAGAATTATCCATCCTAGTCCTTTGTTTAAAGTAGGTTTCCTAATATAGGTGAGTAAGCACTGGCTGATGTGTCCTATGTCCAAAGATGGGCAAGGGCAGTTAGCTAGTGAGGGAGCTGAGGACAGGGGAAGGTTGGAGGTATCACAACCCCAGAAGGTATTCCTTTCACTGAAGGAAGTCTATGACTTCCCTTTCTCAGGCCCTGTCTCAAGTCTTTCTGCCTGAGGACACCTTGGCTACTTGCCTGTCATCCTAACCACTATGCTCAGCCTTATTCATTCTTATGGCTTCCTAAGGTGATATTTGCACCATGTCTACCTGTGTAGGTCAATCTCATAGTACAACACTACATCAATAACTTAGCCAGAAACAAAATCTTTGGGGCACTGCTTCAGCTGCTCACTTGTAGCACCTCTGCCTGCTGATCTGCCTACTAGTTCTTCCTCTTCCTCTCAGGATGATCTCATGGCAGCTCCCACTGCCCCTGTTTTCCTGTTGGCCTTGAGTGTTTATATGAAAGCATCACTTTTCTATACTGCCAGGGATGATGGGTGCTGGTGATCAGAAGAGGGGCTGAGATCCCAGGATACTCAGGTGCAGAAGTCAAATAACTGAGAAGAAACTGGTTCCAAACTGGGAAAAAGAAGCTGATGCTGAAGAATGCCCAAATGGTGGTTGAAGAGAAGAGAGCTTGGTGAATTATTGGTGATAGGCCAGCGTCAGGGGAAGGGTGAAGGAGGAACAGATTCTGAGGTGATATCAGCTGAGTAAGATTTCCCTGTATCTATTATCTGCCTAGACCATTAAGTAAGCACACCCAACCTGCATATCATGTGCCCATTGTCCATGGGGTACCATTGCGCAGACTCTGCACCCTGAAACCATTCCACTCAGGCTTGTCGATGTTTGGCATCTGTCATGCCCAGTGTTTATTCCCTACTTCTAGCCCTGTATCTTTCTGCCCAGCATTCAATGGCCAGGTATCCCCTTTGTGTTTTTCTACATTGATATTTCCTGGCTGGCAACACCCACATCATACTAGGTCAGTGTCCTGCTTTAAATAAGACAAGCTGTCACACACCTGCTTGGTTGATGCCCTATCCAGACCTATCCAAGCCCTTTGAGCAAATGTCCAGGTATCTACTAATGACAATCATCTGGATTTTAAAGATATTTAATTATGAGCTTGTACTTGACAGATATGGGCATATCATGGGCCCTAAATAAGGGAGGCTGGGAAGGGTGAAAGGGATAAGTGATATCCATCTTCACAAACCCTAATTTGCACGGGAAGACAGCAGAGCCATGGCTAAGTCCAGGCCTTCTTAGAATACATCCAAGAAAGCCTGTAGGATTTCTGCCTCTGGGGTTAAGGTTTTAAAGAAGTTCCTGAGTTTTAAGAACATAGCCTTTTCATTAATTGTGGTGTCACCATCTATAGCCTCTAGGGGAAATTCTAGTTCATCTGATTAGTGGTAAATCTGTTCCTAATGAGAGGGACACACAGGATGATTGAGGGTCACGTGTGCCTTGGGCAGAAATATGATGTGAAGCTAGTTCACAAATTGGAGCCGGCCCCAAATATTTCTTACTTTCAGCTCTAATATATGGAGGAGGTAGCTCACTTTAAAATATGTTGACTATATCTTCTAATTAAACACTGAAAACTGCTTTTAATATATATTCAAAATGATAAAATAATTGCTAAATTATGCAGATTTTTATGGTGGGCCTGAAATAAGATGATTTTTTTAAATTGGCACCTTTTGCTGATTCGAAGATGTTAATCACAGGGACCCTAATAGGCCTATCAGACTTCTCTAATGTATTCAAATAAAATGAGCAAAATCATTAAATGTCCAAATATTGATTTAAAGTGCTCCAATTGGTAATGAAATTTGGCTCTCCACTTGAGACAGGGCACACTGGCTGTATGCTTTAATTTTAAGGAAACTACTGAAGTCTGAGAAGGGTAGAGATGAGAGAGAGAGAATGGGAGAAAGAGAAAAAGAGAGAGAGATGACTTTAAGAAATAGAAGATGCCAGCCACTAGAGTAGAATGGATCATTGGTTTAGACAGAGAGAAAGAAATATTTGAAAGGGGATTTTGTTAACCCAATACAATAGCATAAATACCCACGGTGAATGCCAACACAGAAGGACCAGATTTCCTTCACAAAGGACTGAGGAGAGAAGAAAATGTCAGACACTGGGCTCTAGCTACTTCCTTTTAAAGACCAAATTAAATGAAATTCAGAAAGATTGTCCATCACTGAGCTCCCATAACAAATTGCCGAATAATGTGGCTTAAAACAACAGAAATTTATCTCTTTGAGGTTTGGAGACCAAAAGTCTAAATTCAAGGTGCCACCAGGGCCATGTTCCCTGCAGAGGCTCTGGGGGAGGATCCTTTCCTCTTCTGCCTTCTGGTGACTTCTAGCTTCCTGGGCTTGTGACCACACCACTACATTCTCTGCCTCTTCCTTCTCTGTGTGTCTGTGGTTTCTCCTCTCCTACGTTATAAAAATACGTGTTATTGGATTTAGGGTTCACTCAAATGATCTCAAGATCATTAATCACATCTGCAGAGACCCCTTCTCCATATTAAGTAACATCGTCAGGTTCTGGGGACTGGGATGTGGACCTACCCTTTTAGCAGCCACTATTCAGCTCACTATGGTGTTTTGCATTAGCTCCTTTTGGGAGCACTACCTATGGACAGAAATGAACCGTGAAGTATATTTTATGAAAAGCTAAAGGTGGGGAGAGGACCCAAATCAGGGTCAAGGAAGAGCTAAGGGTGCATTCAGAAATATGGGCGAAGGAGTGTTTCTGGCACCAGAGGCCTGGAGGCAAGGGTAAGCGTTGGTGGTCATCTGGGAGGAGGAAGTGAAAGTGGGTGCACAGAACAAGAGGGGCAGTGTGGGGATTACTGGAGCCATGCACAGCAGGGCCAGGCAGACCATACAGAGTTGGGATATATCCTGAAGATAAGGGAAAGTCACAAAAGTTTTCATCTGAGAAGGGGTGTAATATGCATTTCACATATAGGAGGCAGCCCTGGAGATAAGTAGAAAGACCAGATGGGAGTCTATTACAGTCGGTGGCAATAGACTAGGGAGAGATAAGGATGAGCTTCATCACTGTTGGGAATGAGGGATCAATAGGAGCAAGTAATTAATTGAATATGAGGAACATGAGATGAAGCAGAAGTCAAGGGAACCCTTGTGTTGTAGGCTTTGCCGCTGGTCTCGGTGCAAGCAGTGTGGCTGGACGACATCCTGTAGGGTTGGACACCCATGTGTTCTCCGCTCACCTCTCCTGGGTTCTGCTCTAACTACCACTGACCCTGCCTTCAGTGTCTCACTTGGATGAGTCTATTCCTATCAGGAAACTCACTTGAATCTGGCCTGTCCTTCTGGCTCTGCTATAACTTGATCCCATCCTTTGCCTCCCTGGAATAGGACTTTAACTCAAGTACTCAAGTCAGTTCCAGATTTTGTTATTTCCTCATCAGCCTTCATATCCACGTGGAATCCATTCTCTCCCTTTCTGTCCTAAGTTTTGGCAGCAAGTACCCAGAAACAGCCTCTAGAAATTAGAAGGGATGTCAGGGTCACGATGGCCAGATCATGAGTCCAACTCTCCCCTACCTTCTATTTTCCTATTAAAATGATCAATAGGAGAACCAACAATGTGGAGAAACAAGCACCAATGCTAGGAGTTAGGGAAATGTGACAGACACACAAAGAAGAAGAGATGATGTATTTTAAAGAACAGAGACAGAAGATAAATTCAGGAACATTGTCTGAGAAAAAGAAATAAGTGGGGGATGGGGGCAGGGAAGAGCATGGCAGATTCTGGAGGTCCAAAACATCCAGGGTAATACCAGGAGGAGAGAATTGAGTACACAGAAGAAAACAAGAGAAAAAATATTCATGATATAAATAAATTTGTCTGTATGTTAAAGGGGCTCATTTTATACTAGACATATGTAATAAAAACAAATATCTGGATTTATTTTATTGACTTTTTTGTTTTTTAGATTCAGAGCTAAAACACTGCAGGTATACAGACAGAAAAACAGTCATCCAAAAAGGAAGAAAACAAAACAAGCTGGCTTGATGCTTCTCCTGAAATAGAAAAAAGAAACAGCCAATTCCAATAGTCAAAAATGTTACTTCTACAGAGGATGAGGGAAAAAATGGAAGATTATGACTGAAGAATATACAATAAATTAAGAAAGATTCTGTATATGGATGTAAGAAAAAGATATTCTTTGTTCCAAAAAGGCTCAGCAGGTAAACAACACTTGAACCCTCTGTGGGGGGAAACGTGTGTGGTGGGAAATTGGGCTGGTGTTTATAACTTGAAGAAGTATTTCAGCCAAGATATGAATCATAACGTAAGGAACTCAAGAATGGAAATGTCACAGTGTAATTAGTGAACAAAAAAATAAACAAAATTTAGATTTGTATTTTAGGTAAAATATATACATACATATATTGAGAAGAGATTATTTTAAAATAATTTATAGTATCAATAATAATCAGGATCTGAAATCCAAGATCAGAGCAGCAAAGGGAATGAGTGGGAAAATTTAACGTATACTTAGTTCCTCATCCAATATAGGAAGGAACCAAAGGCACTGCTTCCTTTATTCTCAATGCTGATGAAAAGTTTTAGACAAATTGTAACTTGCAGATAATTTCTAATAGAATAAAAAGTAATATTATCCTTTCAAATCATAAGAGTAAAGATATGTTAAAAGAAGACAGTAATAGAAAGAGAATCATATAGGTTCTCTGTACGTGTTCCCTCCATGTGCAGTGGCCTTTGGCCAGAGCCCCAGCAGCCAGGGGGTGACACTTGATCCACACACCGAGATGGACACTGGGCCCAAAGGATGCAGCACAGAGGCCGGGCTGAACCACCCACGTTCTTTGCTTGGGAGTTTGAACTACAAAACGTGAAGACTCTGGTCAGCACTCTCACTGGCGTAGGAGCCTGAGCCTCAGATGACCTGGAATTAAGAGGTCAGAGAGGCTATGAGTAAATAGGAAAGGCGGTTTGCCAAGAGAAGAAAAAGGTGAAGCAGACACACAGATGAGTGCTCACGTGGCCATAGACGTCATCTTTCCATGTCCCTCACGTAGAATGACTTCACATCTGAGGAAATGCAGAGGTTTCTTTTCCTTATATTAATAAATATTATTCTTGTCAAAAACATTGTCCCTTAGCAAAAGATAAAAACCAGCAAGGAAACATAAAAGAAACAAATATTATAATAACATTGGTGATATAAAACATTCAGACCATAACAACATACAATGGAATATTACTCAGCCTTAAAAAAGAAGGAAACCCTGCAATATGTGATGTGGATAGACTTTGAAAGCATGATACTAGGGGAAATAAGCCAGTCACAGAAGGGAAAATACTGCATGATCCCACTTCTGTAAATTACCTACAATAGTCGAACTCGTAGAAGAAGAGAGTAGAATGGTGGTTGGCAGGAGGTGGAGGGAGGGAGAAATGGGGAGCTGCTAATCAACATGTATACAATTCAGTTAGGCAAGATGAGTAAGTTCTAGAGAGCTGATGTCCAACATCACGCCTATAGATAGCAATACTGTGTCGTACACTTAAAAATCTGTGAAGAGTGCAGATCTCATGTTATGTGTTCTTACTACAATAAAAATAAATAAATAGATAAATGTGATCTAATCACCCCCGGATTACAATCTCTCAGGGACTTCTACAACAGAGATTCTCAACTTTGGGATGTCAACACACAACTGTATTTAGTACTGTGTTATGGTGCTTCACAGCTAATTATTTTTATTATTAATAAAGTATTGAAGTACTAAAGTATTGAAGGTTCCAACTTCTGAAGTTGAAATTATGACTGACCCTGCTAACCTCCACTACATCTGAACTTGCACTCCATACTTTAGTAGTGCCAAACGCTTGAAGTTTCTGGAGTACAACATTTATGCCCACCCCCTGGGCTTTGCAAATTCTGCTCTCCACCAGTAGTGTATTGGTAAATGTTCAACAACCAGCTCTCAGGGGAAAACAAAACCAAAAGCAAAAAGCCCCAGTTTGTAACATTTGCAGATTTCCGTGGTATAGATGTCCCCACCATGACTGATATCAAGCTATCACCATGAGGTCACTGAACACAGAGTAGGGAAGAGATGTGTAGTGTCACAATCATCATATAGCATTTATACACTAGACATAAATAATCTCAACAAATTCTTTTCTAAGAGATCTGGTAAGTCATGCCTACAAGTGAAAAAAATCACTAAATGGGCTTTTTATTTTTATTTTTTTAACCCAGTACAATGTGGCTTGCTTTCCAACCTGATTCTTGTACAGCATCACATGACAGATAGAAGACTCTCTTATCTTAACTCAAGCATTCCTTTCTGCTGATTTCAGGTCTTTACACAAAACTTAACTCTTTCAACCAATTGCCAACTAAAGAATCCCTGATTTGTAAGCCCCCACCACTTCAAGATGTCCTGCCTTTTTGGGTTGACCCAGTGTATACCTTCCATGTATTGATTTATGGTTTTATCTGTAATTCCTGCCTCTATGAATGTATAAAACCAAACTGTAACCCAGCTGTCTCAGGTGCATTTTCTCAAGACCTTTTGAGATTATGTTCCCTGGGCCATGGTCACACATATGTGGCTCATAATAAACCTCTTTACATTATTTTACAGAGTTTGAGTTTTTTGTTTTTTTTTTACCTACTGTCACCATTTTACCAAGGAGGAAAATGTGACCGAAACATACAAAATCAATCGCTCCTGGTCACACTGCTGTGAAATAGAAGTCAGGATTCAAACCCAGATTTCCTGATTCCAAAGCCTGTACTTTTTAGGCTCTAATTCACAACATTCATTTAATTGAGAAGCCACGTGACAGCATCAATTTTTTTAAAAAGTTATCCTCTCTGCTAATGGGTACTAGCAAAGAACACGACTACTGCCTGCATTAGAGTTCAATGTTTTTGAGTTTGTCTCGCTGGAAGGTGATACCAGAAAGCTCAACCTGTGTCTCATTTTCTGTTGCACCCCTGGACCCTGAACAGTGACTGGCACTCAAAAAATATCCATTAATTTATGTCATGGGAACAGTGGAACTTGAAACCCACTGAGAAAGAAAGTAGCACCTAACCCTAAGGCACTGACCTTTTTCCCTCCCATTTCAAGTCATGACTTGCCCCTCAACAGGCAGATAATATTCTTCAAGCAATTAATGATATGATAAGTGCCCACCCCACCCCCACTGAGCCTTACATCTGCCCATTGGCACATTGGTGAATTATCATGCATAACTAATTAAAGGTGAGCTCACACCCAGCTGCTAGGTCCGCTGTGTCAGGACCAACCACTAAACTGGTCATCAGAACACTTCCTCCTTCCCCCACCAATCCTTCCTTTCGGGTGTATGTGTGTTTGTGTGTGTGCGCGCGCGGGCATGCGTGCATGTGTGTGTGCTAATTTCAAATTCTTTCCCTGCATCAGCGAGCAGATGAGATCCTCAGCCTGCTTTCATCTTTCAGAAAAATGAATAGTGCAGAGAGAACATTATCAAATGAGCTGTTGAAGAAGTCAGTGAATATGTCATTGAGTGTGACTGCTTCCAGAATGAATTTAGATTTATCTCTGTTATCTTCCCACTCCCACCCAGCCCCCCTTGCCAGGCTGGCCCTCAGGGCAGGCGCCTGCCAGCTATGAATCCTGACCGACAGCTGTCTCTCCTGGCTGACAGGTCCAACAGGGGCCTCTGAGCTTGCTCAGGAATTTGGTTTGTTAACATTATAAATGAGCTCATTGGGCAGCCCTGTTAAACACCTCTCCTGCTTCTGCAATTTCTTAGAGGATTCCATTTCCATTAGGCAGACTTGACGACAGGGCCACACTCTCACTCTGAAATTGTTTTATCACATCAAGAGTTGCTGAATGGCTGTGACAACACAAGAACTAGAAAGCCTCTCTTTTCCTCCTATTTGGCTGTTTTATTAAAATCAAGGGACTCCAGTTCTTGCACCATTCACTTATTCATTTGCCAAATATTTATAGAACATCTCCTCCTGGAAGGAATTGTGTTAAGTGCAGGGTATATATTGGTAAATAGTACAGACAAGGTCCGTGCTCTTATGTAGCATAAGCTTCAGTTTATGGTCCACACCAGAAAGCAATTTCGATCATTTCTAGGTTCTCAAAGGAATAGACTATGAACCGAGGAAAGATGGTTGTTTAGGCAGAATGTTATAATCAGAACATGATCTTTGGGCTCAAGCAGGTCTATGTCAATAGTCTTGGATAGAAAATAGAAATTATTATATTTGAAACAAGAACAGGATATTATGAACAAGGGAGTCACAAAAGAAGGAAAAGATTTTAGAAATTAAAAACGTGGTAAGAACAATACAAAAATTCAATAAGGGGGTTGGAAGGTAAAGGTGAGGAAAAAAGAAAAGACAAAACAAAGAAATGGAAAATATGAGAGAAAAAGTAAGAAAATCAGAGATTGGAAATGGGGTTTTACACTTGGTTAATATGAGTTCCAGCGAAAGAAAACAGAGAAAAGAGAGGAGAGGATATTATCAGAAAAGTAATACAGGAAATTTTTCCACAATTGAAGAATGTGTTTCCAGGTTGCAAGGGTTTACTGGGTTTGAGAAATCGAATGAACAAAAAGACTCACCTGAAGTCATGTCATTGTGAAGTCTCAGGATCAAGAATAGAAAGATTCTAAAACGTACAGGAGTTATGGGAGAAGGGGAAGGAGTTTACCTCCCGAGGACTGGAAATAACAAGGGCATCAGGCTTCTTAACTGTGACACTGAGCAGAAATGATTTGCAACCTAGAATTCTGACCAAGCCAGATGATCGTGACATAAAAGGATAGACTAAAGATACAGTAGTCCGGCCGGGCACGGTGGCTCACGCCTGTAATCCTAGCACTCTGGGAGGCCGAGGTGGGTGGATCATTCGAGGTCAGGAGTTCGAGACCAGCCTGAGCAAGAGTGAGACCCTGTCTCTACTAAAAATAGAAAGAAATTATCTGGCCAACTAAAAATATATACAGAAAAAATTAGCCGGGCATGGTGGCGCATGCCTGTAGTCCCAGCTACTCGGGAGGCTGAGGCAGTAGGATTGGTTAAGCCCAGGAGTTTGAGGTTGCTGTGAGCTAGGCTGACGCCACGACACTCACTCTAGCCCAGGCAACAGAGCAAAACTCTGTCTAAAAAAAAAAAAAAAAAAAAAAAGATACAGTAGTCCTTTCTTATCTGCAGGACATATGTTTCAAGACCTCCAGTGGATGCCTGAAACTGTGGATAACATCAAGCCCTCTATATACTATGTTTTTTCTAGCTAGAAACAGAAAATAAGAATTTTGTTAGCAATGTATTTAGTAGTATAAGAGTACATACATACATATGATAAGATTTAATTTATAAATTAGGCACAGTGGGAGATTAACAATAACTACTATTCTCCCTCTCTCTGTCTTTTTCAAAGTATCTTAATGTACTATATTCACATATTTTGGGACTGTGGTTGACCACCTGTAACTAAAACTGCCAAAAGTGAAACCAGGGATAAGAGGGGACTACTCAACAGATGACCCTCGAACAGCACGGGTTTGAACTGCACGGGTCCACTTATATGTGGATTTTTTTCAATAAATACAGTCAGTCCTATGTAGCCAAAGGTTCCCCATCTGTAACCAAATGCAGATTGAAAATACAGTATTCAAGTGTTGCTAAACCTGAGTATATAGAAGGTCAATTTTCGTATGCTTGGGTCCCACAGGGCTGACTGCAGAACTTGAGTGTGTGCTGATTTGGGCACGGGGGTGGGGGCTGGAACCAATCCTCTGCATACACTGAGAGACAACTGTATTTTCAGACAAATAGGTTCTAAACAAAAAAAAATTTGTCTCCCCTGTACTCTTTCTCAGGATGCTACTGCAAAATGTGCTTTGCAGAAGCAAAGAAATCAAACAAACAAACAATCAAAAAGTCAAACATAGGATGTAGGAAACAAGGGCTCTTCAGGGAATTCCAGGATGCTGACAAAGACACGCCCCAGAACAAGGGCTTGAAGAGCTGTGGGTACAGCTTGGGAAGGATGCTGGAGGGCTCCGGGAAGGATGTGTCTAAGAGATAAGGCAAATGATACCTTTCCTGATGTGTTTTAATTATACCAAAAAAAGGTTTAGGATTCCATTAGAGTCTGTGGATGAATGAGGGATATCAAGTGCTATAGAAGTATTTGCTAAAGAAATAAAAAATAGTTATAATAATAACTGCAAAGCCCACTTCCTAGGTGGTGGCTCATCCCAGTTTACACAATCCCATGAAAAATGTATTCCATGTGATAGTGATAAGAAGCTCTGTAATTGCATGGCAGACCAGGACTCGGGCAGACCTGGGCTCCCCATCAGCTGGACTAGGGTCTTCTTTCACTCCCAACACTGCCACCTTTCAGGGTATAGACCTGAGATTGTAGATCCTTCAAGCAAATATTACTCTGGAAAAACAGAGCTGGTTTTAGCAAAGTATTCTGGAAAAGAGGATGACAACATGACACACAGGGAATGGAAGGGTGGCCTCATTTATTTACCAATTATTAAGCACCTGTGTGCTAGGCTTTCTAGGCAATCTGGTGACCTCAGCTCCATAATGCCTCAATATCCAATCATGGTTTGGGTGTGGCAAAGTCATAACATGTATCCAAAATGTTTTTACCACCATTATATCCTGAAATAAATAAAAATAAAAAAATAAAATAAATAAAAAATCCTGGTGGAAACTGGAGTACAGAGAACAGAGTGAGAATAGTGGCTTCGTAAGTGTGGAAGGGAAGGGGGAAGGAGGGCACACAGAGCCCCCTGCATTTTAGCCAAGTTATGTGTGGCCAGTGAGGACTCACAATAGAGAGGTACAAGGTAGAGACCAAGAAGCAGGGAGACAAAGACAGTGACAGAGTCAGAGAGAGGGAATTGGAGAGATATAACTGAGAATGAGACAGAAGGAGAAAACAAGGATTTCGTTAGCAATGCATTCAGTAGTATAAGAGATAAAAAGGAATATCCAATTAACACACCATATAATTGCTTGAAGACATTCTTTTTTATTTAAAGATGAAATAGCTAAGAGTTCTAATCAAAACTAGGGTCACAGCCTACATATTAAATGAAAGAAATTGATTGGGTTTTTATTATGCCCTGACTACTGCCAATGCGCCTGGATCACAGATTGCCATAAATTTATACTTATAAACTACTAATTGCCCAAGTCATAATGGTAACAATGGGATAATGAAATCATTCTGATCAAGCTGAAGCCAAATTCTGCTTGACAACATGGGGGCTTTGTGAGGGGGGACAGGCAGGAAGAAATTGTGTATACAGAGCCAGGATTCCATTATAATAAACACCAGCAGGAAAAGTACAAAGACCTCTGAGGGTCCTAAGTTCTGTTCTGGGGGGGCTTCTTTTTTAACAAATCATTTAAGAAGGGGGGTGGTTACATTTATAATACAAGCACTTGTATCCTTTATTTGTCTTGAAAAACTAATGACTGACTTAATCACATTTGATTAAAGGAGATGTGTTGATGTAGTCATGTGTTTCTGATTGCATTAGGCTTGATTGAAAGTGGCAGGGAGAGTATGTAATAGTCTAACTGCCCCCTATATCTTGTCATTGGGGCTTGGCAGGCATGACGTGGGAGAATCCTGGGGGAATAGTTTTGGTGAACAATGTCATCTTTCAACTTGGGGGAGGGGGCCCGCGGAAGTAATCTCCAACATAAAATCAGAGCTCCTATAGCAGAGCTAATGAAGGACTCAGAATTGATCCTCATACACTTCCATTTTTAGAGGACTGCAAAAAAATAAAAGGAAGAAAAAGCATGCACATATAAACAAAATTTCTTTCTAGAAACATGCAGATATTGAATGACAAGCTGGGTAGGCTTTTTAACTTTTTTTTTATTATTAATGTGCACAAGAAGATAAGTGCTTATATTTAGGGATAAATAGACAAACCCAATTTTTAAAATGAATTTATTAAAAACCTGACTTTTTCTGAGAAACATTTACATTGATGAAAAAAATTGATTCATAAGTCCTGCTATGGCAATACATAAATGCAGAGTGTGGAGGATAATTCAGGGCATGATACCAACAGCTCAACCAAACTGATACTGGGCATGCCAACACTGGGCTTCTCACAGCCATTCTTCAGACATTCCTCATCACATCTCACTTTGATGACTGAAGGGTCTTTACTCTTACCAACACCAAGGTAGGTTCTCTAAATACTGCTTGAGTAGAGTGTAGAGGTTCCAAACTCTGGCATGCATTGTAGTCACTGGAGGGCTTGTTAAAAATTCGATTTCTGAGTCCCAACTCCTAGAGTCTTGCATTCAGTAAGTCTGGGGTGAGGCCTGAGAATTTGCATTTTTAACAAGTTCCTGATGCTGGCATTCCAGGGACTAAATTTTGAGAGTACTGTGCTAGAGGAATCTTTTTAATTTGCTAATTGGATCATGTTTCACACCTGCTCAAAATTCCTCAGTGTTTTCCAGTTGTTTGCCAAGTAAAGTTTAAATGTCTTATTCTTTCATTTCGAGTCATTTTTGAAAGGAGGACTGGTTTGGGGACAGATGGACAGACAGACATGCCAGACAGGTAACCAAGCCCCTAAGCCTGCTGTTCCAAATCTCTTCATCATCTAGCACCAAACAACTTTTCTAATTAAAAAATTTCCATATATTATAAAATAAATACACATGATATATGGAAAAAATAGAGGTTATAGGAAAACATAAGACATGAATCCATTTCTTGGCCAAGAAAAAAAATCTAGACAGATTGACACCTATCCATGATTAATGAATACCACTTGGTGGTGACATTCTAGATGATTTTCACCATTTTTTTTTTGACTTTTCTATATTGCTCAATTTTTATGAAAATGATACAGCTGTTTCTCAAGAAAAAAAAATTGAAGAAATCATCTACACCTCTACCATCGAAATGCTTACTTTCTAAACTCTAATTCTTGTGCTTTTTCTTCATGTAGCCATTTTTTCAAAGTGAATGATACATAACTTCCCAAGTTCAACTTGTGCTCTTTTGCCCTGCCTGTCCAGTCCATCCTCCTGGTATGAGTATCAGTATCAACAGTAAATCATTGCCAAGTCTGCCATCCCTTGATGGGATCACACTAATCCTCTGGCTTATTTCCTGAGATGCTCTGGGAAGCGCTCTGAACTAGAAGACCATACCTCCAGCCCAATCTCTTCCAAGGGCCTGTTGGGACACCTGAGGGCCTGGCCTCATCTCACAGAGAACATGGGCTTTCCACAGTGCTTCATTGCAGCTCAGTCACACTCCAGCTATGCGACCAGTTAAGTTTTCTGAACCTCGGACTCGTGGTCTATAGAACAGAGACATCAATACATAATGACAGGGCTGATGGAGGATTAAATAACATGGGAATGTGCCTGCCCCACAGGAAGTATTCATTAAACACGATTCTCCAGCTTCACCCCACTTCCTCATCCTTATAACAGGGGTGTTCCTCATCAGTGCTACCTACGTCCCCTACTGATGGGGTTGCATGAGGTTTGGATCTGCTCTAATGCTTTAAAAAAAAAAAAAAGAACAAGTTTTTCAGAAGTGTGATTATTACACCAGGATTTTTGTAATCATAGACAGAGTCTATGGAGGTGAGGGTTCTAATCCAAACTCCCATTCTCTGTAATCAACTCCTTGGTCAGAAAATAACTACCTTACGAAACTGTTGGGTGGCCTTGGGTGAGCTGTATCCTCTCCCAAACCCTCAGCACTCCTCCCTTATCACCCACCCATACCATGAGGAGGTGGTTGTGTTTTTTTCCCAAAAGCCTTCTTTTTCTTCTTCTTCTTCTTCTTTTTTTTTTTTTTTTAACTAGAGCCCTATGAGTTCTAACATTCTCTGATTCTATGAGCTTATGAAACTGATAAATGAATTAATATAAAAGGAAGTAGGGGATAAAATGATTGAAAGAAGGGAAGAGAGGTGGTCAGCAGGAGAAATGAGTGACAGTAAAATAAGTGAAGGGAAAATGGAAAATGGAGCAATGAACAAACAAACAAAAATGGAGCCTTGCACATCAGCAAAAGAAAGACGCACCAGGCAGCCTATCCGCAGAGAAGATAGACATATATTTTTCTGCACAGCTATTTTTCACTCTCACACACAATGAAGGCAGAGCCATAGTTAGAATTTTTAGTAGCTTGAAGCTAATTTAAACTTCATCGTTCTGTTTGACTAGCATTAAAATATCATATAGATTTTTCTCCAGTGGGTTTGTACATCACCACATAATTGGCACCCTCGATACCTGCTATTACTCTCTCTTCCACAATAGAGGTGGTCAGAAAGTTCAGAGAGAAAAAAAATCCCCCTCTGCATCTACTTGATTTCACAACACAGAATGAATGTGAGACATGGATCTGGTTTTAAATAAATTATTAGCACCATATAATTTCTTGTCATATAATCGAGGGTTCATTTCATGTGAAAAAAAAGTGAGAAAATAATTTGCAAATAGGTTTCAGCATGAAAACATGCAAGAATACCTAAAACAGAACTTTTGGTGGTGAAAAATGTTTTATAAAATATGTACTTCCTCTTGGGGTTTCTGCTTTTTTCCCTTTTTTTTTTTTAAAGAAAAAAAACCATTTATGTTATAGATAACTTTAGTTATCGTTATCATTTCTTGCATTTGGGGACTCCATTGTGTATTCATTTCAGTTACATTTTGCTTTTTACGAATTGGAGATACTTAGAGTTAGGAGGAAGGTCTAGGTTCATCTGGACTGATATCCTGTCCAAAGCTGAATCCCCTGCTATAGCTTCCCAGGCATTTGGTTGTTCTGCCTCTTGTTGTATACAGCCCTAGACAGGCCACCTAAGCACTTATCAGGGAGGCATCAATCTCAATGGGATCTGGGACATGGGCTTAAATCCTAGACCTGCCATTTACCTTCTGTGTGATTGTGGGCAAGTCATTTGACCTTCAGAGCATTGGCTGCTTAGCTGTGAAGTGGGGACTATGTCCCTACGCATAAGGGGGTGTGAGGTTTCAGAGAGAAAATGGCTTTGAGAGTCCAAACACAGTGGCTGGAATGCAGTGGGTGCCCAATAAAAGTGCAGCCTATTCTGTGTGATGGCACCATCTATTCCCTGCTTAACAGATTTCTTTTCCCTAATCTGTCTGAGAGTGAGCTGAAATCTGCCCCCAGGTGACTTGGACCCATTATATGTTGCTCTGACCTACACAGAGCAAGGCTGTCCCTATGCTTCTCCCATGTGGTGAAAATTCGCCAACATTGTGTCCCTTTGTCTCTTCTCATCTCCTCGCCAAGCAGCCCTGATGATAACAGAACGAGCCCACTGGATAACATGGATTGAGGTAGGTGTCACCAGCAATTAGCCAGAAAGCCATATCCTAAAGTTCATCTGTCTCTGTAAAATGGAAATGCACTGGTGGGGAGGATTATGAAGTATATTCCATAGGCAAGTCTGGCTTCGGAGGCTCAGCCTAGGTGTCTTGCACAAACTTCTAGTTGTAAAAGTATCTTTATCCTAATGCATTTCTCTCATCTGTAGCAGCCTCATTCTCCAAGCATTTGCTGCTAATGAATTATGCATCATACCTAAAAACAAACAACTAAGATATTCAGTGACTTCTTTAAATGGTTTAATAAATAGAGTATTAACCAAATGTTGATAAATAAAGCATTCATTTTTGTTCTTATCTCAAGAAAGAAAGAATCATCTGGAGGGAGTAGTGGTGATAAAAAAGACTGGGGCAAATGACCACCCATCATTTACAAGCTTCTCAGGAGCTCATGCAGGCCTTCTAGCCAGCCCCATTAAAACAGGGTTCTCCCCTCTGTCTGATGACTTGACCTCACTTAGATTTTTCTTGTCTTCCCAGGCCCATTGCCACTGCTTTCTCTCAGATTTTATCAGATCTTCTCTGGCTGAACAGAATAACTGATCACCCTTTATCCAGGATCAGCTGCCTCTGACCCACAGCTCCAGGGCTGTTTCTACATACCACACCCAAGTGGATCAGTCTTTTATTTAAAATCCTTTGGCAAGTCCCAATGGCTTCACAAATGGAATGTAACTTCACAATCTTGCACACAGTACACTTGAAGCTCTGATTCCAGCTGATACTCCTTCCTTCTAACTCCTTTTTCATTGCCTACGCCATGCTCCCTACTATTTCTGCTTTGTGCATGCTATTTGCTGTAGGTGCAAAGCCCTTCCCTGCCCTACTCCATTTGGAATTTGTCTTTCTTTCTTTTTAAAATTTCTTTTTATTTTTTACATCAGATGGAAAAAAGGTTCTGTGCACTTTCAACATGGCAGCGTAGCGATTCCAGGGAGTGCCATCACCAGGCTGGAATATTTCTATTCTTTCTTCATGTCTCAGTTCAGATATCACTTCCTCTGGGAATGCTCCACAACTTCTGCAGGTGACATCAAAAGCTCCCTTCCCCATCTGTACTCCTGTAGTGCTTGGCACAGACTTCCATATTACAACTCAACACACTGTAGCATGTGGGTGTTTTTTCCCTTTTTGACTTTGAGTCCTCTAAGGGCAAAGTCTGTGTTTTGTTTGTTTTTGTTCCCATCCCTGCTGCCATCCTAGCTGTTTAATTCTTGTCTACCAGAGATCAGAGGATTTATTTAACAGATTGGGAAATTGAGACCAAGTGGCAAAATGGGGATTTCATATATAGGACATCTGTCCTAGTGGGCACTGTATTTGATGCATTAGGTTCACATTCTCATTTAATTTGTCCCAAGCCTTTGAGGTATGTATCTTAGCACCATTTTACCTAAGAAGCTAGAGGTGGCGTGGGGATGAGGGCATCTGTTAATATGTCACAGAGTGAGTTGGTGGTAAACCTTGTTCATCAACCTTGGAGTCCTGAATTTCCTGCCCTGGTATTCCCCTTGGTTCTCTCTTCCTTCTAGACTTTCCATCAGCTACCATTTTCTCTCTCGTTCTTGTTTTGCCCTCTCCTTTCTTTCTTTCCCAATCTTTCTCTCCACTAAATTTTTCCCTTTCCTTTGCCTCCACCTCTTGTTCCAACTCCTATTTCTCCTTCCCTTTCCTTTTCCTTTAATTCTGTTTTACTTTTTCCAGTCCAGTAATATTTCCCTAGGAAAATGAACTTTGTGTCTATTATCATGGCTTCCTTTCTCTGTGCCCAGCTGCCTCCACCCCCATTTCTTTGGCTGTGGATAAGGAAGGCTTTGGTCACCATGCTCCTCAACTTGATGCACAGTCCTCTTGAGGTCCGGACATGTGGGCAGCTGCCTCTCCAGAATAGAGAATGAAATGACACACAGAGGGAGTGCCTGTCACTTCCTATGCCCTAGGGTAAAATATTCAGCAAAGGTTTCCACAGTCCAGATATTCACTAACTTCTGAAGATGGAAAAGTAATAGCTGTCTTAGGAACTCATTTGCTTGTAAAACTTTTCTATGTATGTGAAAAGCTTGTGAAGTCCTATACATTTAAAACATACTTGTTCCATGATCTTTGAAATAAATGCTAGAGAATGATAAAATTACTTTTTTTGGGGGGATGTGTTGATTATTTGATTGCAAACAATTTTGTTCATTTAACTATTCATTAACATAACAAGATGAAAAATTCTTAGAACATAGTTTGCATAGATTTAGAACTTAAAGAATTTAATCAAAAGTAAATATAACCTTGGGAAATTAAGCAATTAAATATTAGAGAGCTAAATCCTAGACTAGTATGATTAATACTTGTAGGAATTTTTATTTTCTTTCTCTTGTGAGGGAAGTCCTTAGTTATTAGAGCTTTGTAAGATTATTAAGTATATAACTTCCAGGGACTCAGTTTCCAGTATCCAAAAGGAGGGACAAAAACAAAAGACCTGGCCCTGAAGAGTCTGGCTGGGAGATGTTTGCAGATGGAATTTGGAAAAAGTAGAGCATCCCCTAGAGAAGTGGAGAGGTGGCCACGCTCAGTGGCCATAAAGTGAGCAAAGGGAGCTTTAGGAACTCTAGAACAAGAAGTGGCTTTAGCTTAGCATTCAGTAGCTCTGCTCCACAGGTCTGTGAGCTCCTTATGGGCTAGCTTGTGTCTAATTCATCTTTGCTACTCCAAAACCTAACACAGCACTTGGGCATAGTAGATATCCAATAAATGTTTGTTGAATGAATACTACCTAATATTTCTTGAATCCTTATTATATGTCAGGCTAGTCTAAGTGCTTTACTTTTTATTAACTTTAAATTCCATGACAACCCTAAGTGGCAGATACTTTCATTTTTGCCATTTTAAGAGGGGGTAAGTGAGGTGTGGGGAGTTTAAGTAATTTGTTCAAGGCTACAGGTAGTAGTATGTGGCTCAGCAAGGATTTGAACCTAATGAGTCTGGTTTAATGCTCATGTTTGTAGGGACTCCTAGGGACTCATTACCAAAATACCAGGAGTTCATGAACCATGAACCCTCTTGTTTCCTTGCCAGAGAAGGGGGAAGTAGGGTTCCAGTGATACTTGGGGGTAAAAGTAACAGTTGTTTTGTGCCAGAAAAACACCTAATCTAATCTTATTTAATCTTCTCAATAATCCTATTTGGTAGACAGTATTATTCCCATTTAGAAAATTGAGACACAACAAGATAAAAAATTTGTTTAATGTCACGAAGCTGGTAAATAGCAGAGCCAATGTTCTTTTCACCATGCCAAGGTCCTATTGTCACTCGAAAATGATAGCTCCTGGATTATCCTTGCCCAGGAAATGTGGCCCAATGCCCCTCCCTCCATCTCTTTGTTCTCAGTGCATCTCAGTTGACACTTTGTTCACCTGAACTCTGCTTGAGACTGATCAGTGGAGTAGAGGAAGTAAAACAAAGTATAAAAGAATATTGCTTTACTGCGGAGAATGAGTTTTTTTGAAAGAAATGTCCTAGACAATCAGCCAAATGCTTAAAGCATCATGAAGGTGATTCAAGAGAGGAGAATTGAGTGGCTACATTCTGGGTTGAACCACCATCCTGTCCAAGAGGTCCAAAGACCAGGAGTCCAGTCTATGTTGTAATCACAGAAGAGTTCACCTTACCCAAAAGAAGATCCCAAGAGGAACTACATACTCCATATTGCTCTCAGCTTTAAACCTAGGTCTAGCTTTAAACCCAGGTTTGTGAGTCTATTTGGCTGAGCCCAGTCTCATAACCAAGTCCTGTCTCAAGGGACACCATGACTGTGGCTCATAACCCTGGACTTTTGAACCTGGAGCGAGGAACACAAAGAAGCAGGAGCAGTGGAGAGTTTGCCAAGACTGCTCCTTCAGATTGCCAGCAATTTTCTGAACTCCTCAATACTTTTTCTGTAAGATCCCTGATTGGTACTAGGCCCTCAGATAGGCCACTCTCCTCTCTTGCCCACTTGTGAACTCCCAGGTTAATGTTGGTCTTCTCAAGACTAGGGAGGACAGGGAATCTGCAACCATGTTCAGGTTTTGCCCAGACTCCATGTAGAGTGCCTTTAAATCCCAACATGAGAAGTGAACCCGGAAGAGCTAATGTCATTAAACAAGGAAATGGCAGTTTAAGCTGCAGGCTGCCCTGGAATTCTGGTCCTGTGATTCCCAAAGCTGAGCTGACCTCCATCTGTGAGCTCCATTTCAAGCCACAGGCCTTTGCTCTTGGAAATTACCCCTGTGCAAGATGCTCAACTTCTATCCCAGTTTGAGGAAATTGCCCATGTTGGTGTCTGAGTCTCCGGCCCCTCCATCACTCTTACTTATGGACCTTCCTGGGAACCCGCCCCTCCATGAAAATCCATTTCCAGCTCACGAACATTTCTCTTAAAATGGACTATGCTGAACCACAGGGGAAGAAAGGCCATAAACTCTCAAAAACCAGAAGAAAGAGACTTGAGTGGAAGCCTGCTTTACCTCTTAGTGCCTGTGTCACTTAATCTCTCCAAACTGGAATTTCATGAACTGTAAAATGATAATAGAAATAGGACCTACCCTAGGGTTGTTCTGAGGGGCTTGAATGAGATAATCCATTTGGAACCCTTGTATGTTCAATAAATGATCTCTTTCACTTGAGTTTGTAGCATCCATCTCTAATTCATCATAACACCAGAGAAACATCCTATTAGTGCTCCTTGAATCCCTCCCCTAACCACAGTACTTCATGATGATTTCATACCTATTATTTCATTGGCTTTTAAAGCAATTCCTTTGAAGAAGGCAGAAAAAAAATCATGCCTGTTCTACTGAAGAAGCTCTTCTAAAGAGCTTCTTCAGCTCTTTAAAATGCAAGCAATCTGCTCCTGGGAGTGACCTGCTATTTGCTTACACATGTTCCCATTCATTGATTCCCTAAGTTACCTATACTTCTTTGGCTTGAAACTTTGGCTCCAGTTTTCAGACTGACACCTTGGGATTTAGTGACTAATATTGAGGTATGTACTTGGCTCATACCTTGAGTCTGCTCTGGTAATCCTGTGGATTATAAGTGTCTTTATTCAGACAGTCAGAACTCCACTCTTGGAGGCTGCCTATCTGCTTATTGGCTCAAGTCACAGAAATCAGGAATAAGAGGCGCCTATCTTGAGGCAGCCCAATTTCCAGCCTGGTTTGAGGTTTCATAACTGGTCACCCCAATTCTACAGGGAACTGTTTCAGTTTAGATGGTTTTCCAAAGAGTTGATGCCACTTGCTTGTATTCCTTTATAGTTTTTATTTATTTTTAATCCTCTATATACTGAATTTCTGTATTGCTATGGTGCACATGCACAATCACTCATTCCTTCCTTCTCAAAAAATAAATGTATGGGCTCTGACAGCCTGTAGCCTTTGGCACTCTCAGTGAAATTGAAAAGTCTATATAGCAGATAGGGTCTCTCTTTATTATAAGTTCTAGAACTCTCTTTATTATAAGTTCTGAACATTATTATCTGGTATTAACAATGGCCATACCTCAGTCTTGGACTACTTGCTATAGTCCAAGCTTTGTCTCTAACTCCATGGAAATTGGCTACATTATTTCACCTCTGTATATTTCAGTGTTTTCATGTGTGGTACTAGAATAATTATATCTGCCTTGATTAATCCTCAGGATAGTTGTGAAGATCCAAAGATATGTAGATATATTTCAAAAATTATAAAGTAACATACAAGTTCATATCATTAAATTTAATGCTAATCAAAGTAATTGGCTTTGAAACTAAATTGATACAGAGAACTGAACCATTTTAAGTATTGGTCAGCTGTTAAGATTAACCCTAAAGTTCTGACTTCATGAAAATACTTTGGAAATAATGACTGATACTGAGCCAGAATTCAGATTTTGGTGGAAACATTTAAGTAGATATTCAAGAAATGTGAAATCAGGATGTGCCTTCTTTATTAACCAAGTAAGCAGCACAGAGGCACACATACGTGCAATTACACACATTCTGTCTGTCTCTCTGGGTCTCTCTCACACACACACACACACACACACACAGAAAGAATATTACCCACCTAAGAAATAACAGGCCAGGGTGTGGTGGCTCATGCTTGTAATCAATCCTAGCACTTTGGGAGGCTGAGGTGGGAGGATCACTTGAGCCCAGGAGTTTGAGGCTGTAGTGAGCTATGATCACACCACTGCACTCTGGCTTATTTCCAAAAAAAAAAAAAAAAGACAAAATAAAACAGAATTTTTTATACAAACATGTTCCAATAGTGGGTTAGTTGTGTGAAATACTTTGAATCATTTGCTCTCTACAACACTACAATGAGGTAGGCATTATTATCCCCATTTTACAGATGAGGAAAATGAGACTTGGAAACATACATCTTGCTTCTGGTCACACTGTTAGCAGACAGTAAAATTAGGATTCATACCCCTGACTACATTTCCAAAATCTCTGGCCTTTCCACCACGCCATTTTTCCCAAATAACCATCCTTTTGACTGGTTTCTGACTTTCTGCCTCCAAAGACTCGGGAACAGGTTAAAAATAAAAATTCCTGGGCTCCACTCCTGGAAATTCCAGTTTGGTAGTTCTGGGTTGAGTCTTCCAAATCTCTGCACTTAACAAACATCCCAGGAAATTGTGAAGGGCGGCTAGGTTTAGAACCACACCATACTGCTAACTTCAATGTGTCACATGAGAAAAGATCAATAATGTTGGAACTTCTGGAAAGGGTAAGAAATTGGTGAGAACATCTGGGAAATCACACACACACACACACACACACACACACACACATCTTTCCTTTCCCTACACAAAAATGTAAGTTCCAGTTACATCTCAATCCTATCCAAGGGAAGGGATTTTTGTCTGTGTTTTTCACTCATGCAGTCTAAGTGCCTAGAACAGTGTCTGATATATAACAGATTGCTGTAAATATTTGCTAAATGGATGAATGGATAGTTTCCTTGACAAAGAGATGAATATGCAAATAGATTGGAAAAATAGGTATGAGTATCTGGTTCTATGTTTGCTCATTTCTGTGTAAGATCTTTAAAATCGTTAATGCCTGGTGCAGATGTTCCAATTCAACAACGTGCTGGTCCTTTTCACAGCTTTGTAATCTTTCTCCTGAAATTGTTAATGAAAGTTGGAGACAAACATACCACAGTTCAGTTCGAAATTGGGCTCCTCAGTCCCTTTGGTTCATTTCCTCTCAAATTTATGAATTCAAGAAGAACTTGTCTACTCTCTGAATGAGACGATTGTGGCAAAACAAATTTATGAATCCAGTCAGGAAGGAACAGAAGAGATTCCACTGGTTTGATGGATGTGCCTCAACAAATCCCTGCCTCCCTCTGAAGCTGGGGGGTTGGAAGAAGTTTGAAGAGAGGACATGAGAAATCTATTTGTGAAGTGATATGGATCCCAAGTGAACGGGCCCAGAGGTAGGGAAGGCAGCAGTCTGCATCCATTAGCATCGCCAACATCTGTCCTCCTTCCAGCCACCTCCACCGAGGCCCCCTGACCACAGCCTGTCACTACATCTTGTGCTCAGATGTTCCGCTTGAGCAGAGCATTCATAGCACTAATGTCGGGGTGAGCCTAAGCGTTACAGGGGAAAATGTAACCGGAGTGGAGGCAGCATACAGAGCAGGCTGGCAAGCTTCTCCAGTGATGGCTACCACGTTGCTAAAGGATTCACTATTCCAGGACATAGAACTCTGTACTGTTAACAACCTAACTCCCACCCACAACATCCGTAGGATCAGAAGTTGAGCTGATGTGTGCTCAAGTTCATTTTACCCCAACTCAAGCATGCAAATTTTCTCAGGCCTAGCCCACGCCATTCAGCCACAGCCAGCTTCTCATAAATTATAACCACAGCTAACATGTTGGGAACTTCCTGTGCTCCAGGTTTTGTGCTAAGCACTTTAAGATATAATGTCCTTGAATCCTCACGGTTGGATAGGGATCTGAATATCCATATTTCACAAATGGAGATGCTGACGCTCAAAGTTGAATACCTTACCCAGGACTACACAGCGGGTAAGAGGTGGAGGTGGGATTCTGCCTTCTTTCAAACCCGCACAGCGGTGGAACACCAGCCCTGGTCCTTCAGATTCCACCTTTCAGCTCCTCCTCCCAATTCCCTGCCTCCTGTGTCTCACTGGGCACTCACATGACTCTTGGAGTCTTTGCTCTGCAGTTCTGCCTCAAGCCTAGCACTTAGCACTTCACCTACACCTATTATCTACTTCAACGACATAGATTCCCTTAGGCTTCTTCTGGTCACGTTGCACAAGAGTTACAGTTTGTCATGCAACTCCTGGTTTTCCGTATATTGGAAAAGAAAGGAGAGGCAGAGAACCCTTTGATGTTGGTGAATCAGGACACAAGGAGGAGTTACAGCATCACTATGAGTGAGATGGTGGAGTCTCTGATGTGTGTGAAGCTCAAAAGAACGTTCTAAGAAACACTTGCAGAGTTCAAATCCTGACTCAATTGCTGTGTGACCTGGGCAAATTACGTAACTTCTTTGGTTCTGACTTCACATCTGTGAAATGAGGAAGATTGTTCCTACGAGACAGAAGACAGGTTGCTGTAAGGGTGAAGTGCATTGGGACCTGTGGCCCATTGCCTGGTGCTTAGAGGATTTACTAACATTGGTTCCCTGAACCCATGCCACGAAAGGGATGATTCCTGGAGAGCTCCTCACTGAGGAGCACTTCTAATGTACGTGAGGTTGAGTATTCTCTGCTAGACTGATCCTGCTGCCCCAGAATTCAACCCCTAAAAGCATTCTCCTCACCCTTCATCTGAGCTTCAAGTGTCCAAGAACATGGAGCTTACTGATCTTTGGCCAAACCCACGTTCAGGGGACATTCTGAAGTATAGAATAGAGCTACTTTCTGTGAGCCCTCAAGAGCCACAATCCCAAGACCTCTGGAAGAAAGCCACTCTTTACATGTCCCTTCGTGCTGCAGCTGCCAGGCTAGGACCTCACTGTGGCCTCACTGTCCTGGCCTACCTTTGGTGTCTGCACAGTCTGAAGTCTCTTGGCTTCTTAGTTCAGAATAGGTGGAAGGCTTGGAGCAGGGAAACTGAAGAAGTGTTCCTGCCACGAGAGCTCTCAGCCAGGTCCAAAGAGAAGAAGGAAGTGTAAGAGAAGAGAACCACTACTGACTGGGTCCTGATTTGTGCCCAGTTTTGCACTCCTCACTGCCTACGTTATTCAAAAAAGCCCAAACAGCAAGACTGTGTGCTGAGTGACATCACCCTCCTTTTATTGAGGCAGAAAGAAACTCAGAGACCTTAAGTGGCTTGCTCAAAGTCACACTGGTTTTGGACCTAGCTATGTTTGACAGCAAGGCTTGTACTTGCTCTGTTACCACACCGGCCCACGTGGGAAGGGACAACAGGGAAGAAAGGGACACTGGAGAATTCTGACTCCGGGGCAGACAGCATGCGGCCCTATGAGCTCTGAGGCTCTGAATGTCAGACTCAGGTCTTAGATGTGTCTTTGCATATATTTCCGAGTCTTTGTTTCTGGAAAACAATCGTCAAATGAGGCTTGTACACCTGGTCTCTTCCGCCTGGAACCAGGGAAGGTCATGTCATGATTAACTTTGTGACACAATTCACTGGAATGAGAAGGGTATTCTTCAATTGTTTTGTGGTGCAGAACAAATGCCTCATTAATCAGAAACACATCAACCTGAGCCTAAGTGCTAAGGACATGAGAGAGAGTAATGAGTTGGCCTCACTGGGGACACAGCCACAGCCACGAGCTTATTCTTCAATGGAGCCCACGGGGCTTGGACTTAAAGGTAGACAGTCACAGGAGGGATGGGAGGCAAGGCTGGGCAAGAGTCAGGGAGAGAGATGCAGAAAGGAAGAGGAGGAGCAGGAGGAAGCGGAGGAGGAAGAGGAGATGGCTCCTACAGGCCTTCACCCAAGATGCTGGGGAAGGATGGAAGGGCACAGAAGTTTGAGGATTATAATCCTAGGGCTAAGAAAAGGAGCCAGAGGCCAGACCAGCTTGGGGTATGGAGCACCCTTCTAGAAGCCAAAAGGCTAAATCACAGAGCTACACAGGTGTGGGCTCTTGGCTCCCAGCATGGCATCCCTGGCCCTTTCAGGTAAGAACACAGAGATAGAGATGAGACCTCCAGCTCATGTTCTGCTTTCAAATCACAATAGCTCTGACTTTATTTGTTCCTTTGCTCACTTGTTCCTTCATCCATTCAATTAATAAACAATCATTATTGAGAGTCTTGACTTTGAGCTGGAAAGACATCAGATAAATGTGGTTATCTCATCCTGACTAACAGTTCCGATTGCCTGCTATGGCACTGTAGACCTTTCATGTATTGAATCACAATGCTATAACCCCAGTAGCCAAACTAAAATACCCAGCTTTAGCTACCTTTGATTTCTAAAACTAAAAAATAAATTATTTTTTTTTTATTTTTGATGCATTTTATTAGCAAACAAAAATTTTAAAACATGAGATTTAATGGGGTCTAAAAAAAATCAGAATCATCTGAATTAGCCTTAATCCCTTATCTTAAACATGAAGGGACTGAAGCCTTCTGAGAAGAAGGTTTTGCCCAAAGTCAGCATAGCTATGCCAAGACAAAGAAGGAAATGAACCCCACAGATCCTGACTCCTGACTCCATACACTTTCCACTACAACACATCATGGAAGAGAATTAATTCTTCATTGAACACTTGCTATGTCCTTAGCACATTCATATATATGTTATTTCATTTAATTGTCAATAAAAGTAGCCCTACATAATGTGGCTTTGACCACATCTTGTACACTTTTCTCTGTGCTGCCCTCCCTCACTTTGCTCCACCACACTGGCCTCCATCCTGTGTTTCAAACACTCCAATCTCAGTCCTACCTCAGGGCCTTTGCACTTGCTATTTCCTCTGTCCAGAATATTTTTAGCCCAGATATTCATATGGATTGCTCCTTCCCTCCTTCAGATCTGTGCTAATACATGCCATTCTCAGACAGGCCTACCCTATTAACTCTGTTTAAAACAGCAACTCCCCACCAGAGTATTCCATATCTTCTTTTCATTTTTTTTCCTTCCATGAAATTATGGGTATATGATACATATATATTTTTTATTGTTATGCTTTTTAATATTTGTCACCCTTCACTGGAACCTAAGAGGCAGAGCAGGGTTACATGCCTAGCACTTAGAACAACACCTGGCATATAGCAAACAGTAAATGTTTATTGAAAGAATGCATGAATAGGGATTATTTTTGTCCTTTTACCAAAGAGGAAACTGAGGCTCAGAAAGGTTAGATCCTATGGCCTGTGTTCATCCAGCCAGTGAGCTCTGAGCCAGGATCTAAGCCTGATCTGCCAACTTTAGAGCCACCCCAGCCCATCACGTCCAGGGAAATGCAAGGAAGGCAGCAGAGCATGGGACTGCATCAGGCTGACATTGAGTGAGGACAAGCGGAGAAGTTCCCATGAGACAATTTTGAAGAACTGGAAAGCAGTACTTGAAACATATTCCTGCAAACTATAATAGAAGGCAAAGCTGAAGTAGCTTAGGTCATAGTTCGTTTTCATATCCAAGGCTCAAAATGACCAGATATGAGGTTAATGGTCATATGATCCCACTCCGTCCTCTGTGTAAATTATATATTATTACCATCAGCCTCATTTATAGGTAAATAATTAGGTTGAGAATAGTTGAAACTTTTTTTTGTTTGTTTTTGGGCGTTTTCTTAGATAGGGTCTTGCTCTGTCATCCAGGCTGGAGTGCAGTGATGTCACCATAGCTTACTGCAACCCCAGGCTCCTGGATTCAAGTGATTCTCCTGCCTAAGCCTCCCAAGTACCTGGAATTATAGGCGCATGCCACCACGCCTGGCTAATTTTTCTATTTTTTTTTTTTTTGTAGAGACAGGGTCTCACTATATTGCTCAGGCTGGTCTTGAATTCCTGGCCTCAAGCAATTCTCCCACCTTGGCCTCCCAAAGTGCAAGGATTCCAGGCAAGAGCCACCAAATTCAGCCATGAAACATTTTTCATGATCATACAAACCAAATCTGGTGACCCTCATCCCACGCCCCTTCCTTTGCCCCTCTCTACCTAGATTCCTGTGGCCACCTGGGAAAGCCCACGTCAGGCTGCCCCCTACCTGGCAAGGGCAGACCCCCAGCCAGCATGCTGAGGTCACCCTGACATGACAGGGCACAGGCTGCCAACTTGGCTCTGGACTCTGAGCACACTGCCAGCCCATGCCAGCCCCTGCCAGCCCTGGCCCCTGCAGGGCCAATCAGCTCAATTTCTCCAGATGTAGGGAGGAATGGGGACTCCCCATGGCATGAAACTGAGGTGTTCTATCCTGTGAAAAATCACAAAAGGCCCTAATTTGAATTCCTCACCCCTTGCAAGTTTGTGGAGGTGCTAGAATCATTCCCAGTTATGTGGCTTGCAGGCAGGACAGCTGATGACAAGAACCATGCCTGGCCTTGACCCTGGGGAGCTGGGAAGGGCATCCCCTGGTCCATGGTGAAAAAACACCTTGGCCAGGGCTTTGGCAAATGAGCAGTTTTGGTGATCTGGATAGGGCCTGGATAGAAGCCTGTTTGTTCTGACAGTAAAGAAAGTGTTTATGAAGCTAACAAGAAATATAAACAAGAACTGGAGGGGAATGCTACTGCTTCTAAGTGTGCTTGATATGCTAATTACAAATTATGCTTATCTTTTTGTATTATAGCCGGTCCCCTCAGGAATTTATATGTTAGCTTGTTGCTATGAGTACTTGAAAGATATTAGATGGGATTTCTTTAAAAATATGTTATAGTTTAGGCAAGCATTACCATCTATTTACTCACTCCTCCATTTATTTAATAAATATTTACTGAACTTTCATCCTGTAACAGGAACTGTGCAAAGTACTTGGGGGAAAACAGGGAGTGGAATGGAGGAGGCCTCTGCCCTCAGGAGCTGCTGTTCTATCAAGGAAACTCGGTTCTGGTAGGACAGAGATGGTGCAGCCTGCTGCGGCTGTAGAAGCAGAGGAGGACACCTCAGAAAGTGTGCTGAAGGAAGGCCAGCCTCCACGTGCCACCTGGGTGCAATAGGCAGCGTGCTAGGCTGCACAAGAACTGGTGCCCAGGTCCTTTTAAGCTTTCCTTGCAATACCTGAGAGATCTAAGTTCACATCCTAACCCTGCCACTTATTAGCTATGTGACACAGATGAGTCACTAACCTCAGCTGAGCCTCAGAGGATAAATCTACAAAACAGGGATACTAATTTGAATCTTGTGGGATTTTATGTATTAAATGAGATAATAGACATGAAATGATTGTCCCGATACAGCAAACAATGTGTGGTGGCCAATATTATTATCAGCTTCTATCTCTAAAGTATAAGAAGTCCTGTAATATCCTGAGCTTTCGTGTTATTCGCCTTAGCACATGCAGACGTGTGCATATACAGAAAAAAATACGTATTTGTGTATCAACACAGGCACATACCTTCACTACATACAAATACATTAGCCCATGAACCTGCAAGATAAGTATCTACATATTTACGGACACACACACACACACACACACACACATCCAAATGCACATGCATTCCCATATGGCCGCATTTCCTTTTCTAGCTTTCTTCACCCTCACATGTACAGCCTTTGTTTAGTCCTGCTCCAAATTCCAAATGTGAAGAACATCCGGACAAGTCACTTTCCTTGTCTGGTTTCTTCAATTCCCTCACGGACAGGGCTGGACTTAGTGATCTTTGAGACCTACTCGTTTGCTCTGGCTCTCCCCTGTTTATATGCATTTAGTTCTTTTTACTTCCACCAGTCACTATTTTTCTCCACTCCACACTCACCTCCAGGGAAACATTCAACAAAAGGTCCCTGTGATTCCGAGTTTACTCAAACAAGGAATTTTCACTCCTACTTTTCAAACTTTGACTCCTGGGATGCTACCTGAGGTTCCTCATGCTTCCCTCCCAGTGAACTCCAGGATCTAACCCCCAAGGACTTTGCCAGGTTAATTATTGTTCTCTCTCAACTTGGCCACTCCTGTCAAAGTGCCCTTTCATCCACATGACATCTCCGGGCCTCTCCAGAATAATTATAATGAAAGGTGGGAGAGCTGGGGTCCTCAGCGGTGAGACTTGTCAGTGGGTCCTCCTCAGACCTTCATTCAGAGCGCACCCCCAGATACAGGCAGAAATGCAAGCACTTGCTTTCCCAGACAGATGTAAGCGTGCTCATACACCCTCTTCATCTGCTCTTTTATTTCTCTACCCTTTGACCTCATCACGTCCAGTTGACCTCTGGCAGAAGAGCAAGTTGTATTTGGCTGCTTCAATGCTGTTGTATTGTGTTCTGCTTCTCATTCATTAGGTCTTTATTTCCACCCAAAATGAACTTGAAATCCTCATTTTTCATTCCCCGTTCCAGGTATTTAACGGAAAACAAACAACATGCCAGTGAAATGGACCCAGGAGGTTGGTGGAGAAACAGAGAACTGGTCCCCCCTAAAAAGAAGCTATTAGGATATTTCCTGGATGGGCTAGGAGAGAGCAGTGGACAGTTGTAGGAAGTCTAGATTATTGGTCTATTTTCTAAGCAAATGCAATTTGACTACTTTCAATACAGACCAGAACAGAAACGACCACTAGAAACTACCTTAACCATTGCTCTGTTCTATTCCAGACCCCCTGGCCTCCTGGGATCACCTTTAACACAGCCCATGCTATTTTGGCATATGATTTTTGGCTTACCTGTGCATCAGCCAAGAAACAGGTGGCACACTCAGGGTGGGTAATCTAAGGAAAGTTTAATAAAAAGTAAGCATTTATATAGATGTGGGCAAGGCTTAGGGAAAACAAAAAGAAATAGTGCAGTTCCCCAGAACGAGTAACAGTGGCCATCGTTGCCACCCCAGGTCGTCAGGGACAAGGGAAGGGAGTGGTTACCCGAGAGGAGCTGCGACCCCTGATAGAGGGACTCGGCCAAGCCTCAGTGTCTCTGCTCAGAGGGAGCCGGGAGTAAATATCCTGACTTCACTGTCCTTCCACCTTCCGATCTGCCAGGGCTTCCAACTGACCAAACCCAACCAGAGTCCAGGAAGCAAGGGAGCCCACTAAAGTGGTTCAGGGGCCTTCTAGAACACCGAGCGGAGTCAAGAAGAGTAGAAGGTGAATCTCAGGGTGAATGGAACATGTCAAGCAAACGGCTTGTCTCCCTCACTAGTTTGTAAGCCCAAGCCCCAAACTCAAGCCCTGAGAAATACAATAGAAAGAGCTCCGTAAACTCTGAATAAATGAATGGATGGAGGATGCTGAATAGATGGGTAATTAAATGACCACGTCACTGAATGTCTGAATGAACGAAGGTAGGAGGACAAAGTTTTCTCTACTGCATTTCTTTAGATGAGCTGCTCCGGTAACTACCTATGAACAATTTGTAATTAACACATCAAATTTTCTTCTCGAAGCCTTGAAAGACTTTGTCTCTTCTGCAGCTTAAGCAATCTGCATGGAGGCTCGTGTACGGGGTGAGATTGCTTCCTTCATAGCAGAGATTAAGCACCTCCCATCTCCTGTTCCAAAGACCTCAAATTCTGAATTAAGAGAGACATGAATTAATGAGTTCTTCGTGGAACAGGAAAAACCTCTTTTAATAACTGGGAGTTAAACAGAGTTTGGATCCCTGCTGATCTTATTGGCAAAATTAAATAAAAGTGACATTCTGCTGGCCCAAGCAAATTAGCAGCCAGCCTGTGTAAAGGCTCAGTTAACCCGAGACATTGTGTGATGTATTACCCATTGTTTGACGCACTTTCATAAGAGCAAGACGAAGTGTCCCATCCTTTAGACTCTGGTAATGTGCCTCATTGTTAAATTCAATAGGAAAAGCGATTCATACTGTGGTATGATTGAAAAGAAAATTGAATCCTTTTGATGTTATAAATGTGTCTATTACTGCGTGTGCACACAAATTTTCCATGGAAATTATGGTGAAAGTAGTGATTCTCCTCGAAAAATGCATTAGTGTTGACACGTTCAATTTTATCTGCATCAGAATATAAATACCCTTTAACCATGGTCAAATTGTGCGGAATGTATATACCGCATCTGCATAAGTCACTTGTCTATCCATCTATCGAAAAGAAAAACTGCATGGAGCTCTGAGAGCTATCCTGGTTCTCCATTTGCAGTTTTAAAAATATATATTATTAAAAGCATTGGTGCGGGATTTGTGTGAGGTTTTTCTAATTTAAAAAAAAAACAAAACAGTTTCATGAAGCAAAGGTCTGTAATTGCGTGTCCTGATTACACAAAGCAAGTTTGAAAGCTGGGAAAGATCTGGCGAGCTGTGGTCTGAGTGTCATGGTAGCTACCATTGGCCACCAGGCCATCACTGGCCATGCACTAACCGAGTGGTCATGGAACCCTCTAATAAGGAAGTAGGCAATATCAGGACATATTGCTCATGGTGGCTCTTGGCTCTTTCTTTCAGGCCAAAGAGGACAGTAAAATCCCTGTCGCCTCTTGCCTCCCCTCTAAGTCCTACCCCTTTTCTGCTCTGCTCCTTTGTCCTCTCCTTCCCTAGATGTGGAACTCAAGGGAGCCCCTTCTCCTCTCTGGGCTTCAGTCTCCTCTTCTCTACATCAAGAGGATGGTATCTGTGTCCTTCTAAATTAAATATTTGCTACCATTTAAACACATTATGCTCTTTCTTGCTTTCGTTCCTTTATCAATCTGGACCTTTTTCATCACAAACAGTAGAAAATTTAACACAAATGGCTTAGGGAAAATGAGAATTGATTGCTCCTTTCCCCCGCCCCCCCCCCAAAAAAATTCAGTGGCAAATCTGGCAGTGAGCATCATCACCAGAACTGGGTCCCTCTCTGGCTCTTGGCTCTTCTCTCTTGGTGTCGACTCTGTCCCCAGACTCTCCTGGTGATCCCTTCTCCTGGTGACAGGACGGCTGCAGTCCTGTTCATATCCTTTCTACTCCAAATTCAGCAGCATGAAAAACTAGGAATGCATTTTTGAGCCGTAATCCTGGACCTGGGTCTCCTTGGCCCAAATCAAGTTAGTGCCCATCTCTGAACCAATGGCATCGGATGCTCTGATTCGCCAAGCTGGGGTCAAATCCGCCCTCGGACTCCAGGGTAGAGTCAACTCCACCCATGGCATATGGACTGAGAGTAGGGGAAGTGTAGTCATGCCAAGAAAAAAGCACATTCCTGTTAATAAAAGAAAGGTAAATACGCACTGGAGGGGGCGAGGAGACAGATCTGCCGTAAAGTGTTTATGCAAGCAGTTCCCGCCGCCTGAAATACCTCCTTTTCCTTGTCACTCTAGTGAATTCTCACTTCTCTTTCAAGATCAAGTTCAAAGAATCTCTCTTCACTGAGCCTTCCAAAATCCCTACCTGGTGTCTGTACTTTCTTAGCAGTGAAATATACCTCTCCTATAGAACCTGTCACCTCTTTGACAAATACTTACTGAGCGCCCCGTCAGTACAGGAGAGGGTCCTGGCCTCTTCAAGTGGGACCTTGGTCTGAGAGCCGCCCACCTGACCTTGACCAGAAAACATTAGTCTAGACATTCTCTCTCAATGCTTCCAGGGACAAAGCTTTCAGGCATCGAGAGGCAGGGCTGGCCTTTTCACAAACATTCTCTGTTCACTCTCATACCTAATTTTCACTTGCTTCACCTCCTAACCTGTTCCATGTCCAATGTAGGTTGAGTTCTTTTGATGTATCTTCTATTTCTGGTCTTGTGTTCATCATTCTTGCTTGAAGATAGAATTTGCCCTTCCTTGTCCCTTCCCTTGTTTAATCATTCAGTGTCCCTTCCTCACTCACCCAGGAGCTCCCTCTGCTTTGGCTTACTTTCAATAACTGACGTGCCCATCTTACATCCAATCCTGAGGTCATGTATTGGTACCCCCTTCTTGCCCTTCCAACCGCTCCCCATTGCCCACTGGCATCACCAGCATAGTGCTGAAGGAGAGAGATACACACTGTTTCCAAGCCTAGCCAACTAGCTGGGTGGGCGTCATCAGTAATAGTCTGACACTACCAGAAGGCAGTTATATGGGGTTAAGTACATGGAAACAAACAGGCGTGGGTTTGAATCCCAGATCTGCTGTTGGTTAAGCCATAAAGGGTGGACTTTATAGCTATGTCTTCAACAAATATTAACTCAGCTTCTGCCGTGTACTATCATTGTTGAGGGCATTGGGGGCATAGTGGTGAACCAAACAGCTTCACGCACATCTTCTACATCCCATAGCTGAAACAGAGGTAAAGGTCTGAAAAACAGCAAAATGTATTACAAATTGTTGCTTTAAACTCCCGAATCCTTTTTGGGACTTAAAACCTACATTCCTTCCTAAGGCCAGTAATCATAGGGGCAGAGAAATGTGCTTTGTTCTTTGTTTTCTAGTATCTTAAACCATACAAGTTGGCTCAACAGAATTGTCTAGAGGTCATGAGATCATCTTCACCAGAGATAAGGTCAAACCAAACCACCAGCTACAGTTAAACAACAGTAGCCCAAGACCACGATATGTGATACTGGTCACATAGACTCAAGCCCAACCTCTGAAATCCCCCCCTTTTAAAAGCCGTGTATTTCTGCTTAAAGGTAGGACAGTGGTCTTTTGGGACTCTAGTCTGCCACCCTCCCCCGTCTTTTTCCTTTCCTGAAACCACTTGTTCTTATTCTTCGTTCTCACTGATTTGGCTTTGGGGACAAGTACCAAACTTTCTGTGATGTAGTCACCTTTTAGGGACAAGGGCCATGACTTTTATGTCAGTAATATTAGTACTGATTCAGTGTCTGGAATCTAATAAACACTAAACCCACACACCTGATTTAAGGTTGAGAAACAAAACCGTAATGTAGCTACTTGCCCTCCTGGCTCATATCATAGATATTTTTATCTAATAGCTCTGAATCTTTGCAGAAGGTAACACGGGTATTTCTGCGGGTCCTCAGGACATTAGCACTGAGGCAGCACTTCATCAGTGCCACTGTAAGGGCCCCCTGAAGCCCCAGCCCGGACTGAGTCTCCCTTCACAGGCAGCTTCTTCGGGAAGTGGGGCCTGTCCTTTCCTACAGTCCGGAACCTCTTCTTCTCACCCACTGGACATGTGCCCCAGTTAGGTTCAGCAGGAGCCACCAGAGCAGGCCACATTATATTAATAGAATCAGAAGCTCTCTGAGCTAGAAGACTCATTAGCCTTCACTTTATCTGATTCCTTATTTAGTGTAAACATGCTCAGCCAGTGGCTGACCCGGCTCTGCTTCCACACCTCCAATGGGCTCTACTTTACAGTCGCCCATTTCATGCTTAGACAGGTCTGGCTGAGCTAGGATCTGCTTCCTTTCAGTTTCTACCTATTGACTTGGGTTCTGTCGTGAGAAGTTTCCCAAACTAGACTGACCAATGGCCTTCATTAATTCATTCAATGCATATTTTTTGAGTATATATGTGCCAGAAACTTTTTAGGTGCCTGGGATAAATCAGTGGAAAAAAAAAAATGTAGAGATGCTTATTTCTGTGGAGGGAATCTGGAGAAGGCAGTTCTAGGTAAATAAACAGCCAGTGCAAAGGCCCTGAGGTCCAAGTGTGTTTAACTTATTAAAGGAACAGCAAAAATGAATGTTGTGCCGAGAGGGAGAGTGAAGGGAGTGACACGAGAAAGATACCAGAGTCAAGTCATGGAGGGCCTGGCACTGTGAGGACTTTGGCCTGTGCCCTTCAACTCACCATCCAAATCCTGAGGGATCCTAATGTGGACAGAATATTCATTATCAAGCGTTGGGGAAAACGAGGATAGCATTTGATTTGCTTCAGGAATATTGAGTGCTCACCAAATTGCCACCTACCCCTCATTAATTTATCCTAGGCTGTAGGAGTGGACTTCTGTCTCAGTTCCCCATTAATAATTTTTATTTATCAGATGATTCTGCTGCCACCCTTGATATAGCCTATAGCTCCTGGGTGGGGTGGGAGAGGTATAAAAATGAAGGGGTGCAGGGGTCGAGGGGTTGATGGGGGTGAGTAGAGTTTAGTGCTCAGAAAATAGGGTCTATGAGTCCTGGTTCTAAGTTTGAATCAAGGCTCTGCCACTTCCTTTCTATGTAGCAATGGGTAGTTATTTATTTGCTCTGAGCTTTATTTTCCTCATCTGTAAAATGGGAACAAGAAAGCATGTTCCACAAGGCACCATGATGCTGTATGAAAACTTACCAGCATGGAATAATCCCTCATTAAGTAACCACTGTTACTCTACTGGCCGTTTCTTGCAAGTCCTTTCCATCTGGGTTTGGGACACAGTTCTCTATCCTTCCTGGGTACAGATGACACTGCAGAGGTCCATTTTCTCAGAGCCATGCTGCTCCTGCATACTTGGACTCCCAGCATCACCAGTCTCCCAGGTTTTGGCTGCCCCTTACCACCTGGCTGCACGCCTACCCTAGAGCTGGCTTGGACGCTTATTGGCTCGAAAACCCTGTCTGAGATATGCCCAGTGTTATCATATATATTCATTCAGGCATGGAATACTTAGCTGATGGCCACTCCTCCTCACTAGAAAACAAGCAGAGAATTTTCTTATTTATGCCCATATTGGTTCCATCTTTTCTCATGCCCATTCCCACTCTCCAAGCTTGGCTGGATGCAGCAGGGTCTGGTGGCCAAGACTTAGCAGAATCACGACACCTGCCTGCCACATTCTTCCTCACCCAGAAAGCAGTTTATGAGGTATAGCAAAGCCCTTCCTTGGACTTCCTCATACTGATCTTGTTTCCAATTCACCTCCAGGGTAAAGCTAACCAGGACAGTGACCTTTCTCTAGGGAAAAACCCTCTTGTGGAATTTTTCTGCCTCTCGCTCCTTTCTGTCTCCCTCCATATGATCGTCTCTGCCTCTCTCCCTGGAGTGTCATGTGAGCATTGCCTTGTAAATTGTTCAGAATCCAAGTCTGGGTGGGATATTTACCCAGAGCGAATTATGGCTGGATGCATTCCTATGTCAACATGTGCCACACTCATTTCTTATAAAGTAGTTCATTATTCTGTGGGGCATAAATAGTATTACCAGATTGATATGATTAAAGCTAGTGAGTCATTAATTAGCATCTAATTAAAAGAGATGAGTTACATACCCATGTACAGTAGCTAATGTTATGTTTTCCTTGAAAAAGAAATGATTAAGTGTACAGCAATTGTGTTTTCAGAGAAACCACACCAAACCATGTGTTCAGTTCTGTACAGATGCAGGGACGATGTCTGCCTTGGGGCATCAGAAAATTGAGTTTACTACCCCCCAAAGATGTGGGTGCCAACATGGGCCAGGGTCTTTCTAGTCACAGGAAGCCAGATTAACCTTTGCGTGATTTCCAGAAATATCCACAGGGAAGCCATCAAGACAGCTCCAGGGGCTCAAGCTCCTTTGGCTGTGTCTCCTGTCCAACCTTCTGCTGTGCTACCCACTCACACTGCCAAGTGTTCTCACATTCTTTATCTAATTCAATTCTCACATTACTCACATCCCCATTTTATAAACCAGAAAACTAAATCCCAGACAGGACTCAGTTGTGGCTGATTTAACAACAGGAGAATTTCTGAAGAAGCACCAGGACACGTTCCAACCATCCACGCCAGACATTCCAGGCGTCTAAAGCCTGAGCTTGACGTCGCCATGCAATCTCCTCTCCCTATTCCTTCCTTCCTGCCTAGTAGTTCCAACTGAACTACTCTTCACCGCGTTTTCCCTGATGATGTCATTCTGCTCACAGCCAACTAAGAAGTATCTCTTTCTATCCTCCACCCAGCCACACCCCACCTAAACGTCTGGATGCAGGCCAACTCTAACTTCACCCATTCAGCTCCACTAAACCATACTCTAGTTATTCCTCCACTCAGTGACTGCTTAGTAATTTGTACAACAGACCCCAAACTGGAAAAACACCAGAGTTCACCTGACTCAAACTCTACCATGCAGACATTTCTGTTACAGAGTCCCTCACATGTAGTCACTGAGCCTTGTTTTACAGCAATGGAAAGTTCACTGCTTTCATTTTTATTAGGCATCACCTCTGATTATCAAAGTAATACATGACAATTATCTGGAAGGCAGCAGGGAAAATAACAATAGTTACTTCTATAGAAGGGACTAGCACGGGAATAGGATGAGAGCAGGTCAGAATGTCAAGGGGAACTTTTATGTATCATTTATATCTTTTACATAACTATTATATTCATGGATTGCTTGTGTAATAAAATAATACATAAATAAAAGTGACACAGTCACATTGGAGGAGCCTTATGTATTTATAGGAAGGATAAATAACACATAGGACAAAAAATAACTCTCTTGCCTATAGATAACTGCTATTACGTTTGGTATTTTTCTCCTACTTTGTTTTTATTAAATTCTATACTTAGATATCATAATACTGTATAAGAATTGTGCATCCTTTTTGGCTTAGTATTTTAACATATGTATCTCCAATATTATTAAAAAAGTTTTTGTTAACACCAATTTTAATTATGGCATAGAGATGAAACATCGCCCATGTAATCTTTCCCTATGGTTGGACATGCCTGTTTCCAACATTTTTGCAGTATAAATATTGCTGAGGAAAACATCTGTTTTTAATTGGAAAGTTTAAATTATTTATATTTCTTGTCATAACTGGTATCCTTATTTGTTCTTGTCTTGTTATGTTTATTATATTTGATCCTTCCTTGCTGTTTCCTTTGGATCATCCTCTTTTTCATTATTTTTCCCCTATGGTATTTTTTTTGTTTTTTGTTTGTTTTAAGAGACGGAATCTCACTATATTGCCCAGGCTGGAGTGCAGTGGGAAGCTACAGCTTCCAACTCTTGGGCTCAAGCAATCTTCCTACCTCAACCTCCTGGGTAGCTGGGACTACAGGCATGCACCACCGTGCCTGCCTCCCTATGGTAGTTTTGCAGGTATATGTTTTGCTTTTTATTCTATTAAATGTTTCCTTTTAAATTTAGTACTTACCAGTGTACCATTCAGAGTTCTCTCTTAAAGTTTCTAATTTTATTTCTTCCGTGCAATGTTGAACAGCTAATTCTGCTGTTAAACCCATCTATGGAGTTCTTAGTTTCCATTCTTATATTGTTCTTGATTCTTCAATTTCAATTTGATCTTTTGTCATAGATTTTATTTCTCTGGAATATTTATCAGCCTATTTTTGCAGGTTTTCAAAAGATATTCTTTATTTGTTTAAAAAATTTTTAATAATTTTTGTCATTTTTAAGGTTGGAGTTATGATATTAGGTAAATATAGATTTAGAATTTTTATATCTCAGTGGGAATTTGGCATTTGTCACTTAAAACAAACATGTACTGTTTATTTTAAGTATATTTGTCTTTAAAATGTCCTTGTGTGATATTACTGTGGCTACATCAGTGTTTTTTCTCTTTTTTTTTTTAAGTATAAATGACATAAAGTGAAATGTAAAGTCTTAAAGTATTGCACTTCAGTGGGTTTTAACAAATTTATATACATGTGTAACCCACATCCCTATTAATATACAAAACATTTTCATCACACTAGAGAGTTTACTAATGCCACTTTCAAGTCAATCTTTTTAAAATTCTTTTACTGTATTCTAGTACTTTTGCATGTGTGTGTGTATATATCCATATACATATATATACACATATATGTGTGTATATATATATATATATATATATACACACATATATTGCACACACACACACACACACACTACAGCATATACTCTTTTGTGTCCAATTTATTTCACTTCACCAAGGGTAATGTCTGTGAAATTCACCAACATTGTACCAGATATTTGTGGTGATTTTTGTTCCTGAGTAGTATCCCATTATATAAATATACCATCATTTATTATGCATTCATCAGTTGATAGACTTTTGTATTATTTCCAGGTTAGGACTATTATGAATAAATCTTCTATAACATGCTTGTACAAGCATTTGTATAAACCTAAGTTTTCATTTCTGTTGAGTAAATGCCTAGGAAATGGTAGGTGTATATTTAATTTTATAAGAACCTGCCAAACTGTTTCCAAAAAAGGTGGACCATTTTATACTCCTACCATAAATCTATAAATCTATGCTTGTTCCACATTCACAGGTTGAGGAAGTTCCCTTGTATTTTCAGTTTGCTGAGAGATTTTTATCATGAAGGTATACTGAATATTTTCAGTGTTTTTCTGCAGCTACTTATCATCTGACTTTTCTTCTTTAATTCATTCATTCCTTTAGTCTATTAATTAATATTTTAATATTTTAATGTTAAATGAACCTTGTATTTCTAGAACAAATATCACTTGGTCACAATATATTACTAATTTTATATATTGCTGAGTTCAATTTGCTAATATTTTATTAAGAATTTTGTGTCTTTGTTCACAAGAGATAGTGTTCTGTAATTTTCTCATTTAGAAGTGTCTTTGCCTGATTTTGGTATCAAGATTATGCTGGCCTCATAAAATGACTTGGAAAGCATTGCTTTTTCTTTATTCCTATAGAATTTTCATAGTATTGGCATTATTCTTTCTTAAATGTTTGCTGGAATTCACTAGTGAAGCCATCTGAGTATGGAGTTTTCTTTACAGTAATGTTATCAATACAAGTTCAATTTATTTAACTGATATGAGGTTATTCAGATAGTCCATTTCTTTTTGTGTTAGTTTCAGTAATTTTCATCATTAAAGAAATTTATCCAATTCATTCAAGGTGGCAAATTTATTGGCATAAAATATTTCATGATATGTCCTTATCCTCTTAATGTCTGTAGTATTTGTAGTATTTGTAATGATATTTCCTCTGTCATTTCTGATATTAGTAAACGGTGATTTCTCTCTTTTTTCTTGATCAGTTTAGCTAGAAGTTTATACTTTATTTGTTTTATCTTTCCTTCAAATACCAACTTTTAATTTCATTGGTTTTCTCTATTGCTTGTCTAGTTTACATTTCATTGATTGTCCTTTTATCTTTATTATTTTCTTCCTTCTTAATCTGATTGAATTTACTCTTATTTTTCTAGCTTCTTAAGGTGAGAGCTTAGATTATTGATCTATTTTTCTTTTTAAGTTACCTTGTGCTATTATCTGAATGTTTGTGTCCCCCTAAAATTCACATGTTGAAACTAGGAGTTGGAGCTGGGCTGGGCACAGTGCCTCTTGTCTGTAATCCCAGGGCTTTGGGAGGCTGAAGCAGGAGGATTGCTTGAGGCTAGAAGTTTGAGACCAGCCTGGGCACTATAGTGAGATCTCATCTCTACAAAAAATAAAAAATTAACCAGGCATGGTGGTGCAAGCCTGTAGTCTTAGGTACTTGGGAGGCTGAGGCAGGAGAATTCTCAAGCCCAGGAATTTGAGGTTGCAGAGAGCTAGGCCACTGCACTCTAGCCTGGGTGACACAGTGAGACCCTGTTTCTAAAAAAAAAAAAACAAAAAACAAAAGAACTAGGTGAAAATAGGTGGGCTCTGGGGAAGTGATAAGGAGCGATAAGAACAAAGGTGTGGTTTCTTTATCTTCTAGTTTGCTTTCTTTCTGAAGAGAAGTTGATACTCAATGTTTACTCTGAGATGCCTCAGTATATGAGTGTGTGTGTGTGTGTGTGTGTGTGTGTATGAAATGTATCCTCATTGTGGGTCATAGAGCCTCTTGAATCTATAGGTTATTTTCCTTCAGTTTTGGAAAATTCTCAGGCAGTATTATTTCAAATATTGCTTCTTCCAAATTCTCTTTCCTCTCCTTTTGAAGCAACAAATTCTTTTACATTAGATCTTTTTAAAACTTCCCAGTGTATCTTTTGCATTGTCATTGATTTTCATTTCCATTTCCTTTTACTCTCTCTCTGTGATTCGTTCCACATATTCTGCAGATCTAGCCTCTAATTCATGAATCCCCTTTGCTTCTAACTAATGATTAATATGAGGTGACTTGAAAATTTTGTGGAAAACTGGAATTAAAAGATAAAAATTAAAAAATACATAAACCCTATTTCTCAACATAAGCTCCAAGACACTTTTGTAAATGGTAATACCAGCGATTTAATCGTCCCTAAAGAATTGAGGGTCCTGTGAATTTAACCACATCGATGTAGTCTTTTTTACAGTATTAACTGAAGAAAAATGGTTACCCTTTATAGGTTTTTTTATGATTAGAAAACAAAAAGAAATCAGAAAGGCTGAATCAGGATGGTAAGGTGAATGCCTAATGATTTCCCATTAGAACTCTGGCAAAATTGGCCTTGCTTGACGAGAGGAATGAGCTAGAGAACTGTTGTAGTGAAGGGCTCTCTGGTGAAGCTTTCCCAGGTGTTTTTCTACTAAAGCGTTGGCTAACTTTCCTAATATACTATTGTTATAAGCAGATGGTGTCATTCCTTGGCCCTCCAGAAAGTCAACAAGCCTTGAACATCAAAAAAAAAAAAAAAAAAAAAAAACCTGTTACCATGACCTTTGCTTTGACCAATCCACTTTTGCTTTGACTGAACCACTTCCACCTCTCAGTAGCCATTGCTTTGATTGTGCCTTGTCTTCAGAATCATACTGGTGAAGTCATGTTTCATCTCCTGCCACAATTCTTCAAAGAATTGCTTCAGGATCTTTATCCCACTTGTTTAAAATCTCTTCTTGTCTGAAGCTGATCTGGGAAGTAACTGTTTTGGCACCAATGTAGTGGAAAGTTTGTTCCACTTTAATTTTTCAGTCAGAATTTTGTAAGGAACCAGTTGAGATGTCTATGGTGTAGGCTATTGTTTTTGCTGTTAATCATTGGTCCTCTTCAATCAAGGCACAAACAAGACAATTTTTTTCCCTGCAAATTGATATGGATGGTCTGTTGCTGCAAGCTTCATTTTCAACATCATCTCTTACCTCCTTAAAATGAATTCTCCATTTTTAAACTGATGATATCTTTGGGGAATTGTCCCCATAAACTTTTCCTAAAGCATCAGTGATTTCACCATTCTTCCACCCAAGCTTCACCAAAAATTGATGTTTTTTCTTGGTTCAATTGTAGTATAATTCATGTTGCTCTGATGAGGACTTATCAAAGATATTTTAACCTTCTTAGTGCCTCAAATTAAATCCTGTTCAGACTAGTAGAAAGTTAGTACAAGTTTATTTTGATCCAAAAGATTTTAAAATCCATATATAGTTTTCTCATAATATGCATTTTTATGAACTTTTTGAAGACCCCTAGTATTCTGTGAAATTCATATACTGACATCTTAATTTCAGTTACTGTATTTTTCAGCTCTATAATTTCTATTTAATGATATATTTTTTTAGATTCCAGGTCAAATTTCCACCTTTTCATCTATATTCTTAAAAATATGTCATATCCATTAAAAAGTCCATGCTAGATAACTTCAAATAACTAAATTATCCATCAATGCATCTCTATTGCCTTTCTTCTCTTGATTTTTAGTCATTTAGTCCTGTTTCCTGAAATGAAATCTAATTTCTAATTGATACTAGACAGTTTTCTTAAATAAAAAATGCTACAGACTTCCTCTACTGTTTTTTTTCCTTGAAAAGAGATCAGTTTATCTGTTTTTTATTTTTAAAATATTTAAAATTGAGGAAATCAATTTTATTCAATAAAAAATTAAAATTATTTGAGGATGTGTTTCAGGAATTGTAAGGGTTGTTTTTTTATGGCTTGTCTTAATCCTTAAGTACAGTTCTTCAGGTGTTCCAGTAGAAAGCCTACACTTTCCTTGCTATGTCTCAACTCCAATTCTTGTGTTTCCAGGGCCATAAAACTGCTGAAATTTTGCTTAGCATTTTAGTGTCTTAGCAGTCACTTTCTCTGTTTCCTTGGTTTTTGGTCTCTTTCTGGGAGTATGTGTGGCTTAAGATTTAACAAATGAACACTGAGATCTTCCCTCTGAGATCTTATATTCTCAGGTCCTGGCTACTTTGGTTGTTCTCTTTCACTTTCAAGTAGCTTGATTTATTTTTGGCATTTAACCAATTTTTATAGTTGTTCTTTGTGGCAGAGTTGGTCTATTACAAGATATTTTGTCATAGCCAAAAAAGGAAATCTCTTTTATTTTTGTCAAAAAATATATTTGAGTGTATACTACGAATCATCTGTAATTATTTACCACTTGCAATGAAGATGGACAATACATCTTTTCCCATGCTTATTTTACCTGCTACCACCAGCTTTAATTGGTGTAATATGATAATTTTACCCAGTTAATTGTTGTTAATTTTATAAATTAAGAATCTTCTCTTTCAAGAATTATTTATGACACTTTCATTCTGTTTTGCAACCATATTTGCCACAGTTATTTAGAATAAATTATGTGCTTAAATGCTTTCAGTTGCTCATTACCAGTTCTTCCACACCATGACTTTATTATTTATGAGTTTTAAATTTTGATTCATTTTTTTTCAGCCAGCTGAAGTAGACCTTGGAGTAATTTTTCAGGAAGAATGCATGAGTCAAACATTTTGTGAGTCCTTGCATAACTGAGATTATTGGTCTGTTGACTTCATATATGAACCACAATTTTTAAGTATTCAATCATTTACCTAAAAAAAAAAAATACTTAACCTGAGCAAAGCACTATGTTGGACGCTAGGAATACAGCTGTAGGCAAAATGTGCAGAGTTGACGTTTTTATAGATTTTACACTGTAGTAGAAAAAAACAGACATTAACAGCTGATTCTACAATTAATTACTAGTGATCATTAAGACAAAGGAGAATGTTAAGGAGGATGTCCTCCTTAACCATCTTATAAGAACCCATGCTCCACTGTCAGTCTCTAATTCTCTTACTCTGACTTATCTTTTTTCATAACACTGACATTTTGAGGAGCTTTGTATTTATTTGTTTGTCTGTTTTTCTCAACTGGCACATGAGCTTCCTTAGAGCAGATGTGTTGTTATTTTTGTTGTTACATAGTCAGAAATATCCATCCTGTGATTGATGTGGTTGGTTGTGGCAGCAAGGAAGGGGAAAAGTGCTGGAGACAACTCCTAGGTTTCGGACTTAGACAGTAGGGTAGCTGGGAACACCATTCACTGAGAATGGGAAGTTGGAGGAGGAGGGCTTTGGGAAAGCTTGTGAGTCCTGGATTGGAGAGGTTAGGCTCCAAATAGCCACGGAACATCAAGTGGAGATGTCCAGTAGCCAGGTTGTTAGGAAGGGATGAGGATATGCAGGTGGCACGGACCAATGAGAATAAAGAATAGAAACCACAGTAGAGAAAAATGGTGTTTTAAGGACTTTCCCTCCATGGGGGCATGCACAGAGGAATAGAGAACCTGTCTGCAGGTAACCTTTCCCATTATCATAATAAAAATCACACCCCCTAGCACCATGACAGTTGCAGAGCCAGGCGTACAAAGACAGAAAATGGGAGGGTACATGATTCCAGGAATCTTCACCTACTTCCCCAAACAGGCATGATTATTCCACCCCCAGCTTAACATATCATTATGGATTAGTGTAAAAGACAGACCCTAACCCTGGAATGATGCTGTTCCTTATTGGAACAGTCTGTTTTCTACTGACTTAAAGAATGTACTATACTTTCTACACTCTCTTTAAACTCAGGGTCTTCTCCACTCATGGGGACAGACCTGTTCCTCTCTCTCTGGAACATATTTTCACTTTGCAATAAAAGCTGCTTGTGTGGAAGTGCTTCGTGTCTGTCATCACTCCATCACACCAGCCCTGTTTGTGATTCTTCCAAGCAAAGAGCCAAAGAGCCAGGACAGCTCCCTCAAAACCCACTCTAGCAAGATGAAAATATGGGCCTGAAAAATCATACCTGTTTGGGAGTTGTCAACCCTAGGGTGACCAACTTATTCCAGTTTGCTTGGGATATTCCTGATTTTAGCACTGAAAGTCCCTCATCCTGGGATATCCCTGGGTTCCTGAAGTAACTGAAGTCATGAGCATGAATAGGACCTTGGGAAAAATGTTCAGAGTGAGAAAAGTATCTGCCAGGCCAGGCATGAGCCCTGAGAAACTCCAAAACAAAGGCAGAAAAAGCATGCTCAGTCTCCCACCAAGCTGTGGGCTCCCTCGTGGCCAGCAGCCATGGTGTAGTAGCTGCCCAGTTATATTTATTAGGAGTGAAAGAAAAACATGTTTAAAGGTTGGACAAATGATGCACAAAGGAGACTGTGGGAGAGAGATTATTATTAATGTAAATATTATTAATCATATTACTCATAATTAATATTATTTTTGATTGACAAATCAAAGTTGTATATATATTGGATACAATGGAATGTTTTGATACATGTATATAATATGGAATGATTAAATCAAGCTAATTAACATTTCCATCACCTCGCTTATCTGTCAATTTTTATGCTCAACGAGTAAAGGAGAGTTTAAAATTAAAGTTTTAAACATAAAACTGTGCTTTGCTCAAAACTCTTCAGAGTTCCCCCCACCCCCTCTCTCTCAGGAGAATTCAACGTTCTTACTTGCAAGGCCCTGAATGCTCTACTTGTGTTCCAACCCCAGCCCACCTCACATCCACCTGTCCTCTTCTGGTTTTCTGCTCCAGTCATATCTGCCTCCTTAAGATCATCATGGCCTTTACTGCCACAGGGCCTTTGTACGTCTTTGCCTGTTATGCTCTTCATCAGATACTCACAACTCTGTTAGAAGAGAAAACTGGAATCAAGAGGGTTTTTTTCAAATCTTTTTTACCTTCTTTCTTCCCCTCTGCCATGCCTTTTTTTTAGTATTATAAGTTTCTCTAATCTTGGCCATGTTGGTGAGTATGTAGTAGTATCTCATTATGGTCTTAATTTGCACTTTTCTAATGAGTAATAATGTTGGGTACTTCTTTTGGTCATTTGGACATTCTCTTTCATGCCTTTTTAAGGCTTTTGTCTATTTTTGTATTGGATTCTCTATGTTTTTCTTATTGCTTGTACAAATTCTTTACATATTATGGATACTAATCTTTTGCCAGATATATATTATAAATATCTTCTACTCTATGCCTTGCCTTTTCCTCTTTTAATGTCTTTGATAAATTATTTTTAAAATTTATTATTATTTTGATTGATAAATCATAATTGTATATATCTATGGAGTACAATGGGATAATTAGTATATGTATACAATGTAGAATCATTAAATCAAGCTAATTAATGCTTTGCTTATCTATCATTTTTCATGGTGAGACATTTGAAATTTACTCTCTTAGTTATTTTGAAATACATTATTATTGACCATAGTCACCCTGCTCTGCAATAGATCTTAAACTCTATTCTTCCTACTTATCTGAAGCTTTTACCCTTTGATCAGCAACTCCCCATCCCATCCTTCCCTAGCCCCCACCTCCAGCCTCCAGTAACCATAATTCTACTCTCTACTTCTATGAGTCCAACTTCATTAGATACCACATATTAGTGAATTCATGCAGTATGTGTTTTTCTGTGCCTGGTTTATTTCACTTAACGCAACGTCATCTAGATTCATCCCTGTTATCATAAATGACAAAATTTCCCCCTTTTTAAAACCTGAATAGTATTCTGTTGTGCAAATATATCACATTTTCTTTATCCATTCATTTGCTGATGAATACTTAGGTTTATCCCATATCTCAGATATTGTGAATAATGCTGCAGTGAACATAGGAATGCAGATATCCCTTTGATATATTGGTTTCAGTTCCTTTGGATATATTCTTAGTAGTGGGATTACTGGATTATATGGTTCTCTTTTTAGTTTTTTGATGAACTTCCATATAATTTTCCATAATGACTACACTAATTTACATTCCCACCAACAATGTATGAATTTCTTTTCTCTGCATCCTCTCCAACACTGGTGAACTTTCATCTTTTTTGATAAAAGTCATTCTACCATGTATGAAGTGATATCTTGTTGTGGTTTTAATTTGCATTTCCCTAATGATTAGTGATGCTGAGCATTTTTTCATGTACTTACTGGGTATTTGTGCGTATTATGTTGGGAGACATCTGTTCAAGTCCTTTGTCCATTTTTAGGCTGGATTATTTGTTTTTCATGCTATTGGTTGAATTCCTGATGTACTTTGGATATTAACCTCTTATCAGATATATGGTTTGCAAATATTTTCTCCCATTCTGTGGGTTGTCTCTTCACTTTGTTAATTATTTTCTTTGCTGTGCAGAAGCTTTTTAGTTTGGTGTTATCCATGTGTATATTTTTGCTTTTGTTGCTTGTGTTTGGGGTCATATCCAAAAAAATCATTGCCCAGACCAATGCTATTTACCCCTGCATTTTCTTCTAGTAGTTTTACAGTTTCATGTCTTCACGTCTTCAATCCATTTTGAGTTAAATTTTATACATGGTGTAAGATAAGGGTCTATTTGTCATTCTTCAACATATAGATATCAAGTTTTCCCAGCATCATTTATTGAAGAGACTGTCCTTTCACCATTGTGTGTTTGTGGTACCTTTGTCAAAAATCAGATGTGGGCTAATGGGATGTGGCACAGCACACCAAAGGTCTGCTCAGCCCATGTCAATCCCATTGCACCTAGCCTAAAACTCAAACTCCTTACCAAGGCCTACGAGGCCCAATTTCTTGTACCTGCCTGTATCTCCAAACTCATCATCTTCACTCTCCTGACTCACCACATCCCAGTAGACTTTCTTGTTCCTTTGATGACAGACATTACAGGCTTATTCCTGTTTTAACACCATCACACTTACTGTTCTTTCTCTTTGGATCTCTCCTCCTCAGATTGTTGCAAGTTTAGATCCTTCTTACTATTCAGATATCCTCTCAAATGCCTCTTTCTCAAAGACTCTTCTGATCACCTTCCTTAACTAAATTTTCCCTCCCCCCTCCTGCCCTTGCTAACACTCTATCTCATTGTGCTGTGTAATTACAAGACTTGTCAATATCTGAAATAATCAGCTTGTTTGGCACATTATTGGTCTTCCTTCCACTGAAGTGTAACTTCTAATGGCTTTGGAACTTGTCAGTCTTTTTGCAATATTGCTAGGTGCTTAGCTCCTAGAACAATGTTTGACACTTAGAAAGTACTCAATAAATATTGATGGAAGGAATTTGCTTTTCTTAACTTATTAGTCCCAATATCCCCTGGAGACTAAGTTTTCTTCTTCTTGGTGAAGCTTTTGGGATATTTGAAAATAGCAGTGGCTTCTTCCTGGAATTTTCAACACTTAATATTAAATTTCTTTAGTTGCTTCCAATCCTTACACACGGATACATTTGGTATCTGGCTTAGCTGTTTGGTTTATCATATGATTAGTTCCTGGAACTCTGGGTCACACCTTGTGCCTTTTCTCTATGCATTTGCTCCTACCACATACATACAAATAGACCTTGCCTCATCCAATGCTGGCCAGGACCTGGGGACTCAGAAAACATTTGCTGAAAGGAAGGCTGAATAGAAAGTGCTACAAGCAGAGAATCCCTGGGTTTCTCAGGCCTTGGGAGTGAAGGTATCAGCATGGCTTCCCTGGTTGGATTTATGACTCTCCCTTTCACTGCATACTGTGCCCACACTCCCAAGGCCTTTGTAAATCACTTGGTGTTATTCCTTCACTTACACATTTTTTATGACTGTCCTTTTAGGGCCATATAAATCAGATGTCAAATCAGGTTATTAGTAGGGGCCATTTTTTTCTCTCCTGTCAACAACCTGGTATTTTAATTCACTTTGGACTTTTCTGTTTCTATCTGTAACCCTTCTCTGGGATGTTGGATGCTGGCAGAAATGTTCCAAAGGGAAAATGTGGGAAGTTAAGCCAGGTATCAGACAAAAAATACGTAGTCTAGTAATGATGAGGGAAAGAAGGAACTTTCCACCTTTGTCACTGAAAAATGACCTTAACCCCTGAGAATCAGGAGTCTTTCCTTATGAGCTAAGAAAAAATGAAGGTTTTTCTCCAAGCCCTTAAAATTGGAGAAAGATCAACTTTAGGGTAGAGATAAAAAGTCATGCCTTCATTGGAAACATTTGCATGAACTGTTGAGGAAATATGGATATGGAAGAAGTTACTTGTTTGAGTTAATAGCAGAATTAATGACATAGATGAGCTATGAACCTAGGCCTCTTAGCATTTCAGATTAAAAAAAGATTAATGTCAAAAATACAGTAAAATATAAAATTTATTTAAATTTCTCATACTTCCACCATCAACAATTAAGAACGGTAACATTTTGACATTCTTTTTACTTTACTTTACTTCTAGACCCCTTTTAATTCTGAGTCCCATGCCTGCTCTGCAGGTGTAATACTATTATGATTTTTATGTTTTATTTTTGACCTTTTAAAATATGTACCTGTATATTTTTTATGTATCCATAGAACTCTACAGTATTGTCTGTGCTTTTAAGGTTTAGAAATGTGATCATGTTTATGGCAATTTACAACTTGTTTTTTTCACTCGACAGTGTTTTTTGTATTGGTTCATTTTTTGGCTTTTTTTGTGATTGCTCCTTGTTGATATGCATTGACCTAAATGTTTTTTTCTTTTTTTTTAAATCCTTGCATTGTAACTATATACCCACATTTATTTCTTCATTTCTTTTTTGATGCACATCTAGATTGTTTCTAATTTTTCCAGTTACCAAATAATGGTGTTATGAACATGCTCGCATAAAAATCTCAGTGCTCATTCATGTGATTATTTGTCTAGGTAGATAAATAAGAATGATATCACTAGGTCAAAAGCTAAGCACAAATTTTGATTTAATAAATAGACAAAACTTCTCCACTGTGGTTATATAACTTTACATTACTATCTGCAGTAAATAACAACTACTTTTTTCAAAAATCCCTGGTGAACACATAATATTATCAGATTATTTTGAAGTTTTCTAATTTAGAAAATTAAAAAATATTTCATCATGTTTTAACTTCACTAAGATTGAGTATCTTAAGTTTATTTATGATCTTTAAATTGCATATGTATATTCTTTGTTCCATTTTTTTGTCTTTTTATTATTGCTTTGTAGGAATTTTGTATATTCTGGATCTTGAACCTTGGTTGGTTATTAGGCATTACAAATAATTCCTCTGTTCTATGGCTTGCCTTTTCTCTTTGTTTATAGGGTATTTTACTACATTGATATTTTCTAGTTTTAATGTGGTCCAATAAATCAATCAATTTTTATCTATCATTTAATGTCTTTGCTGTCTTTTTAAAGATGATTTTTCTCACTTCTCTACCAAATGTTTCAATTTTTTTCTAAAAGTTTAAAGTTTGACTTTTTAATTTTGGATTTTTTGATTTTTAATGAATCTGGTGTTTATTTTGTGTCTTGTATGAGATAAGATCTAACTTAATTTATTTTTTTCGTATAGATAACCAATCTTCTAGTAACATCTGCCTCTGGGCTCTCTAATCTGTTGCATCGACCAATTAGTATATTATAACTTTGGTATTAATCTTTAATCTTTAAAAGCATTTTCCACAGCTTGTGGAGAATCTAATGTTTCCCCTTGCAAGAAGTGGTCCAAAGCCTGGAAGAAGTGGTAGTCAGTTGCTTCAAGTTCTGGTGAATACAGTGGATGACAGACAGTTTCCAAGTACAGCTTCTGTAGCTTGAGCAGCACTGTTTTTGTGACATGTGGTCTTGCAAGAAAGAGGGTTGGCCTGTCTCTATTGACCAGTCTTGCCTGCTTAATCACAAGCATCCTCATCATTTCATCCAATTGGTTGCAGTGGACATCCACTGTAATTGAATGACCAGCTTTCATGAAGCTGTAGTGGATAATTCCAGCACTGGACCACCAAACAGACACCATTATCTTTTTTTCATGAATATTCAGTTTTGGACTGTGTTTGGCACTTCATCTTTATTTAACCATTGCATTGAATGTTTGCAATTATCAAAAAGAATCCATTTTTCATCACATGTAACAATACAGTGTAGAAATGATTTGCCTTTATGTCATCACAGCAAAGAAAGGCAAGATTCGAGATGATTTCTCTTCTGATATTCATTTAATTCATGCGGTATCCATCTACCCAGCTTCTTTACTTTGCCCATTTGTTTTTTGTTTTCTTTGTTTTTGGTTTTTTTTTTTTTTTTGAGGCAGAGTCCTGTTCTGTCACCATGGCTAGAGTGCTGTGGCGTCAGCCTAGCACACAGCAACCTCAAACTCCTGGGCTCAAGCAATCTTTCTGCCTCAGCATCCCAAGTAGCTGGGACTACAGGCATTCGCCACCATACCTGGCTAATTTTTTTCTATATATTTTTAGTTGTCCAGCTAATTTCTTTCTATTTTTTAGTAGAGATGGGGTCTCGCTCTTGCTCAGGCTGGTTTCGAACTCCTGAGCTCAAACGACCCACCCGCCTCGGCCTCCCAGTGTGCTAGGATTATAGGTGGGAGCCACCACGCCAGGCCTACTTTGCCCATTTGTTTCAAATGGTCTGATATTGTTGGGATAGTAATGTCAAACTTTGCTGCTATTTCACACATAAGTTGAGATGGATTCACTTCCACCATAGCTTTTAGCTCATCGTTATCCACCTTGGTCTTAGGTCATCCACATGGCTCATTTTCAAGATTTAAATCACCGGAATGGTACTTTTCAAACCATCTATGCACTGTGCATTCATTAGCCACATTCTTCCCAAACACTTTGTTGATATTTAAGCTGTCTGCGCTGCATTGGTTCCATGGTGGAACTCATTTCAAAAATAACATGAATTTTTGACTTAGCCATGGTTCCCTTCTCCTTCACTCTGATTGTCCCCTGTCACTTCTCCAATGTGTCACAATGCTCTCTCTACAAAGGTCCATCCGTAGGTGGGCATCCACCTGCACCTTTCAGTCCTCTCCTGGAGAGCGGTGTGCACAGGTTGCTTCTAGTTCACCTTCTTGCCTCTCAACCCTGAATTACCTTTACTAAAAATCAATTGATTGTATACATGTGGGTCTATCTCTGAACTCTGAACTCTCTGTTCTGTTCTATTGATCTAATTTTCTAAACTTGAACCAATACCATACTGTTTTGCTTTATAACAAGTGATAAAATCAGACAAAGAAGTCCTTCCAATTTTGCTCTGCTATTTTGTTGGCTATTCTAGGTCCATTGCATTTCCATATAATTTTAAAATAAGCTTGTGAGTCTACATACACACACACAAAAGCCCTCTGAAATTGTAAATGGCATTGCATTCTATCTATATATCAATTTAAAGAAAAAAGACAACTTAAAAATATCAAGTGTGCCAGTCCATGAACATATCTCTCCACGTATTTAGATGTTCTTTAATTTTTTAGTATTTTGTAGATATTAGTGACAAGGTCTTGCCCAACTTTTATTAAGTTGTCCCTAAGCATCTTATGTTTTTGGTGCTATTGTAAATGGAATTTTTAAGTTTTATATTTTCATTTTTTTGCTATTATGTAGAAATGCAATTTGTTTTGTATACTGTCATTTACTTGTAACTTCATTAAATTTAGTTATTAATTTTAGTATTTTGGTACATTTATTAGGTTTTCCACGTGGATGAGTGAATACTTCTGATTTCAGGAGTCCTTTACACTCTTACAAATTGTTGAAGATCCCAAAGAGCTTTTTCATATGGGTTAGATAAATTTATATTTGTCCATTTAAAAATTAAATCTGAAAAAATGTTTAAATATTTATGTATTCATCCACTTAAAGTAGCAATAAACTCTTTGCATATTAACATAAATAGCACATTTTTATGAAAAATAACTATATTTTCCAAAACAAACATGGAGAGTGGAATTATTTCACAGTTTTCTAAATCTGTTCAATGCTTGACTTAATAAAAGATGGCTGAATTTTCATGTCTGTTTCTGAATTCTATCTGTTACCATATCAAATAT